>NC_136068.1:477102408-477702408 GCF_964261635.1 Lissotriton helveticus | reverse complement strand
AGAAATGCAGGGGATTTAGTGTATATAGCAATTTGTGAGTGGCGAAATGGATTTTGTGTGGTGCAGCACTTTTAGACACTTCCATGGGTCCAGGACTAGGTTTAGCACCACTTGGCAGGGCAAGACTCATAAATTCCAGGGGCTGTTGTAGAATGGTTAGAAGTCTTTGATGTCCCTGAGACTTCAAAACAGAAGGCTAGACGCTGGGTTCAAGTGGTGCAGGTCCAGTCCATTTAACCCAGGCTGAGGAACAGCGGGCAGGAGGGCAGCACAGCAAGGCAGGAGTCCAGCAAGGCAGAAGTCCAGAAGAGTGGCAGTACTTCAGCAGCACAGCAATACTCCTTGCTGGTAGAGTCTTCGCAGGGCCTGAGTTACTTAAGTGGTGGTGATGTAAGAGGTCCAGTACTTATGCTCAGGTGTGCCTTTGACGTGGGGGAGACTTCAAAGAAAGATTATTGAAGTTCACTGAGGTCCTCCCTTCCTGACCTCGTTCCCTACTCACTACAGGGGGCTAATCAGTCCTTTGTGTGGGGACAGGACACAGCCTATTCAGGTGGAAGTATGAGTCTGTCCATCTACCCCCTCCCATCCTGCCTAGGATGGCTCATCAGGATGTAGATGGCCGACAGTCACACCTAAGCTCCCTTTGTGTGTGTTGTCTAGAGAATAATGCACAAAGCCCTGTAGTCACCTACCCCAGACGTGTTCAGAGACAGACAGCAGGCACAGATTGTCTAAAGTAAGAAAATGCCATCTTTCTAAAAGTACTGTAAACACACACTATGTAGCTGACTGTGATGCTGTCAATCATTTAAACATACTCAGACCAAATTCTTTGAATGTCTTGGTCTTCTTCATTTAATTATATTAGATACATTTCATAACAACTAATTTTTCGAGTTCAAAAAAACAGATTTGGACTACACTTCAAAATCATATAACATCAAAACAGACTAACAAGGAAAATCAAAAACCTTTTTCAATAAACAAAGAACAAATTAATACAAATGTTGAGCCAGTCAAAATCAACAAGGAAACCCAAATTGCATTTCATCACAATGTCAGTGCAACGTGCTTGGGTTACCAACCATCGGGGACAAAGCTTTAAGAACATCCAAGGGTTTGTACATTTGAAACAAACTATTTCAATTTGTTTCGAATATTGTTTATGAGAGAAACGAATCCCCCGGTGGTAAAGCGTGCTGACGTGTTTCTAATACCACTTCATTTAAAGGGATATTCTTCAGGGCATTGACTGGAAAGGCTCTAAAAAATCAATAAAGAGAAAAAGAAAAATCCTGCCTTTACTCTGCCCCTCTTGCCTGACTATTTCGTTAAAACTCAAACAAATTCTTTGCACATTCGTTCATGTTCATCCGTTGGCTCTGCTGGCCAAAGCCCAGGACATCTCCCTGGTGTCATACGCAGAAGACACCCAGCTAGGGATCGCCTTCTCCAACAATCCCAGCAAGGACAAGGAAAAATTTAAATAGGATCTAACAGCCATCTCATAGTGGATGGCCGCTAACTATTTGCAGCTAAATCCAGTCAAATCTGAAATCCTTCTGGTAGGCAGGAATTCCCATTTTTTGGGCAATGGGTGGTGGCCTCCTGCTCTTGGAGTGCCCCCATACCCAAACCTGTGGTGAAGAACCTAGGTAAAATGATGGACAATGATCTCACCTTTGAGGCCCACGCCAAATCAGTGGCAGGGACTGTTGCGTGGCCTAAAGCCAATACTAGGTCTCTTTGACTCTCAAACCCTGCAGCTGATCAACCAATAATTAATCCTGGCCAGATTGGACTATTGTAATGTGCTACTTCTGGGTGCTAACAAATCTGTGATCAAAAGGTTGCAGCTCGTTCAGAATGCTGCTGCTCGCACTATCTTCGCCCTTCCTAAACACTGTCATGTCTCCAAACTCCTCTACCGCCTACATTGGCTACCTCTAGAACAGAGAGTGCACTTCAAAATGCTGTGTATCACCCATAAGATCCTTCAGGCCTCGGTCCAAGAATCTTGAGTGATCTATGTTCCTACTATGCACTCACACGAGCGCTGCGCTCGGCAGATCTGCTTCTGGCCAGAGTCCCTCGGATGAGGAGGGCCAGAGCGGGAGGCTGAACCTTCAAGCTGTTGGCCCCCGCCCTTTGGAACTCCCTCCCTCTTCACATCCGCAGCAGCCCTGATCACCTGACCTTCCGACGGCTGGTGAAGACCTGGCTTTTTGCCCAATGTTAATCCTCTCTCTCTTGTTTCCTCACTCTGTGTTCAACTTTAGTACTGGGACGCCCTGATGCTGGGGCAGCCATGCGCTTTACAAATACTTTAACATAACATCCTTGCAGCAGTGAAAAATGAATTTGGGTGTTTTTCACTACCAGGGCATGTAGAACATAAAAGGACAAATCCTGCTTTTTAATTACTTTGCACCCTGCCGTCTGGGTTACCCAGAGACTACCTAAGGGGCAAAGTATATGTATAACAATGGAAGGTTTAGGCCTAGCACAATGTTTATCTTGCCAGGTCGAAGTGTAACTGCACATACAGGCTCTGCAATGGCAGGCCTGAGCCATGGTTAGAGGGCTACTTAAGTGAGTGGCTCAATAAGTGCTGCAGGCCCACTAGTGGCCTTTCCTTTACGGGCCCTGGGTACATGTAGAGCACTTTGCTAGGGACTTATACGTAAATTAAATATTCGAATTGGGGATGAGTCAATGTTACCATGTTTAGGGGAGAGAGCACACGCACTAACACCGGTTAACCGTGGTAAAGTGCACTGAGTCCTAAAACCAGCAAAAGCAAGATCGAAAAAGTAGAAGAGGTAGGCAAAAAGGTGGGGGGAAAACCACCCTAAGGCTGTCAGGTTTAACATTAAGCAAGAAAGGTGCTACCACAAAATCCGAGAGCTACTTGTCTTCAGTCTGGGGGGTATTGACTCTGAAATAGGGTGAGTTGAGGCCAGGTTTGAAGCCATACTTAGGAATCCAATTCTGTCCTTGATCATGTAATCAGATGTAACATCGGGCTCTAACTGGCACATTAATGGGAAGCCTTCTGTGGTTCTGTGTCACCCTTCCACTACTCAAGATGGAACCCAAGATGTGGTTAAAGCTTCCCTCCATCTAATTGACACTATGAACCCGTGTGTGATGAAAGACCCGATTAATGAAGTTACACCAGCGGCCTAAGGATGTATGACATTACAACGTATGCTTTTACATCGCATGCTTTTACAACGTGGTTTTTATAACGCATACCATTACAACGCATAGTGCTTTTAGGCGCTGGATAGTGAATTGTTTAACTCCAGTCCCCGTGGATAGTAGGGAAGGTGTTGGATAGTACATTAAACACATTCCCTATCCTAGAGCGCCCCCCAGCACAATGCGTTGTAATGGTTTGCGTTGTAAAAGTTGCGTTGTAAAGGCACTGCGTGGTAAAAGTTGCGTTGTAAAGGTTGTTTACCCCGGCCTAATAGCCCACCAAATGAAGAGGTCAAGAAAGGAAAATCAAGAGTCCAAGGGGACAGAGAAAGCAGAGAGGTCCTGTACTGAATCTGTGAAGATTCTTCCAGTTCACACGCAAAACATAAGGTAGCATGGTTGTTAAAAAAGCCCCGCCTGCCATGACTGAATTTGAAACTAAATTCAAGGGTCACTGCGGCAAATGCCTTGAAAAGTTGGATAAATTGGATGAATTGTTTAACAGTTTTTTCTCCCAAAAAGAGTAACATAGATGACTTGGATGACAGACTTATGATCTTTTGCAAAGTCCTTGGCAAAAATTCCCATCTGACATCCAGTGAACAACCCAGGAAATCTCCTGTATAATCACTACCTTCAGGGTGTGCAACCCAAAGACACGCACTTATCGCCGCACGCTGTTGAGGGGGTAATGACACGAAGAGGCACTGCCAGGCTTTAGCTGTCACAGCACCCAGAGGGATTGCCCACAACCTTAGTGTTGCACCGATTTCAGCCCTGTTAATTCATAATGCTTTGCAACAAATGGCACACATCCTCAGATTCCCCAGAATGTACACCATATAGCCTTGTGCTGGAGAATATCTATATACTAGCGCATTCTCAGAAGGAAGATCATGCGTCTCTTGAAAACAAAGTTGTCCACCGGTTCAGGAAACACTCCGGTTGGACATGCAAACTGCATGAAGATATTCATTTTGTCAGAAGAGTTGCTTGGGTTGGTACCCGCACTAAGGACTCTCAAGGGGACTGCGTCATTGTTAAATTCAAAAATCCCTCTTTTATTCGAGCAATGCTGTACTGTTTAGACCAGCTAGTCAATAACAAAGAAAACATCAAAGCCCACCCTTTAGGTTATTTCTACGGTCCAATTAGTGGAATTGCCCGGCACCAGAGATCCCAGAGGCCAGATAGAGCCTTAACATATCATTTACCTAACCTGAACACAACAGGCAACCTACCAGTTACAAAGGGAGGCCTGGCAACATATGCCTCCGTTAATCTCGCCAGATTGGTCATGAGTAGTTGTATTGTATTCCCCTTTATCAGATATTACTTTTCAAACTCCCAAAAACCTACGACCTTTTGTTGATAATTTTCTATCACAACATCTTTGATCCTTCAGTGACTAAGGAATCGGATGTCGATGATCTTGAAGCTCATTTGTTAAATTTTGAGGACCAACAATTTTTTGGGGTGATGGATTGTAATATTCGTACATGTATCCCAAATTAGCCATGGCCTGTGGCTTACAGGATGTCACAGATTTAGAGATCATGCATTTTACACATACCCCTTATGGTGATGAATTAAATAGGAAATTCATCACGGAAATTGCAATGACATTGATTTTATGAATCTCTCATCAGATCTTGTCCCCATTCTAAATGGGTATGAGGTATTGGTAAGCTGTATAATGATCATAACCCACTGATCTTACACCTCAACATTGATATTGTCAATAAGGAAGTATACAGGTTTCAAATAGGGACATTGTCTAGTCAAAGACACACACAATTTTATGTCATGAAAAGGTTGGCTTAGGTTTCGTGGAGGATTATATCAAATTGCACCCTCTATTGCTGTGGCTTTGAGTGTGGAGAAACCCGGAAGCTATTTTTTACTAGAGTTGTAATATAAACAAATGTCTCTCTCTGGACCATGCATCTCACATACCTTGGCTGGCATATATAAAGCAAACCTTCAGTGATTATGGGGGGGGGGGGTGCTGAACTGAATACAAATCCAGATAGTACTCTGCATCACTCACTGGATTTAGTGAAAGACCAGTTTTTAAACTGGTGTCATAATGCGCGGAAGGAGGAAATACATGCCAGACTGTCTTGTGAGTATCTCTGGTATGGAAATGTAAGACCTGCTCCAGAGCCCTATCTATGCTTTATCTCAAACCCATTACGTTCAAGAAAGGGTCGAAGTAGTCCCTATATCTTTACATTAGCATCAACAATTCACCACAAAACAGTTCCGATTAAGTTCATCAGGAACACAAGTTTATTTTTAAATAGAACATTCATTAAATGCTCTTGTAATTCAAAGCATTAATGTTAATCCATGTAACTACTTTCAATATACTTTAATTGCATGTAATATGTACAGTGCTCTCAGTGTAAATAGAGGAAAAGAAGGTTTTGAGGGAAATGGGAGTGATTAGGTAGGTGAGGGACAGGGTAAAGGTGGTGTGACATAGGCACAGTTTTCATTTATGTACAGTAGAACCTTTACAGCCTAATATAGACCCATAGTTCCCCTATAATCATAACACATAGGTCAAAACAAATTGATTTCTTCTATTCCTATGGTTTGAGGGTATGTGGTAGTCTACGTTTCGACCCCTGGTGGTGAAGGTTGTTAGTTCCTCATTGTGGGGTCTTCGTCAGGACGAGGTGGTATGTAGAGCACTTGGGAAGCGGCTCACAATGACCGATCCCGATGGGCAGAAAACCGCTCCTTGGTATTGAAATGGACGTTCAGCATGTGGGGTAATTATTCTCTCAATGTCAGACTTATACAATGTCTGAAAAATGGATGTACTGTAGTTACTAGAGACCAATCCGTTTCTCTTGTGGTATGTTACTGATTAGTCAACAAGAAAAAGTCTTTCTCACATCTGTGTTCCCGAATGACAAAAACGTATCTCAAACCCATGGTATACATTTCTTTTCACGAGACTACGCTTTAATCTTGTTTATTTTTTGTGGCCTTTCCTATTCAAGGTTCTTGGTTCACAAACATTCCTCTGTGGCCGTGTGATGGCCGCTCTAGGCAAAGCACATTGCACTTTACATTGTTTTTTAAGTACCAAAAATAGATCTTATATCTTAGATCTTTTACAGCAGTTTGGGAGCCCCCAGGTTTGCTATGCAGTGATTAACTTGCTAAAATATTTGCTGATTACAAGAACTATTTTTTTAATGGCCTAATGCACTTTCGCTGCTTGGTTTATTATTAATGTTTTTTTCCCATTACTGATGTTTACGTTGTGATTATCTTATTTAGAATAATACAGCCACCACAAAATGTTTTTTAACCATATTTTTTGCGCATGCATTTTTTAACCATTTTAATCTGTATTTTAAATGCATGTTATTATGTATGTATTCTTCTTGTTATGTACTTGTATCACTATTTTGTTGTAGCCGAATAAAGTTAATTGGTTGATTGAATGTAAAAGCCTAATCAGTTCGGCTAATTTAGGGAAGATCCCATCTACACGCCTGGTACCAAGAGGTTTGCCCCAGTGACCTAATCGAATGATCTTCCGAAGTCAAAGAAAGCTTGACATATAAGTACCTTTTTTAAGATTCATATATTTTCTGATAATCACAAAAAAGATGAAAACTTTTGGCCAAAGAACAGCATGTTTGACAAATCTTTTGATTTCTATCCAAGATAGTACTCGGAAAGAACTATCTAGCCAAAAATGTGACCCAATGAGTCTTGTGAGGCAATTGATCCATGCTTGTAGCATCAGTTACTTCTCCCTGATTGTTAATGGGAATTCTCGCCACAGTCCACCTTCATTGAAGAACGGCTCCCCATGCAAGAATCACATTTGCCTTGCAGGCTGTGACTAGCACCTCCAAAACTGGATCAGACATGAACACCTCAGCCGGGACCTAGCTTGGATAGTGGTTTCCATAAATTATAGCATGTACAATTCACTTTTAGCCTCCATTAGCATACTTAGCCAAGGCATAATTATATTAACCCTAAGCCTGAATCACAAAGCAAGATACAAATTTAAAATAACACACCGTAGAGTTTTAAGGTCCTTCTCTCAGGTGCCTTCATAACCCAGAACCCACAGGCATTAAAGGCCAGATGTACCAAGGTTTAGCGATTCACAGACTAATAATAAACTGGTTTGTGACTCCTAAATGCCAAAGGCAATTCTGAGGAAAGCCATAGCAAATTGAACAAACTGCGATACATAAAATTACAGATTCAAAATAGGGATAACTTATTTGTGATTTACAAACAGAGAATCACAATTTTGATGAATGGAAGATGTGAAGTTAGCGAATAGCCACAAAAAAGGCATTTTGTATGCGCAGGTTACTACCAAGGGGAGCTAGGTAGTAATTGGGTGTAATTTAGAAAAAAAGGCCCCAGAATACAACAGTGCCTTCCTGGTGTCAATCCAAGTGTACAAAGCTAAGTGTAGATTTACTCTTCTTGAAGCCACATATACCATGAAGATACTCCTAGAGCGCTGTTTCTGCAACTGTTCTTCGGGTATATGTCTTCAAATTCTTTTGACAGTCTTTGATTTTTATTCCAGAGCCGAATGTTAACTTACTCCTTTACTCTCTTACTACAACTTTATTTAATACAACTAACAATTGGTTCAAGAGAAAAAGCGATATAAAATTATAAATTATACAAAACAACATATTCCAAAACCAGACAAGTGGCAACAAACAACTTTGCATGTTACGCAAAAAAGGAACAACAAAACAATAATTAATGTGTCCTTGTATATTTTAGGCCACACAGGCATCGATGGCGTTTTCGACCACTGGTCATTGCACGGTCATCCTCAGGACTGAAAGATTCCTTGAGCAATAACACTGTATAAAAACAATGGGACCAATCTTTGAGTGAAGGTCATCCGCAATAATTCATAAAGGAAGATTGGCAAATATCACTTCCTTAATTCGCAGAATTTGATAAGCAGTCATTAAAGAAGTACAAGGGTTTCCTAAATCCACTTAGCCTTCGCCCATTCAATCAGTGAGGCAGCAATGAAATCTACTGTCGTCAATGCGCACAGACGACAGTGGATTTCATTGCTGCCTCGCTGATTAAATGGGCGAAGGCTAAGTCGAAACGCCGTCGATGCCTGTGTGGCCTAAAATATACAAGGACACATTAATTATTGTTTTTGTTGTTCCTTTTTTGCGTAACATGCAATGTTGTTTGTTGCCACTTGTCTGGTTTTGGAATATGTTGTTTTGTATACCAGCATTTTGTCTTGAGCATTTCTGTCTGTGTCTTTTTTTATATAAGAAATAATAAACTAAAATCTTTTGATAAATGTGTACGATTTTAGGGCTTCTTCTTAACCAATAATTCTTTTTCCTTTCTTCGTTTTCTTTTTCCTATCCCTGCTATTTTCTTTTCTTCTTCTTTATTTAGTAAGCTTAGCAAATATCTGGTTGCTGTGTATAATTTTATATCGCTTTTTCTCTTGAACCAATTGCTAGTTGTTTTGACAGATTGTCCATGGTTCAGGTTGCTGGACTGCCCTTGTGGTGTTTAACAACTTTATTTAAGCCACATGTTTTACTTCAGTCTTTTGGTGATCTGAGTGACTTCTGTTGCGCGGTCCATGGCATGGTTCTCTTCCTTTTGGGCAGCGGAAATGCTATTTTTGCTGCTTTTACTTCCTCTCCACCACCCACACCAAGATCTAAACGTCTCTTTGTGGGCCGAGTCCTCTCTGCATTCATACATTTGATCACATCACAGGTACACTGGTTCTCCTTGTGTACTTTTCAAGGTTTGCTGCTTGGCTTTCAAGGCACTTGTCCGTGGGTGAGGAACTTGTCGATGGGTTGCAGATCTCAGGGTGGCTGGAGGATGAAAGTATCACTCGTAACAGTCAGGTAAAGAGGCTGGTCCTGCCGCGATTTCACAACTGAAAGTCATTTGCCCTAGTCTAAGCGGTGGGCTCATCTGGCAGTTAAGGCCTGCTTCTGTTCATCCCTCAAATGTTTCAAACAGCTTAAAATATTTATTTTATTGTGCATTCCCCTCAGATTCTATACAAAATGAATCCACAGGGCTGTCTTTTTGCCTGATCAATTAATTGTATTAATTGTGTATCTTTTAATTCGTATGTCTATTGTTTTGTTTGTATTGCAAGTTTTGTACATAGCAGTTTCTCCTTGGAGTGAGAGTTGTTGTCTAACAAGGGTTTTAGGTGAAATAAATAACATATTTATTCTTTCCCTGTAATAATTAACATGCCTAAGTATCCCACATGCATAGTCAGAACTTGAGATGTGTTCTTAGTTCTGGAGTGTTCGTGTAACCTGGGAAGCTAGCTATAGGATCTGGTGAGTCCAGTTGCTGTTGGGATTTGGTGGATAGGACGTTTCACCTTGTAGATGTTACTTGTTTCCAATAAAGAAGAAGCTGTTCAATCTCTACCGGACTCAAAGGATCTTCTTTACATTCCCACTGTTCCTTTCCTTTTCTTTAGTTTGCTCCAGGCTTTCTAGGGATGTGCAGGCACAGCTTTCGGGATCAGTGACACACAAAGTTTAACGAGCATCAATTGTATCAACTGGGGATTTTACCTCCAATGTTCCTAATTTCTACTATTGGGCCCCAAACTGAGCACCAAGTACACCCAGTAAGCACTTGGGGGTATATTTACGAGCCCTTTGCAACGCCGGTGCATCACTGTTTTTTGACGTGTGGTGCTCCATATTTAGAAGGCCACATAAAGCCTCCCTGCGTGGCTTTTCGTTGCCTTGTAAATATGGACCCTTTCCACGCAGCACTTTGCTTGTTTATTTCTCTTTCTATGCAGTGCTGCATTCTGCAACACACATAAAAAGAGGAAAACACCGCAAGTGATTGCTTTTGTTCAGGAAGGTGCCCCATCCTGCACAAAACCAATCTCCCCTAAAATGCAGACACCCTTGGACCATGGCACAAGGATGCCGGCTTTGGCGCATGGCAGCCAATTGTGCACCAGCGCAGGGGAAAGCACATAGATGCGACATACTGTTGTAATATGAGGCATCCCTGTGCTTTTAAATTGACGCAGGGTGGCACAGCCATATGGTTAACAGTGCTGCGCTGCGTCACTTTCTTGTAAATAAGGCCCTTGGTCCTCATGGTAGGGAAGTAGAGTGGTGCAAGGCTTACTTAAGGGATGGTGTGGGATCAGAGACTTAGAGCTAAGCACATGGAACAATGATCTGCAATAAATCATTGTCCAACCAGTGCTTTAACTTTTGGGAGAAGAAAAATCTCTTAATAGCTCAGTGCCATAGATTCAGTGCCACAGAGAATCATCCACAGAGGTTAATCCGGGTAGTCCGAAGGCTTTGACTTGTATTATCAGTAAGGGAGATGTGTGGCACCGCGGCCACGGTGACTGACTCTGGAATCTGGGGATCATGGTTCGATCCCCTGGGCCGGCGGCAGATTAGCCCATCACCATGTGACTCTGGGCAATAGCTTGCTTAATCTTCCCGACGGCCCCCAGCGCCTAGAGACCCTAACGGGTGATGGTTTGCGCTTTACAAATGTGGATTATTATAATTATAATGTGGATTATTATATGTTCCCAATGCTTTTAAGGACCTCTCATCATGGTGTCTAACAGTCTCTCTCCTGGTTCTCAGCAGAGATGCCCCTGGTGATCTCAGGGACTGGTGATCCAATGTATTTTCATTTCGCATGAGTTGACGTCCAGCACCTGAGGTAATACATCCATATGAGAACTGCAATCTTCTTGTGCCCATTTAAAAAAAATCTTCTTATTCAGACACCTTTACTTCGGCATCTCACCCTTCAGTGTTGTCATCAATGCTCACTCAGAGTGTTCCTACTTCATTTTATTTCACCGCTGCCTTCATGCAAATGCTTTCCTACTCTAGTTCACTTTGTGTCGTGACCTGTGCTAGGAGTAACTAGCTGGCGTGGCTCTCGCAGCAGTGTTGGGATAATGCGTTGCTTGGTCACTGGAGCAGCCCTGATGTCTACACCAAAATGGCTCAGGCAAGGTACAACCTCCCCTTCCCAAATGTGGCTCTCAATCTCAGTCCTGGATCATCTGGGGGTAGTGTTAGAGCAGTCTGATGGGGGAGTACCAGTTGTTAGAGGGGGCTCGCTCACCCCTTTTCTCAGACTAGCTGGTATGAAGAATTAATTGGGACTTAATCTTGATTGTGGATAGCTATGTGGCAAGGCTTCATTCGAAATACTGATCCATGGCCAAACACTCCAGGACAGGGCGTTCGGTGGGTTCAAGTGCACCACTACCCAGCTCCAGGAAACCAGGGTTGAGCCTCTCCTCTAGGATCCTGATCTTGCCGGAGTAGTCTTTCAACCTGCTAAGAGATACGACTCAAGCACGCTTTCAGCAGGGTTCAAGTGCACCACTGCCCGCTCAAGGAAACCAGGGGTGAGTGTTGTAACTTGACACAGGGTTAACCTGCCTCCCTACTCTCCCCCTCTCCTCCCTCCTTTCTTGGTACGGTCCGTGCTGCCTCCTGTAGTCAGCGTTAGAATGTTGGTTGTAAGACTAAGCCGTCAAGCTGGGAACACCTGTTTACTTAAGGACTTAATAAACGTTCTTGAACCCTCTATGTGTAGTGATTCTTTACTACACTTTTGGCGACGTAGGACGAGGAGCTGAGCCAGGGTCAGCGTGGTGTCTCCCCCCTGGAGCAGTTTGGTGCTTGAGCGGAGAAAAGTAAATAAACTGATGACTTACCATTAAGGGCTGTTGATGACAGAAGATTACAGGAACAGCGGGCAAGTCGGTGAGAAAAGCTGAAATCATCGAGGTGTTCTCCTTTGGGGACGTGAGGTACTCGCTTTCGGTACGCAAAAGGAAGACGGGTGTTGCCTCGGTGAAGGTGAGCTTGTGCCGTGTGGAGGAGAGGATTCTTTTCTTTCCGAATGAAGGTGACTGGCGTCGGTGGATCTGCTATTTGGTTTCCTGTGGTGTGCCCTGCGTTTTAGACTGCAGCAGTATTCGGGGAGTCTTCAACCCGACCGGTTGATGATGGGGAGCAGGGGCTCGGTTGAGAAGCTGTCAAAGTGAACGTGACGCAGCAAACGACATCTGGAGGCATTGTTTCGCTCCTGTCATTGAGAGGGAACTCTGTAAGCATTCCGCTTTGTTCCTTCCGTCGTATGTGAGGACTGGTGTGCAGGGCGTGAGAGGCATTGAACACACGTGAGGGAGAAGACGCAGCAGGTCTTACTCTGAGGAAGCGCAGAGATTTCTACAGGAAGTTCCCGCCCTGGTTTTGTGAAAAAGAAAGAGGACTCCCTATCCTTTATTACAATCTGTGTGAATTCTTGAGATAGCCTTGTTGGCTGTGAGGAGGAGATTTGAGTGGAGCAGAGAACAAAGTTTATTCTCTTTTACCGCGTTGGATATTGATTTGAGCTTAGTGCTAAGCTTGTGAAGTGTTAACCTCCTTATTTCTACAGCACTAATCCAAGAGCTGATGTTAGTATGTACTGCCATCCTGTGGCCGTTCAGCCCACGTACCTAATAATAATACTCCATTGAAAAGTGAAATAAGACGTAGTTAAACTGAACGGAAAGCTAAGGGAAAATACGAGGCAGTGAGGTGTATTAAAATTTTGCAACTGAAAATTTTGATCAGTGAATTGGAAGCGACGTAGTCTCTCGAATATTGGTACTACCGTCATGAAATAAGTGTGAATCTCCTAAACTCAAAAAAAAAAAAAAATTGACTACACCATTGTGGTAATCAGCATCAGCGAGTGTCGATCACCTTTGGAACTATCCTTCTGAACCATTTTAAGGAATATTTAGTTTATCTAGATTTGACCAGTTCAGGAAGGTGAGGTATATCCTACCGGCAGTTTCCAGCGGCGCCCTGCCAGCGTATTACTTTCCTCAGCGTTTTGGCGCGCAGGGAGATCCACGCACTCCACGTAGTGGCGCCATCTTACTATTGAACACTGCATACGCATCTTCACACAAGTATTCCTGGCAATAACTGGTTCTAGTTGTACCGCTAAGTAATCGCATGCCAAATGGTGTTGGAGGAAAATACAAGTGAATGAGAAAAGTACTCCGGTGAATAAGAGAAAGATTTACAATTTAATAGAAGAAGGTTTGAAGAAAATTGTAAGACGAAAATAAATTCAACCAGGTCATGTGAAAAGCATTTATACTCACTCATAAAGAGATTTTGAGGAAAAGAAACATAATAGTCTATGTGAGAAGTATTTTATCTGTGTTTCAATTTACGTGAAAGTATAACATAACTTAGCACTTCATCTTCAACATTTCAAGGCACAATAATCAAAACAGGAATAAAAAAAAACAAAAAAAAAAACAGCACAGTTAAAACTCATATTTAAGCGGTTATTGATTGCTATATTTAAATGGATAAGAACATGATGTATAAATTACCGCCACCTGAGCCATTAAAAAAAAAAATGGTGTTAATAGGGCAGAATGGGTGGAGTGGAAGGAATATTTTAACAATTACTTATCCATTCTTGGGGAGAAGGTAGAAATGTTGCTACGCTGTTTAGGAGCCGTTGGATGGAAAGTGAACTATAATATAGAAAAGGAAATCTGTAAGGGAAAAGACAGGAACGTATTTGAGAATGTCATGCAGGTGTTAGATGAACATTATAAGCAATTAACAAATGGTTATACACATAGGAACATAATATACAAGGAAGATGGAAATTTCAAAAAAATAGTGCAAGTAAAGGGAACGGCACATGAGTATACGATCAACATGGGCGGTGTGGAAATTGACATTAAAGTTGACTCTGGGTCACCTCACACTGTAGTAAGCAAAAGTATATGGAGAAAAAAATTGGCAGTAAAACTAGGGAATACATTGGAAGAAACAGACACAAGTCCCTGGTAACATACTCTGGAGTAAACATTAGCTTGGCTGGTAGAAGAGTGATGAAACTAAGTTACATGAAGAGAAGTACATGGGTTAAAGTTTATATTTCAGACGAAGAGATATCTGTACTAGGATGGGATGAACAAAAGAAATTAGGATTAACAAAAAATCCCACAAAAACAGACCCCATGAGTAGGATGACAATAGACAACAGTCAAGAATTTATAAAGTTGGAGATGTTAAAGGAGAGAGCACCACAGACTGTGATCGATGTTGGAGAGACAAGGGTGGTGGAGAGAAAAGAGAAGACAAGAGAAGCAGAAATGGGAGAATTCAAAAGTCTCCAAAAAACACCTTTGGGGAAAGAAGTTGAAGAAAGAATAGGCAAAAAGTTTGGAGAAAAGGCCAGTGCTGGTGTTGGGGTGGAAAAAAAGAAAACTGGCTTATAGGGGAACTGATATGGAAACTGTGATCATGAGGGTAGAGAAGGATATGTGTGAATCTTCCCGCCCTAAAGATGAGAAAGCGTGGCGCTCTACTGCACTGGCCGTGTCTAGTCTTTGGACAAGGGTGAAATGTGCTAATGACTTCGTCCTTGCAGGAGTTAATAGTCAGAGTCTAATTAAATACAAGGGAAACAAGCAAGGAGAGTTCTTGGACGGGATAAATAGCGAAGTGTCTGATAGGAAAATTGAGGAGGCGCACCACAACGCTCGTAGTTCACATTGCAAAGTTCCGCTTGATATGAACAGTTTACGTATAGAAGGCAGGAGAGAATTTGGGTACAAAGACAAGGAAGACTCAACCACATTCTTCAACAGTACTAGTTTCAAGGAATCAGATAACAGACGGGTCTTTGATGAGGCATCTACAGCAGGATTTACATGGGGCATGGGTACAAAGTACAACAAGGGGAGTTATGTTGGACCCGACGCTGATCATGATGATGAGAAAGTAACCTGTCGTATGAGTAGGGGTAGATGCAGTGCAACATGGTCCTGGAAATTCCCCAAGAAAAAGGATTCTGTGACTGTTGCAACACACCTTGGTGGAGAAATGGATCAAGTATTTGGGCAATAGAGAACGAGAGTGAAACGGTTCGAAATGACTAGTGACACTGCATCCTTTTGCAAGATCTTTCTTAATGTTGGGGAACGGATAATATTTGTATGGGTCCCCCTGCTCATCCCCAACCCTGTTTACGGTAACACGCAGTTTTTCTTTTGTGGGGAATTGGTGAAAACCACAAGATTGGGTTTGATCTAAACTCTTGTTATGACTACTTGTATTCTAATTCTTTTTTTATCTGGGACTACCTAGCCATTTTTGGAAAAGACTTTGGTAGTACTAGAACCTCATATTCTTACTGTCATGTGTGATTATAATCCATTCTTCATTCTCTTCCTCCGGAAGTAGTAGGGTTGCGTTGGCACTTATCCCTCTCCTCCTTTGTACCCTGCATGTTCCCTTTCCCCATTCCCGCGACCTCTTTAGCGTACTATACTTCAGATAGCGTTCCTGCTTATCTGACTGCCAGCTTTGTTATTTTAGAGAGTTGCTGCTGTCAATCCTTTTTAGCTATATCTGGCATTAGATGCAGGGTTGCTCTGCCCCCCGGTAGTGGCACTCTACATCTCCATCCAGGCTGTTCTATTTTTGAAACTTATATGGGGTCTTCTGCGCAAGACTCAGTTCCTCCTTGTTGCTGTATATTTCTATTGTAGTGGTTACCCTCCCCTGCACTCTCCAGACTTTTCCTCTACCCTCTTTCCCTCTTCCTCTCTCTCTCTCTCTCTCTCTCTCTCTCTCTCTCTCTCTCTCTCTCTCTCTCTCTCTCTCTCTCTCTCTCTCTCCCTTTCTCGCTCCATCTCTCCCACCCTCTTTATCCCACTTCTTTTTTCTTTTCTCCTTCTTGTTAGCTCCCGTTCTCCCCTGTTTTTGGGCCTTGCTCTCTCCCATCTTTTTAGGTCTCCCTAGGGGGAAAGGTGTGTTGTAACTTGACACAGGGTTGACCTTCCTCCCTACTCTCCCCCTCTCCTCCCTCCTTTCTTGGTACGGTCCGTGCTGCCTCCTGTAGTCAGCGTTAGAATGTTGGTTGTAAGACTAAGCCGTCAAGCTGGGAACACCTGTTTACTTAAGGACTTAATAAACGTTCTTGAACCCTCTATGTGTAGTGATTCTTTACTACAGTGAGCCTCTCCTATAGGATCGTGGCCTGGCCGGAGTGGTCTTTCAACCTGCTAAAAGATACGACTCAAGTGAGCGTTCTGCAGGGTTCAAGTGCACCACCGCCCGCTCCAGGAAACCAGGGTTGAGCCTCTCCTCTAAGATCCTGGTCTTGCTGGTGTAGTCTTTCAACCTGCTAAGAGATAAGACTCAAGCGTGCAGTCGTGGGAGGGGAAAGACAACTGCTGCTCACCACAGATCCAGGTGGAAAGTTGGTTCACCGACCACGTGCTCAGTGCGTGCACTTGTACTTCTGCACCTTCCTTCACAGCCCAAGCACTGCTCCAGAAGCTGGTCTGTGGGTTCACTCTTCAAGGCAGCCCCTTGCTGAAGGGATACCTACTCTGTGACAGCTCCTACATTTGAGTCTCCTCCCTATCAGTTCTTTGAGCAGCACTTTATGTGAGTACCTGGCCTGGAACTTGACACAAGCCCTGGAGCTCAAAATAGTTTTCTTCTGTAGACCTCCTGGAGCCAGTCACTGAGAAGTACCTTGAAAACTCATCTGGGGATACCACCCGATATTTGTATTAGGCTAATAGACTAAAAATGTGTATCCCTCCCAATCTGATCTGTTGTGGGTTGTCTGGTTTCAGAGAAGCATGTGCTCAGTCACTCACCTCTCTGCTCTGCCACATGCCGTACTGTTGGTTTGGTGGGCAGGTTACTGGAGAGGGATGCTCACCGGCAGAGGCTTGCAAGGAGCAGGAATTTCCTCACCCGTTCAATACCCAAACGCAATCTGATGACCACACTGATCAATAATCGAACACAAAGGTGGCTGAGACTATCCCTGTTTTTCAAAAGCTCTTCTGTCTTCCTTCTGTTTTCATTGGGGCCTGGCTCGCTTCAAAGACTGCCAGGATTGTTGTAGGGACTTCATTGCTGCCTGGTAGTCTCTCTCCAACCTTTATCTTCAGCAAAGGAGGTCACAATCTGCTCTCCCTGTGTAGATAACCCTGCTAGGATTATCTGATAGCACTATTTCCAACCTCCTCGAGTGGCCAGTAGTCATTCCCACTAAGGAACAGTGAGTGCACTCGGTGCGCTCCCCCAGATCATAGAGCCCCACCTGGGACCCACAGCATGTCACAAGCCTCAGGAGCACAAACCTGATTCTATAGGCACTTGAGCAAAAAAATATTTAAAAAGAAATACAGACTTGCAATGGGAACCTAAGGGGCACATGTTCCTCTGAGCCATGCAGGGGGTCGTTCTTGTAATGTCCTGCGGGACATGTTCTAGTGTTCCACAGGAAGCTAGACTTCCAGCCACTCCCTTGAGGGCTGGACACACTACACCCACACACCCATCCATCACAGGTGTCACGAGTGACGTGACCCCGCTAATAAAAGGACCCGGGTGCACATGCTCGTGGCCAGTTATCTCACTAAATTACAGCGTGTTAGTGTCTGTCATTCCATGCCATGTGGGCCTTAGGCCCAATACTACACTGGCGATGAGGAGGGTAGCCAACCCCGCACGCCTGCCGCTCAGTGCTCTGTCGTCCCTCGTGAGGAGGAAATGAGCTGCCACCCGTGACTGCAGGGAAGGTCGGGCTCCCCCTCACCACGCGGCCCTCTGCCTGTAAGGTGACACGGAGACTGGCTATCTTCCACACACGGCAGTTCTGTCAAGAAGAGGGGAGTAGACGGACACCCCGCAGCAGCCGCCGGAATGCCAGAGAAAGCGTGAGTCCCCTCACTATTCTGGCAATAGAGCCGCCGCCACACTCCGGCAGTTACTGCCGAAAGTGAAGAGCCCCGCGACCCTCACCGTGCAGTGCCCCCAAGAGCATCACTGCCACCGTGAGCAAAGCACTGCTCCACAGACGGCACTCTCTGCATCTGCAGCACTACAAGGAGACGCTGAGACTACACCAGCCATGCATGCCGCGCTGCACCCTGCACCGCCCGTCTGCGTCCGGCACTGCGGGGACTCCCCAGACCTGAGGACACCTCCCTACATGGGTGCCACCGGTGGGACAAGGAGGATGCCCAGCGGCGCCGCGCTCTTGGAGCATTGAAGCCCACAGACTCCTGAAGGAGGCGAGAGCTCTCAGCCAAGCCGCGTCTCGCCGTCCAAACAATCGCCAGCCACGACCCCTGCCAGCGTGCTGAGGAGAAGCGAAGTCACCCCTGCTGTCCCGCAGGGCAAATTCACGCTACCCAAGAGGCAGTCGGCATGCCCCAGGAGCCCCAGCAGCCAGCCTGCAATGCCTGCACAATCAGGAGCGGCACGCCGTGGTAACAGGACAGTCTGGGCAGGAATCAGGGGAGTGAAACAAACACGTGCCAAGGCCATCCCGTTGAACTGCCCAGACAGAGGACCAGCACTGCATACCCCGCCTGCATCGACAGCTCTGATCGAACGCGGTTCCAGCGGAGGGAGCCCTGGTCTACTAGGTGTCTACAGCGCTGCCCGGCTTAAACGAGCGGTGCTGCATCTGCCATGGGAGGCGGTGGGGAGCAACCATAGGAGTGACTGCCTCTGCGCGGACATTCCCCGTGGCCCGCAACAAGAGGAAAGCTGCCACAGCCTGGAAAGCAGCGGCAGCGCCACCTGGTGGCCAAGGAGCCACACTGCATGGACTACATACCAGCACCAGGCAAACACAAGAGCCAGCAAAACACTGAATGCACCCTGTGACCCTAGAAACAGGACTCTGTCTCTGATCACCGCCCAACCTACTAGCAGGGGTAAATAAACCACACACAAGCCTTATGCACCTAGCAAATGGGTCACACCCTGCAAAGACACAGCCCTCAACAAGTAAGGAACCATTCCCTGAACCAGACGGGAAGCCAATGCTGCCAGAGCGGACCTAAGACAGAGGAGTCAAGGCTGTTGCGGAGCATGCCCTGAGCCACCTAATGGCCACTTGCTGACACTGCAACACCCAGTAGGCAATACGTGACACCGCAGAAGCTGCCACATCTCCAGAGGCCCTCAATACCAGGAAGACAACGGTGCTATCCTTGGAACCACCCGCTGCACCACCCTGTGGCCACAGGGCCACACTGGTCCCTGATAGACAAGGTGGGAGTAGTAAGCGTCCCAGGAAGGCCTGGGTGAACCAACACCAACACCACGTGGAAGAGCCTCCCTTGCGCCCACAATCCGGCCACACCAGTGCTCCCCCGGACAAAGCCATTGCTTGCACAAGACCACCGCAGTGCGGAGACCCAGCTGAAAAACTGATGTGAACACGCAGGCCCACCCCCACGGTCCTCACACTGAGCCACAAGAGAGTGGGCAGCTTGCTAGCAGGAACAAAGGCAGCCACATTCCCCGCCACTGATCGGGCACCCCGCTTCAGCTTCTCTGTCAGTGCAGAAACCGCAAAAGGGCGGTACAGCCAGAAGGCACAAGAGACACGACCGACGTCTTCAGCGCTGCTGCATCGGGGGACCTGCCCTCTACATACAAGGTGCAACAGCAGCAGTTCTACCTTGTGGGTGGTAATCTGCACCACCAGAGAAGGAGCTCTCATGCACAGCCCTACAGCACAACTGCAAATATCTCCAGTCTCAAACAGCCATGCATGGCATGCGAGACCCACCCAGAAGCTTGGAGCCAAGTACAGGCAGCAGCGCCACGGACAGCCATCAACAGCACAAGGCCAGCCATAACTGCATCAAATCAAGTGAACTGTCCCTGTCGACAGCGCAAGAACAGACTGGTGCAGAACACGCACCACCCGTGGCCGCTCAACGCCACCACCGGCAGCGCAGACATCACGTCATTTGCTCCTCCCAGCGTACAGGCACCCCACGTGCCAGGAAAAACATCCAAGGAGACTGAGCACGCAAAGCGAGAAGCGCGCAGAGAGCCACGCCAGTGAACCTGACTGCACAGACAGCACCCAGGAGACATCTCCACAAAGAAGCACTGCTGAATGCAGGCAGGAGAGCACCCACGTCTCCACCGTCACAGCGAAGCCCCGCAATAGGCCTTCGACCACACAGTGTCCTCCCTCACACTGCCTCAAGATGGAGTCCGCCATTACTCAAGACAGGCAAGAAAGGAGTTGCACACTCCACGTGGCAGGCCGCCACAGCAACATGTGCTCCAGCGACGTGTGACCGGACGTCACGTCACCCAGCAAGCAAGGAGCGCGCTGGAGCAAAGGCAGAAGCCAGCACCACGACTGCGCCGCCTCGAGGTCCAAACACAACGCCCTCGAAGAAAGAAAAGAGTGACAGCCCTGTCACCCCAAAAATCGAAGGAACACAGGTGGGCTGAATAGACAAACAAGGGGAGAAGACCGAGGACTCACAGCAAGCCAAGAGCACACCCTGACACACCAGACAGCCACCAAGGCGGACCGACGTCCCTGGACACAGCCTCATGGGTGAACCAAATGTAAGCCGCAGCAAGCGCCAACCGCGTCTCATCCTAACGCTTACCCAGGCGACCATTCGTCCCCGAGCATCGGCAGTCTAAGTCAAGCGGCATCCTTGCTCCTGTCCGCAGATGCCACGGGTGCAGATCAGCACAGAGTGTCCGTCCTCACACCGCCTCAAGATGGAGTCGGCAGTGGCCCCAAGCCAGGCAAGAGAGGATCTCCACACTCTATGTGTCAAGCCGCCACAGACACTCCACTTCAGCAAGGCAGAAGCACATGGCTGCCAAGTCCCTCCTGACATCCAACACTCCCAGCAAGTCACCACCACCTGTCATCCCGAGTGACCACATGGCTTGCAACCACCATCACGCCAGCCATCAGCACCGGCGTCAAACAACACCACTCCCAGAATATCGGTGGACTGGAGTCCGACACTGTTGCCACACCAGCCGACTAGAAGAAATCAGAAGCCACCTGTGAACCTGGCCTACCCTGGAACCGCGGCAGCGAGTGCTAATCTTGGCCAAGACTCATCCACCCGTGAGAGTTGTGCGTGTGACCAAGTAACGGCTCCTCAGCGGTCCTGCAGCTGCCCCCAGAAGGCACACAAGCGGCCCCCAGCGCAGCCCTCCTACAGTCCAGCAGCAACCCCGACAACGGTCCTCCCCAGGTGGGAGAGCGAGAAGAGACATTGCCCCACCGACCGGTTACTGGTCACAGCCAAGCAGCCAGACAGTCGGCCCAGCAACACCTCTGTGAATTCTCACTTGGGACTCCATCCATGTTCATGACGCTACTCACTAAAAGGAACTGTTTAGAATTAACCACAGACCATCACCGACGTCAGCAAATTGGAAGCCATGCAATGACTGCAAGACATGTCATCGTCAGCGAACTAACGGTCTGCAGCAGACGTCTCCAAGCCAGCGGTCGTGTCCTGAGCCCCTCAAGTTAAACTACGGGTGCCCGCTGAGAAAGTTCTGCTGCAAGCAAAGTCACCAGCCCATGTCTCATGTCGTCCTGCCACCTGACTCGAGAAACTGATGGACCCTGTGGTATTTAGTTAACTTTTTGTTTTGTCCACACAGGTTGGACTAACACTTTGTTTGTTCCTCAATAAAGTTGAGGAGGAATGTAATGTCCTGCGGGACACGTTCTAGTGTTCCGCAGGAATCTAGACTTCCAGCCACTCCCTTGAGGGCTGGACACACTACACCCACACACCCATCCATCACGGGTGTCACGAGTGACTTGACCCCGCTAATAAAAGGGCCCGGGGGGACGTGCTCGTGGCCAGTTATCTCACTAAGCTACAGCATGTTAATGTCCGTCATTCAATGCCATGTGGGCCTTAGGCCCAATATTACAGTACCCACTCCAACCGGTGATAACTAAAAAATCCCATCAAACCAAAATGAAATCTCGGTTTGATCTACATCAATCTAAGCAGGCACACTTCAAAGGCAATCAATTTATTTGAAAGTCCTTTCATTGGAAGATGTCAGATCTATTGCAGTTTGCACACAGATTGATGTTTCATTGAAAACTATTTGAGTTTTTTTCATTGATGGCTCCTTCATAATTGGCATTTGGGCTCCACCCTTCCAATTATAAGCAAAGGCCAACATGTTCTGCACAGTTTGTGTGACCAAACTAAGGGCAAATTGAGGATTTATTTATAAAGGAAGTTCGAGAAAAAATGGAGGAATTCACCAAAAATGAGAAGCTATTATAAGAGGGCAAATTGATGTATTTTACGTCCAAAGCTGGTGTGTGAGTGATAGTGCATGCCGAGCTAGGAATACATTCTGCTGATATTAGTTTCTTTGTGCCAAAGGGTGCATTCTGCTCTGGACCTTATTTCATGACTCATGTGTAGAAGTCCATAATATCTTAAGACATCATTTGGAGGCTATTTGAGGCATGAGCCTGCTTTTACTGATGTAAGCATAAGAGAAGGTGTGCTCTATGTGCGTTAGGGATCTCTCTAGCTATTGTTTTTAAATCGAAATATAAATGTATTATTGATCCAGACCAGAATACACACATGTGTCAGGCTACTAACTTTAAACTCCTTCTCTCAGCTATCTGTGCACTTGGAGGGTTATTGATTTATAGACCTTCAGCACCCAGGGCGCCTTTTTCACAAGAGATTAAGTAGCTTCTAGAGTCGGTTATAGTAGAGAAGTCGCGAACAGTCCTGGGAGACTTTAACTTTTATCTAGAAGAGAGGGACAAGTCAGACTCTAATACTCTCATCTAAATGCTTGAGAGCATGGGTTTTGCCCAATTAGTAACAGCTCGACTCACAAAGCAGGACATACATTGGATGGTATTTTCTACAATAATTCACAAATTGCTTTCCAACATACAATACCCATTTGTTGGTCAGACCCTAGTGCAGTACGGTTAGACTTCCTCTCTCCAGCATTGAGTGGGGAACAGAGACCCCCTCACTCTCCTAGTAAATTTAGAAGCCGGAAAGTTATCTCAGCCACCACTTTGATCAACACCCTAAAAAAGATTCCCTGTACTGTTCAAAAGGACCCTAATCTTGGGGCTGAGGCTTTTGCCACATGGTTCAAATTCACAGCTAACATAGTGGCAACCCCTAAATCATATATCCAGAAAAATGCCGCCCCTCAGCTCTGTGTTACAATGACAAAATCAAACGATTAAAACAAGTTTGATATTGCACGGAGCGCGCTTGTAGACGTCCGCTAGAGGAACAGGATAGAACATTATATAACGCTATTGTTAAGGATTATAAATGCGCATTAGTGGAAGACAAATCCATATACTGTATGCACATAATTCATAACTCAACATCCACGAAAGAGCTGTTTAAGTTGGTACAACAGGTCTCATCCTCCCAATCTATGGCAGAACCAGAAACATCACAAACTTTCTGCAATAAATTAGCTACCTTCTTCCAAACAATTCACGGACATATATACCGACTTTGATTCACACCCTGAAATGCTCATCATAACTCCGGCAGTCAGCAGTCCCATCGAAGATGCACCTCTGTTGCCTGGTAGCTAGAATAGAGGCCTCATAAAATTCTCGGACCTCACACCACCACTTCTTGTACAATATCTTATGAGAACGCACTCGGGCTCTCCTATGGAGGCGTGTCTTCCTGCAATCCTCCATATGGCTGCTGACACCATAATAGAACCCCTTTGTAAATTAATTAACAATATCATTCAATCCGGAATCTATCCCCATACTTGGAACTAGGCCATTATTAGACCTCTTTTGAAAAAACTAATCTGGATCCTAGAGACTGCAAAAACTACTGTCCCATTGTGGAAAAGTAAATTTTGTCATGTTCTGTGTCCCTACGTGTCATCCATCATATGTTATGTGTGCATGATTAAATATGCATATGTACTCCCCATGTCCGATTAATGACGCAATTATAGTTGTGTCCACCTCTGGTATGTCATTTCCCAGTCCCCGTGAATACTACGAATATCAGGCTTATGTAAAGTAATGTTGCCACGTTTCTCAGTGTGCACGTTATTTCATTATAAAGTCCCCGTTTCCAGGCCTCAACAGGGCCCGGACATCAGATTTAGCTCCTGTCTCCTGAGCCTCGCTGAGGAGCGATCCAGCCCCCACCTGTATCCTCGACCTTTCACTTACTTCCTGCCTCGCAGTGCCCGGTGCAGCTTGGCTCTGCCTCTGAGTCTGCCAAGACTATGTTGTGATTCCAGCTATCAGTTTAGTCCTCCTTCTCTGCATTCCTAAGCTACTGAACTGCATCAATAGTTTCCGTCATTGTCTAGCCTATGCGGCTCCATGGTAAGAGAAATACTGTATTTAATGGTCATTTAATATTCTTCATCACGCACTACATGTAGAATAAATGCATGCTCTAGTCTTAGAGTCAGTTAGCTTTTCCCCTCATGACTTCTAGTTTATATCAACATGTTCCCTAAACATCAGATACTAGATAGGGTTTAGGTACATGTCGCTCCGACCCTCCAGACTTCAGTCTCTGCTCCTAACACAGAGTTCATAGCCCCCAGCTTCTCCTCGTAACACGTCATTACCAGTTTGCGCGCACCACCAGGTTAGAGGTCCCGGCTCCTTAGGTAGCCCCCTCCTATGTTTCCGCCCATTCATGACATATTCTGTTACGTTTGCATCACATGTCTGAGTTACACCTTCTTTTTACTCTTATCTTTCGCGACTGCTACG
The DNA here is from genome assembly GCF_964261635.1 of Lissotriton helveticus. Lineage (NCBI taxonomy): Eukaryota > Metazoa > Chordata > Amphibia > Caudata > Salamandridae > Lissotriton > Lissotriton helveticus. The sequence continues at coordinate 477,677,520 of NC_136068.1, read as the reverse complement.
CGTCACGCCTTCTGCTCCACCCACTGCTACGCCTACTGCAATGTAATGCTATGTGTTCGCGCTATGTATATATGCTCATGTATTGTTATTAAAAGTTAGCGCGCTCATCCCAGATCCAGCCCCAGCAGCTGCTGGGCCCTGTCATCCTATTCCTATGCAGGTTGTCCTGTTCCTGTCCTTATGCTGTATTAAACCTGCAAAACTCCTACTACCTCGAATTTTGACTCTTATTTATTGAGCTATCTGTTATTCATTCATTCATTCAAAAATAGATCCGGTATTATTTATTTATATACCACATAATGGCGCCCGAACAGGGACTTGCCCTTTCCCCACGCGTCGGTGAAGCCACGCCGACCCCCTGACCCTCTGCAGTCGTGACGGAACTCTTCTGCGCAGTGGCAGATATTTCTGCTCAAGTATCCCTCAGGCCCACGGAGGAGACGGAGGAGGCGGTCCAGCATCCAGACGAGACGGTGGAGGAACGCGGCGAGTCCCGACCAGAGCCCAAGCCAAGAGTCCAAGGTCCGAGGTATCCGGAGGTCCACCCGTAACTGAAGTCCGAAGTTCGAAGTTCGTCGTCGTAACAGTCCAGTCCAGTCCGAGGCCTTCCGTTCTTGCTGCCCGGTGAGTACCGTTACTGGGGTGGTATCTAGACAGGGTCAATTTAATTGACTCTGGTCTGTGGGTTGGTGGTACACAGTCCCACAAACGAAGTGTCCACTTCGGTGGATGCGGGTCCTGACGTGTCTCTTTAAGAGACCGGTAAGTTTCGTACTGTTTCAGCAGTGCATCTAGTTTCTGTTCTAGTCAGTTCTGTTCTCGAGAAATTTCAAGTATTTTCAGGTGGTATTCTGTTCGAACTGTTATTCATAATGTTCTTCATGTATTTTAATGTTGTGGTATGAGTGCGACGTGATTTCGTGTTTTCATTGTGTATTGTATTATGTCCAGATTACAGTCCAGTCATGCCGCTCTTCTCAAAATTACGTCAGTTAAAAACTAGAAAGGGTCTGCTGGAAGCAGCAGTTCCCGTCCCGCCCAGGGACAGTCCAGGTCACTTTATGTATCAGAAACATGGCATAAGTGCCATATTGTATCTAGATTTATGGGTAGAGTATACCAAACAGTTAGAAGAAAAGTATAGATGGCCCGTATCGGGTACATGGGATGCCGAATGCATCATGCGAGTAGAGGAGGCATTATGGAAAAAGAAAGCCAGACAATCACAGAAAGATGCCATCGAGTTATGGCGCAAAGAAGCTCATAAAAGAACCGAAAGAGAAATCAGAAAGTCAGAACTAAGTAGAGAATCCCAAGAACGAGCCCAAGAAAGAGAATTAATCGAGATAGGTGAACGAGTTGGAACTGAGCAATCAGACAGACAGAGGAATGCCCTCATTAAGGGTATGTATCCTCTTCTTGCTGAGGGCTTGCCAAAAGCGACCCCAGAGGCATCCAGTAATTTTCCGCCACCATTAGTTCCGACCAAGCTACGTCACAAACCGACCGCAGCTGATATTTTCATCTCGTCCTATTTGGACGACACAGTCCCCGAATATGCAAATCCTGTTCGCGCTCCGCCAGTCCCTGTAAACCAGGTAATTCCTGCTCCTCCAGACACCGGGGTGCCCTTAACAGCCCCCCCGGGTCAGTCCGCCATACAAGTCCAGCCCACGTTACAATTACCCACCCTGCCAGGACGAAAAGCATCAGTTGATGATTCCAGTTTAGGGGCCGCAGGAGGAGGTCTTCCTCAAACTCCGCCGCCATACAAGCGTTTATCAGCACTCGAATTACATGCTCAAGCATCACAGCGTACTCCCAAGAGTAATAAGTCTGTTGCAGAAATCAGGCAAACCCTTAGCGAATGTGTCTATGACCCAGTTCCAGGCGAGTTTAATATGGTTTTATATTCCGTACGCGTAAGGAGAGTGACCGAGTATCTAGTCACCCTGCCGAATATGAAAGAAGATCTAGACAGGATATATCGTTTCATCCGTACAGGGGATGACCCACAAAGTATTAGTGATGCCATGTCTCAAAGGAAAGCCGAGATTCAGCGCATGATATTAAAGTTCTTAATTAACTGTCTAATAAGAGAACAGGATTACCCGTCTAAAGACCCGGAAGAAATGAAAACTCTAACAAAGTGGAGTGATAATATAGCCGAAGGAAAGCACAATACCATTGGTGCCATGGAAAGTATGTACAAGAAAATTCGTAGAGAGATAATAAAGATACACGAACAGCGTAAAGCAGCACAAGTAAGCGAGAAAGAAAGTACCTCTGATCCTGAAGAGGAAGACGACGAGAATACTGCCAGAATAGCGTATGTAGGAAAACCTAGATTTCCAGATCGCCATTTACGTCTAGAACACAAGCCAACTTTCCATCATTCAGCACCAGAACAAGGTTCCCTAGAACAAGTATTTCAAGCTACCGATCACATTCTGAAATCACGAATCGGTTATAGTGAGTTAAGTACTATGCATGAACAGGAACTAGTCCGATCAGCAGTCAGATGGATTACTGATCCTACCACTTTTCCGGACGAAATAGTGGCACAAATGTTTCTGAAAATGCCCCCAGCCGAGCAGCGACTGGTGGGTATGTATATGATTCAGCACCTCATTACTCTGTATGAGGGTCAACATTCTGATCCAGGCCCGTTACATGATATCCTGAACGAGTTACTCCAGTACAGATGGAGAGGTCTAGGTACCGATTTAATTAGTGTCATTCTAGAACAACGCCACAAATATAGAACATTCTTGAACCCGCATTTTGTCCATGTCTCACCCCCAGAAAGTAAATCATTCTACATAGACAGACAGAATCCGTTACGAGAAGTCCACCCAGTCAGAGGAGCGGGTGGCGAAATGCAGCGAGTGTTTGTATACACTCCGATCACAAAGATGGAACTCCTCGAAATGAAGAAATTAATTCCCTGTCATGACAAAGATCCAGCAGGGTTCCATAGAGAATTAAAAGACATGCTCCGTATGGGAGAATACACTTACCCAGATATCATTAAAATGTTAAAGGTTCTGCTACCCGCAGGGGTGTATGAAAAGCTAAAGGAAAAAGAATGGGAGGTGGGAGAGAAAAAGATAGATTGGGCAGTCCTAGAAGCAGAAGATAAGATACGTGTACCAGGTACTGGTCTTGGAGAGAAATGTAAAGAATTACCAGAATTATTAATTCAAGTTTTACCCAGATTATTAACAACTAGAAAAGAAGACTGGGATGCAATCTCAGCCTGTAAACAGAAACAAGATGAAGATATTAGTGATTTTTATTCTAGGTTTGAAAATGTTTCAGTATCAACAGTGGCCTCAAGACAAGTAGTGAGTCATACCCTCACCTTTTTGTTACTAAATTAGTTGAGAATTCAAGCCCACAAGTTAAAAACCGAGTTCTGAAAGTCGAAAGTACCTGGCAAGCAAATACTCCGTCCCAGATGCTCCAGATGCTCCAGTATCACCAGAATAGAATCAGAGAAGAGCAAGAACACGAGAGAAAACGTATGAAAGACACGAAAATGAAAGTGCTAGTTGCACAATCTGTTCCTCACGACAGTCAGAAGAGGGGTCCGAATCAAGCCAGTCATCCTGCAGCACCCGTTAAAGGGAACTGCAATTATTGTAAACAGCCAGGTCATTTTATAAATGAGTGTGCAGTTCTGAAACATAACATAGCTACTGGTAAGACTAAAGAAAGACCACGTCCGCCTAGACAAGAACAAGTTTCACAGACTCCTCCGTCACAGAATGCACCACAGACAGTTACAGCACCGCAGCCTATTGCTGCAACCCAGCATGTTACATCGCAGATGTACCAGTATGCACAGTCTGAGTATCCAGAGTACCAGCCATATTCATGAAACAGCCTAGAGAGGGAGGTAGGCTTGCCTCTCATCGAGATACCTGTAGATCAAGAAGGTCCCTATGTTCACAGTCAAGTATTAGGGAAAGACAGAAAGTTTTTGATTGATACAGGGGCAAGTAGGACCACAATTAGTCATGCCGAAGTTCCAGGGGCTCCGCTCTCAGGCTCAAGAAATGTTTCCCTTGGATTTTCAGGAAAGCCTATCGTTAATGAGATTTCAAAGCCGGTCACTCTAGAAGTAGGTCCATTGTCCCGCACTACTGATCTGTTACTTACTAAATCATGTCCAGAAAATCTATTAGGCATTAAAACACTGAAAGAGTTAGGTGCAGTTATATGTTGTTCCCCAGAGGGAATACGATTGTTCCTACGTGACTTTAAGGGTCACTATGTATTACGAGATTTTGATCCCAGACTGTCTAAAGTTCCGCAGCATTTATGGGCGCAAGGTCCAACTGATGTAGGTTATATGCAAATCACACCCCATCGTGTGACTCTCAAACCAGGTGTAGTGTTACCACGAATCAGGCAGTATAGATTGCCACCTGAGGCTGTAGCAGCCTTATCCAAAATTATAGACGAGCTCATGGCTCAAGGAGTAGTTGTAGAAACTGACTCCAATGTATGTAACTCTCCGATCATTCCAGTCATGAAACGTACTGATCCAAATGCACCCCCAGTATATCGATTAGTGATTGATTTACGGGAACTTAACAAATGTATTATTCCTCAGTACCCAGTTGTCCCAGATATCTCTTCCCTATTGACAGCCATTGATTCCGAAGCCACGTTCTTCACTGTCATAGACCTCAAGAACGCATTTTTTAGTGTTCCCATTCATCCAGACAGCCAGTTTCTTTTCGGATTCTGTTTAAATGGAAGGAGCTATATGTTCACACGCGCTCCTCAAGGTTTCACAGAAAGTCCTAGTATTTACAGTCAAGCACTCAAGAGACAACTAGACAACATTCACATGCCAACTGACACTGCCCTGCTCCAGTATGTCGATGATCTACTGATCACAGCCCGTTCTGAACGTGACTGCGAGCGAGCGTCACTGACGGTTCTGTATTTCCTAGCCGAGATGGGGCACAAGGTGTCCCCTTCGAAGCTTCAATTCTGTGTCCAGCAAGTGGTCTACTTAGGACACTTACTGTCCAAGAGGGGTAGGCAGTTGACACCAGACCGTATCCAGTTAATAGCGAGTCTTCCCCAGCCCAGAACCCAGAAGGAGGTACGTGCCTTTATTGGCCTTACTTCTTATTGCAGACAATGGATTCCTCAGTATGCATTTCTAGCCAAGCCACTGATACAGTTAACGACACAGGAGGCAGCCGTATCGACTGTCCTCCCTTGGACATCTGAACATACACTTAGTTTCAATGAGTTAAAGAAAGCCCTATGCCAAGCTCCAGTTCTAGCTACACCGAACTACAGTAAGCCTTTTACACTTTTCGTCACAGAACGTGAAGGTACAGCATTATCTGTTCTCACACAAGACCAAGCAGGACAATACAAGCCTTGTGCTTATTTTTCTAGCACACTAGATCCAGTCGCCCAGGCTCTGCCTGCGTGCCTCAAGTCAGTTGCAGCCACAGCACTAGCTATCAGACAAAGTGATTCCATAGTTCTAGGACACTCCTTGACAGTACAAGTCCCACACTCCGTGGAAGTTCTTTTAAACCGAACACAAACACAGCACTTGACAATTGCACGTTTAACAGGTTATGAATTGACACTGTTTCAGCCACACATAGAAATTAGACGCTGCAACGTCCTGAATCCTGCTACACTGTTACCATCAGCTAGTTCAAATTCTGCCACACATGATTGTGTGGAAGTAGTCAACATTACGACAAAGCCAAGACAAGACCTGACAGACATTCCGTTACCAGATCCTGACCTGACACTTTATGTGGATGGTTCATGTATGAGGACTAGTACAGGAGAACTAGTAGCCGCGTATGCAGTGACTACTGACACCGAAGTTATTGAGACACACCGTATTGATACCCTGTCCGCTCAAGCAGCAGAGCTAGTTGCTCTGACACAAGCCTGTATACACGCCAAGAACCTGAAAGTTAATGTTTACACAGATTCACGTTACGCATTTGGAGTTGTACACGACTTTGGAGTGCTCTGGCAGGAGAGAGGTTTCATGACTTCTCATGGAACCAAGATTCAGCATGGTTTCCTTATCCAAGCTCTGTTAGATGCCATACACTTACCGACATCTATCGCTATCATGAAATGCAAAGCACATACGAAAGTTACTGACATTATTTCTCAAGGTAATGATCTAGCAGATCGCACAGCCAAGCTTACAGCACAGACTCCAGACATTCCAGTTAACATGACACACACTCCAGATCCGACTACATGTATGACCGTTAAGGACCCTACTCAAGATGTCATAGATATCCAATTACATGCTACTCCCGATGAAATCAAGAAATGGTCTGAACAAGGAGGGGTCCAGACAGATCAAGGATGGTTAACAAAGGGTAGGACCGCATGGTTTCTCCCCGACTCTATGGTTCAAGTCATCATTAATACCGCACATAGTCCAGCACATTTAGGAGAAAAAGCAATGTTAGACAGTATCCAGAACATTTGGTTCAACAAGCATTTACGAGCTGCAGCCAAGCAGAAAGTCCGTACCTGTATGATATGCTGTCAGTTTAATCCAGGTAAAAGTGTCCCGGTGGAACAAGGGGGATTCCAGCCTCCTGACCACCCTTTTGAGGTCCTCCAGATGGATTATATTCAGATGGAGCGATGTCGAGGTTTCAAGTATGTCCTTGTAGTTGTATGCGCTTTGTCCAGATGGACAGAAGCATATCCAGTCCCAGATTACACAGCCGCGACCACTGCCAAGCAGTTGGTTCGTGAATTCTTCCCTCGATATGGACTCCCTAGAGTCGTATATTCTGATAACGGTCAGCCATTCTCATCTGAGTTGATGAAGCACGTTTCCCTGTTGTTGGGGTACCAGTGGAAGTTTCATTGTGTACGCCATCCTGAAGCAGCCGGTCTAGTCGAGAGACATAATCAGACTCTGAAAATTCGAATTGCCAAAATATGTAAAGATAAGGGTGTGGACTGGCTAGTAGCTCTGCCAGTTGCTTTGTTTTATATGCGCATGGTCGCACATTCCAGATCAGGTCTGTCCCCGTATGAGGTCGTATTCGGCCGCCCCCCTAACATGTGGGGTACTCCTAGACCCCGAAGTATTACTGATGTTTCATGTAATATGCTGACAGATTACCTAGCTTCCTTGATGTCTGCCCTCAACTCATGTCGTTCACAGGTTGCCGCCGCATTTCCAGACAATACCGAGGTGGCACCGCATGAAATCGTTCCAGGTTCGATGGTGCTCGTACGCAACTTTGACAGATCAAGTCCGCTGGAGCCACGTTGGAAGGAGCCCCGTCAGGTCCTCCTCACCACCCGCACAGCTGTGAAATTGGAAGGACGCCGCGGCTGGGTGCACCTTTCGCACGTCAAGAAATTCTACGGATTGAAACCGGTCTCTAAGAACATTTCCCAGGATATCAAGACTTGTCAAAACATTGTTCCTAAGGACTGTCCCGCAAATGACATTGACACAACCCCTCCCCTGTTAGAGAAAACTCCGCAACAGGAGTATAAACAGAAACTAAGGTCTAGTAAAATAAGTCAGTCAGTTTGATTGTCTAAGTCCTCCCCTAGGTGAAACGGTTAGACTGTTTCTGACATGTATAAAATAGACCCCCATAGTGAGAGAGTTAGTCCAAACTCAATCCGATGTATCGTTTTTCTAAGTTTCATATTATTTCTCAGCCTTTTGATATCCTGCACTAGTTACGCATTTTTCCTGTGTTTTCCAGTTCCTCATGTAAATAAGCCTTCTAATGTTACAGTAGAGCACACGTTTAGTGATCTGCCTCCTCACGAATATTCATACCGCCTCGCTATGCGTGACAATACATTTATCCGCATGTTGCATTATTCACATCAAACCAGCAATGCCACTAATTGCTGGGTGTGTGGTCGACTGCCCCCTTTCCAGACGTCAAAGGGAGTTCTGCCACTTTTTCCTTATCCTTTTTCACATAATGGTTTGTGTGGAGCATGGTCCACGTTAACGTCATCCTCAACAGATATGTCTTTTCTTAACAGTACATGTTTCCCAGACAAGCAAGGTCTCCCCCACAGAACAGGTTTAGATCTAGAAAATGAAGTGTACAATTTAGGTAACTATTCTTCGAATTTCATGGTCCTGAATGTTCAGTCTGATACTACTCCAGACTCACCTGCTATTTCAGTACTACCAGTCAAAGGCGAATTATGTGTCCGTAATTATGGTTCTGTACACGTAGGACATAGTGATTGTACTACTATTATCCAGTATAGTGACAGTGGGAAATCTATTTTTAAAGCTTCACGTCATTCTTATTTTGTTTGTGGACAAACTGCATATGTTCGTCTGCCCCTCGATTGGGAGGGAACCTGTTACATTGCCTTCCTACTGCCACCTGTTTTCCTAGCCCCACCTGACTACCATAGGAATTCCTTCCTAGTACATACTAGACACAAGAGAAATCTCCCGATTGTCGATTATACTGAAACTGCTGCAGAACAATTCATTGATATTGATAAAGGTGTTTTCCCTTATTTAGGTACAGTTGTAAATAGTAAGCTAATCCGTAGGTTAACAAGAACCCTTGAAGCTGTAGTAGATGAGACTGCCTCCGCTTTAGGTAACTTAACCGAAGAGCAATCCTTTATGAGAATTGTTGTGCTCCAGAATCGTCTCGTCCTTGACGTCATACTGGCCGATAGGGGCGGGGCCTGTAGAGTCATCGGATCCAGTTGTTGCATTTTCATTCCAAATAACGCGCCGTCTGTTTATTCAGCTATAACCAGACTCCATAAAATAGCCCATCTATTACACCAGGATCCAGGCACCTGGACATGGTCCGGTTGGTTCTGGAATATAATTTCCGCCTGGGGATGGAAAGTCCTGTCCTTTCTAGGTATCGCAGTAGCGATCATATTCAGCTGCTGTCTCTGTATACAATGTGGCCCTGCGATTTGCGGCATGTGTGCTACCTCTTGTATTCCTAGTCCCAAGCCCCGTTCTAAATCTCGTTCCAAGACAATTCGAGATGAACAAATGGTACTGTATGAAATGATAGATGGTATCATGAATATTGATGTTTCCTGATGGAAACGTAGTGACAAGGAGGGAATGTGGAAAAGTAAATTTTGTCATGTTCTGTGTCCCTACGTGTCATCCATCATATGTTATGTGTGCATGATTAAATATGCATATGTACTCCCCATGTCCGATTAATGACGCAATTATAGTTGTGTCCACCTCTGGTATGTCATTTCCCAGTCCCCGTGAATACTACGAATATCAGGCTTATGTAAAGTAATGTTGCCACGTTTCTCAGTGTGCACGTTATTTCATTATAAAGTCCCCGTTTCCAGGCCTCAACAGGGCCCGGACATCAGATTTAGCTCCTGTCTCCTGAGCCTCGCTGAGGAGCGATCCAGCCCCCACCTGTATCCTCGACCTTTCACTTACTTCCTGCCTCGCAGTGCCCGGTGCAGCTTGGCTCTGCCTCTGAGTCTGCCAAGACTATGTTGTGATTCCAGCTATCAGTTTAGTCCTCCTTCTCTGCATTCCTAAGCTACTGAACTGCATCAATAGTTTCCGTCATTGTCTAGCCTATGCGGCTCCATGTTAAGAGAAATACTGTATTTAATGGTCATTTAATATTCTTCATCACGCACTACATGTAGAATAAATGCATGCTCTAGTCTTAGAGTCAGTTAGCTTTTCCCCTCATGACTTCTAGTTTATATCAACATGTTCCCTAAACATCAGATACTAGATAGGGTTTAGGTACATGTCGCTCCGACCCTCCAGACTTCAGTCTCTGCTCCTAACACAGAGTTCATAGCCCCCAGCTTCTCCTCGTAACACGTCATTACCAGTTTGCGCGCACCACCAGGTTAGAGGTCCCGGCTCCTTAGGTAGCCCCCTCCTATGTTTCCGCCCATTCATGACATATTCTGTTACGTTTGCATCACATGTCTGAGTTACACCTTCTTTTTACTCTTATCTTTCGCGACTGCTACGCGTCACGCCTTCTGCTCCACCCACTGCTACGCCTACTGCAATGTAATGCTATGTGTTCGCGCTATGTATATATGCTCATGTATTGTTATTAAAAGTTAGCGCGCTCATCCCAGATCCAGCCCCAGCAGCTGCTGGGCCCTGTCATCCTATTCCTATGCAGGTTGTCCTGTTCCTGTCCTTATGCTGTATTAAACCTGCAAAACTCCTACTACCTCGAATTTTGACTCTTATTTATTGAGCTATCTGTTATTCATTCATTCATTAAAAAATAGATCCGGTATTATTTATTTATATACCACACCATTTCCCTGCTCCCCGTACCAGCAAAAATCCTGGAGATGCATCTTAATAAACAGCTCATTGAACCTACAGAACACAATCATGGCTTAATGATTCGCAGTTTGGATTTAGGAGGCATAATGGAACAGAAACTGCTTTAATATCAGCCATTGATTACATCAGGCGCACAGTGGATGAAGGACAGTGGGTAGTGCTGATCTTCTTGGATCTGTCAGCAGCATTTGACACTATCCTCCTACTCTGCTGCTGGACAGACTACCGTGTCTTGGCATCTCACATCAAGCACTAGCCTTCCTGTCCTTATTTCTGACAGGGAGATCCCAAAGGGTGAATTTAAAATCCTTTCACTCAGACTCCTATGCTCTACCTTGTGGAGTTCCGCAGGGATCATCTCTGAGCCCTATTCTTTTCAATCTGTATGCGGCACCCCTTGCAACTGTGGTCCATTCTTTTGGATTGGAGGTGGTGTCATATGCAGATGATACACAGATTATGGTTACCATCCCAAAAGGGCTGGGCTCATTGTCAGAAAATGGTCTTGGATGCATGACCAGAGTGGCAAACTGGATGTCTGCTAACTTGTTTAAACTTAATGGGAATAAAACCGAAGAGTTGATATTTGGATCAGGGGTATCTAAGTGGAACAGTAGGATGCTGCCCTACCTCAAGCAAAAAGGCTAAGAACCTCAGAGTACTGATGGATATTGAACTCAGCTTCAATATACAAGTGAATCGCACCATCTCTACATGCTCCTGGCTCAAAAGGATGTTAAAAAAATCTTCCCTTTTATCCAACGACCAGCTTAACCCCTTCGATGCGGATGACAAAGCCAGCTCGTCATGGGCGTTACATGTGCTACGCGGATGACGAGCTGGCTTTGTCACAAACCACGCGATTTTTAAATTTCAGCGCTCAGCGGGAAAACCCGCTAGCGCGGTAGCGGTTAAATACAGGTAGCACTGGCCTTGGTAATATCAAGAACTAATAACTGTATTGCTCTGTACCTGGCTGTTAATAAGAATTTGCAGCACAAACTCCAGGTACTGCAGAACGCTCTGGCAAGACTCATTCTGGACATTCCCAGAAAACAGTCTGCCAGGAAGTGTCTAGAGTGCCTGAACTGGCTCCCCATTGAACAACGCATTAGTTTCAAATCTCTTTGCATGGTTCATACATTGTTGTATGCTCCCTACCCATGAAGGCTTCAGACTATGTTCAATTGGCATTCTCCCAGCAGACCACTACGTTCTTTGCTCCAAATGCTACTGGCGGTACCAAGAACCCAAGAAGAAGAAGTGGGGGGACCGGGCATTCTAGGTGGCAGCAAGCAAACTCTGGAATTCCTTACCCCTTGCTCTCAGATCTATTCCCCTTCTGTTCCCCTTCAGAAAAGCCCTCAAAACCTGCCTTTACACAGTCTACTTGCTAGCTGGAATTTTATGTCTTTTTCTACTTTCCTGGGTATGTACGGCTGACCTTTAGCGCCTTGATGCCTTCGGGTGACTTCTGCGCTTTATAAATATCAAATCAAATCAAACCTGTTGAATAGCTCTGTAGTCCATGGCATTTGGTTGTGAGATCTGAGTAATTTATTTCTTCCTTCTTCTCACAATTTTAAGTAGATTACTGTTCCTATAATAACACTTCTATGTTACTTATAAAGGCATGATGGTAAATTGAAAGGAAATCTGAGGCCTACATGAAGAGAGATTCTTTAAAAAGAGGCGGTGCCAACTTCTATTCATAAGTTGCTACCAATAAATGTAAAATTGTTTCGCTATTAGGCAATTATTTGGAAAAGTGTGCACAAAATACTCCGTTTGTCTAATTTTTTCAATATTTCCTCTGATGATAAATCCCTCCAGCTGTGGGTCCTGCACACACAGTTTGGTCTTTGTAGCTGCACTCTTTTCGTTTGTTCAATATGCTCTGGATTTTTGAGCACACCAGTTTCAAATTTTACCACACGCCTCTTTTAAAAAAAAAATTGGGAAGAAAAACATTTCTGATTTTAGAATAAACTGCTTTTCAAATCCTGCGCAATTATGTCATTTTGTATAATTATCTAAATATTTTTTATAAATACCTTTAAGACTACCTCTCACAAATCCTGGCATTTCCTTAACCTTTAAACACACCCAGCACCCAAATCCAAGCCTAATCAATTTAGCCTGGGCCTGACATAACCCTGAGGCCGACCCTTACCTTGACTTTGACCCCAAACCCTGAAAATGAGGTGTGCCCAACCAGGGAAAGCTTTATCGCTGGTGGGGCCTAAACCACAAGTGTTTTTTGGTGCTCCCCACCAACATACATGCCAACAAACATGATTCAGGCGAGAGACTCTTGCTTTTCAAGGAACAATTTGCCTTATTTTAACTGTCTACAGCCTGAAATAGAAGTCAATGGGAAAAATATACTCTCCTGATTTTGTTTCAAAATCTCCCTCTTTCCAGGTCTTCACATGTTCAATTGTATGCACCAATAACATAATCCACAGATTTCCACCTGCTAACAGTGACCTTCATCTTCCATAGCACCTCTCTCACATACATTTAATTTGGTTTAAAGAGCAACATACATAACGTCATAACCTATGCTATACCGTTTTTATGCAGCTCTTTGATGCCAGTTCATGAGTCAATGTTCTATATTAGTATTGTAACTTATGAACTGCTGTAACAAAAGGATCTTGTAGCAAAAGCAGCAACCAACTGAACTATCCACATAAAATACAGTTCTGTGATCTGCATGGTATGTGTTATTTGCAGCAGGCATATTAACCGTCTCGCCACTTTACAAGGAGTCAAAACTCCACTAGAAAAAACACTCAAATTTCTCTCCAGCAGGAACATTAATAATCACCAGAGTTCTCTTGACGTTTTTATTGCTGCCTGAAAACTGCTGGATGCACAAGAAAGTCTGTAGCAGGTGCTTTTAAAACCATATGTTATTTCTAAACACAGCACCCCACCGCCCCCCCAGTGGTCAGTGGCAGGTGAGGCTGCACCGGTCTTACCGCCCTAAAGCCGGCCCTGACCACAACCCTTTCTTAATCTATTCTTATTGTATCTAGTAACTTAATCCAGCCCGACCATTAACATAGTCGCTCATCCTTATCCTGGTGCTAAACTAACAGAAACCATGACCTTAACCTACAGCTCTACAAAACCGTAACCCCAAGCCAAACCTGACACCAGACCTGAACCTAATTTTCATCTAGTCCCTATACTGACAATAACCAACCATGCTCCTTTTTTGTATGTAAACAACTGAGAATTAAGCACAGATGTTGTGATTTTTTAAAAAAATATATACGCATCGAGTCCTAAATACATTTTACACACCGAGCACGTGTCCTTTCACTACTGTTTCCCCCTTTAGCGTGCTTCTGATTTCAAGAGAAACTGGAGTTCTTTTACTTCTGCTTGTCACACCACTTAATGTAGTAGTACTCTGTGCTGCAGGTAAACCGCAGATGTGGCCTAACGACCAGAGCTGCCATCTAAGTCACGTAAATACAAAACATGTTGCATTACAAATGCTATAGGTGTCACATTCGCGAAAGTTATAACTATTGGCATTGTAAATGACAAAGCTATCAATTTAGCTATTTTAAAAACCAACACATAAATAAAATGTTTCATTTACAAGACCAATAGCTACAACTTTTCTAATGCGAGACCTATTGCATTTCCAATGCTTGTTTTTAACATTTGCGTTGACTATCTCACACCTGCCAATTTGTGAATTGTTTTCACTGTGTGAGGAGAGGGTCGTGGCCATGAAGGGAACGGGGCTTAGCGCTGAGCACAGCCCAAGACAATTCTAAATCCACAGCCCCCGCTCACTCAACCAGCCCCCCCCAAAAAAAAATATCAAAGCTTTTAAGACTGCCGCCTCATCCAGTGATTCATCTCCACCCAACTTGTAATTTGGACATTTCCGACCAAAATGCTACCAATCACTTAATTTCAGTTCCTTTTTTTTGTATGAAAACATTTAATTGAAGAACCATTTCATAAATTTTTTTTTACTACGAAATCAAAATCACAGAAATACAATTGAAAGTAGGGCGATAAAATGAGGAAGAAGGTCAAGTTTGTGGTTAGAATCATGTTGGAGATTCAGAATCATGGTAATGGCTATGGTTGCAGGTAAGGCGGGGTCATAGTTAGGGGTTGGAAAGGGTCTAGTTAAGTGTACAAGGTCATCGTCTGGGTTACAGTTGTGAGATAGCAAAGCTGCCAACTCTAGGGTCCGCCACCCCGGAAGAGCTATTGACTTTAATAGGTAGATTCACTTGAAAAGGATGCATTCTTTTTGAGAGGTAGTGTAGGAATGTTACCAGATGAGCTGTGGAGTGTGTTCTTTTACTGTATAGTTGAAAATTCTTTGTACTTGGTATAGTCTGTGTACAGCTAAAATCTATATTTTAGAATCATTTGGTTTAACTTCACCGAAAATCTTTTTGTGCATTTTGTGGTAGCACATTTGATACTGTGTGTAATAGTGAATTTCCAACTGATTATTTTAAGTTGTATTTATTTTTCATTTAAGGTGTGCTTTGTTTTATATTGGAGTACCTAAAGGTAAACAAACAATAGAATAGTTACAGAATATTTTGCTCTTTTTAGGCACCCCTTTGACCCTGCTCCCACAATCACTGACCCCCACCACGTTGCATCTATGATCACAGTTCTATACTTTTTTTCAATTCATTTCGACCCAGTGGTGGCTACTAGAGAATGGTGGCAGGGAGGGGGGGGCAGGTTAGAAAAAAAAAAATCTCCTCTGCTGTTTTGTCCACCACGCAAGGAAGCACACAGGCTCCCAGGTTCTCTTAGCCAATCACGACGCTGCTGTCTTCAGCATGACAGCAGCGTCATGATTGGTCTGAGGGCCCTGGTTCAACCCTCAGACAGGGACTGTGCAATACAGCCGGGTGGAGAACATGCGCGTTCGCATGACTGTTTGGCCAGCCCAAGACGAACAGCCAAACTATTATGCGCACTCAAGTGCCCACCACTCCTCCCTTTGCTGGCTGTGATGAAAGCCCAGCCCCACCCCCTAAAACTGTCTCAGAACAGAAAATAACATTATAATAACATTGAGGTATTATTGTTTTATTTTCAATTTTAGCGCTGCTCAAAGAGCAGTGGGGTGGTGCTCCTCTGCCTTAGCGAAAGAGCTACCACTGTTTGGACCGCTGCCTTCACCCTATATGATCAAACAATGAAAGTACTCTAAAGTTGGCATATCGGGGTAGATTTCTCAGCTCTGAATTGATGCATGTATTATAATTATGGGTACAAGTTACATATTGCTACACTGGAAGTAATGAAGCATCATTATTTGGATGACAAGGCGGGACTAATTTGCTTTGCAAATTATTAGTTAATTTAACCCACAGGTCCCTCACACTTAGAGGTAAAATATGACCAAACAACATTTTGTGTCTACCAGGTTTGGATAGGTAGTTGATGAACAATAAAGAAAATGTGTTCAATCTGAGGGCAACATTCTATATGCTAATGTATTGTCCATAGACGCTGACAAAATGAATGGCAAGAAGAATATAAAATTAGATAGCTGAGGTGGTGTAATCGCAGATTATCCATGTCTCATCACATGAGTAAACGTTACTCTGTCTTGCTTAAAAGATACCCAGGATGGAACTTTTGCATATTTGATATGTAATAAAAGAGTGGTAAGAACTAGACTTGCACATGCATTAAGTCAAAGACTGGAAACAATTAAGAATGTGATTAATTTTTTGATTTATTATTATCTTCCTCAGGGGTTGTGTGGTCAATGTCTTGCTGTGATTGATCTGTCTCTGGTGTTGTTTCTCTCTGTAGATGGCAGCCATTGTGACCAGCCTGGTCCGTCTCTTCCAACCCTCATTGGCCTCGATGGGTGACAGCCAAGGCCCAGTGCTCTGGTATGCCCTGCTGAGTCTCCGGCTGGTCGCCCTCTTCACAGCCGACAACCCTTGGTCCTCTCTGAAGCCTGACTTCACCTGCAACCACTCGATGAGTGCCTTCTGCACCACCCTCTGCTTCAATAATCACTTTGATGTCCCACTGTCCCCCCTCTGGAGCTTCAGCTTCCTGGCTGGCGTTGTGCCAGTTCTGCTCATGCGCCTGGTCCAGCGAGGCTCCCGCAAGGCTGCTTCACAGAAGAAGGACATTGAACTGATGGATCCTGTTAGAGAGGCTTCCCCCAAATCATCGACGCCGGGGCCGCCGCAGAGCACATCCGTTGTTATTCTGCACATTGCTTGCATTCTCTTCCTCTTGTGCATTGAGGTAGTCTTCCTGTGGGCTCTGGCTGTGTTGCAACTGCCCAAAGTGTTCCCTCACACTTTTCCATGCTGGGCTGACCTGTGCCCTGAGAATGTGGAGTGTGCCATCTTTGGCCGCACCGATAAGCAGATGGCTCTGGCCACTCTAGCATTCACTGCCGGCATCAACATAGTGGTCTGCGTCACATCCGCTATAATGGAGGTTGTGCAGCTGAGCAGGTGTCGGAAAAAGTAGGCCGTGTGGGAGGTTTGATAGTCACGGATTGTGGTACTGCTTTCGATGGTTACAAAATGGGTGCCTTTAACTCAACACTAAAATTGTGCTACTGACTCATGTACCAACCTAGAATCAGCAGCTCTCTCTGCTGCATCACTTACTCTTTAGGGATAAACAACTTGGTCAATTTGTGCCCCAATGCAGAGACAGGCTCTTCTCATTGCATCTTGAAACCTTGGTACTTTAGTTTGCAACACTTGAACTAATGGTGGTGACATATTTGTACAGAAAGAGAACCTCCTTTTGCATTTTATATGCACTCTTATTATCAGTGGATAAATTCACATGCCAAGTACATCAGCCTAAATGCACTGTTTGCACATCCGTTGCTAGACACAAGGCGAGAAGAAGGATGGAACCATCCAACAGACCTGTTCCAGTGCTGGGAAAGGCCTGAGGAGAAGCCATGTTACCGTCTCTGGCATTAAAAGTAATTAAGTAATTAAGAGTAATCAATTTTGCACTGTGAAATCAACCCAGATGTGACTCAAGGGTCAGTGGCGAAATGAAGCTTGAGGGCCCCCCCTTCAAAGTACATGGAGGGGCCCCCTTCAGGACTTACTCAGGAGTCCTCCAGCCAGGGTACTGCACTAATTGGGCCCACTGGAGCTCTCCCCCCCCCCCCGCCGCACTGCGGGGCCTGCGGGTGGCCTTTGTTACGCCACTGTCAATCGCACAAGACACAATGGAATCTAGAGCAAATCCAACATTCACCCCCTGCCAAGAGATCTGTGTTAAATCCATTGTTCTTTAGATCACTTCACCACCCCAGTTCAGGCCCAGCCATATGCAAATCAGTCTTGACCCTGCAAGCCAGGTTCTCCCTTGAGCGGAAACAAGCATCCTGGGACAGATTTTCAGGGGATTACCCCTCATCAGCCAGGATAGCTTGAATCCAGTGGCAAGGGCACAGCAATGCTAGGAAGCCAACGGGAGTGCCTCACGTAAAGGGCACATGTTACCACTAGTGGCAGTAAATGTCTTCGCAAGGGAGAAGGGTAGCTTAGATTCTAAGTTATGACGTGTTCCACAAAAATATAATGAAGACACATAACCATGACATAAATTCGTTTAAATTAAACCCTTCACATGATTTGTTCTGACGTAGAGTAGATTATCTGCTGCAACAACGACATTTTCCAGCATAAATTGTGTTTTGTACATATCACTTCTGTCCCACTATCCCTAACCTGCCCCATATCCCAGCCCCCCTCTAAACGTTTTTATTGCTCCAACCCTAAGCATTAACAGGCCTCAGACCTAACCAATTGACTTTCTCTAACCCTTATAATTTTTTTAACTTCATCCCCTACGGATACTTTTTGGTCCACCCCTAACACTTCTCACAACTTTATCCCTACTCTAATCCTCACGTTATCCTTCAATGTAAAACATTTTTTGTTGAATTTTATATAGCGCACTTTTGTCTCAAGGGCATTACAGCGCTGTACATGATCCTCAGTTTTCATTGTACAAGGTCAGATCCCTGTTACCCTCACAAAAGCCTTAAATGTAGCCACAATTCTTAATCCAGAACCTGACAGTAATCCTAGCTCAGCCCTAACCTTCTATATATTGTACGATACTCATTGATCTCAGTGGTACACACACATTGTTGTAATGAGTTCCCTTAAACATGCTTTTTTCATTTACATTGAGGGGGAATTCCGGTGGGAAACAACCTTTACAACGCAACTTTTACAACGCACTACCATTACAACGAAACTTTTACAACTCAACATCCATTACAACGCATGCAATTACAACGCAACCATTACAACACATGACACTACAACGCACACCACTACAACGCATGTCATTATAACTCAGTCATTACAACTCGTACCATTACAACGCATAACGTTACCATCCAACACTTACCCTACTGTTGCACCCCCTGGAGTTAGAATTGTAATTTTTACCCCTACACTATCCAACACTTACCCTACTGTTGCACCTCCTGGAGTTAGAATAGTAATTTTACCCCTACACTATCCAACACTTACCCTACTGTTGCACCCCCTGGAGTTGGAATAGTAATTTATACCCCTACACTATCCAACACTTACCCTACTGTTGCACCCCCTGAAGTTAGAATAGTAATTTGAACCCTACACTATCCAATACTTACCCTACTGTTGTATCCCCTGGAGTTAGAATAGTAATTTTCACCCCTACACTATCTAATACTTACCAAACATGCAATGTAATGTTATGTGTTGTAATGGTATGCGTTATAAAGGTATTATGCGTTGTAAATGTAGATTTTAAAATTACGTTGTAATGGCATGCATTGTAATGGAATGCGTTGTAATGGATGTTGCGTTGTAAAAAATGCGTTGTAAATGTATGCGTTGTAAAAGTGTGCGTTGTAACGTCATACATCCATTCCGGTAATATGTTCTCTGTTATAGTGCTGTTTCTATTTCTCCATCTGTGTGCGGAAATCTCTTTATTCATTTTCTGTTTTTTCCCGAAATTTGATTTTTCCATTTGGGCAAATGTGTTGTATTTGAAAGTGCACAAAATCTGAAAATATCACTACCACACTCCTCCCAAAAATGTGTCAGTGTTGTGGTTTAGGGAAGAGTAATGGCAAAAAGATCAAATATTTGAGTCTGAAATCTGCAAAATAAAAATGTGTTTGAAGTTTCATGAGTTCTCCAAGGCTTGGTGTTCTGTGCAGTTCTTCTGTGTGTTATTGTGGTTGTAAATTTTCAACAGCAGTCAACAGGTTCCAATATTTGTGGCCAAATAACTGCTGCACTTCTTGAATTTCTATGTGTTGTGGTTGGATAGTTGTGTGCAAAAGCAAGTATTGCAGAATTTTTTCCCAACCACTTACACTTAGGTAGGAGACTATGCTACACAAATAGGTTAAAGAAGAAAAATCCATTCTTGGAATAATAAGATAAAAAACCTTGAAAATCACAGAATATCACAAAATGCAGACTACAGATTTCTACTCAGTTTTGCTGCAGAAAATACAATTGTGTACTTTTTTATTTGTAGTAGTCAGTTTTTCCTCCTTGGCAGTGCCTAATCTGTAAAATAATAAGTGTAAGGGCCCCTACCAGGAGGCCACTGCAGCTTCCAACATCCATTGCCCTTTCATCGCTGCCAATGACGGTACCAAAACAACTAACCATCTCTCTCACGGGCAAATGCGACAGTTCAGATTATCCCAGGTCCTCAAGGCTAAAGAAAGGGCTGGGTAGGAAGGTATAAGTATTTTTTTAATGTATATTGTATTCATAAACAACCATCACAACAGCCACATCACACCCCACCTGAGAGACCTGCACTGGCTCCCCGTCAACAAAAGGATAACCTTCAAGCTCCTCACCCACGCACACAAGGCACTCCACAACACCGGATCAGCGTACCTCAACAGCCGACTCAGCTTCTACACCCCCGCCCGCCAGCTCCGCTATGCCGACCACGCCCTCTCCGCTGTCCCCCGCATCTGAAGAGTGACCGCCGGCGGCAGATCATTCTTCGACCTCGCCTCCAAGACATGGAACACCCTCCCCATCCGCCTACGGCAGACCTAAGACCTACTGACCTTCAAAAGACTCCTCAAGACCTGGCTCTCCGAACAGTAGCAGCATCTCCCCACCCCTTAAAGCATTGATACCCTCACGGGCAAGTAGTGCGCTTTACAAATGCTTGATTGATTGATTGATTGATTGTTTTGCTCATCTCTAAATTAGATGAGCAGTGCCACCATGTGGCAGACTGTCATAAGTGTGGTTATGGCAAGTAAGGGATGGTGCCGAGCACCAGAAACCAATGAAGTGCTAGTGCCGAGCACTGGAAACCACCAGCTCAAATTAAGCACTTCTTGGGCTGCTCAAAGGACAAGCTGGTACGTTGTCTGTGCCCACAAGATAACCACGACCATAGGTAAGCTTATGAGTAAATCGCAGAATAATGCATGTAAAGCGTGTAACCTGTGGAAAATTTTAAGAAATTGATAAAGTCATTGCAAGATCCTTTACTTTGGCATTAATGGGTTTTTGCTCTGATTGTGGTAAAGGGTTTTCACTGGTGCTTTATAGTTGGTTAGCTTGTGACCCCGTGTTTTTGGTTACATTAGATCAAGGGTTCCATGGCCGGGGAGGCTTGATCTTGATAATTAGCAGGAGAGGACTGAGTCCTGGCTCTCACGTAAAGCTAGGGTGTGACACCCCATGTTGGACAGGCCGCGTGGCTGGGCCGTCCCCCCTCCGCACAACGGGGCCCGGACCCCGGCTCTCCCTGAATCCCCAGCAAGAGCCACCCCGGCATCCCCCCGAGGCAACCCACAACCCGTCCACAACGGGACGCCAGCTCCTGAACCCTCCCGTACCGGCTGGCCCTGGTCCCCGTCAGCACCATGGCCCCGGCCCAGCCGCCATCTTTGGACACTACAGCACGAGCCGCATGGCCTCGACTCGACCCCAACCCTGGGCCTGGCCCGGCCCCGACATCGCGGCACCAACCTCCACACAGGAGGTAAAGAGACCACTTGGCAGGTCAATGAAAGAAGAAGGCGTCAACGGCTCTCCTCCGCCGGGTGTCGATCACCCCCGGCCTCCCTGGGCGCTGGCTCCAACCCCCTGCTGGGTGTCGGGACCCCCTCATTCCGGACCTCCCGACCTCAAGGCGCGAGGGTCCGGGCATCAAAGGGATCCAGACCTATAACTGGGGAAGCCCCAGACCAGGAGGGCAGTTGTATCCTGGAGTCGAGAGACACCGAGAAGAACTCATCCTTGACGGACTGCTGGCGCTGCCGCAGCCCTGCCCTGTGAACACTCCGTCTTGGCCTGCTGGCGCTGCCACGGCCCACCCTCGTGAAACCATCATCTTGGCCTGCTGGCGCTGCCGCGGCCCTCTGCAACGTGAACTACCATCTTGGCCTGCTGGCGCTGCCGCGGCCCTCTGCAATGTGAACTACCACCTTGGCCTGCTGGCGCTGCCGCGGCCCTCTGCAACGTGGACTACCACCTTGGCCTGCTGGCGCTGCCGCGGCCCTCTGCCCATTGAACCATCGCCTTAGCCTGCTGGCGCTGCCGCGGCCCTCTGTACTTGAACCATCACCTTGGCCTGCTGGCGCTGCCGCGGCCCCTTCGTTGTCGACCTTCATCTTAGCCGGCTGGCGCTGCCGCGGCCCAACCTTGCAGACTCCTAAGCTCGAGGATTGTGAGCTTCTCTCTTACCACCCTCGGTACCGACCCGGTACCAAGACTGTCCCGCTACCCCTTTCCCTACAGAGACTAGAATTGAGAGGACCCTCGAGTCCTGAATCTCCTGTACCGCTGATAACCTTGCCGCAAGAACCCTATATAAAGAGTGTTGATCTCATCCTTGTGTGGTGTCTATCTCTGGGGGAGGGAAGTGACTTGTCTGTACGATCGCCGGAGACGGCCCTCATCGGAGGCCTCTCCCCCAGTATTCGGCCGACCCTCCGGGTCCCCGTCTAACACCCCCCAAGGATGAAGAACACACACAAGCATCCCTTGGGGCATTTCTCAAGCTTTGGGTGTGGCTGGCTAGTGAGCCTGTTAGATCAAGGCAGACCTGATGAGGCCAGTCTACCCCACGTGCAGCTCGGTGACCCTTTTGATGTCACACAGGCCTATGTGCTTAGCGATGGGCCTGTGCTCAGTTCCACACCAGATGGGGTGAAGTGGGTATTGAGACAGGGCAAGGTAAGCGGCCCCACAAAGGTGAAACAATCAGATGTTGGCATTAAGGGAGGGTGCTTGCCAGAAAGATCAACTCCTCGGCTCACCTGCACCTGTAGGCTGATCTTGGGCAGCCCTCGTCTGGACTCTGGTGATGGGTAGAGGAGGATTCTTAGAGCGCTGGGTCATCATCTCTTTAACCCTTAAGCTGGTTCAGGACCAGTAGTATAGCAGGCAAGCAGAAACTCAGTAGAGTATTAGGTCTAGTCATAGTCTAGAGGAAACAGACAGCACTCAACTGCATATTCAACAGGGCACCTGGGCAGGGTACACTCAGGCCTGGTCTAGATGACTGGCTTCAGACCACCCCTTCTGGTTAGCGGCAAACTTGCGTTACTTCCAGCAAGTATACTCCGGTCTCGTGGCTGTGTGTAACGTCACATACAGCTAGCCCAGGAACGCTTCTCTGGTAAAAAAACTCGTGCATTCACTCCAGGGAGTGTCTGTTGAAGACATAAGTGGGCCATCCTCCTTCTCGCACTGATCATTTGTCTAAAACACAGATTCCCGTGGAGACAGTGGGGAGCTATGAGCTATTTAGAGTCTTTCCTGTCCCAGAGTTCATTAAATATTGCCATGGGAGCAGCGGGATTGACGTTTTGACTTGAAACCCCACAATCTAGTCCAAGACAATTCAGATCCTCTCAGGCATAATATTAACAGGTCTCAACCGGGTACTTTTAGACATTTATGGGACAGTATAAGTCGCACTGCCCCACTTTTTTGGGATACAGTCCTGGTTAGCAGTTACAGATGACACACTAAAGATGTGATGTCAAGAGTGCAGACTGGCTATCCTCTCACCCTCTAGATCTGAAATGATACACATTTACACAGGCATGGGCATTGATACAGCACCCGGCTTTTCATGAGTACTGTCGAATTTTTTAGAAAACAATGAAACATTTTTCAGCATGGCTACTATAGGGTTGCTGGGAAAGTGCAGGCAAATCTGAGCAGAAGATTGCCTACTTTCAGTGATTGAGCACTTGCACTTTCCAGTCAAATTGCTCTGTAATAATATAGGTTAATTGCCAGCACTTCTCAGGAGTTGATGTGCTAGTTACAGCACGTCCCAAGCAGGAGAAACTATCCTACTGCCTGTCTACCTTTGGTGGTTAGCACAGAGGTAACGATTGCATTCTTCGGAAGTTGCGCTTTATTTGCTGGTCATTATTATAATGGAACAATTGCTTCTTGTTCATAGCTCTATGGTTAGTGGTCTTTTATTCGTACATAATCATTTACCTCCCAATTTCTGTAGTGGAACACTGCCTGGGCTCAGTCTTTTCCCATGTACAAATATTCCGTTTGGAGTCAGTTCAAGGGACGACTATTCATAGGACTCCTCCTGTTGGTTGGGGGGGGGGGTTACATCCCATCCCTCTGTAAAAAGAAATGGGTCCGCCTTGTGCATTCCCTCATAGTCCATCAGGATCTCACTGACTAGCTGAGCTGCCTCGTTTATATACCTTGTGAGCCACCCGTAGATCTACCTTTTGCTCAACCCCGCGTACAGATTGGCTCTTCCCAGAGTTATCTTCTCCAATTGTGTGATTCCTGCTTTTGGATTGGAACAAAGTGTATGGAGTATCTCTGTTTAACTGTTTCCCTCCAGCCTTTTGTTGAAAAAGGAGGATTTCCCTTTACGGCAGTCCGTTCAGTATCTCTGGCATGTGGACCCCTCCTGGAGGGCACCTAGAAAAGGCAAGCTTTGTCCATTCCGGATCCCCCTGGCCTTCCCAGACCCTCCCGACAACCCTGCTGGAACTGGCAGCTGCAGGAGTGCCCGGTTGGTCCGCAGTAAATTCATCTTGCTTTGCGGCAGAGGTTTATGTTGCATGATGGCTCTCATACTGAGATCTTCGGGCCAACTGCCTGAGTGGGCGAAAGACACCCAGGGCCGGACTGAGAACCAAAACCGGCCCTGGCAAAGTGCTCGGCTGGCCCCCTGGGGGTGCGACCGAGCTCTTTGCCGGGGCCGGTTTTCAGCCGATTTTGCAGCTATGCTGCAAAAACGGCCCTGTAACAAAAACGGCCCCTACCCTTGCGGCGCACCGGGGGATTGCCCGGTGCCTGCAACGGCCAGTCCGGGCCTGAAGACACCACTGCCCCAACTAGGGGAATCGGTCTGTGCATGGCAAGGTATGCTCTCCTGGCTATCAATGACAATGCCTTGTTGGCCTTCTGGTCATTCCGAATGTAGCGTCCTTGCACGCACAGAGACACGGATGCAGGGGGTTATGTAGGAGCTTTTATTGCACGTCCTTCTTCATCTTGGTTCATCGGCTAACTGCCGTCCCCAGTCCCTGGCTCCTCCCTATTTGTCCGCCCTCGTTCTCCCTCGGTGCATATGTACCCATCATTACATCTCCCCCTCTGTAAACAAAAACAAAACACAGCAATGTATCAGCGCCCTTTGCTTTCATGTCGCTGAAGATCGCCACTTAAAGTTCTTCAATGAGGCGAGACCGTTTTCTAATGGCTCGTCTGGGGCGCGACTGAGGATCATGCATATCAAAGAGCAATATTTTATGTGCATAGTTCAGTGGGTACTGCTTTGTGTTCACTTCCCTAATGAA
Source organism: Lissotriton helveticus (assembly GCF_964261635.1). NCBI lineage: Eukaryota > Metazoa > Chordata > Amphibia > Caudata > Salamandridae > Lissotriton > Lissotriton helveticus. The sequence goes on along the minus strand of NC_136068.1, from coordinate 477,652,300 downwards.
AGGACACTTGAATACATATGGCCTGGCAGTTCGGGCAGGACTGTTCCCATTGGGCGCAGGATCAAGACTGATTTGCATATGGCTGGGCCAAACTGGAATGGCATGGTGAACAAAAAAACTATGGATTCATGCCCAGATCTCTGTACTGGGGTGAATGTATGACATTGTTCTGCATTCTGTCCACCAGTTGTTCTTTTTGCTATATTATGATTCAGCAGCTAGCTGGCTGACATGAATATGAAGGAGCCTTTGTGGGTTTCCGTGAGTCTGGATTCTCCTGAAGAGTCCCTTTCTCTTCTGAGCCCTGCTGAACACATGTGTACAGGAGGAGCCCTGTATTCATGTCCTCAATGTTTGAGACAAAAAATACTCATGTATTTCTGAACAATGAGAGTAAAAGCATTAAGGTAACATGTTGTTCCTGCTTATATTTCACACGCTTTACATAAACCTGTATTCCCTAGGAGTGTTTGCTTTTTTCTGAATTAAACCTCAAATAAACATGTTTATCCATTGTTTGAATTAAATAACGTTATAAGCTGTAACTGGTCAGTGAAATGCTAAACATACTAAAAATGGTATGTTTTGCTATTTCTAGCCACACCCCTGACTCCACCCACTGATCAAATCTTTGGTTATTCCTGCACCCCTGATTCTCCACCCACAGTTCCCCTACTTTTTTTCCCCACTTCGACCACTGGGGTGGCTAGTGAGCCTGTTAGATTCGGGCAGACCAGCTGAGGCCAGTCTACCCCAAGTGCATCTCAGTGACCCCTTTGATGTCACCCAGGCCTATGTGCTTAGCGATGGGCCTGTGCTCAGTGCCACGCCAGATGGGGTGTAGTGGGTATTGAGATAGGGCAAGGTAAGCGGCCCCACAAAGGTGAAACAATCAGATGTTGGCATCAAGGGAGGGTGCTTGCCAGGAAGATCAACTCCTCGGCTCACCTGCACCTGTAGGCTGATCTTGGGCAGCCCTCGTCTGGACTCTGGTGATGGGTAGAGGAGGATTCTTAGAGCACTGGGTCATCATCTCTTTAATCCTTAAGCTGGTTCAGGACCAGTAGTATAGCAGGCAAGCGGAAACTCAGTAGTGTATTAGGTCTAGTCAAAGCCTAGAGGAAACAGACAGCACTCAACTGCATATTCAACAGGGCACCTGGGCAGGGTACACTCAGGCCTGGTCTAGATGACTGGCTTCAGAGCCTCCCCTTCTGGTTAGCGGCAAAGTTGTGTTACTTCCTGCAAGCATACGCCGGTCTCGTGGCTGTGTGTAACCACACATTCAGCTAGCCCAGGAACGCTTCCCTGGTAAGAAACTTGTGCATTCACTCCAAAGAGTGTCTGTTGAAGACATAAGTGGGCCATCCTCCTTCTCGCGCTCTTCATTTGTCTAAAACACAGATGTTTGCGCTCAGCTATGGGTAACCCTAAGGACCGATGCACTAGTCACTTTCACAGTTCTCCATTCACGCTTGTTCTGAGGTTTGTGATCATTAAGGCGACTGCAACAAACTTTAAAGTAGGAGACATCATTCATTTATAGGAATAAACACACAAAAGGGCCATGTTAACTGATGTCAGGGAGCATAATTTAAAGTGGGGCTGCAGTAGACCTCACCATCCAGTGCATCATCGATGAATTGCCCTGTCACCAGCATCAGTTATTGGGTCGGTGGGGGTATCCCGTGGAGACAGTGGGGAGCTATGAGCTATTTAGGGTCTTTCCGGTCCCAGAGTTCATTAAATATTGCCCATGGGAGCAGCGGGTTTGACGTTTTGACATGAAACCCCACAATCTAAGCCAAAACAATTCAGATCCTCTCAGCCTTAATATTAACAGGTCTCAACCGGGTACTTTTAGGCATTTATGGGACAGTATAAGTCGCACTGCTCCACTTTTTTGGGATACAGCCCTGGTAAGCAGTTACAGATGACATGCTAAAGATGTGATGTCAAGAGTGCAGACTGGCTATCCTCTCACCCTCTAGATCTGAAATTATACACATTTACACATGCATGGGCATTGATACAGCACCCGCACTTTCGAATTTTTTAGAAAACAATGAAACATTTTTCAGCATGGCTGCTAATGGGTTGTTGGGAAAGTGCAGGCAAATCTGACCAGAAGATTGCCTACTTTCAGTGATTGAGCACTTGCACTTTCCAGTCAAACTTCTCTGTAGTAATATAGGTTAATTGCCAGCACCTCTCTGGAGTTGATGTGCTAGTTACAGCACGTCCCAAGCAGGAGAAACTATCCTACTGCCTGTCTACCTTTGGCGGTTAGCACAGAGGCAACAGTTGGATTCTTCGGAAGTTGCGCTTTATTTGCTGGTCATTATTATAATGCAACAATTGCTTCATGTTCTTAGCTCTATGGTTAGTGGTCTTTTATTCGTACATAATCATTTACCTCCCAATTTCTGTAGTGGAACACTGCCTGGGCCCAGTCTTTTTTCCAGGTACAAATATTCCTTTTGGAGTCAGTTCAAGGGACGACTATTCAGAGGACTCCTCCTGTTGGTTGGGGGGTTACATCCCACCCCTCTGTAAAAAGAAAAGGGTCCGTCTTGTGCATTCCCTCGTAGTCCATCACGATCTCACTGACTAGCTGAGCTGCCTCGTTTATATACCTTGAGAGCCACCCGTGGATCTGCTTTTTGCTCAACCCCGCGTACAGATTGGCTCTTCCCAGAGTTATCTTCTCCAATTTTGTGATTCCTGCTTTTGGATTGGAACAAAGAGTATGTGACGATCATGTAGCCACTTTCTCTGTTTACCAGTTTCCCTCCAGCCCTTTGCTGAAAAAGGAGGATGGTCCCATTATGGCAGTCAGTTCAGTATCTCTGGCATGTGGACCCCTACTGGAGGGCACCTAGTAAAGGCATTCCGGATCCCCCTGGCCAATTCCCAGACCCTCCCGACAACCCTGCTGCAACTGGCACCTGCAAGAATGCCCGGATGGTCCGCAGTTATACATCTTGCTTTGCGGCAGAGGTTTATGTTGCATGACGGCTCTCCAACTGAGATCTTCTGGCCAACTGCATGAGCGGCCGAAAGACACCACTACCCCAACCAGGGGAGTTGGTCTATGCATGGTAAGGTATGCTCTCCTGGCTAGCAGTGACAATGCCTTGTGGACCTTGTGGAGAAGTGTGGCTCAATGGTTAGAGCGGCAGACCCTGATGCAGAGTTCCAGCCCGGGACCAGGGTTCAATTCCCCGCCTCGGCGGGTCTTGGCCTCAAAATTCCACAGACCTGATAATTCTCGCCTTGGTGCCTATTCCAATCATGGAGTCCCACTCTGCAACTCTGGGCAATAGCTTGCTTAATCTCCACAACGGCCCCCACAACGCTAAGGATGCCTGGCCTCCACCTTATGGGTGCCCCGGAGTGGACACCTCACAGGGAAAGCCAGGATGGGTTCCACAGCGGTATTCGTACAAGCGCCTTGAGACCCTTGCGGGTGAGTAGTGCGCTATACAAGTATCAATTTACATTTTTTACCTTCTGGTCATTCCAAACCCAACAGTCAGCACAAACCTCCACAGGGCCATGCTGTCGTAACACCAATAGATAAAGATGTGCTGCTCGGTCTGACCTGCTCATGCCCCTAGCACCTCCTCTGGGTAGTAAGGCATTCTACGCCCACCTCTCCCTGTTAAAGATGAGTGATCAGACTGGATCCACCAGTGAAATAGGCTCCCTCGGTAAGGCTGGACCTTGGCTTGTATACTTCCCGGCAATTCACAACTGTACCGAGTATCTTAAAGGATGAAGAGAGTCCAATACGGTTGGATCAGGCTGTGTGCCGACCAGATCTTCTGGATCACAAAGTGATGCATTTTGATCTACATTTGAAAACGAGGGCCTGATCTGTTGTATTAATCTGTTGAAACCACTGCTATATTTGACTTTTCTGACTCACTTTTCCAAACAATTCCCTGGGAGGAACCCTCAACTGTTCTTCCTACGCCACATTAGGTCCAGGCATCTGGACTCACATTGCATGTTGAGAAATCTCTTAACCAGGTATCTTCTCCCCTTTAGATCACAAACTACAAACTAACCCCTGGAAGGGACCCCTGGTGCTAAAACTTACACGTTTTCCCTCGTGTTCTTTCATTGTATGGGTGCTGCAGAAATGTTAGTACAAGCTAAAGACGTGGTTAGAATGAAAGGTAGGCTATTAAACTTCGTTTGGTGTTTTTCTTGATGAGGGGATGATGGCAAAGGTTGTTATATTAGATGCACTAAACTGAATTATATTTTTAGGTAGGAACCAGCCCTACACTCTCACCAGTGCACTTTATTCTTCTTTGAAATTGCTAGTATTTTTTAAATTAGACAAACCAGTGGACAGACCATTTGAACATATAGGTGTACTTGTTGATCTGATGACAAAATGGAGAGTTTGTGTTGGAGAGGGGCCAATAAAAAAAATATTTCTGGCTTATACACATTCCTGTCTTCAAACCAACCAATGACGTCGCTGTTTGTAGTTGAGCTTTTAGGGACTCGGTGTATGCTTGTATGGAACAGTCATCTCTGTATTCAATCAATCAATATTTACTTTATTCGATTGACATCAGCATTCATAAAAGTGCAGTAAAAACAATCATAAAAGTAGAATGAGCACATCAATTTATATAATTTCCTATAATATGTTCCATATGGATTCAGCCTCAAGCATAGGCATGGTACACAGCTATTAAGAATCTCAAGACATAACATCAATCAGTAAAATTATTTTAAAATTGTGGGCTTAGGAGAGCGGCTTTTGCTTGGCAAAAATTCTTATGTACAAGTAATGGTTAAATATACTTTTGTCGTAAATTGGCCCATTTAGGACAAATTAATACAATATAGAAAGTGTCCAGTACAGTGTACTTATCACATGAACATATGGGAGGGTCTTGTGGCTTATGTCAGCCTGCTACAAGTTGCGGAAACTTGTTCAAATGAAGATATGTTGAAAACCTTCTGTGGTTAACCGCCCTATTCAAAGTTAAATAAAATTCAATTTTATCAATTGATTTTACCATAGCATAGTGTATATAGCTCAGCCATGGTATACGCAGGCTTTAATTCAAATTAACCCCTTCTGTGCTTGTGACGGAACCACTCCATCACGAGCCACGGACGCGCTGTGCTGGTGACGGAGTGGTTCCATCACGGCGTGGCCGCCCCACCTACTCTGCGCCGTTTTATTGAGCGGGCTGGGCTGTGACGGAATCACTCCGTCACAAGCACAGCGCGCCCGTGGCTCGTGACGGAGTGGTTCCGTCACGAGCATGGCAGCGCCGCGCGGCCCCCTAATTCCGCCGCGGCCAAGGGGTTAAACAATCTCTTAATATTAATCTGTTAAAATCCAGTTCTTTTTTGTCCGTATAGAGCACCGTAGAAAATTCGGTCACAAGCGTATATAGTCCACTATATAACCTACCCCTAACTCTTCATGTGCTATTTCTGCAGGGACATTCTGTGGGATCCATAACAATTTCCTTAGATATTTATTTTCTGGCATTTGTATTGAAACGGCCGATTTATATCCACAGATTTTTGCCCCATCAGTAACCGTTGGGACACACTTAGCATTATAAAGGCATAATATAGACTTATGTGACTATAGCCTAAACTCCTAGAAAAAGCATTGATAATAAAAGTAATCCTATTATATGATTGTATATGTGATTTGAGTAACTGCTCCCAGGATGATCTATCATCCAACAGTATACCTAAGTAGCTGAACCTATCCACCTTGCCTATAGTATTATCTTTTATTACATATTTTCTAGTCTTAGTGCCTCTGGGTCCTAATGTAGAAGTTGGAGGCCATTTGCGGTCTGGGAAATAAGAACGGAATCATCCGCATACCACAAAGCGCGAACCGTTCTATGTCCTTTCCTCGGGGCATCTATGCAACGATCCCTTGAAAACCGATCAAATTGATTTGTATATAAAATAAAAAGGAAAGGAGCTAAAATACATCTTTGGCAGACCCCCCTCCCTATATGAAAGTGCTCAGTGCATTCTCCAGATGGGCCAAATCTTACAGTCGCTTCAAGCCCCGTATGTAAATTGTGCAAGAACGTCACTATGGCTTTGTCAATCCCCATGTCCCTCAGCATAACCCACAGCTTAGATCTTACCACAGTATCAAAGGCTGTGCTGCGGTCCATAAAGGCTACATGAATACTTTCTTTTTTAGCCACTGTATTCTTGCTAATTAAAAGATATAAATTCAAATTCTGTTCTATCATGCCTTGTCCTGAGCTAAACCCATTTTGAATCTCTGACAGAATATTATTATCATTGGCTCAATATGTTAGTCACTTCAACAAGACCCTACCCTACCCTTTTACTTCTGTATCTATCAAAGAGATCGGACGGTAGCACGCTGGGTCAGCGTAGTTCACTTTTTAAAAAATGGGTACTATAATTGATTACTTCCACGAAAAGGGAATGTGAGCACAAGCTGCGTAATGTTGAGTGATCAAATGGGCCCATAGATCTGCGCATGATTTAAAATGGTCACCTGGGACCCTATCTGGGCCCAGCGCCTTTCATGCTAACAATTCCTTTATGCTTTTCCTCACCTCTTCCAGTTCAAAATAGACAGAATTTCCTGCTGCAGGGCAGGTAATTTTAATTAAAAGAAACAAGTGATGGACGGAATGCTGAACAATGCAAAAATTCAGCCCCAGTCACAAAGATCTGGGTTTAATCCATCGTTCTTTTGCTCACCACACCATCCCAGTTTGGACCCAGCTATATGCAAATCAGTCTTGACCCGGTGCCTCATGGGAACAGTCCAGCCTGAACTGCAAAGCCAGGTCCTCCCTGGACCGGAAACAAGCATCCTAGGACCGGTTTAAGGGCATCACCCTTCATCAGCCAGGCTAGCTTGAAACCAGTGGAGCAGTGAGCATGGGACCCAGGTCTGGGCATACCCTTCCCAACTTACGTCGACAAAAGCAAAAGAAACAAGTTATGGACGGAATGCTGAACAATGCAAACATTCACCCTCGGTCACAAAGATCTTTGTTTAATCCATCGTTCTTTTGCTCACCACACCACCCCAGTTAGGACCCAGCTATAAGCAAATCAGTCTTGACCCTGTGCCTCATGGGATCAGTCCAGCCCGAACTGCCAAGCCAGGTCCTCCCTGGACCAGAAACAAGTATCCTGGGACCGGTTTCAGGGCATCACTCTACATCAGCCAGGCTAGCTTGAATACAGTGGCGCAGTGAGCACAGGACCCACGTCTGGGCATACCCATCCCACTTAGGGTGACAAAAGCAAAAGAAACAAGTGATGGACGGAATGCTGAACAATGCAAACACCCCCAGTAACAAAGATCTGGATTTAATACATTGTTCTTTTGCTCACCACGCCACCCCAGTTTGGACCCAGCTATATGCAAATCAGTCTTGACCCTGTTCCTCATGGGAACAGTCCAGCCCAAACTTTCAAGCCAGGTCCTCCCTGGACCGGAACCAAGCATCCTGGGACCGGTTTCAGGGCATCACCCTTCATCAGCCAGGCTAGCTTGAATCCAGTGGCGCAGTGAGCACGGGACCCACATCTGAGCATACCCTTCCCACTTAGGGCAACAAAAGAAAAAGAAACAAGTGATGGACAACAAAAGAAAAAGAAACAAGTGATGGACGGAATGCTTAGCAATACAAACATTCACCCCCAGTCACAAAGATCTGGGTTTAATCCATCATTCTTTTGCTCAGCACGCCACCCCAGTTTGGACCCAGTTATATGCAAATCAGTCTTGACCCTGTGCCTCATGGGAACAGTCCAGCCCGAACTGCAAAGTCAGGTCCTCCCTGGACCGGAAACAAGCATCCTGGGGCCAGTTTCCGGGCATCACCCTTCATCAGCCAGGCTAGCTTGAATCCAGTGGCGCAGTGAGCATGGGGCCCACGTCTGGGCATACTCTTACCACTTAGGACGACAAAAGCAAAAGAAACAAGTGATGGACGTAATGTTGACCAATGCAAACATTCACCCCCTGTCACAAAGATCTGGGTTTAATCCATTGTTCTTTTGCTCACCATGCCACCCCAGTTTGGACCCAGCTATATGCCAATCAGTCTTGACCGTGTGCCTCATGTAATCGCTATCTCCCACTTATATGCATCCAAAATGCTCTTCCCAATTTTGCGCAGGTGTAACCAAAATTCTGTCTAATTCTGTGCCCTCATTCAAAAGTGTCTGGTTAACTACTCTCCAGAAGTCTGCACAATTCTTTGTATTGCAGGCCTCTTTAAGTTTATCCGATGCTTCCTTTTTCAAGGCATGTAGTCTGTCCCTGCGAGCTGACGCGTATGCCCTTCTGAACTCTTTAACTTCTGGAATAGATACAATAATACAGAAAGACGCACGCAGGTTCGGGCAGTATTTGATACAATCACAAACAGACAGGCACATGTCTGAGTAAGCCCTACAGCCAGTGATGGTTACACAGGGGAATGGACGAAGTGACCTGCAAATACAGGAAAATGCAGGAACAGGCATCAGTAGGTATGGACTAGCTTGCGTAGAGAGAAAGGTAAAAGTAGAAATAGATATTCACCTGCAGAGATGGATACAAGCAACAGGAGGTACATGTGGAGCAGGTGCCGGCAGAACAGACAGAATTGATTGCAGAGACAGGTACAGGAGCAGATACAAGAAGGAATAGAAACAATCTTAAACAGAGAAATACATGCAAAAGAAAGGACAGAGAGAAACAGCCTCACAGCATCCAGAAAAGGAAACTTGCATGAGACACAATTAAGATTGGAAACAATCAGAGACAAAGAGGCTAATTAGGAAGCCCACCAAGTCAATGGATGCCTTTAGGGCCATATTTATCATAGGGTTGCGTTGCTTTTGCACCATGCACCTGGTGCAAAAGCGACACATCTCATAAGGTGTGATTTATGAAGCCACACACGGCCACCTTGCATGCCCCTGAATGGCTTGATAAATCCAGAGTAACTCAACCCAGCACAAATTGCTGTGCTGTGGTACTCCACCCCAGGGAGGCGTTCAATGGGTACTGTGATGGTGTTTCTGCATAAAACCCATAGATTTTGATGCAATTTTCAGGTTTACCATAAGTGGTAGACCTGGGCATGTGCCAATACTGCTACACCTCCCCAGGTGAGGCATAACAAGGAGAAAAATGTTTATTTCATCTTTTTTTTCCTGTTTAATATGTGCTGCATTCTGCAGCACACATAAAAAGAGGAAAATGCCTAAGGGGATTTTTTTGTGCAGAATGATACCCCTTCCTGCACTAAAACAATCCTGCTTACAATGCAGGCAACCTTGCACTATGGTGCAAGGGTGCCGGTGTTGGTGCTAGGCTGTGCTGCGTGACATATTTGTAAATATGCCCCGTAATATTTAGAGGAGTCCGTCAGACAACCTGGTAGGCTTTTACTTTCAGTGGACCTACTGGTGTTGAAGGCACTGATCCTTTGTAGAGAACCATGTTTGATGCACTCACAACCCGGGTTCAAAAGGAGGGGCAATAGAATAGGCACACCAAAGAAATCCATGCCCTTCCCAAAGCCTATTCAGAAGAAGCGTTTTCTGTGTTTTTTAGAACTTGCTTCACATTCTTCTTTGTGTGTTTATCCTTCTGAGGGAGCATGGACAAGTACTGAATAATTGCTTTATTACTGTCTTTCCACAGCTTACCTTGGATTCAGATACTGTTTTTTTCTTCTGGCACTCCCCATTGTTGTTGCTTCCTCATGGCTTTCCGATTGCTGCGTGCCCCACCCCCACTCATCGTTGTTGTACCCACTCCCCACTCCCTTCCTTCGGTGTTGCTTGTCTCCCCTCCCTCCCCCCTCTAGGTCCATCAGCTCCACCCTGAAATAAGCCAATTTGCTTCTCAGTTACAGAGAGGAAAGGGTGAAATGGAGGACCTTGTCTTGACCTACATGGCTGGCAAAACTCAAAACAGACTGAAAGTCTTAACGCCTTAGCTGCGGCCATTATTTCGGCGCAGTGCAGGGCGTTCCGAGAGTGGGCGGTGCCGTGTCGGCCGTTGAACATTCGCAGCACCAGCCAGGTAGTGCTCCGAACGTTCATTGGCCGACGGATGTAGTCCAGTTCTGAGCTGTAGTCAAACACTTGGTCTCTGTAGAGAACTGAATGCATTGAAGCAGACTTGAACCTAAAAGTACAAATGGGCTTAATCTTTCGGGGTGCCCCTTAAATTCAACTTGCACCACTTACTAGTTGAAGCATTATCTTGATGGCGTGTAAGGGTTTCCAGGCCATCTATCCACATCCCACTCCGCCCGCCCATCCTTCTTGCCCTTTTCCCCTCTCTCCCATGGTCTGTAGAGTTGTTTGTCCCTCCCGCTTTCCTTCTGCTGTCCCTTGTTTTGCTTGCCCCTACCGCTGTCTGTCATCTTGCTTCTCCCTCCCTCCACTGTCTGTCCTGGCCCTAGCCCCTATCACCTTCCTTCATCTGTCCCTGGTGTTGCTTGCCCCCTCCCACGCTAGTCTCACTGTCTGTGTTGGCCTGCAATTACAAAAAAAGTGCGGCCAGCTTATTTCTAACGTTTTGCTTTGCTGCACAGCAGTCGGACTGCTTTGCATGATGGCTAAAAGAAATTGACAAAGCCAATAGTGCTGGTAGCTGAGAGCTTCTGGATTTGCCAATGCTTGTTCCTTCAGGTTTGGGATAGTGAGGAGGAGGGGGTGGACTCTACTCCCCAGACCAGTCTGGTAGCCTCTGATTTTTCAGTTCAAAACCTACCAGTGCAGTTGTCTGGTTTGCTCAACACTTCTTGGGGACATTCTGAAAGTTGACCTAAGAATACATATTGCCCATTGCTTTGTGTTTTGTTACTCACGTTTTCTCCCTTTCTATTTGCTGGCTTTATTTGTTTATAACTGCCTGTTTACTGTATGTTTCCACAAGTGGTCACTGTCTGTAAAGAGGCCTTTAGATTTTGTTCCAATCTTGTCACATTTGCTGCACATTCAAAGACAGGGATCAAATGTCAAGCTTTGTCTTCTGAGAGAGTTTGGTGTTAACTTTTCTCTCTTTAAGTTCAAAGTGAGAGGCTTTATCTGACAATCTGGGGTGTGAAAGGAAAGGCTTTTTACTAGCACACAGCAAATTTTAAATGTCTGTAAATGAACTGTGCAAATATTTTCGAATACGTCATAATTAGGAAGTCACAAATGAAGCATTTTTTCATTTAATTCTCAAGAGTGCTGGAAACAAATATTTTGAAAAGATCAAAAAACAAATCAAAATACTAGGTGATGCCATTTCCACACAAAGTTGTTTGTGCACTGCATAGTTTTATCACTAAAACAGTATCCCTGTGTAAACGTAATGGTAATTTCCATTAAAATATGTCATCTGTAATGGCAGCGGACTACCACAGCATGCATACTCCACTTTATGGCACTCTACTCCACTCTAAACCACTCTATGCCCCTCCACATTATGCCACTCAGCTCTACGACACTCTACTCCATTCTATGCCTCTCTACTCCACTCCAGTCAATCCGCTCTGTCATTCCACTCTACACCACTCCATTCAATAACTCTTGACACCATTTATATCTACAACACTCAACTTCACTCCGTGCCACTCCACTCTATGACACTCCACTCTAAAACATAGTCTGTCACTCCACTCTACTACACTCACACAACTTTACTCCATTCTGACACTCCACGCTATGCCACTCCACTCTATGACACTTTACTCCACTCTACTCCATTCTATGCCACTCCCCTCTATGACACTTCATTCCACTCTACGACTTCAGTCACTGTAGAGTGAAGTCTACACTACGTGACTTCACTCTACGCTCCTCCACTCTTCGTCACTCCACTCTAGGACACTCTACTCTATTCTACGTCACTTCACTCTATGTTGCCCTACTCCACTCCTCGCCACTCTACTCTATGTTGCTCAACTCTATGCCACTCCACTCTATGTCACTCAATGACACACAACTCTACTCCACTCTATGACACTCCACAACACTCTATGCCAGTGGTTCCCAAACTGGGGTCCGTGGACCCTCGGGGTCCATGACACATTCGCAGGGGGTCCACAGGCAGCATTTTTAAAAGCACTGCAAAGTTCCTTGTATAATCAGCAGTTTTGGGGCAGCAATAAAAGTGTCAAGATAACCCCGGTGATTAATGAACCAGCTGGAGAGAGATGGGGTTTTGTCCAGTGGTAGCTTTGATTCATCTTAGGAAGCCCAGAGGGTTAATAAGCCTGCTGCAAAGAATGTCTACCATGCATTTTGTTTTGTGCATAGCTCAGTGTGTTCCTGCTTTTGCCAGAGACTCTTTTGTTACTATGCAGTTCACAATTTCCAATCATAATCTAGCACAGTGAGCTATGAACTGCCATCAAAGAGCTGCATGCACACTGCATGGTATAAGTTAGTAAGTTATGCTATTTCCCAGTCTTTCGTCATCTCGATGCTGATAAAAAGGTTTGTTTGGGTAGAAATAAATCCTTATTGTTAACCCCTTCAGTGCTCCCGTCGGCCGTCGCGAGCACTACCTCCATGGTGCTGTGAATGGCCAACGGCCAACGCAGCCCCGCCCCCTCCGTGGAACGCCCGCACTGCGGCGACATATTCGCCGCGGTAAATGGGTTAAAATCCACGATAACCCCTATGTTTTGTTCTGAATCTTGAGTTTGTGCTTCTCCAGACCAAGCACTCTTAAAAAAATGCCTAACAGTATGGATGACATCTGAATCCTATACCTTGTAGTCTCCTTTGCCTTATGAAACATTTTCTATTCACTGATTTACACACGTATGATTCATTGTCTCTGTATGTGTGTGATGTAAAGTGCTCTGACACCGTACAGTGGTATGAGAGGTATTATAAAACAAATTAAATACATGCGACAGTGGGGCTGTGGAGAGATGAGAGGCACTGTTGGAGGGCAGTAGTGAGGGAATCATTGAAGATTGTCAATCATTGAAGTTTGACAAAAGATTGTTGTATCCTGGCGCATAATAAGGTAATTATTTCAATTCAATATATAATGGCATATGTGTTGTAAAATGCACCATTTCCCTCCAGATTTTCTTGGGGGAGAGGCCCCCAAAGCCCCCTTTGCAGTAGTCAGGCTTACTCGCTGCACTTGGTGTGCACGGTATGGGGATTGGTCTGACAACATTTGGCTGAGTAGCTTTAAGTTTCCAGTCCAGTCTTAGCAGGAACAGGGGCCCCGGGCTGCGAAATAAAACCAAACAATGAAAAGTTAGTCGCGAGATGCAGCACCAACCTTCCCATTAGCATTGTTTGATTTTTGCAAATATTTTTAATATAAAAATACAAAAATCTTTAGCAATTCAACTCTAGTCTTTGTATGATGCAAGCATGTGTGTTTTTTTTCCGAATTACAGTTTTAATGTTTGACATTTAAATCATACAAATTGCCTGGGGGTCCCCGGCTTCCAGTAGTGAGTTTGGTAATCCAGTAGAAAGTTTGGGAATCACTGTTCTATGCCACTCTATTCTACAATACTCTGCTCTTTGAAACTCCAAACTATGACACTCTACGCCACTCCATTCTTCTGCACTGTATACAACTTTGCTCCACTCTAAGCCACTCCACTCTACTCCACTCCATTCTATGGCACTCCTCTCTACAGCACTTCATTCTATGACATTTTACTCCACTCTGCACTACACCACTCTATGTCACTCTACTCTACGCCCATCCACTCTATGTCACTCCACTCTATGACACTCTACTCCACTCCACTGTACAATTCCATTCTATGACAATCCACCCTATGACCCTCCACTCTATGCCACTCCACGTCCCTCTACACCACTCCACTCTATGACACTCTACTCTTCTCTACATCACTCTGCAACACTTGACACCACTTTAAGACACTCCACATCACTCTAAGACACTCACATGTATGCCACTCTACACCTCTCTACTCTAATCCATGCTACACCACTCTATGCCACTCCACACCCCTCTATGTGAATTCACTCTATAACACTCTACTCTGCACAGTGTCACTGTATGCCACTCCACTCTAAGCCACACTGTCACTTAACTCTACTCCGCTCCACTTTGCGCCACACCACTGTACGACCCTCTACTCTTCAACAATCCAAGCAACTCTGCGACCCTCCACATCACTCTAATTTCCTCTCCGGCACTCTACTTTACTCTAAGACACTCTGCAACACTGCATGACACTCGGTACTACTCAACTCTACAGCACATTACACCTCCCTACATTAAATAACTCTGCTCCACTGTACACTACTTCACTTTATGACACTATTCCACTGCACTCTATACGACTCCACTCTACCGCCCTCCATTCTATGACACTCCACTCTACAACACTCCACGACCATTTACGATGCTCCACTCTAAAACATTCTACTCCACTCTACACAACTCCATTCAACACCACCGTATGCCACTCTACATCCTTCCATTCTACGACACTCTAAGCCAATCCACTCTACAACACTACATGACAGTCTATGCCAAAGCACTCTCCGCCATCTTACTCTGCTGTATGCTACTCTACTGTATTCCACTCTATGACACTTTACTCCACTCTACACAATACCACTTCACTCCATCATTCTACTCCACTCCACTGTATGCCACTCTACAGCACTCCACGACAATCCACTCTATCCCACACCAACCCACTGCACTCGACAACACTCTGTTGTATGACACTCCACCCCACTCTATGCAAATCCACTCTACAACACTCCAAGACACTCTTTTCCACTCTACACAACTCCACAACCATTCCCTGTACTCTACTCCACTCCATGAATTTCTACGCCACACCACTCTTTGACATTCCACTCCACTCCACTTCACTCTCTTCTACACCACCAAATTAAAGCCACACTGAACAGCAACCACGCTGGTGTACAACATTGCTAAAACACATTAGCAAAGTCAACAGCTCTTGCATAGGCAAGACCTATTGGCTTTGCCAATGCTCGCTTAACTTCTAGTGCCTGTGTACAGTGGGTCTGCTCCTGCTTGATGTCTGGAGTGAAGTACCTGCAGTGCCTGGACTCATTCCTGCTGTCTACCCCATTCTGCAGGAAAGGCGCTTTCTGGGGCATATTTACGAGCCCTGTTTTGTCACTCTTGTACCAGGCAATGTGGTGCAAAAGCGATGCAACTTAAACACTGGATTTATGA
The DNA here is from genome assembly GCF_964261635.1 of Lissotriton helveticus. Classification (NCBI taxonomy): domain Eukaryota; kingdom Metazoa; phylum Chordata; class Amphibia; order Caudata; family Salamandridae; genus Lissotriton; species Lissotriton helveticus. Next base: position 477,637,071 of record NC_136068.1, on the reverse strand, counting down.
ACCACACAAGGGCACCTGACTTGGCCCTGAGTGGCTTCATAAATCTCGAGTAAAGCAGCTCAGCACAAATCTCTGTGTTGCCATACTCTGCGCCAGGGAGGCGGTCCATGGGTATTGCCATGCAACAGCCATGGATTTCGATGCTTTCCCAGATTTACCAGAAGTGGTAAACCTGAGAATGCACCAAACCCCTATGCTCTCCCAGGTGGTGCGGAGCAAGGAGAAACATTCTGCAGCACACATAGAAACAGAAAAATGCATGCGGGGATTGTTTTTGTGCATGAAGGTGCACCTTCATGGGGATAAACAGTCCACCTTACAATGCAGGCACCCTTGTGCCATGATGCAAGGGTGCCTGCGTTGGCGCTAGACAGCCATAACGGCGTCAGCGCAGGGAAAAAGGCAGGACTGCACCGTACTTTTTTTAAATACGGCACCTTCTTGCCCTTTCCCTGTCACGCAGGGGTGCAGAAAGGTAACCTGCTGCGCTCGCACTGCGCTGAGTGAAAAACTCATAAATATGCCTCTATGTATACCGTGCACATGAACAGAATCGCTTTTGGCGCTCAGGTAGATAGATGATCGACCTAAGTCATTGTGAAGAACTTGAAGACTCACTTAAGTCGTGATGATTCGAACCCATAGTGCCTGGTTAATATCAATTAGTCCCAGATCTAGGTCATTTTATTTATATTTCTGCTTCCACCCGTGCACTGACTGTAACAACATGTAAGTTGGCAGTTTCCGTTAAAGTATAGGGGACACTGTCCCGAATAGAGGGTGCAAAGTGTCACCCAATCAACAAAGAGAAAGATTGAGAATAGAGTAGATGGTGAGAGGAGGAGGAAAGAGAAAGAGGCAAAGGTTAATCCCCAGTATCAAGGATCCAATCCCGAAGGGGAGGGCCGAGTTTTGCCTCTTAGTTGCCCTCACACACCCTGAAGGATGTCATGCTTCATCATCCGGCTTTTGCTCCTCGTCGGGCCTTGCAGCGCCGGCCCGACGGGCCTCCCGAAGGGTCACTTTCACTGAGATCGTTTAAGAGAAAAGCCGATAGGTGAGTGCGGGTGTGGGGGGGCTTGGATCCAGTAGTAAAGGCGGTGAAGTGCGTGCAGTGAAAGATGTCCAAAAATAAATCGATAAAACTACCTAAGAGTATCCACAGGAAGACTCTTTAATAGCGTGGTACCCCGGGTAGATTAAAAAACCAGAAGGTTATTAATGGGATAGCCTATTAATGATGATTTGTTGTTGTTCTGCTGGCTGCAATCTGCCTTCCTGAAATAGCAGCAGGCCTTATAGCTTGCTCTAAATAACAAGCATTTGCAATACAATAGATTTCACATTTGCGAGAGTTTAAGCTATTGGCATTGTAAACGACAATGCCTTTTATTTATCTGTTTTGATAATTAACACATAAATAACAGGCATTGTCATTTACAATGCCAACAGCTCAAACTCTTGTAAATTCGAGACATATTTCATTTCAAAGAAGCGGCTGCCATTGTCCCGGGCTGCTTGGAAAGTTAAAGCGTGCATGGGGCACTGAATGTTACTGGAACGCATGTTGTGGATGCAGTAAGAAAAACGCCTGAAAGAAAATAGTGCTTACAGACTAAATAAGACATACAGTGTAACAAAAGAAGTAAAATGGCCAGACCTCTTCAGAGGTTACATATGAAGACAAGTTTGTACTAAGGAGGCACTAACAAACCTATTAATAAATCAGAAGCCTGTATTTACGAAGGACAATGACACCAGCCAATGGAAATTATGGGCGGAGAGTGGGTCGGAGGTTCAAGTCCATACTCAAACACAGCATGCCTCATAGAACAGTGCATGCACTGCCCAGGCACGACCTAAAAAGACACAATTTCTTATGAGATATGAATGATTTATAAGGATCACTGACATAACCTCGACAGACCGAATATCGAGTGGACAAAATATCGATGACAAATTATCGACAACAAAATTATCGATTGCCTATACTTAAACAACAAACCACAAAAATATCGAAACCACAATATCGACTAAAAAAAACAACGACTACAACAATATCGACTAACAACAATATCGATTTCTAAAAGATCGATAATCACATATTTAAATGAAAAACAGTCAAAATATTGAATACAAAAATATAGATAGCAAATTGATCGATTTTTTAAAATATCGACATTACTATTTCCTTGAATAAATCACTTTATTATTTAAAATTGAGTCATACTAATCATAATTATTCAAATATTGTTTATATAAATGTATAAAATATATTATATATTTTCCTAACATTTATAACACACAATAAATACAAACATACATTTTATAATACATAAACAATGTTTTGAACAACTAAACATTTCTTACTGCAAATTATATATATTTCTCCACTTTACAAATATAAAAATAACATTACCTATACTAAATAAGGCCTTACACATTACAAAAACGTTAATTGGCGTCACCCATATAAGGAAAGCAATTAGCATAACAGATAAAAAAATTCAAATCCACAAATAAAAACAGACTATCAATTTAAACAACCAATCCTATTTCTGAAACAATTAGACTAATACTATATAAACAAGATTACAACAAACTAAAAATGCAGGCTACATCTCCTAACTAAAGGAAGACGAAACTCTGCAGGGTTTCTGAAAGAAAACTGATTGACTCCAACATAAAGACAGCTACACCTATCTAAAGTAAGTACTACTACATTATTAGCCATCCAAAATGTAACTCTCAAACCTCACACCTATGTTTAAAAGCCAAATACCTAAAATATGTTTTTTTTTTTACTACTTATCCTACAGACAAAAAGAAAATACAGAAGACCTACACAACACCTGGACATCAAAAGTTTAATATAAATAAGTAAGTATATAATTGAAATGTAAATTAGACATTTAATAGATAGGTAACTAAATAGAAACTAGCTAAAACACCTCTATCAAAATATCATAAATAGTAATAAAATATTTGTACACATTTTCTCTACTTCCACAGGTACAAAAAGATATACACAGAAAATAACAGTTTAAAGAACATCAACACCTGAAAAGAACTACTTGAATTCATCAAAAGAATTACAGGTAAATTAAAAATGTATTAAACTGTATTATTAGAATGCAACATTATTTTTTCTAAAATTGTAATGACATTCTCTTTTAATTACCTCCTAGAAGTACAATACTATCATGACTGAAGGAGCTAAATTCATTTATTCACAAAAAGGGAAAATGCTTCTTTGTTACATGGGATATGTCTACACTCCAGAGAAACAAAAGGATTTGAAAGTGTTTTGGAAGTGTACGAAATATTATGCCAACAAATGTTATGGTAGAGCTATAACTCAGGAAACTACTGTTACTTATGCTAAAGAACATAATCACCCACCCAATGTAACAGAAATAGAGATTAGACAAATGCTAGATTCCCTTAAAGAAGCTAGTACTAGAACAGATCAACCAACAACTGCTATTCTGAAACACCATTTAAGTGTACTTCCCCAACATGCTTTTAGCCAATTACCATCTATCGAATCCCTTAAAAGAACTGTAGCTAGACAAAAAAGAGCAACATGCACTACTCCTCCCACACCAAAAACTTTTGAAGAAGTGCAAATTCCCCCTGAAGTCTCTGTAACTCACAATAAAGATAATTTTATACTCTATGACAACAAATCTAAAGATAAAAGAATTATAGTGTTTGCCACAGCAAACAACATGACTAAACTTACCCAATGCCAAACTTGGATGATGGACGGTACTTTTTCTGTATGCCCCAAACCTTTTTATCAATTATACACCATCCATGGTCATTTCCAAAATGCAAATATTCCATTCCTTTATGCCCTTCTACCAAACAAACAGCAAGCTACCTATCAAGAAATACTAACTGAAGTCATTCAACATACTAACAACTATTTTCCACAAAAAATTATCATTGACTTTGAAAAAGCAATGATAAACAACATCCTTAAAACATACCCACACACAGCAATACAAGGTTGTTATTACCATTTTAATCAATGTATCTGGCGACATCTACAAAAATCAACCTTGAGTATCCAATACGCCACTGATAGCACATTTGCTTATCAAATAAAAAAACTCATCGCCCTAGCCTATGTTCCACTAACAGATGTAACTGAGCACTATAACTTATTATTAGACAGCCCCTACTATAAAAGAAACGAAGAAAGACTAAGCCCTATGCTTGACTACTTCGAAGACACATGGGTAGGAAGGCTACACAGATCAGGCCATAGAAGACAACCCAAATACCAAATAGCTTGGTGGAATGTCTACCTTAGCACACTAAATAAGGAAGCTAAAACAAACAATGCAGTTGAAGGATGGCACAATGCCTTCCAAGCAACTACAGGCCGAGGAACGCCTACCCTTCACAAATTAATACAATCCTTACAAAAAGAACAGAGTTACCAGGAGCTCCGAATGGAGCAATCAGTAACTTTGATCGGACCTAAACTCACCAAAGAAACTAAAAAAATGTATAACACACTCCAAAGTCAAGTTACCCTCTATCCAACTAGCAAAGGACTAGAATATCTATCAATGATTGCCAAAACTATTCTTTAAAACATTACATAACTATACACATTAAATTAAGCATTTTTTTCTAAAATCCTTGATTTTAACATGTAACAATTTGCAATTAAATTATCAAATACATAATATTAACATATATAAAATGTATTTAGATAATGTATTTACAAAATGTTACATACAACGTAAGTAAAGCAAAATTTAAAACAGTTTACCCACCCATAAAATTATTAGAAAATACTTACATTTCTGTTGCAGCTTCAAACGTAATCCAATTCCAAACAATCCATACGACACCATTGCAAAAACCCATACAATCCATGGAAGCCCAAAAAAAAATGCAAAAATACAAGAAAATCCATAGCGACTCCTTTCCAATGTAATAGACACGAGATACGATAGAAAACCCGAAAAAAGTAATGTTGAAAAAAAAACGCTCCAGGAAAACTTGAAATCCAAAAAAATTGTGTGCAAAAATAAGAGTATATAATACTCGTCACACAACTCTGATCGAAAAAGAAGGACCTCCTCAAAAACAGTAAAACGCGACGATAACCTGGAAAAAATAAAATACATACCCACCCACACAAAAACACCCATACATATATAAATACACATATTTGTACACCAAACATATTATCTTAGTAACATTTAAACATATTACCTCACCTCACACACCTACAACTAAAACGCGGTAAAAATCAAATATCGTACACTCTACCTAACACCGAACACACAATCTTCTCTTAATAACCCTATCTACATAAACCTAAACACACCACACATACACTAACAATAACTTCATTAACTTGTAAAATACAATTAAAACAAACTTACCCTCTCTAACGCGAAGCAGCATCCAACCGCGATCTGTTGAAGCACCAAATAAGCCTTTGTAACATTTACGCGGTTAAAAAGTAGTCCCTGTATACAGCAAAATCCTCTTTAATTTCTATATTCCAACACTTAAAAAATATACACTGAGTATTATATTAAGTGTAAATAATTATTTAAATAGTAGAAAATTATTTCTTAAATATTCATTCCTTTCAAATAATTATTCAACTGTTATATGATACTTTAAATAATATTTGATGATTTATATATACATTTTGAAAATAATCTATATGTAAAAAAAATTGCATCTATAACTTTGTTACAAATAATTTGTTTATAAAAATAGCAAATATTAGTTGAAACATTATGTATGTATATAAAAATGTATTTTTGTGTTTATCTATGTAAAAATTAATATTATAAATATTTTCAATATTCATAATATTAATTTAAAAAATATATGATTTATTTGTAAAAAACAAAAATGTAACTGTTATAAAAGAAATGTACATATTTATCTATGACAATATATTCAATGTGTATGTGAATAAAATAATTGTTATTAAATGAAAAGTACATATTACCAATTTGTTTCTTTACCTATTTAAATTACAATATATGTTAATAAACATAAAATTATGTTAATATCATTTATGTGTTAAAAACATATATATGCACTTCATATATTTTTTTGGATAATAAAAACTGTTTAGTTAAAAATTTCAATTGAAATAAAACATAAATCTCTACTTACAATTTATTTATTAAATGTTAATAAACTGTTTTTCATTTATTGCATTTAACCCTGTGTATGTTTCCTTCTTTATTATTGTATATAAATATAAATTGCATATGAAATATTCTATATAAAAATGCATTTTAAATTTTAATATTTGTAAAAATGTATTAATCTTTTAAGTACTACAATAACAATAATTATAATTAAAACAAAATTTTTCTATGTAATGTAAAAACTTTATTATAGTATCCTACCAATAATAATTTTTTATATAAAAAATATTTTCTTATTTCCACTGCACCAATTATAAACTTACAAAACCATACTACACATTAAAACCATACAAATTACAATTCCCATTTCACCAATTGTAAAGTCATGGAAGGTGCTGGACACTGAACCCATACTAATTACTATTTCCACTCCAATGGGTGCAACAGTAGGGAAAGTAAATACTTCATATATTAATAAATAAATAACAAAATATTATCAATATAATTTTGTTAACAAATGATTAACTATTTAATTTAACATAATAATGAATATATCCAAATTACTAAATAACTATCGTTATTTCTATTACTTACCTATTAATACTAATTTACAACTAATTACCAATAATTATTTTGATAATTATAAATTAAATGTAATTTTTTTTCTATTAAATACAATAAAATAAAAGATGTATGACGTTTGAACACATACTTTTACAACGCATACCTTTACAACAAATTTTTTACAACGCAAATAGCATTACAGCGCATTTATTTACAACGAATGTTTTTACAAAGCAAATACCTTTACAACGCATAGCATTACAACATAAGTATTTATAATTATATAATATATCATTTAATGTAAATTAATAGAAAATAATTTAATAAAATGTATTAAAATGTAATTAATTTAATGAAAATTTAAATTGACCTTATTTTTACCCTTTACCCCTCTACCCTAAAACCCCAAACTGACCCTGAACCCTAAAAACACCCCTTTACCCACAAACTGAAAACTGACCCTGAACCCAAAAAATACCCCTTTACCCACAAAATGAAAACTGACCCTGAACTCTAAAAATACCCCTTTACCCAAAAACTAAAAACTGACCCAGAACCCTAAAAATACCCCTTTACCCACAAACTGAAAACTGACCCTGAGCCCTAAAAATACCCCTTTAGCAAGAAACTGAAAACTGACCCTCAACCCTAAAAATACCCCTTTACCCACAAACTGAAAACTGACCCTGAACCCTAAAAATACCCCTTTACCCACAAACTGAAAACTGACCCTGAACCCTAAAAATACCCCTTTAGCAAGAAACTGAAAACTGACCCTCAACCCTAAAAATACCCCTTTACCCACAAACTGAAAACTGACCTTGAACCCTAAAAATACCCCTTTACCCAAAAACTGAAAACTGACCCTGAACCCTAAAAATACCCCTTTACCCACAAACTGAAAACTGACCCTGAACCCTATAAATACCCCTTTACCCACAAACTGAAAACTGACCCTGAACCCTAAAAATACCCCTTTAGCGAAAAACTAAAAACTGACCCTCACCCCTTAAAATACCCCTTTACCCACAAACTGAAAACTGACCCTGAACCCTAAAAATACCCCTTTACCCAAAAACTGAAAAGTGACCCTGAACCCTAAAAATACCCCTTTAGCAAGAAACAGAAAAGTGACCCTCACCCCTAAAAATACCCCTTTACCCACAAACTGAAAACTGACCCTGAACCCAAAAAATACCCCTTTACCCAAAAACAGAAAACTGACCCTGAACCCTAAAAATGCCCCTTTACCCACAAACTGAAAACTGACCCTGAACCCTAAAAATACCCCTTTACCCACAAACTGAAAACTGACCCTGAACCCTAAAAATACCCCTTTAACGACAAACAGAAAACTGAGCCTGAACCCTAAAAAACCCCTTTACCCAAACACTGAAAACTGACCCTGAACCCTAAAAATACCCCTTTACCCAACAATCCAAAGCTATAAGATTTTAAATATAATTATATACTTACCAACACTTACGTTGTAATGGTATGCGTAGTAAAAATACCTGCAAACTAAAAACATTTGATCTAAATACATGCGTTGCTATGGTTTTAGCGTTGTAAAAGTTTAATTGTAAAGGTATTGCATTTTAAACGTTGTGTGCTAAACGTTGTATACCTTAAGTAAATGTTATTTTTTCCTTATTTATTATTATATTACTTCCCACTCTATTCCCATATAAACAGACAACCCACTACAGAAAAGTAAAAAATTAATGTAACATAATTAGCTAATAATCAATTAGATAAAATAATTTACCAATTATATTTTAATTAATGAACAATACTTTTTTAATTAACATTAAATTAAATATTACTACCAATTAATAATTTTACATATTTAATTGATTATAATTAAATTACTTCCCACCCTATTCCCCTATAAACTCACAACCCCCTACATCACATACATTATTTAAAATAACATAATTAGCAATTACTCAATAAAATTATATTAATTACCAATTTAAATTTATATAATTTCAATACATTATTTGATTGACAATTATTAAATTATTACTACCAATTAATAATTGAAGCTTTTGTAAATAATTATAATAAAAATACTTCCCACCCTATTCCCCTTTAAACCCACAACCCACTACATGACATAAAATGTATAAATTCACATAATTAGCTATTAATAAATTAAATTATTTACCAATTAAATTTTATATGATTTAAATATATGATTTAAGTAACAATTATTTAAATTTAACTACCAATTAAGGAAATTACATATTTAATTATTTAAAATTAAATTACTTCCCACCCTATTCCCCTATAAACCCACAACCCGCTACATGACATAAAATATTTACTTTTTCATTATTAGCAATTATTCAATTAAATTAAATTAATTACCAATTAAATTATATATAATTAACATATTTTAATTAATTAACCATTAATTTAATATTAATACCAATTAATTAATTTACATATTTAATTATTTATAATTAAATTACTTCCCACCCTATTCCCCTATAAACCCACAACCCGCTACATAACATAAATTTTTTGAATGAGCATAATTAGCAATTAATGTATTTAATTAAATTAATTACCAATTAAATATTATATATTAAAAAAAAATGTAATTAACAATTAATTAAATATTAATACCAATTAATAAATTTACATATTTAATTAATTATATTTAAAATACTTCCCACCCTATTCCCCTAAAAACCCACTACCCGCTCCTAGAAATTATTATTGTATTTGAATTATTTATTAAAATTATTAATTATTTTTTAAATTATTTCTATATAAATAAATAAATAAATAACATATATTTTAACAATAAATGTATTTATAAAACATAAAAACAGTGTACATTTAACTATTAGATATTATTTATATCCATATTATTAGTCGATATCATGACAGTCGATATCATGACTGTCGATAACACAACTTTCGATATTTTTTAACTACTAAACATATCGATATTTTTTACTAACGATATTACATACTCGATATTTTATCTATCGATATTTTTTAACATACATAAAAATCGATAATAAAAACTTCGATATTACTTACCTCGAAATTAATGCCATATCGATATTCTGGAGTCGATATTATGTCCATTCGAAATAAAAAACTCGATATTTAGACTGCACACCGATTTATAAACACTCAGGTGGAGGTATGAAAACCACGCAAGCAAAGTAGCTGACTGCAAATGAAACACAAGCAGAACTAGGCATAGCTTCCTCCATGGCATGTATACAACGACTTCCAGCCAGTTCTTCTTTTTCAGCCTACAACTCTAAGCGTGCTAAGATTTATATAGGGGCACTGTTAGCTACAACTTCCAGTCTGCAAAATATTGTCAGCTAAAAGTAAGCCGTGGCAAGCAAATAAGTCTTGCCTAGATGAAAGCTGATAGCTTTCTCAAAGTTGTGTTCAGCCATCATGTATAGTGGTGCATCTGCTGAGCATCATGGCGAAAAGTAAAGGAAAAAAAGTGCTACAACTTGGCCAGTGTTGACTAGATCATAGCGCTTTATTGTTTATTTATTTACGGACATGCCTCTGCACCACAGGCCAAAGTGCGTGGAAATATGATAATTTTTGCATCTAAGAATGGCTTGGCCGACGGACCTCAGAAATGAGTAAATAGCTTGGACAACACACTTATTGAAGAAGCAACTTTCAATTTTAGCAATGCTTGATCATGATGACATTTTTCATTGTACCAGATCAAGCTAGTAATTTGGCAACTCTTTGACCATTCATACTCCACCATCATGGTTTCTTGATCTTTCTGCTCAATACTAAAACATTTATCTTTGTTGTATTAACATCCAACTTCTTGTTTTGGCAGTACTTATGAAGGGCACATAAGTGATGCTGGGGACAGATATTAATTCTGTTCAATATGACTGTGTCATCTCAGTACTGTAATATTAGTGACAAAGTCTCCTCCTATTTTAAGGATCAAGATCTGTGATGAGCCAAAACAGCCCTCAAGTTTGCCACATAGTGGTTAAATATGACAGAGGTGAGCAGACAGCCTTGTTCCAAACCCCTATCAGTATATGTCCATGGGTTAAAGCAGAGGTGATCCTCAACTTTGTTTGAACCAATGCTTTGCTGAGAAGCTGCTAGATAGCTTGGAGCAGTATGGAATTTGACCCCACCACCCATTCCATGTATTCCACAATACGTTCTAACAGCTTCTTGACATATCGTTGTGAAGTTGATGTGCAAGCATACAGTAGTTTTCCAGTGTTAGCATATTTTTGGATGACCCGAAACAGTGCTAGAATTTTGATTGATGTACCATTCCTGGAATCCGGTTTGAAAGAATGGCATAAGATTTTGATGTGCACTCCAAGCTTCTCGTTCATGTACTACGTTTTTTGTGTGTAATATTTATCATCAACATCAAGTAGTGCAATTACTTAATAATTTGATGGGTGTGTTAGGAGCCTTCTTAGGTTGAACTTACTGGACAGTTCAATCTCTCTGGTTTCACAAGACATTGCAGCCAGCCCATTGTTTACTGTTGGCTGGGTGTACTGTCACACTTATTTGCTTGCTTTTTATTGGGAGGCATTCCTTGTTTTAGCCTGTCCAGCTTGTGTTTGTCCCTCCCATGGAGCATAGCCTCTTTGTCATCTCCTTGATTAGCTCACTTCAATGATTTCTTTGCTTGCTTTTAGGGAACAACTTTTTTGTTTGTTTGAGTACTTCATGAGAGTGCGTATGTTCTCAAGCTATCTCCCTCAAGTGGTTTTCTCCCCCTCACGTTGTTCGATTTCACCCATGCGCTTTAGTACCTCTACCCATACTAGTGCTGCTCTCTCTCACCTGTGTGCTTCTTTCCCTGTGTTCCACAATGCTCTCCTTTACCCATGCATTTCTCTCTTTGTCTCCCTGTTCTCTCCACTGCATTGCTTCTCCCTTCCCACTGTACGGCATCTCCTATGCCCGCTGTGTTGCTTTACGCCCCCAACCCTCCCTGATACTCTCCTACAACCTGCTTGTGTTATGTGTCACGTTATGTTATGTGTCACGTTATGTAATACTATGTTATGCAATGTTATGTTAGGTGTATTTGTAAAATGCACTATCACCCGCTAGGGTCCCCTGGTGCGGAAAAGGTGTGTGTTTAGAACTGCTTACGGTAGGTTGATTAAATGAACAGCCAGGTCTTCAGCTTTTTGCAGCGAGGAGGCTTTTATATGGAGTGGGAAGCCGTTCCCCACTTTAGAAGCAATGTAAGGGAAAACCAGTCCTCCTAATTTGGTTCTCTTTCTGCGTGGAATGTCTGCAAGTAGGAGTCCTGTGGAACGAAGCTGTCTGGGTGGTAGATGAAAAAGAGCTGTGACTGTTCAGGTAGCTATGAAGTTCCTAGAATGTGTGTTTGTGGTGTTTGAAATAAGCATGTTGGTGTATTGGGAGCCAGTAGAGTTCTCTGAACTGTGGTGTGATTTGAGTTCTGTGTGGGAGATTGAGAATGAGTCAGGCTGCAGAGTTCTGGGTGGCTTGCAGTCTTCTACTGAGTTTCTTTGTGAGCCGGGCATAGATGGTGTTTACATAATCAAACTTGTTAGTGACTAGTGTGTGAGTGACAGTGTTTATAGTGTTGCTTCGGAGCCATAGAAGATTTTCCTCAGCTTCAGGGCCTGGAAGCAGGATGTAGTGACAGTGTTGAGTAGTGTGGTCATGTCAAATTTGTTGTCAATGATTATTCTGAGGTTCCTGGCTTGGGTGCTGGGTGTGAGCCCACCTACCCTGACCTTCAGTTGGAGTCCCATGTTGAGGTGTTCTTGTCAAATATAACTACTTATGTCAATTTGGTATTGAGTTTGAGACAGTTGGCTTTTGTCCAGTTAGCAACTTTGAGGTACTGGGTTTTTCAGAACCGGCACAGACACCGGTAACCCAGCGGTGTCAGGGTACACCCAGAGACCTCGGGTTCTTCCTGATCCAGACAACAGAAACTCAGAGTCTTCTAGGTGAAGTCAAAGATTAGTTTATTGGCTGCAACCAAGGTAACAAGTGTCCTAGAAGTACAACACGGGGAAGTATATTCTCAGGAGACTGCTTCAATTTACAAAGTCAGGCTTCTCTTCTTATACACAATTTTAAGCTTCAGGCAAAACATTCTTGGTTGTAAAGTAAATCGTTAACATATTTCAAATACAAAGAAAAAGCAGAGTCATGATGACATGTCCATATTTCACTTCGTGCTGCCTACAACAAATCACCCGGCAGGGCCCAACATTTCATCAGATATCGGTGGACCCCCAATAAAACAGGCACCTCCCCACCATAAAGTAAGTGAAGCAAAGGAGCAGAGGTAGATGTGAGCAAGATACGGCAGGTGTGTGCGCTGAAATGGTTTTATGGCTTGTTGAGCCTTGATGCTATCTTGTTCGGTCACTGGGAGGGGAACTGACCTAACGAGTTCGGCCTGGGGCAATGGTTCCAACTTGCACAGGTCATGGAAAAGTCGATTAAGGAGTATGTGTCCTTGTGGAATTGAATTCAACTGGATTAAGGCCTATGTAAAGGGCAATACATCAATGGAAGCCAAGGGTTCAGAACGCAAATGATGATTTCGAGGTGAAATCGTCACTCGAATATGCTGAAAATATATGTACATGATGTACTCGTCATTCTCGGTCTTTTGATACCAAATTCGTCATGTTTCGACGAAGTTTTAATTCTCGAGTCCAGAACGATTACACGAATCCAGATTTTTAGAACCACAATCCCTCCTTTTGCCCTTACATAGGCAATTAATCTATTCTCATGTTAGTCTGAGTCCAGATCTATATTCCTAAAGTCATTGAGATGTTGCTGTAACATCATTCTAGTACTTAGTTCATCTCTTGACACAGGTTTCCTTACACATGATGTAACACAGAGGCCACATATTGCAGGAGCACACTGTATGCATAGACAGAACAGGAAAAGAATGGCTAAGACCAACCCAATGACCATTAGAATTTTCCATCCCCAGGCGGATATTAGTTCCCAGACCCATCCCATTAGCGACCAATCTCCTTTATCCACATGAATAGATTTGGAAATCTTATGTAGTTTGGAGATGGCCTGGTACACTGTTGGAGCGTTATCAGGGATGAAGATACAGCAACTAGATTGGATCAATCTGCATACCCCACCTCGGTCTGCAAGGATGACATCTAAAGCGACCCTGTTCTGAAGGGTCATAAGCCGATCCGACTGGAGCTCAGCAGTCAGGTTACTAAGGGCACCAGTAGTTTCTATCACGGTGGACTCAACTACCCTTGTCAATTGCCTTATGTTTCTGCTGTTAGCCATGGATCCCCAGAACGGTAGAAAACCCTTTGCAAAGTCACCAAATTCTTGACCTGCAGTGTCCTCTTCACTCAAAACACCTCTAACTATCCTTGTCCTGTGGTAGTCTGCCGCTGCTGTATAGGTGGGAGGCAACAGGAAGGAAACAAAACATGAGCCCGAAAAGTCAGGGGGCAACCATGTATAGGCTCTATCGTGGCAGATGAAATAAGTACCCTTAGCTGCTAAAAACGCAGGGGAAGTCTGAGATCCAAACATATACGTTTCAGTACAGACACTCTTCCCTAACTGAGCCCTGTGATTCGTGCCATTACCTTGCAGACATAGATGACCCTGATCGGGTACAATCCAAATCGGGGACGATCTCTTAGCTTGCTGTTTCTCATTCAGGGTAGCTCCATATCCAGTCATGTTCCATCCTATGTATAATAGTGTCTCATCTCTGGGGAGAGTCTCATAAGAAATACCTTCCTTAATCATGTCAACTATACCTTTGACTAGAGCACTTTTTCTAGGATTGTCTGTTATAGAACGCAGGGGGTAGATTTCGTGTGCATATATGAACATTGTCCTATATGCCCATACAGAACCATTGTGACTAAATGGCAGGACCAAATAGGGGATACCTTTATCCGTTGTGTGAGGCATAAGACCGCACACCCAACAGTTAGTCGTGTTCATTACAAGTTGGTGCTGGTGTAATAACTGAACAAAGGAGTTATTAACGAACTCCAACCTCCTATTTGATTCGTGGTCGGGCAGAGGGTGGAAAGAATGAGCGGAAACAGTAGGAGGAAGTATGGGTGATGCAGTGGGCGCAAATGTTACATGGAAAGAGAATAAAACATAACTTATCAAAAAGATCATTACGCTGAATAGCATAAAAATACACAAAATTATAAAACTTTTCTTTGTCATCGTGTTACACAGTCTCTGCTTAAAGTTCATTTGTTTGGCAGGTCTCTCCACATCGGGAAACTCCATCCTCTCTAAAGTGCTGCCCGCGGTGGGAGGTTGCCTCTGCTAAGGGATGCTTCCGTCAGTCTAGGGCAACTCCCTTGGACCAACCAGAACTACCGACCTAACGTCGTTAGCTGCACCCCAAAGACTTTTAATCAACCGCGGCCCTAGCAGCGGTACCCGGATGGCGGTTCGAAAAACAAAAATGAGCAAGTTTCTTAGATGGGAGAGCTGCACTTTCAAAAAATAGTACTTGGGGGAGAAAGAGATATCTTTTTATTTGTCCATGGATCTTAGTCTCAAATTGCAAAATAAATGATTTTATTAGTTTGTTTTTCTCGGTCTCAAATTATACCGTCGCTTCCCAGGTATTGTCTGATCTGGGAACAAAAGGTCAGGCTCTGTAATGTTCACTCGCTTGGATGGTGGCACAGCCTTGTGCAAAATGTTTTCGCTTTCTTGTTCAGAGTCAGTTCCTTTTACACGCAAATCATTAAAAGGGACAGTATTTGGCACGGCATCAGGTTCTGGGTCAGCGACACACTCCTGGACCCACTGGTCATAGGGCAGAGGTAAGGGTACCCTTTTACAGTGGACCCCGTGGACCCAGGCCTTCTTCCCTTCCACTCGAACTGCCGATCGGGTAGAGAGAAGGATGAGGTATGGTCCCGTCCACCTGGGCTGGTCGTTTTTAGTCCTTTGGAAATTCTTTATCAACACCCAGGATCCAGGGTTTATGGGGTGTCCTGGAGTATCAGAGGCCGGAGGCAGGGAGTCATGTACCTGTTGATGCAAAACACGCAATTTAGCCGTCAATTCATACAGGTAATCAAGCAAAATAGGGTGTTCTAGCTCGCTGAACTTCGTGGGCCTAGGCACTCCCCATATGTTGGCTGGCCGGCCAAAGACAATTTCATTAGGGCTGAGTTTCACTCGCGAATGCACAGTCATTCTGGTGGATAGGAGTGCTAAGGGAAGAGCGTCAGGCCATTTAAGACCTGTGCTCGCTTGGATCTTGGCCACTTTAAGTTTAAGCGTGCCATTGTAACATTCTACTAATCCAGCTGATTGGGGGTGATTTGCAGCGTGGAACTTCTGCCTAATGCCTAGCCCTTCACACACTCTTTTCATCACACGGCCCACAAATTCACTTCCATTGTCAGACCAGACCATTCTAGGCATTCCAAACCTGGGGAAGTACTCTTTCACAAGGGCTTTTGCTGTGGACAAGGCAGTATTGTCTTTTAGGGGATATGCTTCTACCCATCTTGAGAAAGCACAAACAACAACGAGCACGTATTTTAAGTTGTTGCACCTCTCCATGTGTATGAAATCTAGATGCAAAACCTCGAACGGATACGTAGGAGGTGCAAAATGACCAGCTGGAGTTGGGGTTCCCCTACCAGGATTGTGCTTCAGACATACCATGCAATTCTTGACAACATTCTCTGCACACTTGGGAATCCCTGAATTCTTCCACACTGGGGCCAACAACTCGCAAATCCCTTTCACGCTGATATGAGCCATTCCATGAGCCATTGTAACCACTGCAAGCACATATGCATCGGGTAACAACCATCTCTGATGCTCTGTCGATTCGATCCAACAACCATTTGCATCCATTCTACCTGTACTCTCTCTCCACGTGCTCAACTCTTTCTCCGTGGCCTCAGCTTGGATGGACTTCACACTCTCTATCGTGTCCTCACATATTCCAACATCACCAGTCCATCTTTCAGGGCCTGCAACATACATTCGGCTCATCACATTCTTTGCCGTTTCTTTAGCGATCTCATCAACAAATGCATTCCCACGACCAACATCATCAGTCACCTTCTTGTGAGCACTACATTTCACAATCGCCATTTGCAGGGGCAAGGTCAGGGATTCAAGAAGCTCATTCACCAACTGACCATGCTGAATCTTAGCTCCATGCGAAGTCAGGAACCCACGTTCTCTCCACAATCGTCCAAAACTGTGAGCCACTCCAAACGCATACTGACTATCGGTGTAGACAGTCACTCTCATTCCTTTAGACAATACACATGCTCTCGTGAGTGCAACTAATTCTGCAGCTTGAGCTGAACCATGTGGTACTCGTGCAGTTTCAACAACTGTTTGCAAAGTCGTGACAGCATATGCTGCAGTCACGTTACCATTTGGGAGCTTAAAGCATGAACCATCCACCCATAATGTACCATCACATTCAGCAAGAGGAGTGTCAAATAAATCTACTCTCCCTTTTGTTTCTTCCTCTGTTGCGAGAAAACAATCGTGCGGTTCTAAAGCATCTGATTCCTCTGCAATTGGTAATAACGTGGCTAGATTTAAGGTACTGCACCTTTTTATGTGCACATGGCTCGCTAGCAGTGTCAATTCGTAACTGGACAATCAAGCACTAGTTAAGTGCTGTGTCTTGGTTCTATTTAACAATGTGTCTACTCATGTGGGACCATCACGATTAGTGTATTATTCATTACTAGACCAGCAGACTGTCGAATAGAAACAGCTGCTGCTGCTGTGACTCTTAAACAACTTGGCAATGCTTTAGCTACCAGATCCAAAGTTGACGAAAAATAGGCGCATGGGCGCTGCCTACCTCCAAATAACTGAGTCAGCACAGACAATGCACAGCCTTCCTTCTCGTGAACATACAATGTGAAAGGCTTACTGTAGTTCGGGGTACCTAACACAGGAGCCGAACATAATGCTGTGCGCAATTCGAGAAAACTTTTCTGACACTCTTCAGACCAAGGAATGGGATTGGGTGTACCTTTACACGTTAATGCCACCAAGGGTTTGGCCAATAACGAAAAATTTGGAATCCACTGTCTACAGTACGATGTTATGCCCAAGAAAGCACGTACTTCTCTCTGAGTTCTTGGCACACTCAATTTCGCTATTGCCTGAATTCTTTCTGGGGTCAGTTTCCTTCCCTCCTTCGATAAGAGTTGACCTAGGTAGGTCACTTCTTGTCGGCAATACTGCAGTTTGGAAAGTGACACCTTGTGATGCAGATCACACAGATGACGCAATAATGTCAACGTGGCCTTTTTACAAATTTTCTTAGTATCTGCAGCAATGAGCAAATCGTCCACATATTGTACAAGAGTAGCACCTTTAGGTAAAATAATCGTATCAAGCTGTGTTTTTAGAGCTTGACTGTATATTGATGGACTTTCACAGTAGCCCTGAGGAGCGCGTTTAAAGCGGAAACTTCGACCTCCTAAACTGAAGGAAAAAATATCCCTGCTCTCCTCAGCAATTGGGATACTGAAGAAAGCATTCTTCAGGTCAATCACCGAAAACCAAGAGGCAGAGGCTGGAATCATAGTCAATAATGTAGTAATGTCGGGGACAACTGGAAATTGTGGCACAACTATTTTATTGACCTCTCTCAGATCAATCACGAATCTGTACACAGGTGGCTGAAAAGGGTCAGTTCGTTTTAAGACAGGCAGAACAGGACTATTGCAAACATTTCCTCGTGTTTCTTCAATCACATCCTTTTTAATCAATTCGTAAACGATAGCTAGTAAAGCTTTTTCACCTTCACTCGATATTTTGTATTGGGGAATTCGTGGCATTTTAACGTTAGCTTTCAATGTTACAACATATGGTGGAATTTCTAAAAGACCTACATCATTAGGACCAGTGGCCCAAAGAATATCTGGGAGAAACGACAATTCTGCTGGAAGTGCATCTCTCGACAAATACATGGGAGAAACCACTTTCTTACCTAAAGTGAGTTGTACTCCTGACGGAGAACAGTACAAAGTTGCATACAATCTCTTTAACAAATCCAATCCTAGCAAGTTTTCACCACAACCTGTTGTCAGAATGAGGGGTGCTTTGAATTCACAAGTACCAACAGAAAGAGACAAAGGGTCAGAAATCGGATTCCTAACTGGGGCACCAGAAAAACCTACAGAAACGTTCATTTCGCCAGACAAAGGTGCGCCAGGGAGTTTGGAGTGCATAATAGAACTCTTTGTAGCACCAGTATCCAACAGAAAAGGTTCTGACACACCTGATGTAATCATCTCAACGTATGGTCCACTCTGATCTACTGGAACTGAAACAACTCCCTCTCTTTGTCTTTGGCTGTCCTAGCAATCATTATGCTCCAAATACTCATCTTCTGTATAGTAATCATCAACGTAGTATTGAGCTGTCCTGTCAGATACGTTATTTTGCTGATCAAACCTGTTCATAGAGTTTTGTGGTGGAAGGGGACGTGCGTTCTGAGGGGCGTTTCCACGCCCTCTACCTCTAGGTGCTTGCTGACTGCCACGACCTCTAACACCAGAAACTCCATTTATACGTTGTAATAGAATAGGACAATTATACTTGAAATGACCTTCTTGTCTGCAATATGAACACTGGTTGGGGTCTACAGGGACACGTGGCTGAGTGTACTCGACTCTTTGCGAGTTCCTCTGATATTGTTGAGGCTGCTGGAAATTATTCTGGTAGTGATTCTGACCATTATTGTTTTGATTACCACCACCACGTGGTGGATAGGCTTGCTGTAGCAAAACCTTCGTTTTTAGTTCCTTAGTTTTTTTTTCTACTCTATCTTTCTCGTCCTTGTCTCCATTTTCGTAATATTGTGCAGTGGCCAATATCTGTGCTGAAGATGAGACTGCCCAAGAACTTTCTGAATCATTTAATTTTTTACACAATTCTGGAAGCAGATTGTGCACGAATTTATCGGCAAACAATCTCTGACCACCTTCGGTGGTCATATCTTGACCGCTGTGGTCAACGAATGTTTCTTCAAACCTGGTGAAGAAATCTGAAACAGTTTCGTCTTTCTTTTGCTTGCATGCAGACAACTTATCCCAATTTACACGTATTGCAGGCATTATCGTTTTCATGTAATCTACTATTTTACCAGGGAGTTCTGCTATCAAAGGCTCAGGCTTGGCACCACCAACTTGTCGGGCATCTGCAGCGACAATATTAGCCCATGAGTCACCTAATTCCTGATCATGATCTATATGACGAATTTTACCCCATAAAGGCTGTGGAACAACATTCCCAAATAGCATATCGATATCGGCTAAATTCATTATACATGATCCAGCAGTTTGCGACAACTCTTTGTAATACCCTGCAGGATTTTTACGCGGATCAGGTAATGTTTGTTTAAGTGCTAAAACTTCAGCTCGCTTCCATGGGACATGTACCCATACACGCTGAAAGTGTGGCAGAATAGGTGGGTTAGCAGTCGTGTCACCCTCTCTCCACTGTGGGGGGACTTCTCTCATAGGGTATTGTCGCGCCTTTTTCCTACTAGATGTACTAGATTCAGATGGTGACCCAGAACTGCTTCCTTTACTCCGATATGATAACAACATTTCAACTGCTTTCTCCACATCTGGACCTAAAATCATACCCTCTCCAAACTTAAACCGTACACGACACATCTCTTGCGGGATGCATTCCAGATCCTTGTCTTCTAAATCCTCGCAAAGGAAAACACACATCTGTTCGAAAACATATCTCTGTGTCGCTGCTTCCCATTGATGGAAGACTTCCATGACCGACTTTACATCATATTTTACAGTGTCCATGACCCATTTCCGCGCTAAACGATTCAATGTGTCTCTTTCTTCATAGTCAGGCAGTCGACTTCGCAACTGTCTTCTTCCCATGTTAGGGGTCGTAGTAGGCGACCCGAAAAGAGGTAAAAGAAGGTTAGTAACAGTGCTGGCCATTTTCTGCCGAATGGAAGGTGAAACTGAAGGAAGAACGGATGGAAAAATGGGGTGAGATAAGGCAGGGGCAGAGATAGCAGAAGAGATATCAGGGGAAATAGAGGGGGCATTAGGCAAAATCGTAGAGGGAGCATTAGGAGAATTAGAAGGTACATTAGGCGAAATCGTAGAAAACACAGGTGAAGCGAGTGTGGTTGGTGGGCCTGGAGCAGGCTGCACCATAGAGACAGGAGTCAGCTGGAGAACAGCTGGAGGGTGCTGTGGAAGAACAGGAGGCGTAGTTTGCGCAACTAAAGGTTGCGGGGGTGCCGTGGCATTTTGCGCATAGGGGGTGGCGAATTTAGTAAATGCGACATTAATGGGTCTTTTTCACGCTCTTTTGCTGCCTCTTGCTGAAGAGACGGCAAAACTGGATAGCATTTGTCTACTGCCAGTTTATGTTGCCTGTGCAACTGCTCACTCATCTGCTCTTCTTCATTATCTTTAAACTGCATAGCAGCTTGCATTACTGAAATTCCCTATTCTCTCTTATTTTTCTTAGCTAATTTGATTTCTTTTTGTTTGGCTTCTTTACGCCATAAGCGGAAAGAGTCAAACATTGCCGGCCGGGCTTTCTTTTTGAAGAGTTTAACTTCAAGGTTGTCTAAGATTTCGGAATCAAAACTACCATATTGGGGCCATTTTAAAACACCATCTTTCCTGGTGTATTTAATCCATACTTCGTTGTAGGTGTTGGGGCCTACCCCATGTTTCACATATAGCTCGTAAGTTGGAGTTCCAACTGGAGGAACCGGACATGAGTCCTCCAATCGGGAGTCCTATTATTATAACCAAGACAAAACAAATTTCCAAGTCTAAGACTAGGCATCTTTGCTCTCTAGTCTAGTTCCAAACTTCAAAGGATTATCGATTACGATATTTCTTGTGAATACACGAGTCCTTCGGTTTTGGTGCTTTCAAGTACCAACAAATTATCCCAAAGGATACCCAAGACTAAGACCAACTAAGGACTGGGAGACGCTCCACTTATACTTAACTGAAATATCGATGACGTCACCAGAAGACTCGTCTTAGTGTTTCGCTCTACCAAACTTCAAGGGTCCAAATCAGGGCGATAGCCAGGGCAGCAGTCCTTGTAGCCGTCGGGAAGCGGGGAACCTCGCAGCAAAGACCTTCGGACCACGTCGACATGCAGGGGTCGATGAGGTGGTTGGCCGTCCTCCGGAATTTTCACACGAAGCTCCTCACGATCCTCTGGCTGACTGGTACCACTGGAATCGCCCCAAACATTGGGCGCCAGCTGAGGTACTGGGTTTTTCAGAACCGGCACAGACACCGGTAACCCAGCGGTGTCAGGGTACACCCAGAGACCTCGGGTTCTTCCTGATCCAGACCACAGAAACTCAGAGTCTTCTAGGTGAAGTCAAAGATTAGTTTATTGGCTGCAACCAAGGTAACAAGTGTCCTAGAAGTACAACACGGGGAAGTATATTCTCAGGAGACTGCTTCAATTGACAAAGTCAGGCTTCTCTTCTTATACACAATTTTAAGCTTCAGGCAAAACATTCTTGGTTGTAAAGTAAATCGTTAACATATTTCAAATACAAAGAAAAAGCAGAGTCATGATGACATGTCCATATTTCACTTCGTGCTGCCTACAACAAATCACCCGGCAGGGCCCAACATTTCATCAGATATCGGCGGACCCCCAATAAAACAGGCACCTCCCCACCATAAAGTAAGTGAAGCAAAGGAGCAGAGGTAGATGTGAGCAAGATACGGCAGGTGTGTGCGCTGAAATGGTTTTATGGCTTGTTGAGCCTTGATGCTATCTTGTTCGGTCACTGGGAGGGGAACTGACCTAACGAGTTCGGCCTGGGGCAATGGTTCCAACTTGCACAGGTCATGGAAAAGTCGATTAAGGAGTATGTGTCCTTGTGGAATTGAATTCAACTGGATTAAGGCCTATGTAAAGGGCAATACATCAATAGAAGCCAAGGGTTCAGAACGCAAATGATTATTTCGAGGTGAAATCGTCACTCGAATATGCTGAAAATATATGTACATGATGTACTCATCATTCTCGGTCTTTTGATACCAAATTCGTCATGTTTCGAGGAAGTTTTAATTCTCGAGTCCAGAACGATTACACGAATCCAGATTTTCAGAACCACAACTTCAATCATGCTTTCACACTGCGCTTTGAAAAAACAATTTGTTTATTTACTGGTCTATCTCGGATCAGTAAACAAAAACAAAAACAAAAAAGCCAGTGTACTTACTTAGGCATGCATGCATGTTGAATGCATGCATGCCCCTATAAAATGACATTGCTGCAGCGTCATCCAATCTTTTGGTTTCCCCCATGCTGTACAGGATGGCTAAAAAACACTTGTAAAGCCAATAGGTCTCATAGGAAAGACCTATTGGTTTTGCCAATGTTTGTTTATATAGCAGGTGCAACACTGACCGCTCTAAGGTACTGGGTTTTTAAGAACCGGCACAGAACCGGTAACCCAGCGGTGCCAGGGAATCAACACCCAGAGACCTCGGGTTCTTCCTGATCCAGACCACAGAAACTCAGAGTCTTCTAGGTGAAGTCAAAGATTAGTTTATTGGCTGCAACCAAGGTAACAAGTGTCCTAGAAGTACAATACGGGTATGTTCTCAGGAGACTGCACACTTTTACAAAGTCAGGCTTCTCTTCTTATACACAATTTTAGGCTTCAGGCAAAACATTCTTGGTTGTAAAGTAAATCGTTAACATATTTGTAGTACAAAGAGAAAGCAGAGTCATGATGACATGTCCATATTTCACTTCGTGCTGCCTACAACAAATCATTTGGCAAGGCCCAACATTTCATCAGATATCACTGGACCCCTAATAAAAACGGGCACCTCCCCACCATAAAGTAAGTGAAGCAAAAGAGTGGAGATAGATGTGAGCGAGATATGGCAGGTGTGCGCGCTGAAATGGTTTTATGGTTTGTTGAGCCTAGATGCTATCTTGCCCGGCCACTGGGAGGGGAACTGACTTAACGAGTTCGGCCTGGGACAATGGTTCCAACTTGTACAGGTCATGGAAAAGTCGATTAAGGAGTATATGTCCTTGTGGAATCGAATTCAGCTGGATTAAGGCCTATGTAAAGGGCAACACATAAATGGAAATGAAGGGGTCAGAATGTAAGTGACGACATCAGGGTGAAATCGTCACTCGAATAGGCTGAAAATACATGTACATGATGTCCTCGTCATTCTCGGTCTTTTGATACCAAATTCATCATGTTTCGACGAAGTTTTAATTCTCGAGTCCAGAACTATTATATGAATCCAGATTTTCAGAACCACAAACCCTCCTTTTGTCCTTAATTAGGCAATTAATCTATCCTCATGTTAGTCTGAGTCCAGATCTATATTCCTAAAGTCATTGAGATGTTGCTGTAACATCATTCTAGTACTTAGTTCATCTCTTGACACAGGCTTCCTTACACATGAAGTAACACAGAGGCCACATATTGCAGGAGCACACTGTATGCACAGACAGAACATGAAAAGAAGGGCTAAGACCATCCCAATGACCATTAGAATTTTCCATCCCCAGGCAGATATCAGTTCCCAGAACCATCCCATTAACGACCAATCTCCTTTATCCACATGAATAGATTCGGAAATCTTATGCAGTTTGGAGATGGCCCTGTACACTGTTGGAGCATTATCTGGGATGAAAATGCAACAACTAGACTGGATCAATTTGCATACTCCACCTCGGTCTGCGAGTATAACATCCAAAGCGACCCGGTTCTGAAGGGTCATAAGTCGATCCGACTGGAGCTCAGCAGTCAAGTTACTAAGGGCACCAGCAGTTTCGGTCACGGTGGACTCAACTACCCTTGTTAATTGCCTTATGTTTCTACTGTTAGCCATGGATCCCCAGAACGGCAGAAAACCCTTTGCAAAGTCTCCAAATTCTTGACCTGCAGTGTCTTCTTTACTCAAAACACCTCTAACTACCCTTGTCCGGTGGTAATCCGCCACTGCTGTGTAGGTGGGAGGCAACAGGAATGAAACAAAACATGAGCCCGAGAAGTCAGGGGGCAACCATGTGTAGGCTCTATCATGGCAGATGAAATAAGTACCCTTAGCGGCTAAAAACGCAGGGGAAGTCTGAGATCCAAAAACATACGTTTCTGTACAGATACTCTTCCCTAGCTGAGCTCTGGGATTCTTGCCAATACCTTGCAGACACAGGTGACCCTGATGGGGTACGATCCAGATAGGGGACGATCTTTTGGCTTGCTATTTCTCACTTAGAGTAGTGCCATATCCGGTCACGTTCCAACCTGCATATGCAAGTATCTCATCATCCGGAGTATCTTCATAAGAAGTTACTTCCTTGATCATGTCAACTATACCTTTGACTAAGGCGCTAGTCTTGAGGTTGTCTTTTACAGAACGTAGGGGTTGGATTTCTCGTGCATATATGAACATTGTCCTATATGCCCATACTGAACCATTGTGACTAAATGGCAGGACCAAATAGGGGATACCTTTATCCGTTGTGTGAGGCATGAGACCGCACACCCAACAGTTAGTTGTGTTCATTACAAGTTGGTGTTGGTGTAATAACTGAACAAAGGAGTTATTAACGAACTCTAATCTCCTATTTGATTCGTGGTCAGGCAGAGGGTGGAAAGAATGAGAGGAAACGGTAGGAGGAGGTATGGGTGATGCAGTGGGCGCAAATGTTACATTGAAAGAGAATAAAACATAACTTATCAAAAAGATCATTACGCTGGATAGCATAAAAATACACAATATTATAAAACTTTTCTTTGTCATCGTGTTACACAGTCTCTGCTTAAAGTTCATTTGTTCGGCAGGTCTCTCCACATCAGGAAACTCCATCCTCTCTAAAGTGCTGCCCGCGGTGGGAGGTTGCCTCTGCTAAAGGATGCTTCCGTCAGTCTAGGGCGACTCCCTTGGACCAACCAGAACTACCGACCTAACGTCGTCAGCTGCACCCAAAAGACTTTAATCAACCGCGGCCCTAGCAGCGGAACCCGGATGGCGGTTCGAAAAACAAAAATAAGCAAGTTTCCTAAATGGGAGAGCTGCACTTTCAAAAAGAGTATTTGGGAGGAAAAAAAAGATTTTATTTGTCCATAGGTCTTGGTCTCAAATCATAAAAAGGAATCACTCTTATCAGTTCGTTTTTCTCGGTCTCAGATTGTAACGTCTTTTCCTGGTACTGTCTGGTCCTGAAACAGGAGTTCAGGCTCCAAAAAGTTCAATTGTTCTGATGGTGGCACAGTCTCTTGAAAAATGTCCTCGCTTTCACATTCAGGGTTAGTTTCTTTTACACGGTCATCGCTGAAAGGTATGACATGTGGCACAGTTGTAAGCTCTGAGTCAGTGACACCCTTCTGGACCCACTGGTCATGTGGCGGAGGTGAAGGGCTTCTTTTGCAGTGGACCCCGTGGATCCTGTTGGCCTTCCCCTCCACTCGAACGGCTGACCTCGTGGAAAGAAGGACGAGATGCGGCCCGGTCCACCTGGGCTGGTCGTTCCTTGTCCTTTGAAAGTTTTTCACGAGAATCCAGGATCCAGGGACAATGGAGTGACCTGGAGTCTCAGAGACCGGAGGCAGGGTGTTGTGGACCTGTTGATGTAAAACACGCAATTTAGCCGTCAATTCATACAAGTAATCAAGCAAAATAGCGTGTTCTAGCTCGCTGAACTTCGTGGGTCTAGGCACTCCCGATATGTTGGCTGGCCGGCCAAAGACAATTTCGTAAGGGCTGAGTTTCACTCGCGAATGCACAGTCATTCTGGTGGATAGGAGTGCTAAGGGTAGAGCGTCAGGCCATTTAAGACCTGTGCTCGCTTGGATTTTGGCCAATTTAAGTTTTAAAGTGCCATTGTAACATTCTACTAATCCAGCTGATTGGGGGTGATTTGCAGCGTGGAACTTCTGCCCAATGCCTAGCCCTTCACACACTCTTTTCAACACACGACCCACAAATTCACTTCCGTTGTCAGACCAGACCATTCTAGGCATTCCAAACCTGGGGAACTACTCTTTTACAAGGGCTTTTGCTGTGGACAAGGCAGTATTGTCTTTTAGGGGATAGGCTTCTACCCATCTTGAGAAGGCACAAACAACAACGAGCACGTATTTTAAGTTGTTGCACCTCTCCATGTGTATGAAATCTAGCTGCAAAACCTCGAACAGATACGTAGGAGGTGCCACATTACCAGCTGGAGTTGGGGTTCCCCTACCAGGATTGTGCTTCAGACATACCATGCAATTCCTGACAACATTCTCTGCACACTTGGGAATCCCTGCATTCTTCCATACTGGGGCCAACAACTCGCAAATCCCTTTCACGCTGATATGAGCCATTCCATGAGCCATTGTAACCACTGCAAGCACATATGCATCGGGTAACAACCATCTCTGATGCTCTGTCAATTCAACCCAACAACCATTTGCATCCATTCTACCTGTACTCTCTCTCCACGTGCTCAATTCTTTCTCTGTGGCCTCAGCTTGGATGGATTTCACACTCTCTATTGTGTCCTCACATATTCCAACATCACCATTCCATTTTTCAGGGTCTGCAACATACATTCGGCTCATCACATTCTTTGCCGTTTCTTTAGCGATCTCATCAGCAAATGCGTTTCCACGACCAACATCATCAGTCACCTTCTTGTGAGCACTACATTTCACAATCGCCATTTGCAGAGGCAAGGTCAGTGATTCAAGAAGCTCATTCACCAACTGACCATGCTGAATCTTAGCTCCATGCGAAGTCAGGAACCCACGTTCTCTCCACAATCGTCCAAAGCTGTGAGCCACGCCAAAAGCATACTGACTATCAGTGTAGATAGTCACTCTCATTCCTTTAGACAATATACATGCTCTCGTTATGCATGAACCATCCACCCATAATGTACCATCACATTCAGCAAGAGGAGTGTCAAACAAATCAACTCTCCCTTTCGTCTCTTCCTCTGTTCTGAGGAAACAATCGTGCTGTTCTGAAGCATCCGATTCCTCTGCAATTGGTAACAATGTGGCTAGGTTCAAGGTACTGCACCTTTTTATGTGCACATGGCTCGCTAGCAGCGTTAATTCGTAACGGGACAGTCGGGCACTAGTTAAGTGCTGTGTCTTGGTCCTATTTAACAATGTGTCTACTGCATGTGGAACCATCACAATTAGTGTATTATTCATTACTAGACCAGCAGACTGTCGAATAGAAACAGCTGCTGCTGCTGTGGTTCTTTAACAACTTGGCAATGCTTGTGCTACCGGATCCAAAGTTGACGAAAAGTAGGCGCATGGGCGCTGTCTACCTCCAAATAACTGAGTCAACACAGACAATGCACAGCCTTCCTTCTCGTGGACATACAATGTGAAAGGCTTACTGTAGTTGGGGGTACCTAACACAGGAGCCGAACATAATGCTGTGCGTAATTCGAGAAAACTTTTCTGACACTCTTCAGACCAAGGAATGGGATTGGGTGTATTTTTACACGTTAATGCCACCAAGGGTTTGGCCAATAACGGAAAATTTGGAATCCACTGTCTACAGTACGATGTAATGCCCAAGAAAGCACGCACTTCTCTCTGTGTTCTTGGCACATTCAATTTCGCTATTGCCTGAATTCTTTCTGGGGTCAGTTTCCTTCCCTCCTTCGATAAGAGGTGACCTAAGTAGGTCACTTCTTGTCGGCAATATTGAAGCTTGGAAAGTGACAACTTGTGATGCAGATCACACAAATGATGCAATAATGTCAATGTGGCCTTTTTACAAATTTTGTCAGTGTCTGCAGCAATGAGCAGATCATCCACATATTGTACAAGAGTAGCGCCTTTTGGTAAAACAATCGTGTCAAGCTGTGCTTTCAAAGCTTGACTGTATATTGAGGGGCTTTCACAGTAGCCTTGAGGAGCGTGTTTAAAGCGGAAACTTCGACCTCCTAAACTGAAGGAAAAGATATCCCTGCTCTCCTCAGCAATTGGGATGCTGAAGAAAGCATTCTTTAGGTCAATCACCGAAAACCACGAAGCAGAAGCTGGAATCATAGTCAATAATGTGGTAATGTCGGGGACAACTGGGAATTGTGGCACAACTATCTTATTTACTTCTCGAAGATCAATCATCAATCTGTACACAGGTGGGTGTGAAGGGTCAGTTCGTTTTAAAACAGGCAGAACAGGACTATTGCAAACGTTGCCTCGTGTTTCTTCAATCACATCTTTTTCAATCAATTCGTAAACGATCGCTAGCAAAGCTTTTTCACCCTCACTAGATATCCTATATTGTGGAATTCGTGGCATTTGAACATTGGCTTTCAATGTTACAACATATGGTGGAATTTCTAAAAGACCCACATCATTTGGACCAGCGGCCCAAAGAATATCTGGAAGAAACGACAATTCCGCTGGAAGTTTGTCCCTTGACAGATACATGGGAGAAACCACTTTCTTACCTAAAGTAAGTTGTACTCCTGAAGGAGAACAGTACAAAGTCGCATACAATCTTTTTAGCAAATCTAATCCTAGCAAATTTTCACCACAACCTATCGTCAGAATAAGGGGTGCTTCGAATTCACAAGGACCAACAGAAAGAGATAAACGGGTCAGAAATCGGATTTCTAACTGGGGCGCCGGAAAAACCTACAGAAACGTTCATTTCGCCAGACAAAGGTGCGCCGGGGAGTTTGGAGTGCATAATATAACTCTTTGTAGCACCAGTATCCAACAGAAAAGGTTCTGACACACCTGATGTAATCACCTCAACGTAAGGTCCATTCTGATCTACTGGAACTGAAACAACTCCCTCTCTTTGTCTATGGCTGTCCTAGCAATCATTATCTTCCCACTGCTCATTTTCTGTGTAATAATCATCAACGTAGTATTGAGCTGTCCTGTCAGATACCTTATTTTGCTGATCAAACCTGTTCATAGAGTTTTGTGGTGGAAGGGGACGTGTGTCCTGAGGGGCGATTCCACGCCCTCTACCTCTATG
This sequence comes from Lissotriton helveticus, assembly GCF_964261635.1. Taxonomy (NCBI): domain Eukaryota; kingdom Metazoa; phylum Chordata; class Amphibia; order Caudata; family Salamandridae; genus Lissotriton; species Lissotriton helveticus. Next base: position 477,607,325 of record NC_136068.1, on the reverse strand, counting down.
TGCTTGCTGACTGCCACAACCTCTAACACCAGAAACTCCATTTGCACGTTGTAATAGAATAGGACAATTATACTTGAAATGACCCTCTTGTTTGCAATATAAACACTGGTTGGGGCCACCAGGTACACGGGGCTGAGTATACTCGAATCTTTGCGAGTTCCTCTGATACTGTTGAGGCTGCTGAAAAGTATTTTGGTAGTGATTCTGACCATTATTATTTTGATTACCACCACCACGTGGCGGATAGGCTTGCTGTAGCAAAACCTTCGTTTTTAGTTCTCTAGTTTTCTTTTCCACTTTATCTTTCTCATCTTTGTCTCTATTCTCGTAGTATTGTGCAGTAGCCAATATCTGGGCTGAAGATGAGACTGCCCAAGAACTTTCTGAATCTTTTAATTTTTTACACAATTCTGAAAGCAGATTGTGCACGAATTTATCGACAAATAATCTCTGACCACCTTCTGTGGTCATATCTTGACCGCTGTGGTCAACAAATGTTTCTTCAAATCTGGTGAAGAAATCTGAGACTGTTTCTTCTTTCTTCTGTTTGCATGCAGACAACTTATCCCAATTTACGCGTATTGCAGGCATTATCGTTTTCATGTAATCTACTATTTTACCAGGGAGTTCTGTTATCAAAGGCTCAGGCTTGGCACCACCAACTTGTCGGGCATCTGCAGCAGTAATATTAGCCCATGTGTCCCCTAATTCCTGGTCATGATCTATATGACGAATTTTACCCCATAAAGGCTGTGGAACAACATTCCCAAATAACATATCGATATCGGCTAAATTCATTATACATGACCCAGCAGTTTGCGACAACTCTTTATAGTGCCCTGCAGGATTTTTACGCAGATCTGGTAATGTTTGTTTGAGTGCTAAAACTTCAGCTCGCTTCCATGGGACATGTACCCATACACGCTGAAAGTGTGGCAGAATAGGTGGGACAGCAGTCGTGTCACCCTCTCTCCATTGTGGGGGAACTTCTCTCATAGGGTATTGTCGCGCCTTTTTCCTACTGGATGTATTAGAGTCAGATGGTGACCCAGAACTGCTTCCCTTACTCCGATATGATAACAACATTTCAACTGCTTTCTCCACATCTGGACCTACAATCATACCTTCTCCGAACCTAAACCGTACACGACACATCTCTCGCGGGATGCATTCCTGATCATTGTCTTCTAAATCCTCGCAAAGGAAAACACACATCTGTTCGAAAACATATCTCTGTGTCGCTGCTTCCCATTGATGGAAGACTTCCATGACAGACTGTACATCATATTTTACAGTGTCCATGACCCATTTCCATGCTAAACTATTCAGTGAATCTCTCTCTTGATAATCAGGTAGTTGACTTCGCAACTGTCTTCTTCCCATTTTAGGGGTCGTAGTAGGCGATCCGAAAAGAGGTAAAAGAAGGTTAGTAACAGTGCTGGCCATTTTCTGCCGAATGGAAGGTGAAACTGAAGGACAAACAGATGGGAAAACGGGGTGAGATAAGGCAGGGGTAGAGATAGCAGAAGAGGTATCAGGGGAAATAGAGGGGGCACTAGGCAAAATCGTAGAGGGAGCATTAGGAGATGTAAAAAGTACAGTAGGCAAAATCGTAGAAAACACAGGCGAAACAGAGGTGGTCGGTGGGCCTGAAGGAGGCTGCACCGAAGAAGTAGGAGCCAGCTGAAGAACAGCTGGTGGGTGCTGTGGAGGAGCAGGAGGCGTAGTTTGCGCAACTAAAGGTTGCGGGGGTGCTGTGGCAATCTGCGCATAGGGGGGTGGTGAATTTAGTAAATGCGACATTAATGGGTCTTTTTCAAGCTCTTTTGCTGCCTCTTTCTGAAGAGACGGCAAAACTGGATAACACTTATCTATTGCCATTTTACGTTGCCTGTGCAACTGCTCATTCATCTGCTCTTCTTCATTATCTTTAAACTGCACAGCAGCTTGCATTACTGAAAGTCCCCCCTTCTCTCTTATTTTTCTTAGCTAATTTAATTTCTTTTTGTTTGGCTTCTTTACGCCATAAGCGGAAAGAGTCAAACATCGCCGGCCGGGCTTTCTTTTTAAAGAGTTTTACTTCAAGGTTGTCTAAGATTTCGGAATCAAAGCTACCATATTGGGGCCATTTTAAAACACCATCTTTCCTGGTGTATTTAATCCATACTTCGTTGTAGGTGATGGGGCCTACCCCATGTTTTACATATAGCTCATAAGTCGGAGTTCCAACTGGAGGATCCGGACATGAGTCCTCCAACCGGGAGTCCCTATTATTACCACCAAGACAAAACAAATTCCCAAGTCTAAGACTAGGCATCTTCGCTCTCTAGTCTAGTTCCAAACTTCAAAGGATTATCGATTTACGATATTTCTCGTGAATACACGAGTCCTTCGGTTTTGGTGCTTGCAAGTACCAATACAAAACTTTGTATCCCAAAGATACCCAAAACTAAGTCCAACTAAGGACTGGGAGACGCTCCACTTATACTTAACTGAAATATCGATGACGTCACCAGAAGACTCGTCTTAGTGTTTCGCTCTACCAAACTTCAGGGGTCCAAATCAGGGCGATAGCCAGGGCAGCAGTCCTTGTAGCCGTCGGGAAGCGGGGGAACCTCGCAGCAAAGACCTTCGGACCACGTCGACATGCAGGGGTCGATGAGGTGGTTGGCCGTCCTCAGGAATTTTCACACGAAGCTCCTCACGATCTTCAGGCTGACTGGTACCACTGGAATCGCCCCAAACGTTGGGCGCCAACTGAGGTACTGGGTTTTTAAGAACCGGCACAGAACCGGTAACCCAGCGGTGCCAGGGAATCAACACCCAGAGACCTCGGGTTCTTCCTGATCCAGACCACAGAAACTCAGAGTCTTCTAGGTGAAGTCAAAGATTAGTTTATTGGCTGCAACCAAGGTAACAAGTGTCATAGAAGTACAATACGGGTATGTTCTCAGGAGACTGCACACTTTTACAAAGTCAGGCTTCTCTTCTTATACACAATTTTAGGCTTCAGGCAAAACATTCTTGGTTGTAAAGTAAATCGTTAACATATTTGTAGTACAAAGAGAAAGCAGAGTCATGATGACATGTCCATATTTCACTTCGTGCTGCCTACAACAAATCATTTGGCAAGGCCCAACATTTCATCAGATATCACTGGACCCCTAATAAAAACGGGCACCTCCCCACCATAAAGTAAGTGAAGCAAAAGAGTGGAGATAGATGTGAGCGAGATATGGCAGGTGTGCGCGCTGAAATGGTTTTATGGTTTGTTGAGCCTAGATGCTATCTTGCTCGGACACTGGGAGGGGAACTGACTTAACGAGTTCGGCCTGGGGCAATGGTTCCAACTTGTACAGGTCATGGAAAAGTCGATTAAGGAGTATGTGTCCTTGTGGAATCGAATTCAGCTGGATTAAGGCCTATGTAAAGGGCAACTCATAAATGGAAATGAAGGGGTCAGAATGTAAGTGACGACATCAGGGTGAAATCGTCACTCGAATAGGCTGAAAATACATGTACATGATGTCCTCGTCATTCTCGGTCTTTTGATACCAAATTCGTCATGTTTCGACGAAGTTTTAATTCTCGAGTCCAGAACTATTATATGAATCCAGATTTTCAGAACCACAGCTCCTGTATCGAGTAAACGTTTGTTGATTTTTTCGTGGTTCCCTGATGCTTCTTTATGGCCCACCTTGATGTTTTCTTGGCCCTTCCACATTGAAAATCCTGGAGCCGGGTCTGTACCCCAGTTCAGCAAATATTTTTTTTTTGTTACAACTCCCAAATTGGGAGTTGTATTCCAGAACACAAAAGAACAATGGCCATGATATGCAAGATATTTTGTTCCAGTGTGTCAGGCGATTATGCCTATTCCATACCTGGGATTTTCAAGGGGTTTCATGGCAATGCATGGCCCTTCTGGGTAGGAAAAATGTGTGATTTCAATGATTACAAATGATTACAGATACCCAAAGTTTTTATGTCTCCCCTGAGACAACACATGAGCTGTAGCAGGCGGCTTAGAGGCCACCCAGTGCTTAAAATTAGAGGGTTTCACTGTCACTCTCATTTGCTTTCAATTAATTAGTTGGAGTGTGCAACATTCACTTCCGCTTCTTGTGTTTGTCCCTCCTCTGGAGCATGGCCGAAGCACTTACATAGATCCCTGTTAACCCCCATATGCCCTTCCTCTGTGTTGCCACCCGCCCGCACAATTTTAAAAAGCGAGGTAACAGCTACCGTTGACTGTGCAATATCGCTTTCTTTTGTTTAACTTTTGGCCATCCTGCAGAGCGCCTGTTAAACATGCCTAAGACCATTGACAAAGGCGACAGCTCTAATAGATGAGACCTATTAGCTTTGCCAATGCGTTTTTTAAGCCATCCTGGGTGGCAGCAGCGCTGCTGTACAATATGACTAATCAATGTAAAAGCAAATAGCTCTCGTCTCATAGGCGAGATCGATTGGCTTTGCCGATGCTTGTTCGTAAGTGTCGCTGCTGGCATTTCCAAGGGGCATATTAGCAAGGAAGTGGTGGAGAGAGGGGTTAGTTTTCTTGGCTTAACACCTCTCTCGGCCACTTCGGAAATGCGAGGCTGCACCATATTATCAAGGATATGGTGCAGCCTTGCGTTTCCCCCTGCGATGGTGCTAAGTTTTACAACTTAGCGCCAACGCAGGCATCCTTGCACCAGAGTGCAAGGGTGTCTGCGAGCAAGTAGGTTTGTTTATGTACAGGAAGGTGTCCCATCCTGCACATAAATAAACCTAAAATACCAGTTTGTAACTTACATGTGTGCTGCTCCATGCAGCACACATGTAAGTTACAAAATTGCATTTTTAAAAATGGTTTGTTTATGTGCAGGAAGGGACACCTTCCTATACATAAAATACATAAACAAAACCATGGCATTTAACTTTTTCCATGTGTGCTGCACAAGGCAGCGCACATGGAAAAAGCAAAAAAGAGGAGTGTTAGACCTGTCAGCCCTAGGGTGGTCTTTCCCTTTGTTTGTTTTTTTGCCCTTGCCTCATTTTTCCCACCATCTTTTTGCTGGCCCTTAGGTCTTTGGGAACCTTTTCATGGCTAATCTATGTTAAGGTGCAGGTGCTCTCTACTTCAAACATGGCTGCCACTGGCCCCTGCTACTGCAGCGTGGTCATTTTAGTGTAGCACCCTAGTTGCCAGGAGCAGGCTGGATCCCCATACAATGTTGCAATGCCAGCCACCCATCCCCTGTCCATAGGTAGAGTGGGGAAGCTCCTGGAACCTTCCAGAAGAAAGGCGGAGCTGATTTTTGCCGCCTTAGAGAGTGGTCACCTGACCTGGGCATATATAAGCAAGGGAGGGAACTTGCTCTAGTCAGTTGGGGCATCACTGACCTGGGGAACCCACGCAGGAGTTTTAGGCGGGAGGGCCTAGTTAGGAACCTATGCTACTGGGAGTGACAGGATTGAGGTGCTTCCTCTTAAGCTGGGTGAGGTGTCCTAGACTAGCCCCCTGATCTGGCCCAGCGTAGGGAACCCCAGGGTCCATCTGCAGTGACTGAGGAAAATTCACCAAGCCTCTAACTCACCCCCCCCCCCTCTTCAACTTCAAGAAACACATATCTAAGGGCGCAGAACCAGCCAAGCGCCAAGAAGAATACTTTCCTGTGAGCAGATACTGCTGGGGGATCGACCAGGTACTGGACTGTGCTGCCCTGCGCACCCCCCTGCCTGCAGTGGGCCCTCCTTGCCCCCCTGGTCTCCCCCTGACTGAACTGCTTTGCCACCCATCCTGCCTGCAGTCCTTGCCAAGCTGTGTGGAAAGCGCTATAATCTGCTCCCTTTGTGCTCCAGCGCTGTTCTGACTGAACAAGTGGCATTCCTGACTGGAATTCTTCATCAGCGCTGCAGCCTTCCCTCCTGCCAGCACTGCCTGCTGACTAACTGGCCAAGCACTGTACTCTGTGGCCCCGCCCAGTGCCGAGAAGCATCACCCCCCAATACTGAGCGCTCTCTTGTGCCAACTGAATTGACCCCCCACGAGTAGCGCTGCGGTTCCTGGACGCCGTCGCCATGAGGCGCTATTGATACCCTCACTCACCGCCGCAGCCCGGTGCTGCTGGGCCGTCCGAGGCACCTGAGGAGGCCTGGCGTCCATCGTGGCGTTCGCGCCGCCCACGCGACACCCCTGAGGCGCGGCTGCCCTGGCGTCGCGTGACGACCTGCGCCAGCTTCGATCACCCCCCTCGGCGGCCATATGTGAGGAGAGGGCCGCCGTATTCCGCGCGTCAGGCCACGGTAGGCCGAAGCCAAGCTGTCCTCCCTCACGTGACCGGGGAGCTCCTCCGCCCCGCCCCCGGGTGCCACGATGCCATTGGTCTAGGCAGGCGCGCCCTCGAGGCGGGCGACGCGATTGGGCGGAGCGGCCTCGGAGCTATGCCGGTGGGCCCGAGTCGGCCCGGAAACATGCGGAGGGGGCCGTGGAGCCTAAGTCCCCCCTCCTTTCAGCCCCGCATGTCGGCCTTGCCCCGGCCCCGGGGCTGGTGCCTAGAAATTGCCCCTGCACCGTGCCGGGCCGAGTGAGGCCCCGGGAGGGTCGTGGACCCCTTTCCAGAGCAGAGTCTTCGCAAGGGTCCCGGAGGGCCGAAGAGCATAAGGTAACCCCCGGGGAGGAGGGCGGTAGGCCGGGGAAGGCCCGAGGTCGCCCCTCCCCCAGGGTGAACTGAGACTGGGCCCCATTGGCCCCCCCTTTAATGTGCCTCGAGAATTTGGAGGCTTGGGGACCGACACTTACCCCACGGCATTGAACTGCCTTATTGCCAGTTTCCGGCCTGTAGTGCTCATGTTTACTCTCATATTTACAAGCCTGCTAATGGAATGGTGATCTTTTTCACGGTACTGAATTTCTTGCAGGGGCGGGCATCTACAGTTCCTGATGGGGCCGGATTGTGGTACTTATTGATTCATTCTAATGTTACTCTGATGATCTGATTTTGGTCGCAAGATTGTTGATATTTACAAGAGGAAATGCTTATGATTGCTTCCAACAGGTTAACCCATGGTTTATGAAACTACCTTCCAGCCTGCTGAATAGTTTAACGTGACAGGCTGTGTATTTGGAGTGTTCTGCTGTACTGAAAGTACTTAATGAAATGTTTTACCCTTTTATAGGAAATGCATTTTGAAAGGCGTTCATGAAATGTTTTAATGTGGTATTTTAAAGTAATGCTGATGATTTGCTAATGCATTATTTGCTTGATCTAAAGCCTACATAAAAGATCTTGATTTTCAAACACAACTAATGGTGTGGTCTCCATTATTGCGCCCACTTCATGTCTCATTGGATGCGTGTGTTGAGTAGCTGCTTTACACGTAAGCCCCTGGCGGCCTTCCTGCTCGAGCCAAGCTACCCCCACGAAGAACTGGTGGTCCCAGTTCTTACATTGGTGGCAGCGGTGGGATCCAGGACCTGTAGCTACCTAACACCCTCCAGTGGTACAGAGTGCGCTGCAATTAATTGGACACCTATCGTGCTACAAGCTAACTCAATTGCCCACCACTGTCTAGCCTGCAGCAAAGTGTGTTGAACCGGCATTGTTGCCCACGTCCTAGAATCTTTCTTTCAGGTTATCTGGGTCCCCACCTGACAGAATGGAGTTCCAGCTGGCTGACCTTGATAGGTACACGGCAGTGCAGTTAAGGGAGTTTTGACAGGGGATGGGGTGCCTGTGGGGACGAGAGCTGTAAAAGAAGAGCTCTGTACCGCCTTTAGGGCATGGGTAAGGGCCCACCCAGAGGAAGAAGGGGATGGGGAACAGGTCACACATGGGGAGGCGGACACTCACGAAGACCCAGGCCTGCTCAACATTGACATGTCAGACAATATATTGCCAGGAAGAGGTTCCGGGGCAGGGAGCAGTGTATCTAGGAAGAGTGTGTCACCGCAGGAGTACAAGGACAGGAGGGAGGAAAGGCGATTGAAGTGGCAGCTTGCCCAGTTAGAGGACGAGAGGGAGAGAGAAAGGGAAGATAAGAATCTGGCTTTAGAGAGAGAAAGACTAGCTATGGAGGAAAGGAAGCTGGCGCACGAGCTTCAGCTCAAGGAAATGGAGCTGCAAGCATTGCAGTTGAGTATGCCAGGAAGTCCTAATGGTGGCAGCGTACCAGGAGCCCATCAGGAGCCCAGATTATGGTTACCTAAGGAGGTGATAGCGAGCTACACCAAGGGGGATGACATTGCCAGGTGGTTGGAGGCGTATGAAGTGGCCTTGACTGCCCATGGGGTGCCTGAGAAACATTGGGGAGGTGGTTTGTACCGGTATATACCTCCTGATGTCAGGGACTCACTCCTGTATTTGGATAAGGCAGACCAGTTTAGGTATTCCCCCATGAAGGAGGCGCTTATCAAACATTTTGGCCTCAACCCTGAAAGGTATCGCCAGAGGTTTCGTGGCAGCCATAAGCTGTCCACACAGAATTGGGTGGATTTTTTTGAGTATGCCCGAAAGGTTCTGGATGGTTGGGTGCGTGGCAGCGAGGTGCGTGATTTTGAGGGTCTGTATAACCCTTTTTTTGAGAGAGCACCTCTTGGATAAGTGTTTTCCGGAGTTGTGCCAACATCTGGTGGACAGCAAGCTTACTGATCCCCGTGAGCTTGCGGAGGAGGCGGATACTTGGGTCAGCACCCGGGTGTCACACAAGGGCCCCAGGGGAGATGGCCCGAAAGGCGGACAGGGCGCCCCTCAGAAGAAAGAGGGTGGAGTTAAAAGAACGGAGTTCTCACGAGGCCCACAAACTAGAGAGTTTGGGAAAGGAGTAGGTACCCCACCTCAGAACCGTTCCCCAAAACCCACTTACCCTGACAAGAGTCAGCAGCCAAAAGTGATCCGGTGCTATGAGTGCGGAGAGGTCGGACACTACAAGGGAGATGCCCAGTGCCACAAATGACCCCAGCCCCCACTGGTGGCAAGAGTCCTGGGGTGGCTAGTGTAGCGCTTGGGTTGGAGCTGCCCCTAGATAGGGAAGGGGAGTGGACAGGCCTGACCCTGGTTTCACTTGGGGATAGAGAGATGGTCCCAGTGACGCCCTTACCATCGAATACTGCTAAGTACCAGCAGAGGTTGAAGGTCAATGGGGAGGAGGTGGACGCTCTGAGGGACACAGGAGCCAGCATGACCACTGTAGTGAGGCGGCTGGTGTCCCCTGAGCAGGTTGTTCCTGATGTGTACCATCCGGCCGTGTTGGCTGACGGCAGAATGAGCGACTATCCGGTGGCTCAAGTTCCCTTTGAGTGGGGAGGAGTGTCAGGCCCGTTGAGAGTCGCGATCAGCCCTGCCTTGCCTGTGGACTGTCTGCTCGATAATGACCTTGAACATACCGCCTGGAAGGAAGTGGAGTTTAAGGCCCACACTGAGATGCTGGAGTTACCAGGGTGGACTTGCGTAGTCACACGGTCCATGGCTGCCCGGCAAGAAGCTCAACCCGGGTTGGAGCCTGAAATAACGGCCCAACCCAGTGCCGGTCCAGAGGAGAGTGTTGTGGAGGACACAGCCCGTGTGATGGATGGGGAGCCCGCGGAGGTAACCCCGGAGTCCGTGGAGGTGTATGTCGTTCCCGTGGGGGACTTGCCGACCCTTGCCGAGTGGCATAAAGGAAGGAGGTCCTACCCGGGAGGAATTCCGTCGGGCGCAGAAGGAATGCCCTACGCTTGAAGGCATGCGGCGACAGGCCGAAGCCCAAGCGGCTAACCGAGAGACTGGCAGTTATCACGTGTATTGGGAGGATGGCCTCCTGTACAGTGAGCCAAGGGTTCCGGTGCCTGGATCCTCGAGGGCCTTAGTGGTCCCCCAGTGCTACCGGGCCTTTTTGATGGAACTGGTGCATGAGATACCCTTAGCTGGACACCTGGGCCAGGACAAGACCTTTGCTAGGCTAGTCCCACATTTTTATTGGCCCAGGATGAGAGTTGCCTCTGACACCTATTGCAAGACCTGCAAGACTTGCCAGGCCAGTGGCAAGACTGGGACCAAATTGAAGGCCCCATTGGAACCACTCCCGGTGGTCGGGACCCCTTTCGAGCGGGTCGGTATTGACATTGGTGGGCCGTTGGACCCTCCGACCTCTGCGGGACATCGGTTCATTCTGGTATTGGTGGACCACGCCACTCAGTACCCGGAGGCCATCCCTCTGAGGACCGTTACTGCACCTGTGGTGGCGCGGGCCCTGATGGGGATATTTACCCGAGTGGGATTCCCCAAGGTCGTGGTGTTGGACAGGGGCACAAATTTCATGTCGGCCTACATGCAGGCCATGTGGAAGGAGTGCGGTGTGACCTATTGGTTCTCCACTCCTTACCACCCCAGACTAACGGGCTCGTAGAGCGCTTCAACAAGACCTTGAAGGGGATGATCCGGAGCCTGCCAGAAGACTTGAGGCGGAAATGGGACATCCTCCTCCCTTGCTTGCTGTTCTCGTACCGCGAGGTACCCCAGAAGGGAGTCGGGTTCAGCCCCTTCGAATTGCTCTATGGCCATCCCGTTAGGGGTCCCCTCAGTCTGGTCAAGGAGGGGTGGGAGAAGACTTCGAAGAAGCTTCCCCGTGACGTTGTCAGCTACATGCTGGCATTCCGCAGCCAGATGGCCAAGCTGTGGAAGGAAGCCTCAGACAACTTAGAGGCTAGCCAAGCCGTCATGAAGGAGTGGTATGACCGCAACACTCAGACGGTAGAGTTGGACGCTGGACAGAAGGTGTGGGTCATGGAGCCTGGGGAGCTTAGTGCCCTCCAGGACCGGTGGACTGGTCCGTACGAGATGGTGGAGCGTCAAGGCCAGACCACCTATGTCGTGAACTTGAAGACCCCCCGACAGCCCCACCGGGTGCTCAACGTCAACCGCCTGAAGCCTCATCACGAGCGATCGGAGCTTGCTCTCCTCATGGTGACGGATGGGAGCGAGGAGGAGGAAAGTGAGCCTCTTCCTGACCTTCTAGCGGCTCAGGAGAAGGATGGTTCAGTGGAGGGAGTTGTCCTCTCCCCATCCTTGACCCCAGAACAACAGAGGGACTGCCGACAGGTTTTGGCGCAGCACGCCTCGTTGTTCTCCCTCACACCTGGAATTACACATCTGTGTACCCATGATGTGGACACAGGGGACAGTCCGCCAGTGAAAACCAAGTCTTACCGGCTGTCCGATAAAGTAAAGAACAGCATCCAGGGTGAGGGGACCAAGATGCTGGAGCTGGGAGTGATCGAACCCTTCAGCAGCCCGTGGGCTAGTCCGGTTGTGCTGGTGCCGAAAGCGGCTCCACCGGGCACCACACCAGAACTTCGGTTCTGTGTGGACTATCGGGGGTTGAATTCTGTCACCAAGACAGATGCTCACCCGATACCACGGGCAGACGAGCTGATTGACCGGCTGGGAGCAGCCAAGTACCTTAGCACCATCGACTTGACATCAGGGTACTGGCAGATTGCCATGGCCGATGGAGCGAAGGAGAAAACAGCGTTCTCCACCCCGAGGGCCACTTCCAATTTCGAGTGATGCCCTTCGAGCTCAAGAATGCTCCGGCCACCTTCCAGCGGTTGGTGAACCAGGTGTTATCTGGCCTGGAGTCCTTCTCAGCGGCGTACCTGGATGACATAGCTGTCTTCAGTAGCACCTGGGAGGACCATCTGCAGCATCTCCAGGAGGTGCTGCGGGCGTTGCAACGCGCTGGCCTTACCATCAAGGCTAGCAAGTGCCAGATTTTTGGACAGGGATCTGTCGTATACCTGGGACACCTGGTGGGCGGGGGTAAGGTGCAACCCCTCCAGGCCAAAATTGAGACCATCATGGCCTGGGAGCCCCCCAAAACTCAGACTGAGGTCCGAGCTTTCCTCGGCCTCACTGGCTATTACCGCAGATTCGTCAAGGGATATGGCACCATCGTGGCCCCCTTGACCGAGTTGACGTCCAAAAAGCAGCCACGCAAGGTGATCTGGACTGCTGCTTGCCAGGAGGCATTTGAAACACTGAAGCACGCGATGTGCACCGCTCCGGTGATGGCCACTCCGGACTTCCAAAAACAATTCATCGTGCAGACAGATGCCTCGGAGCATGGCGTAGGCACCGTGCTGTCACAACTCAACGATGATGGCCAAGACCAACCTGTGGCCTTCATCTCTAGAAGACTGCTCCCTCGGGAACAGCGATGGAGTACCATCGAGCGAGAAGCCTTCGCTGTGGTCTGGGCTTTGAAGAAGTTGAGGCCATACCTTTTTGGCTCTCACTTCCTGGTTCAAACCGACCACCGACCCCTTCGCTGGCTCATGCAAATGAGAGGCGAAAATCACAAGTTGCTAAGGTGGTCCATTTCCCTACAGGGGATGGACTTTAGGGTGGAACTGACCACGCCAATGCTGACGGTCTCTCCCGGTTTTTCCGCCTTAGTGACGAGAACTCCCTAGAGGTTGGGTAGCTCTCCCCACTTTCAGCTGGGGGGGACGCATGTTAGACCTGTCAGCCCTAGGGTGGTCTTTCCCTGTGTTTTTTTTGCCCTTGCCTCATTTTTCCCACCATCTTTTTGCTAGCCCTTAGATCTTCGGGCACCTTTTCATGGCTAATCTATGTTAAGGTGCAGGTGCTCTCTACTTCAAACATGGCTGCCACTGGCCCCTGCTACTGCAGCGTGGTCTTTTTAGTGTAGCACCCTAGTTGCCAGGAGCAGGCTGGATCCCCATACAATGTTGCAATGCCAGCCACCCATCCCCTGTCGATAGGTAGAGTGGAGAAGCTCCTGGAACCTTCCAGAAGAAAGGCGGAGCTGATTTTTGCCGCCTTAGAGAGTGGTCACCTAACCTGGGCATATATAAGCAAGGGAGGGAACTTTTTCTAGTCAGTTGGGGCATCACTGACCTGGGGAACCCACGCAGGAGTTTTAGGCGGGAGGGCCTAGTTAGGAACCTATGCTACTGGGAGTGACAGGATTGAGGTGCTGCCTCTTAAGCTGGGTGAGGTGTCCTAGACTAGCCCCCTGATCTGGCCCAGCGTAGGGAACCCCAGGGTCCATCTGCAGTGACTGAGGAACATTCACCAAGCCTCTAACTCACACCCCCCCTCTTCAACTTCAAGAAACACATATCTAAGGGCGCAGAACCATCCAAGCGCCAAGAAGAATACTTTCATGTGAGCCGAGACTGCTGGGGGATCGACCAGGTACTGGACTCTGCTGCCCTGCGTACCCCCCCTGCCTGCAGTGTGCCCTCCTTGCCCCCCTGGTCTCCCCCTGACTGAACTGCTTTGCCACCCATCCTGCCTGCAGTCCTTGCCAAGCTGTGTGGAAAGCGCTATAATCTGCTCCCTTTGTGCTCCAGCGCTGTTCTGACTGAACAAGTGGCATTCCTGACTGGAATTCTTCATCAGCGCTGTAGCCTTCCCTCCTGCCAGCACTGCCTGCTGACTAACTGGCCAAGCGCTGTACTCTGTGGCCCTGCCCAGTGCCAAGAAGCATCACCCCCCAGCGCTGGATTGCCCAATACCGAGCGCTCTCTTGTGCCAACTGAATTGACCCCCCACGAGTAGCGCTGCGGTGCCTGGACGCCATCGCCACGAGGCGCTATTGATACCCCCATAACCGCCGCAGCCCGGTGCTGCTGTGCCGTCCGAGGCACCTGAGGAGGCCTGGCATCCATCGCGGCATTCGCACCACCCACGCGACACCCCTGAGGCGCGGCTGCCCTGCCGTCGCGTGGTGACCTGCGCCAGCTTCGATCACCCCCCTCGGCGGCCCCCATATGTGAGGAGAGGGCCGCCGTATTCCGCGCGTCAGGCCGCGGTAGGCCGAAGCCAAGCTGTCCTCTCTCACGTGACCGGGAAGCTCCTCCGCCCCGCCCCCGGGTGCCTCGCTGCCATTGGCCTAGGCAGGCGCGCCCTTGAGGCGGGCGACGCGATTGGGCGGAGCGGCCCCGGCCTCGGAGCTTTGCCGGTGGGCCCCGAGTCGGCCCGGAAACATCGCGGAGGGGGCCGTGGAGCCTAAGTGCCCCCTCCTTTCAGCTCCGCATGTCGGCCTTGCCCCGGCCCCGGCGCTGGTGCCTAGAAGTTGCCCCTGCCCGCACCGGGCCGAGTGAGGCCCCGGGAGGGTCGCGGACCCCTTCCTAGAGCAGAGTCTTCGCAAGGGCCCCGGAGGGCCGAAGAGCATAAGGTAACCCCCGGGGAGGAGGGCGGTAGGCCGGGGAAGGCCCGAGGTCGCCCCTCCCCCAGGGTGAACTGAGACTGGGCCCCATTGGCCCCCCCATTTAATGTGCCTCGAGAATTTGGAGGCTTGGGGACCGACACTTACCCCACGGCATTGAACTGCCTTATTGCCAGTTTCCGGCCTGTAGTGCTCATGTTTACGCTCATATTTACAAGCCTGCTAATGCAATGGTGATATTTTTCACGGTACTGAATTTCTTGCAGGGGCGGGCATCTACAGTTCCTGATGGGGCCGGATTATGGTACTTATTGATTCATTCTAATGTTACTCTGATGATCTGATTTTGGTCGCAAGACTGTTGATATTTACAAGAGGAAATGCTTATGATTGCTTCCTACAGGTTAACCCATGGTTTATGAAACTACCTTCCAGCCTGCTGAATAGTTTAACGTGACAGGCTGTGTATTTGGAGTTTTCTGCTGTACTGAAAGTACTTAATGAAATGTTTTACCCTTTTATAGGAAATGCATTTTGAAAGGCGTTCATGAAATGTTTTAATGTGGTATTTTAAAGTAATGCTGATGATTTGCTAATGCATTATTTGCTTGATCTAAAGCCCACATAAAAGATCTTGATTTTCAAACACAACTAATGGTGTGGTCTCCATTATTGCGCCCACTTCATGTCTCATTGGATGCGTGTGTTGAGTAGCTGCTTTACACGTAAGCCCCTGGCGGCCTTCCTGCTCGAGCCAAGCTAACCCCACGAAGAACTGGTGGTCCCAGTTCTTACAAGAAGAAATAAAGCATTTCTCCTCTTTTCGCCATCTTAAGACCAGGATACCTTTTCGCCACCACAACGTCACAAAAAGTGACATTATTGTGGCAATAGGGGCTTGATATTATGCCCCTCAGTGTCTGAGCTACAGAATAACAAGGTTGTTAGTCTTGGTTCCACCTCTTGCCTCTTTCTACCACCATTCTTCACTCCCTTCCTCTTTATCTCACATTTGCACGTTCTTGTCCATCCCTACTTTCTTCTTATTTCTTATCATTCTCTTTCCCCTTCATTCTCCCATTTTCTGCCTTTCTCGTTCTTGCTCTGCATCAAAGTCTGATGAGGAAACGGCTTACTCCGAAAAGTTATTGCTAGTGTCCACAGCCTGAAACCACCTGCACAAATTAAGCACCACACTGTATTAAGCATTAAGCATCACATTGTACTTTTTTGTGCATTGTTCATTGCAGTCCGAGTACTTCAAAATGGTGTGCTGTGGCAGGTGAATATCCAAAATTACTATGCCATTGCATAAAACGAAATCTAAAACAAAGAACACGGGTCCTGGTGTGTTAAGCTAAAGCCACAAATTAGTTGTTCTTGCTGCACTGTGTGATTGCCGAGTGACGAAGGAGGAGGAGCCGCTGCGAGCTGTGAGCTGTGAGCCAAGCCGAGCAGTGCAGCGCGGACCGAGCAAGAAAACTGCAGAACCCGCCAAAAGCCAAAAGCAAGCTACAAGGCATTGGGCGGAATCGGGCGGCACCGGGCACTGGGCGGCAAGTAAGCAATAAAACCCGCGAGTGCTCGAGAAAGCCTGCATTGGTCTCCACCAGGCTGAAGCACCGGCTGAAGCCCTTGCCCTCGCCCCCGGCCATGGCCATGGCCCCGGTGCTGGCGTTTCCCTGCCAGAAAACAACGGACTGACGGCAGAGGGAAACAGAGGCTCAGGATACGGCCGCACCAGCTATACCGGACACGAGAAGCCCGACCCCCGGCTTTTGGAGACTGTGCCAGGGAGCTGGAGCACAGGAGGAGGGTCGGAGGGGCAGAGGGTCGGAGGTCCGGTGCCGCCAGAGGGGCGTTAGAGGAGTAACGGAGGTGGCGGAGAGCAGCGCAGGGAGGAGTGGAGGAAGAACTGCACTCCTGGTGTGCGGAGGGCTGAGAGCCGGGAGCAGGCGGTAGGCGTGCTGGTGTGCTGGTGTGCTGCCGGTGTGCCGCTGTCGTGCGTGGGAGCGCACTGTTGAGGTGATTCGATCTGAAGTGATCTGAGGTGAGCCATTCCACAAGCACCCGTCTGCCCTACACCTCTCTCCCTCATCTCGCGGCCCCCTAGCCACCCCACCAGCCACCCACCAGACTTCATTCTCTCACCTATTATACTTCACCACCACCCGCAACCCGCCACCGCTCACTCAGCGCTGGAAACACCGTCCTTTGCCATCCTGTCAAGCCTGCAAGGGGGCGCAAGGATGGATTGACGGACCAAACTGTGCCGAGTAGCGGACGCCATTCCCGAGGCAGAAAGGCGAGTCCGCTAGACGTCTCTACACCTGCTTATTCAAACCCTGCAATCGGTATCTCTAGCGCTCCCTCAGACATGAGGACCAGAAACTCAACTTTGATCCAACTTCAGGAGAAGCCCCGGCATCACAAGTCAGCAAGGAGACAAAAGGCAAAGTTATTTTACCCACCTGGAAGAGGGAGCCTCAACCTAGGACCAGGGCCCAAGGAAGATGAACTAATGGGATCATCCGGAGCCACACCGATATCACCGACATCATCGGCACCAACGGCTCCTGTACTAGTAGCTTCACTAGGGACAATCTCCAGCCCACCTGTTGCAACGGCCCACCAGCCTAATCCCAGTATTATAAAAATAACTCCTGAGATAGGTGGAAATAGAGACATAAGAGACTTCTTGCTCTCCAAAGCACCCACATTAATTGAACTCAGTGGGACCTTGAATCCCCTATCCACCCTATGCTCAGGGAAATTCCCCGGTATTACTGACATGGCAACGGAGGATGGGAAGACTTCAAACCCTACAATTCCTCGGCGGCCAGCCATACCACTCTCACCCAAAATACTTACGCTTCATGGGGGGAGACCTCTCGCACATCCAATATCAAATATGGATGAAATTAGACCTACCCAAACAAGTTTACCTACTGCGACCGGTAAACAGACGGAGGATCCTAATTTGAGCTTCATTACAGATGGAATGACTATGGTCAACGAACCTAACAGGCCCCTAGAAGCTAATAGAACAAAAACACTTACATTCCCCGCCACCTTGCAAATCCAGTCCCCAAATTTGTCAAAACCTCGCACCCCGGAACACGACAAAGATAAAGAGGCACAGTTTTTAAGCCTCGAGAGCGGAGGAGCGGATAAGGACGAGAAGCCCCCATTGATTGCAAACCACCTAACATTGATTAACGAGGCCCTTATCTCAATGGCAAGTTCAGCTATAATGCATGCTGACAAGCTTGACGCTCAAATTAACATCCTACAAGTCGTCGCGGGGCTGATCTTTGGGATAGACTCAAAACTGGACCACCTGAACTCACTAATACACAGAGCTCAGGACAGTACAATCTTAATACCGAAGCCAGAGACATGTGGCTGCAGCCCAATACTGCTCAACTTGGAAAAATTACCAAACATAATGAATACATTAATCGAGGATCTCAAGCATGAAGTTAGCAAGCACCAGACCAACTTACCCGCACAGCAAAATGCCAACTCGCTTTCCACAACAAAAGATATTATAAACTCACAAATTGGCGGCACAGACTGCCCTCAAAAAGATAAGAACTTGGGCATTGAGCCATCAGCAATGGTCAACATGACTGAAACAAAATCCAGACCCATCCGTGACAACAACAACCAAGAACCTCACCATACCCCCAATCTGGTTACCCCAGAATTGGAAAATCTTTCCAGAAAAAATAAGAAAAAATTAAGGAAACTTAACAAGCAGAGGAAAAATAAATCCCACACTAACAGCTCAATCAGGCAATGGTTGCTGACCAATAACCAGATGACCATTGGCCATATTGACACACAAAATGTGACCTGTCTGGCAGCCACCACCAAAATGACAGGGAACACTGCGGCAGTCCCAGAAGCTATATATACTACCAACTCTGCTACTAGCCTGCGCACTGCGGACTCTCCCGCAACCCTTCAGCTAGCCGTGGCATTGAACAAACAAAAACAAGCACTGAATACACAGAGACATCATATCGGGGAAGCAACTTGGGCTTCACCAGGAGATCGTGAAGTCTGCCCTAAAAGCTACCAGCCCAGCGAAAATTTGATGAAAACAATAAGTGGAATGATCCAACTGTCTCGAGACATTAAAAAACCAACTAAACCCCTTACAACTTCGGAACAAACTTTGAACGCACCACAAAGCATACTCGAGTCCAACTCTGAGCTCACTAGGAACTGGTCCTCAAATCCTAGGCCACCCAGCCAACTTTCTCAGACATCATCACAGCAGACAACATGCTTACCAAATCAGGGCCATGCCTGCTCGATCAGCCCGGATCTTTTTGCACGCAGGCCAAAGACTTGAAGGACGCACATCCCACACACAATTTCATCCGCACAACTCTCCAGGATCGGAAAATATTGCTGTACCCTGAATACCTTTCACAGGGAAAGTGGGACATTCTCAATCGCAGCAACCTTCTAACACTCTGCGCAAATATCCCTGGGCTGGAAGGGATAAAAACTACGGATATAGAGACAGTTTCTTTCCTCACTCCAGACCCTAATGAGATAAACGAAACCACAGAGCTAACCTTTACTAGCTCACTCATGGTAGAGGCTTTGAAGAGAAACGGCACGCTACTGGAAAGCTGGGGTATAAAAATAAAGATCCAGCCTGCACTAAAATACACTTCACTTCTAAAAAGGGCCTATCCAACGACCGGTATGGACACCCATGAACAGACTACGGGGAGGAACTCATGCATGAACGCTCCGCCTGATCGCGCTCCACACGTGGGGTTCATCCTCCAGGGGACCAAAGGTGGCACGAGTACAGGCCTAACTAATGAAACCCCCATCAAAATAACAACAAACGCGGGACACGGTAAACGCTCCTGCACAGTAAGGGGGCGCGCGAGCATGACCCCCTAGGTGATGCCATTTCCACACATGGGGCTAGATGTAGGAAGCTAAATAGCGACCGCAAACACAGAAATTCGCAGAATTTCAGCCTTTGCGATCGAAATTTGGCTTTGAGCAATGTAGGTAAGATTAAACCTACTCGCAAAATAAGGAATCGCAAAAATTGCAATTCCTTATTTTGCGATTGCATTTAAGGAATCGCAAATTGTGATTCCTTAAATGCAATGTAAGTAGCACAAAAGAAAGTGCAATTTAGCCTTAAGGAATCGCTAAATGACTCTTCACTTCTAAAAAGGGCCTATCCAACGACCGGTATGGATACACATGGACAGACTACGGCGAGGAACTCATGCATGAACGCTACGCCAGATCGCGCTCCACACGTGGGGTCCATCCTCCAGGGGACCAAAGGTGGCACGAGTACAGGCCTAATTAATTAAACCCCCATCAAAATAACAACAAACGCGGGACACGGTAAGCGCTCCTGCACACTAAGGGGGCGCGCGAGCAAAGATTGGTCCTGGCTGCCGCAAGCTCTAAATCCCAGCTCCTAACATTTATCAACCTGAAAAAAAGGACCGAACCCATCGCCGGTCTATAAATGGCTAAGAGACACACCCAAAACGAACCCTGACCAGCAGCAGATTGAACATCATGACTTGGAACGTGGCAGTAGCCACAAAGCTGTTCCAAAATCATGCCGCAATGACATTCCTGGAAGAGGCGGATATAATCTGCATACAAGAAACTTGGGTGACAAAACCGATCTCAATAAGAGGGTACGCAGAATACGGCAAACCAGCCACAAAGACCAACATATTTGGAAGACACTCGGGGGGGATATCCATTTACATCAAGCACTCGCTCAACCTTCAATTTACGGAAATAAAAAACTTATCAAATATGTTTCTGGTGGGCATTCTGGAAGGCCTCCTTTCGACCAACGGGCCATGTCCAATTCTGGTGATAAACATCTATCACAATCTGCATGGGCCTGTGGCCAAGGACAACTTGCACACGCTAATAAACCAACTAGAAGACCTGCTACTACAATACCCTATATTGGATTGTATTATACTTGGTGATCTCAACATACACAATATAGGGATCATGGCCACACAAAACCAACACCCCGTGGCCACTAATGCACTGAACGCCTTAATAAAATCTTACAACCTGGCAACAGCTCATTCCGTCCACCTAAAGAACAAACCTGGGGCTTTTGTCGCCCCCACATACAATAACCAAACAACAATCGACTATATAATTTTAAGTGACAAATTACAACTTCTGATGTCAGATTACTCGGTGCATCAGCGAAATGAAAGCGATCATGCTGCCTTAATACTAACACTTAACCTGTCTGCAGAAATTCGGCAGAGGATACAATGCATTGGGGCCCCAAACGGTGACGAACTGCTGAAGCTGGCTAGAAGAATCAAATGGGGGCCGGTATCAATCATCAAGCTCAACAAATGGATAAACACCTGGGCAGGCTGGCCACCGAGCACCCACACGAAGGGGGCAATAGAAGCATGGGACAGAACCACCGGGAAATTGGCCTCTCTACTTCGAGGAGACTCAGCCAGCACAAATCGCTGGCATCCACCGTCCACACTTGTATTTATTCCGGCAATCAAAGAAAGCACCAAACATCTGCGCGCAAAACGAAAAGCATACCGGAAAAATTGCACAGCATCGGAAAAACAACAACTACAAGAAGCAGCAAAAAACCATTCAAAGAAAGTGTGGGCGGCGAAACGTGAATATTGCGAGGGCCAATGGCTGAAAATCTTTGATTTGCTGAGACCTTGCAAATCGCAAGAGTTTTGGAGCCATTTAAACCATCTTCCTCGAGGATCAAACCACAGAGTGAACTCCCTCGATGCACAAACCTGGGTCGCCCACATCAAAGCCGTATATAAAGAGGCTCCCACCAGATCTAACTTAAAGAAAGCAGCTGTAGCAATGGAAGAGCCTGACCCTATCCCTGACATGAAGGTCACTCCTGGAATAATTCTAGTAAGCAAAATTTTAAAACCAATCAGACAAAACGGCGCACCGGGTCTGAACGGCCTCCCAGGCTCCATGTTCAGGGCGCACGTAGTATTTTGGTCTAAAAATCTGACCCACCTATACACAGAATGCTGGCTCCGGGGGGACGTCCCAGACTCCTGGAGAGGATCGCTCCTGCACCCAATACACTAGAAAGGGCCTAAATCAGATCCGTCCAATTATCGCATGATTGCCCTTCTGGACATCGAGGGCAAAGCCTACGCGAGTACCATCTTGGCGGAACTAGCAAATTGGGTAAGCACAGAAGGACTCTTGCCCCTCTTCCAAACAGGATTCAGACCCGGGTCTTCAACCATGGACAATATAACAGCACTCTATTATCTAGTCCACCAAGCAGGGTCGCGCAAAAGTCTCCCCCTATTCGCCTGCTTCATCGACTACTCTGCAGCGTTTGATGGGGTAGACCACGCCATTCTCTGGAAAAAGCTGGCACTTTGGAACATCAACCCCACCCTACTGAAAGCAATACAGTCGCTGTATCAACACACGTGGGTCAGAATCAAACTTTCGAGTAACACCGCATCAGAGAAGATCGAAACGGACCGAGGTTTAAAGCAGGGGTGCGTGCTAGCACCTCTGCTGTTTAACCTATATACAGCGGACATGGTCCAAGCCTTGACCGGAGCAGCATTAGCCACACCAAGGATCGGGGGTACCAAAATTCAGTTTATGCAATACGCTGATGATTTGGTACTTCTGGATCATGCCAAAATAGGCCTACAAAAGGCGCTGACGGCCTTGGCAAAATACAACGAAAAAAACAGGCTGGTGGCCAACCCATCCAAATCAAAAATCGTAAATTTTGAGCATAACCCGAAAAAAAAATTACCCAAATGGAGGCTAGGCCACTTGGTCTTGGAATGCACGCAGCAATACAACTACCTGGGCGTTTGGTACCACGAATCGGGGCTACCTGGTGTACATCTAAGGAAAATTCAAGGAAAAGGGAAAACAGTCATCTATGCCCTTTGCAAATTACTATCCACCTTACACAGCCCTACTACAACAGCTATCCAAAGAGTACTAAAGGCCAAACTAATGCCAGCCCTTAATTACGCCCAACAAGCGTTCCCCGGAAAACTAAACAAGGACCTGGAAAAAATTAACTGTAGTGCGTATAAGAGACTGTTCCACCTCCCCACGTGCACCAGAAACACCCTCGTACGCCTAGAATTTTCTGTGAACCAACAAAAGCTGGAAGAGATGGCTGCCTTGAGCAAATACTACAACCTTACAACAGTGGCAAAGGAGAAGACATTGAAGGCAGTCTTAAAAAACATCTTCCTGGAACCTGGGAACCCTTGGTCAGTGACTCTCAATGCAGCAAAGGATCTCCTTCATTTAGCCATGGAGATCTGGGGCTCCGAGCTAGCAAATTATGTCACCATCAAAAATGCAATAAAAAAACAAGTCCGCATCTGCTCTCGCGCATCGGACTTGGAGTCATTGTCAAAAAGAGGCCTCCATGAGTCCCTAAGTCTGCCACACACAGTGCATAATTCTAAATTTCATCTTACTCAGGCAGTAGGCCGCCAAGCCCTACATAAGATTTTAGCCTACAGATTACATCCCCTGCCCCTTAAAGAATTATACACCATCGAACGGGCAGGTCTCATGATCAACGAATGAAGGCTTTGCAAATACAAACGGGAGTCCCTGGCCCACCTCCTATTCTGCTGCCCGGCCTGGCGCACAGCTCGCAGCCTTTATCTTAGGCCCATTATTTTACAGTTGGGGACATGCACCGCAAATGAAGCGGTTCACCGACTATACTCATTGAACTCAGTAAAACAGATGGCCACATTTGGGAAATTCATCCATCAGACTCGCACTAAGCTGATGGCCATCTCGAGTTAAAACGACCGGAGATTCAGCTGAGGCATGCTGGCCTGTAGGACTTTGAACATTATTCTATTCTAGCCCATAAGTACTCAGATTTTAATCACATAGACTTGCCTTAAAGAAGATGACTACCTTTTTTTTTTTACTTTCGTAACTTTTGTAATTCTGCATTTGGTTTTAATGTAATGGTTTTGAGTGACCAAACAATAAATTCACTCATTCATTCATTAGTTGTTTTTCCACACCGATTTCTTTGAAACTGTACCCTCATTCTGCGATGTGACTGATGCATTGATCAGTTGCATCATTAACTGCCCATTTGGTGGGCGTCTTCAAACTCAAACATGTAACATTTATGAGGTAAGAGTGTTTTTTAGATTCCCTCTGAACGCTTGTGAGTGCAGGCATGGAGCACTGGCAGTAAAACAGCCCCACTACCTAAAGGCACATGTGTCGCTTTAAAAAATAAAAGTTGGCAAAAGTAAATTATATGAATGTAGAGCATATAGTGGTTCAAGGGACCACTTTCTGCTCCCACCCTCAATGCCGACAGCTGGAATTCGACGCAAGATACCCACCTTGGCAAGCTTCCATTTTGTTGAAAGGCTGTTGCCTGCTTTTCACAGTTAGTTTTCCGTCAATGCTTTGTGACCACAATTCCAGTTGTAAACCATTGATGCATGCCACTGCGGCTCAGAAGATGGAATGGGATTCTATGACAGGACCGGAGGCTCAGATTGTGCTTTTCTTTCTCCGCTATTTATTACAATCCAAAAACACAGCAGCCTCAGAAAAGCTTACAAAGAAAAATGCTTATACACCAACATATAGTAAAGCATTATCTATAAACACTATCAGAAAAAACATGTCTCTGGAAACTACAACTCCCATCATTCCAACGTGGTCGGTCACCACACAGTCCTTCCATTATGTTCATAGCCAATAGATAGGGAGTCCCTTCTCAGTGTTCCTCCTCTTTCTTCGCTGCTCACACAGCCAGATAAGTCTTTTTTCCTTCTCTCTCAGGGTTTGTGTAATACTGCTTGGGGGTGATTATTGTGTTAATGTGTTGGGGGTTACTGGGTCTCTGGTGCGATTTTTTCCTTTCACAGAGCCCCAGGTGGGTAGCGGAAGCGCCGTTTTGCTTCTTATGCGTCTCTCATTCCCTTTTATGGTGCGGTACGCTGTCACACGCTAGAGGGCACTGCCACGTCTCGTTGATCCCCAGCGCAGTTTTTCCTCACGAAGGAGATCAACTGCTGCGGAGCCATGCCCTTGAGCCGCCTCACGGAACGCCCAGTTTCCGGGTCTGTAGCCCCCTATTAACCATTTGAACGCCCCAGTAGGGGTCTGTACGGCGGTTTTGTACCGCGTGTGATGCCTGTTGGCAAGACCTGCACTCGCTTTGAGGTGGTGTGGTAGCGCGCTGTGAGGTGGGCTGACCTGGTCCCTCTGAGGTGGGTCAGCGCGCTGTGGGGGTTGAGTGCACCCTATTGTTGCCAGTGGCTGGCTTGTCAAACTCCTTGCAGCCCACTGGTCTGCCCAAATTTCATTGACTCCCACGCTGGTTGGGTAGTGAGTAGGGCCCTTGAGTTTGGATTGTTGGCATTGTGGAGCAGGGCGAGTATTATGAGGACGACTTGCAGTCCTATTTGCAGGATGAGGAGTTCTATCAGGCAGTGGATAGCTCCATTTACCGTTGTGTTACTGAAGTAGTGGCCCCCATGGAGGAGCGCCTCTCGGCGCGTATTGTGGAGGAGTGCGCCAAGCTCGCCCAGGGTGGAGTTCAGTTTCCCCTCCCAGGTCCCTCAGAAGAGGGCCCCCCTGCCCCTAAGAAGCCCTGCAGGGAGGGGTTATCGGAGGGTGCCCAGGGGGTGGACAAGGGCGCCTTTGAGCATCTGCGTAACGCTTTCTTAGCAAAGGCGACCGCGCCCCCGCCTGAGCAGCCCTTGGTCCCCGTGCCTGCAGTGGCTCCTGAGACAGCCCCTTCGTCCCCGGGCGGGGATTCCCCGGATTCAGACGAGGATGGGGAATCGGTGCGCTCCTGGCAACCTTCGAGGTCGGCCGCCGAGTTGTCCCGGGACAGCTCAGCAGCCTGGGCCCCGGACGACAAGGTGGCGAAGTTTGTGGCGCGTCGGCTGCCAAGCCTCTGGAGAAAGAGGCCAGGGGTGCCTACGTTGGGAGTGCCCTAGGCCCACGTTGGAGGGCAAGGTGGCCATGACACCGGACTTGGACACCAAGATGGTGACCTTTCTTGCGAAATTCATGAAGGACCCGCATAAGGGCATTGACCGCTCCTGGCGGTCGTGCCAGGATAAGATGTTAGACGCGGTGGGGCCCATTACCAAAATCCTTGATATGGCGGAGGAAGCCAAGGTCACAGGAGCCACAATTTCTCCCGACGTCCTGTCAAATTGGGCGCAGAGGGTGATTATATTTTTAGGAAACGCCAACTGCGCCCTATCGACCGAAAGCTGGAGGTCTTTCCTAATCAAGCTTGACCCGAAACTAGGGGACCCAGCCTCTTCGGAGGCGGGGGCAGTTGCCCAAGGCGGTCTCTTTGGGGAGCCTTTTATTAAGGAGTTGGGCAAATTTGTACCAGCCTTCACTTCGCTGGATAAGGCCCAATACAGTATTAAGCGCATATTGCAACAGCGTTTCTCCCAAGGGGCCGCGCGACCGGCCGTGGCGGGCAGAATGCCAACTATAAAGGGCAAGGCTCCGGGCGAGGGCAGTATAACACCTCAGCCAATTTCACTAACTTCTACCCCACAAGAGGGCAATGTTTCGGAGGTCGAGGCTACAGAAAGAATTCTGGCGCCAACAACTCAAATGGTGAGTGTTATCCCTGCCGAGCAGGTACAGATTGGCGGTCAGCTAGCGACCTTTCAGGGGGCATGGGAGGAACTTACAGCGGATGCTTGGGTGTTGCAAACCGTCCGCGGGTTCCATATCGAATTGTATGACCAGCCCTCTCAGGTGGGTACCCCACGGCCTATAGTCTTCTCGGCGTCAGATGCTCAGTTGATACACGAAGAGGTCGCGGAGCTCCTCCGCAAAGGGGCCATTCGTCAATCAACTCGGCACTCTTCAGGGTTCCTCAGCAACGGTGGTTGATTTACCGACATTTCAAAATGGAGGGGATTCATCTTCTTCGGGATGTCCTCCTCCCATGGGATTGGTTGGTGCGGCTGGACCTCAAGGATGCTTACCTTGTGGTTCCCATCTATCCTCCGCACCGCTGCTTCCTGCAGTTTCTCTGGTAGGAGCAGGTGTTCGAATTCACTGCCCTTCCGTTCGGTCTGTCCTCGGCCCCGTGGTGTTTCACTTAAGTGTTGCACCCCGTGGTGGAGTACCTGCGGGGACAGGGTATACGGCTAATCGTCTATTTGGACGACATCTTATTGATGGCGCAATGCCCGCACAGTTTGCTTTCTCAGCTACGCCGGACAGTGGCTCTACTGCAGGAGCTCGGTTTTACCATCAATGGGACCAAGTCTGTTCTGGTACCTTCCCAGGAAATGGAATTCTTGGGTTTCGTCATAGACTCCGTCGAAGCTTCTCTGAGCCTTCCGTCGCGGAAGCTGTCCACAATCAGGCATGTCTTGCGGCAGACAGTAGCCAAATCCCACAAATCCGACAAACGGTCTGGGCCTCTCCTAGCTCTGCCGTGATGCCGCCATTGGGAGTCGGAGTCCCGCAGGGCTCAGTGCTGAGCCCGACTCTATGTAACATCTTTATGACCCCTCTGGCGGCACTGGCGGAGTCCTTTGGGGCCCAGATCGTATCCTATGCCGATGATACCCAGCTCCTCTTTACGTGTGGGAAAGGAGCAGATTTTGATGGAGAGAGTATCCGCGGTTGCCTTGGGGCTGTTTTCAATTGGTTCCAGCTTAACAGCCTCAAGTGCAACTCAGATAAATCTGAGGTACTCTTCTTCGGGTGTCGGTCGGACCCAGTTTGGCAGGAATGGTGGCCTGTCAACATGTTTCCTCCAGCGGTCTCTTCCCAGTCAGCTAAGAATCAGGGGATTAAGATCGACAATGGCCTGACATTGAGATCACAGATCCTGGGTCTAACAGGTACATGCTTTGGCCTCCTCAGGATGCTCCGTAAGTTTCTTCCCTTGCTCTCGGAAGATCATAGGAAGATCACAGTGCAGGCCTTAATTGGCTCGAGATTGGACTATTCCAATGTCCTTTATTTCGGCCTGCCGGAGTATCTCTTGCAACAGCTGCAGGTGATCCAGAACTCGGCTGCACGGGCCATTTTTGGCCTTTACGGACGAGCTAGAACCTCCGGCCTCCTGCAGTCACTTCATTGGCTGCCTATCCGGAAGCGGATAGTTTTTAAGACCTTGACCTTGGCCCACAAGGCTCTTCAAGCATCTGGAGCGAAATATCTCCAAAAGAGGCTAGCCTTTTACCATCCTGCCCGATCTCTGAGATCTGAGTCTCTGTTTCTTGCCGTGGTCCCGCGAGTAAAAAGGGCACGTATTGGGGGCCGGTCTTTCAGGCTGTTGACGCCACAGCTCTGGAATACTTTGCCCTTGGTACTGCGTAGTACTTCCAATCTGTTGGCCTTCAGGAAGGGCCTTAAAACTTGGCTTTTTGCTCTTTAGTTATGCTCTTTTCTTTCTGTTGTCCGGGTCTTTTATTTTCCTTGTTGTGTTATCTGCTACAGGTCTACAATAAAAGCGCCGGGACACTCCTAGGAGTAGCCGTGCGCTATAAAAGATTGGTGGTGGGCCTTTTGTCATCTTCGATCCAAGCCATCTTCCCGGGCCCTCTTCATTACAGGGCCCTTCAACGCCTCAAGGCTTACCATCTGCGCAGGGGTTTGTCCTACGACAAGATGGTTCCCCTCTCGGAAGAAGTGAAAGAAGAGATGACGTGGTGGCTGTCGCACATGGAGGCCTGGAATGGCCGGGCGATCTTCGGGTTAATCCCGGACCTCATTATCGAGTCTGACGCCAGTAGGGTCGGTTGGGGGGCGCGCTGCGGAGATTTTTCCACAGGTGGAACCTGGTCGTCAGAAGAACAGAAGCTGCACATCAACTGTCTGGAACTTCTGGTGGGTTCTTTCGCAGTACGCTGCTGGACCAGAGACTCAGTGAAGTCGTCTGTACTGTTGAAGATGGACAATGTGTCAGCGGTTCGATACGTGAACCATCTGGGGGGCTGGAGATCCCGTCCTCTGGCGAATTTGGCGAAAGAGTTCTGGGATTATTGTCTGGACCACCACGTATCTGTGACGGCAGAATACTTGCCGGGCGAAGGCCAACCAGGTAGCAGACTGGCACTCCAGATACCTTCGGGACTCCAGTCTGTGGATGTTGGATGTTCAAGTCTTTCGATGGCTGAACGATCTGTGGGGTCCTTTCTCGGTGGACCTGTTCGCATCTCGCTTGGACCATCAACTTCCGAGGTTCTTCAGCTGGAGGCCGGATCCACAGGCAGAAGCCACTGACGCTTTCCTCCAGGACTGGAGCCAGGAGAGGCACTTTGCGTTTCCCCCCTTTTCGATGGTGGTGCGGATGGCGGCTCAGGTTCGCTGGCAGGTGGTGGAGCTGGTTCTGGTGATGCCGCTCTGGAGGTACCAAGTTTGGTTTCCAGTTCTTTTGGAACTTTCTTGGGATTCTCCAATCCTACTCCCCCGGTTTCCTCACCTGCTTCTCAATCCGGATCGGGAGCCGCATCATCTCATCGTTCAGGGCTCTCTCCGCCTCATGGCATGGAGGCTTTCAGGAGACGTTGGTCGCTCCCGGGCCTTTCGAGATCGGCTGAAGGGCTTTTGTCCAAGGCCTGGGCAGTCAGTACGTCGAAGTGCTACAAATCCGCTTGGTCTAAGTGGGTACGTTGGTGTTTTCGACAGGATTTGGATCCCTTGGTTGCAGGAGTTGTTCCCATCCTGAATTTCTTGGCTGAACTGGCCATGGATGGGTTTGCGTACGGCACAATTAACGCTATGCGTTCAGCTATCTCGGCGGCACATCATCTGGTTGATGGTTCACCGGTTGGGATACACCCTTTTGTGTGCAGGCTTCTGCGGGGTATCCGGTTGTCATTGCCTCAGGAACCGCGGTACTCCGTCCTTTGGGACGCCAATGTGGTGTTGAACCTTTTTCTATCCTGGCAACATAATAGGTACCTGTCCTTGAAGGAACTCTCGGCAAAGTTGCAATGCTTTTATGCTTAGTGTCCTGCCGGAGAGTGTCGGATGTGCGTGCTTTGGATGTCTCGGCACGTGTTTTTTCGCCAGATGGGGGCACTTTCACGATTGGCCGCCGCACGAAGTCAGCTTCCAGAACCATTTCGTACCCGGCTTTTGTGGATGTTCCGAAATTATGTTGTTCAATGTCTAAAATCTTATGAAGATATGACTTGGGACATTCGCCCTCCGGGCGAGAGACAATTGTTGATTGCCTTACGAAAACCACACCATGCGGTCTCTTCCCCCACCATAGCCAGGTGGGTGCGCTGGATCATGCAATAGGCAGATATTGATACCAAACGTTTCGGAGCTCACTCCACCAGAGGGGCCATGGCCTCTAAGGCTTTCTCTGTAGGGGCTCGTTTGGAGGATTTAATGCGGGCTGCTGACTGGTCCTCGGATTCCACCTTTAAGAGGTTTTACTTTAAACCTGTGGTGAATATTGCTCATTTGGTGGTAAGTAAGCTTTGAACTAGCATAATCTGAGCCTCCGGTCTTGTCATAGAATCGAAATTTGCCTAGCTTACGTAACGGTAAGTTTCAATTCTATTAAGGACACGGAGGCAAGGATTATCCCACCCAGGACATCTTCGAGTGACATCCCACCCGTATGTCAGTAAGTAATCAGGTTTAATGGTTAACTCCCGTAGTTGGAATTGGTCAATGTTGTTGTTTAAATTCAGCTGTAAGCATATATGTCTTCCATTACAATGCTTACGCTGTTTTTATTTTTCCTGCTAGGAAATGAAGGTTCCAACCAAGACCAGTAAGATGAGAGCGCAATTCGCGCGAAGAAAGAGGAGGAACACTGAGAAGGGACTCCCTATCTATTGGCTATGGACATAATGGAAGGACTGTGTGGAGACCGACCACGTTGAAATGATGGGAGTTGTAGTTTCCAGAGACATTTTTTTCTGATAGTGTTTATGGATAATGCTTTACTATATGTTGGTGTATAAGCATTTTTCTTTGTAAGCTTTTCTGAGGCTGCTGTGTTTTTGGATTGTAATAAATAGCGGAGAAAGAAAAGCATAATCCTCGCCTCCGTGTCCTTAATAGAATTGAAACTTGCCGTTACGTAAGCTAGGCAAATTTCGATTCCCTTTTATGCAGTGCTTTAAATGAGCCGGTACTGAGTACCGCCACTTCTTAGATTTATCACTCTGAGTACCTGCTCTTCTCTTCTGCAGAGGAGAGTACTGGTACTCATGAAAAGGTAGGCTCATTGGCTGTGAGTTCTGGTGAACAGGAGTGCAACATGTCTCTGGCAGCCAAGACACCGCTTCTGTAGCCTCGATCTGAGCCCCAGCTGAGCAATTCAGCAGGGCTCATTTGAACAATGTCCGGGTGCTCACCATCACACCGTGTTTGAAAGAGCAGGGTCCGTTCAGGCCCTGTGCTGTCAATCACAGTCACATTATCCTGTGCATTTGTGCAAACACAGGAAACATGGCAGTCCCCTGGCAATGGCACTCAGGGTATGTCCAGTCCGGCCCTGGTGGCAATTTAAAAAGCCATGGAAGGCGAAGAGTATAACATGGCTTTTAACATACCCGAGTCTTTTGTGTGTCTGCTTATGTTTGCCTGCATTTGTATGCCTGTTTTTTTGTGAGGAAAAAATTACAGAAAGAGAGAGAGAATCAAGACACTCTCT
Source organism: Lissotriton helveticus (assembly GCF_964261635.1). Taxonomy (NCBI): domain Eukaryota; kingdom Metazoa; phylum Chordata; class Amphibia; order Caudata; family Salamandridae; genus Lissotriton; species Lissotriton helveticus. The sequence goes on along the minus strand of NC_136068.1, from coordinate 477,576,457 downwards.
GGAGGTTTTTCAAAGAAAATTTGTGGCACTTTGGGGCATATTATCAAGGCGGACGATATGAAATTATTGCCGCTTTAGCGGCCGTTTCGGCCGCAAAACGGCGATAATTTCATCACCCTATTAGCAAGCTGTCACTAACAGCAGTTAGCGACAGTTTGTAGGCGATAGCGAGTGGTTTGGGGCCCGCTTTGCATGTCAGCGATATTTATCGCAATGACATGCAAAATGGGCGTACCCAACTTGTTAGCGACTCAAAGCAGTCGCTAACATCGCTATCGCCTATTATCAACGCAGGCGTAGCGATTAAAAAATTCGCGCTAAACCCGAATATCGCTGAAAACGAACGCCTGCTCAGACCAGTTCTTAGCCATTATATCCAATGGGAGGTGGATATTCTGGCTAAGTCCCCATTGGCGATAATGCGTGAATATCGCTGGATTACCAGCGATATTCACGCATTTTGCCGCTAACGCCGGAAAATTTATCGCATTTGAGATAAACGTTGCTAATAGCACGTTAACTCTGCGATAAAATCCAGCGATGCACGGCGATAGAAAAAAATTCGCTAAGCTTAGTTAGCGATAAATATTGCTACTTGTTGATAATATGCCCCTCTGTATGTACATGTCTGCTCTGCGACAAAGGTTCATAAATAACGTAGTGGAGAGGTGGTGAGTGAGTGGATGGATGAGTGAGCAAGGGTGGATGTATAGATGGATGGATGAATATATAGATGAGTGAAAGCATGGATGACTGGGTGAAAGAGGGCGAATGATTCGATAAAAGGGTGTATCATGGGTGGATAAGTGAAAGATTGTATGTGTAAATGAAAGGGAGGGAGGATGAATGAATGAAATGATGGATAGATTGAGAAAGGAGAGATTGAGTGAAAGGGTGGATGGAATGAAAGGGTGGATGGAATAAAGGAGTGAAAGGGTGGAAGGATAGATGAGCAAAAGGATTGATGAATGAGCGAAAGGGTGGATAAAGAGATGGATGAGTGAAAGGATGAATGGATAGGGTTTGGAGAAGGATGGATGGATAGGTTTGGATATGAAGGGTGAACAGACGGAATGGTGAAAAACTGAATGATCGATGAATGACTGAATAGACAATAGAATGTAAATATTAAGTGGCGGACATCAGCCGGTAAATGGTAGGATGAAGGGATGAATGGATAGATCTATGGACGAGACAAGAGATATCTTCTGGGGAGGGTCATGGTGATTTGCTTCATTTGCTTGGTGCCATAAGAGCTTTGGTTTGAGGTGGGGGTATTTTCAGTTTCTTCCTACGCACGTGCTGAAAAATATATAGTATTGTGCCAAACAACAGCAATTAACAGTATGGCATTAAGAAGGTGCAACTATTGCAAAAAAAGGAAATGTTTTAGCATTTCAATTTCATTTTGTGTAATGAGTTAACTTGCTTTTGTTTATAGAAACACATTTCTCATGTGTTTTGGTATGTTCTGCAACTAACATAGAAGTCGTTAAGTATCATCATGGCTTGTCTTTAGCCCCGCTCCCTCACTACAACACTAGCTCATTTCAATGAGTACCTGCACTTATTTTTTCCCAGTTAAAGCACTGCTTTCATGCCTTCTTCTCTTTCTATTTCTCAATCAGTCACAAAGGGAGTTTTGGGAGACATTACTGACTCAGTGTGTCCTTTGTACATTATGACTTGACTTTTTGAGGTTGCAAAGCTTCTGGTTTTGAGAATTGGTAGCATTGTGATCACAAAAATGTCCATAGTTCTCTCATATTTGATAAGTTGTAACCTCAACTACTTTACCATCACTTATTAAACTGTATCATTCAAACAGTAGGACAGCATGACAAGCGCTAACAAGCTTCTGGTACTGGTCAAGGACAAGTTATATAAGTAGGCTGGAGTTTCACCAGTCAAAGTAAATAACAACTTTGGATCTCAATGTTTAATGTGCTGAGGCCACAGTCCTCCTTCAGAGTTTGACTTGGCTAAAGTTAAGGTGCGGGATGTGTCATCACATAAACGCAGTTGTAAAAAACATCTTTGTAATCCCTGAATATAGTAATGTGGAGATTAGTAAAATGTGCAAATTGCTTCCTCCTTGTGTGCAAGCGTATCCGCAACTCGTCTTGCACAGGTGAGGCCTAAGATTCCCAGAACAGCCTCCTCTTGCACAGGTTCAGTTTCACATAACCATTAAAGCCCCCAACACACAGTTTTAGCATCAAATCCTGTGTGCTACCCCACCAAATGTCCTCTCAAAAACTAACTTAGCCTTAAATAACCAGTACCACTGTCCATGTCTAACTATTGCCCCAAATGTCAACTGAAGGTTTCCCAAGCATTAGTTTAATCTCAAATGCCCAGTGCTGTCTCTCCATGCACAGGTGTGCATGGGGGTGTAGCCTTAAATGCCCATAGAAGCCTCCTCACATGCAGGTATGTCCGCATATATTCAGTTTAGCCTCACTATGCGCAGGTAAGCCTCAAATGTACTCTGCAAACCCTTAAGAAGCAGATAAAATCTACTGGAGGCGTGCTCCTGCCTGTTCTGGACCCGGTAGGTCCTCAGTGCCCACCTCAGTGCTTCTACCTTGCTTGTTAGGCAGCTCTCACGCTGCCGGTAATCCCTGCTTTGGCCTGCACTCTTGGGAGCAGCGAGATTTACTAGGCGGCCATCTTGAAGTCAGACGCCTCATCCAATCCCCTGTCGGAATTCCACGGCGGCCATTTTGAAGTCAGCAAATCGCCTGGAAAACCATTGAACCTGCAAAAAAAGTTGGTATTACATGCCTTTATTGAATATAATACAACGAAAATACATGGTGAAGTGGATCACTCGTTCTCCCGTCACACATGCATGAAGACTGTTAATGCTGATAGTGTGTGGATTTTGTACGCTTGCTGTTGCGCCCACAGTACTCCTGGGTCCCTTGCTGCTCATCCTGCACCTTGCTACAAGTGCTGGCATCATCCACTATATTACATCTGCGACAGGTGGCAGGCGCTCTGCTGTTTCCTGTGTTGGACACCTCTTTGTCAATCCTCTGCATAATTTCACACTATGTCTGGGTCCCCTACGTCGAGACAGCATAATGTCTCCCCTAGCACCAGTACCAGGCAGTGGCCTCTTACATCTATGTCTCAGACAGAAGGTCACAAACTTGCCATTTTGGGAGTTCCTTTTCTACGCCCGCCAGAACCCCTGGTTCCCATCTCTGGGGGAGGAAAGGGGCCTTCGTTGGCAGGAATGGCTAGAAGACTTTGAGGACTTCATGAAAGGTTCACATGTGACTAATGATGATTAGCAACTCATTGCACTACGCAATCTAATTGGGATAGTAATAATAATAATCTTTATAGCATGATTAATTAAAATCTTTGCAATTAGTCAATAAAAAAACAGGAAAGAGGAAAGTACATGAAAAAAGCATTTTGGAAAGCAATTTTAAAAAACATTTGAAAAAGTTAGAAAGAGAAAAAAGAAGCCATGCGGCTAGTACAGTACTATGCATTAGTGAAAAGGGACTTTCACGATCAGTTGTGTCTTTGATTATCAAAGAAAAATAGTCTTGAAGAGCGGAAGCAATTCACGCTAAGTCAAATTCAGTTGCTAACCGCTGGGTTTAGGGCCGTGTTGGCTAATTTCATAAAGCGCACTAGCCTGCTTGCTAGTTGGATGTCTTCTCCCTTAAAGCTCATCAGCAGAGCTTGTCTGCGAGTTCCCACGCGTCTTTGGTTCCAAAGCTGTGTTAGTAAGCTCTTTCGGGTACTATCTAGAGCTTTGCAGCTACACAGCAGGTGCAAAACGTCGTCCTTAGCATTTTAATTGGGATAGATGTTGGACAGATTATAAAAGAACTTCCAGCTGATGCTGCGTCGTCTTACGCCGATGTGTGTGACGTCCTAAACAGAACATTTCTTCACAAAAGAAACATTGATATGAATGGTACACTTTCAATCTAGCCTCACAAGAAAATAATGAGCCTATTGGAACATTCATCACGTGTCTCAGACGCTTAGCCCGCTACTATGAGTTTGACTCTTTCACAACGGAAGACGCTCTTCGATTGCGAATCATCGAAGGATGTCAGTCTGAGTCGTTACAAAGACTCCTTCTGAAGAAAAGTTACTCTCTTGATGAGATATAAGAAATGACACGAGTACATGATCAAGCTGAAGAACATGCAAAAAGTATGGAAGCTAGAAGAGGTGAGAAACGAGAACACTCATTCCAGCTCCAATCTCGTAACACAGACAGGTCTTCCCCTGCAAAGCACAGGTCTTCCCCTACAAAGCAACAATCTTTGAGATCCAAAGTAAATTCTCAGCGGACAAGTCGTCGTCGTCGTCGCAGTCTCAGTTGGACTGACAAAAGACAAGAGCGCCAACTTAAATGTTATTACTGTGGATATGACTTCCCTCACACTGAGACTTGCCCAGCATTTGGCCAAAAATGTAGGAAATCTGGAAGGGACAATCACTTTGAGAATGTTTGCAGAGCATCTCGCAGACACTCACAGACAATCAAGACAACCCAACACTCGCCATCAGGCCAAGGCAATTTAGGACCGCAGAGATCCATCCTTTGGCTCATCACGATCTAGCCTCTGCTCTCATGTCACATACAAATCACGCAGATCACAATTCCTGAGAGTCGAGATCGCCGTCACCAATATCGCAAGACAGTGATAAATATGTCTGCATGGTCGCGGATCCTGACAGGCTGAAGAAATATACGCAACTCCATCTGCAAATGGACACACACATGGTCAAGTTTGTATTAGACAGCTGGGCATCCCTCAACTACATTTCACTTGCAGAATACATAAAGCTAATGTGCAAGTCTATATTTGGATGTCAAAGGAACCTCTCCCTTGTCTAGGACAATTTCAGACTGATCTCACATACAAGGACAGAACCATTCCAGCTCTCATGCATGTCCTTGACGGTCCTGAAGTGGATTGTCTTCTTAGTTTGCCCTCAGTGGAACAACTTCAACTAGTGGAAATATTGTACTGAGTTAATGACGAACCTGACATAGTCCATAGGTTTCCAAAGTTATTCACTGAACTCAGGAAAATGGCTCATTGTCAAGTTCGATTGCACATAAATGAACGTGTGACACCCATAGCACAACATCACAGGAAAATTCCATTTCATCTTCAACAGTCCATAGAGGAGGAACTGCAGGATCTTCTCCGGGCTGACATCATTGAGAGAACATCAGGGCACACTCCGTGGGCCCTGATGTTCAGTTACAAACGAGGCAATCAGGAGAGTAATCCACCATATTCCCAACACTCTAAACTACAGTGATGACATTCTCGTCCATGGAGCAACGATATAAAAACACGACAAGGCACTAGACCAGGTTTGTCATGCTCTTTTGGATGCTAACCTCAGATTAAATAAAGACAAATGTGAATTCCACAAATCCACATTAAAGTTCTTTGGACATATTTTCTCAGGTGCAGGCATGAGACCTGATCCTGAAAAGGTTGCTGCATTGAACGATACCCCTCGGCCTCAAGACGCTGGGGATGTGCTTTCATTTTTAGGCATGGCAAGCTACTGTGCACGTTATATCAAGGATTACGCCACTCTCAGCTACCCTCTGAGAAAACTGACCAAACAAGGCCATCCATTTCAATGGACCACAAGATGTGATCGAGCATTTCATACAATCAAAGCTTCAGTTGAGTCTGCTAACAACCTCTCGTATTTCAACCCTCTGCAGAAAACTGAAATCATTGTGCATGCGAGTTCCGTGGGTCTGGGAGCTATATTGGCTCAGTATGACAGAGAGGGTGATCAACGATACATCGTAGCCTATGCCAGCAGGAGCCTAACAGACACTAAGAGAGCATACTCCCCACCCGAGAAGGAAAACCTGGTGGTAGTTTGAGCCTGTGAACATTTCCACATCTTCATCTATGGTAAACACTTTATGCTCATCACAGACCATCAGGCCTTCTAACTATTTTTGGAAATCCGCGAGCCAAAATGCCACCCAGAATAGAGCGTTGGGGCATCCGTCTTCAAGAGTATACCTATACCATCATCCACAAACCTGGGACAGCTGCAAACCCATCTGACTATATGTTGAGACATCCAAAGTCCACTCACAAATCAAACCCGTCATTAGCGGAGTAATACATCCATTTTGTAGTGGTTCACGCCAAACCACCGGCAGTCCCTCTGGAGGCCATCCTTGAAGCCACCAAGGAGGATGCCACCTTACAAAATGTGAAACACTGCATCCAGGCAAACAACTGGAGACATCTGGAAGAGCTCGGACAGAGCAAACAAATTGACAGTCATGAATTGACCTCCTTTAGTTATGTGAAGGATGAATTGTCCATTACTTCAGATGGTCTTTTGCTACAAGACAAACGAATCATCATTCGGAAACCACTGCACCAAGGAGTCATCAACTTGATGCATGAAGGGCACAGAGATATCGTAGCCACAAAAAGAGCACTGCGTGAGTGGGTCTGGTTCCCTACACTTGATCTGATGGTTGAATTCACACTGAAAAACTGCCCTCAGTGTCAGCTAGTAAGTCAAGAGAAGCCACCTGCACCCCTACAAATGTCGGAATTGCCGGAAGGCGTCTGGCAACGTGTCGCAGTCGACTTCTTTGGCCGCTACAATCTGGCAAATACATCCTGGTTGTAATGGATGAATATTCACGTTTTCTGATTGCGCATCTCATTTCATCAACCAAAGCTGCCACCACTATACCCGTGTTGGATGACGTTTTTGCAGTATGGGGTATACCGAAGGTAGTGAAAACAGACATTCAATGGGCAAGACTTTGCCGCATTTGCCACTCACCTCAATTTCAGACATAGGAAGATCACTCCCCTGTGGCCACAGGCTAATGGGATGGTAGAAAGATTTATGGCCACACTAAAAAAAAACATTCAGCAAGCAGAACTTTTAAAGTGTGATTTTCAAGTGGCATTAAATGAGGTGTTACCTGCATATCGAACCACACCACATACTACCACAGACCGATATCCCGCAACCTTGATGTTGGGTCACACAGTTCGCACAAGAGTACCGGCTTGGGAAGACATAAGTATTGGTACTCATCAAGACTCTGATCACGAAGAATTACCAGCAAGAGACAGACTACAAATGGAGAAGATGAAGGAATACGTGGACAGGCAGCAGAAAGCGACACAATCATCTATTCAGGAAGGTGGCTGGGTGCTGGCGCGACAAGAACAACAAAAGAAAATAGACAGTTAATATCATGCCTGCCCACTGTTAGTGACAAAACAAAAAGGGGCTATGATCACAGCTGCGTCAGAGGACAAGAGAATCACAAGGAATTGGTGCACTTCCAGAAATGCACACTCACTGTCAGAGATGCGTTGGCTGTGCCTGACAGTGCAGTGCAAGGGAACGTACCTGCGATGGGAAATGAGCACCGGCACTCCACCCCTTCTGGTGATTGGGAGCCGTTGACGCAAGAGCTCACCGGCTGCAGCGACTCCATCAAACACCTGTTTGCCTCATTGAAGAAGGAAATAGTTACTTACCTGTACACTATAGTTCTCCAGTATTATCTTTCATAGATTCACATGCTTGTATCTTCCCCATCGCCATGGTGGGAGTCTCACGGTAACAGAATGACCAAAGCAGTACCATAGAGAGGAAAAAACTGCATAGAAAAGCCCATAGGGCCTGACTTGTTTGGTGACCAGACTTCCTCATTGTTTGGTCCAAAACTCAGCCAATCAGCACCAATTCCCTGACATCACACTCCCCAGCAGAACCCTCCTGCCTCAGATTTCCAGCCCCAAGTGAGAGACATGGATATACCCAGAGGCAAAGGGTTCTTCCTGAGAAACGGGGAGGTGGGCGTGTGCATGTATGAAATCTAATACTGGAGAACTATAGTGTACAGGTAAGTAACTATTTCCTTCTCCAGTATTGAATCTTTCATAGATTCACATGCTTGTATCAGAGTAGCCAGTAGTACCGAAAAAAATTGTTTGCGTTACCAGGATAGAACCCAAGTAGTTTGGTTCTGCTGCTAAACATTGTGATGTCAAAACTATTAAACACCATATATCATAAACGGATAGTCAATGAACAACCTTACCGATAAAACATAATTTGCATATAACTGAAGCAAATGATAATATAAATGAAACATTGTACCTCATTATGTACCTCAAGTATTATAAATCTGAATAAAAATGTGAATATACGTATAGACTTAAATACATAGAACAACAGTAAATGAATTAAAAGATTACCTTATTGAAAAAGACTCCGCAGAACGGCTTGCCCCACGGCTGTGTCCTCCTTCCACGCAGTCTCTAGACAGTAGTGTCTAGTAAATGAGTGTATGCTCTTCCAAGTTGCTGCCCTGCAGATGTCTGGCAGTGACACTCCTGCAAACAGGGCCATAGATGTCGCCATCTTTCTCGTGGAATGTGCTTGCACCTTACAGCGCAACGGTTTTCCTGCTTTTTCGTGGCATTTGACAATAGCAGTAGCAATCCATCTCGAAATGCTTGACCTTGACAAAGGCAAACCTTTTCTCTGATCTTCAAAAGCGATAAACAGTTGCTTTGACTTTCTAAAGCTTTTTGTCCTGTCTATATAGAATTTCAGACATCTTTTGATGTCAAGAGAGTGCAGGGCCCTCTCTGCTTCTGTTGAGGCATTGCCGAAGAAAGTAGGCAGGATAACTGGCTCATTGAGATGAAACATTGAAGGAACTTTAGGGATGAATTTGGGATTCGTCAATATTACCCTCTCCTGCCGAAATTGAAGAAAAGGTTCTTCTGTTGAGAAGGCCTGTATCTCGCTAACTCTCCTCGCTGATATGAGACCCAAAAGAAGTGCCGTCTTCCAGGAGATGAATTGCAGGTCAACCTTATGTATTGGTTTGAATGGAGGCTTCATAAGCTGAGCCAATACTGTATTGAGATGCCAAGTTATTCACGGCCGTTGAATTGGTGGAAAAGCTCTAAAAAGCCCTTTGACAAATTCTTTGATTACTCTGTGAGACCAGAGTGACGGCTGATTTGGAACTCTCCTATACCTTGAGATTGCAGCCAAGTGCGCTTTCAATGAGGCGTGTGAAAGACCAGCTTTCGACAATGAGAGGAGATAAGGTAAGATGTGTTCCGGAGAAACTGTAAAAGGATGCAGCGCATTAGAAGCGCACCATTGACAGAATCTTGTCCATTTTGCCACGTACGTTTTGTTTGTGGATACTGCTCTAGATTGAGATAAAATGTCTTTGCAATCTTGAGGTATATTCAGGGCCTGGAACTCATGAGGTTCCATGCTGATAATTTCAGCGATGTCAAACTTGGGTGGAGAATTTGACCGCTGCTCATGGATATCAGGTTCTGGAAAATCGGAAACTGTATCCTGCTGCACACTGAAAGTTGTAGAAGCTCCAAAAACCAAGCCTGTCTCGGCCAAGCTGGTGCTATCAGAATTACATGACATGACTCTGCCCTCATTTTGAGAAGTACCTTTGGTATCAATGGAAACGGAGGGAACGCATAAGCAAACATTCCCATCCAATTCAGATGTAATGCGTTTCCCAGCGAACCCTGTTGTGGGAATCTGCTTGCAAACTGTTCGCACTTTGCATTGTCCCGGGTTGCGAACAAATCGAATGTTAGTGTGCCCCCCCGTTGAAACACTCTGTACAGCTGATCCTTATCTATTTCCCACTCATGAGACACACTGGCTGTTCGGCTTAGGAAATCTGCCCTTGTGTTGTGAATCCCCTGGATGTGTTGTACTTGGATTGAAATGTTGTGACGGATTAGCCATCTCCAAATTTTTTGAGCCTGCAAGGAGAGCAGTTTCGATCTTGTTCCTCCTTGTTTCAAGAGGTAGAACATTGTTGTTGTACTGTCTGTCTTTATCAGTACTGAGGATCCCTCTATTCTGGGTAAAAAGGCCTGCAGACCCAAGAAGACCGCTTTTAGCTCCAGCATATTGATGTGTAATTGTGTTTCCCGGTCTGACCAGCGACCCTGGATTTCCAGCTCCTGCAGATGCGCCCTCCAACCTTGTAGCGAAGCGTCTGATGTCATCACATAGCTGTGACCCTGGGGTTCGAAATCCAGTCCTTGTACCAAGTTCTCTCGAACCTTCCACCATGACATAGCCTTTTTCATTTGAGGAGATATGGCGATTCGATCTTCGAATGTTCCTTTTGATTGAACCCACTGCTCGTCGAGGAGCTCCTGCAAGGGTCTCATCTCAAGACGGCAGTTTGGAACCAGTGGGATACATGAGGACATCATTCCCAACAAGGATTTGTATATCCTTACTGAAGTGTACTTTTTTGACTGAAGGGAGGAGGCCAGGCCTGCTATCTTTCGAATCCTCTCCTCCGATGGGTATGCTTTCGCTTTCTTTGTGCAGAGCAATGCCCCAAGGAATTGAATCGTTTGAGAAGGCACCAATGAAGACTTTTCTATGTTGAGTCGTAGACCCAGCCGTTGAAACAGATTCATGCAGCGTTTTAGAGATATCTTGGCCTTTCCATAAGATGGACCTGTTATAAGCCAGTCGTCCAGATAGGGGTAAATTTGATGCCCCTGCAACCTTAAGTGAGCCGCAACTGGGGCCATGCATTTCGTAAATACTCTTGGGGCCGGTTTGAGGCCGAAAGGCAATACTTTGAACTGGAAGTGGCGACTCTCCACTACAAAACGTAGATATTTCCTGTGTTTCTGATGAATCGGTATATGGACATATGCATCCATAAGGTCTAGAGAAGCCATGTAATCCTTTCTCCGCAGGAGCAGAAGAATCTCCTGCAGGGAAAGCATATGGAAGGGAATTTTCATGATGTATTGATTTAGATCCCTTAAGTCCAATACCTGTCCCCATTTTGTAGTTTGCTTTTTCTTTATCAGTAAGAAATGCGAATAAAATCCTTTCCCTCTTTGCTGAAAAGGCACTTCCTCTATAGCCCCCTTCTGCAAAAGCGAAAGAACTTCCAATTTTAGTGCAGAGCGATGTTGCTGTATCTTGACAACCGGGGGTTGGTTTGGTGGTATTTGAACAAACTCTAGGGTATGGCCCCTGCTTATTACATTCAGTACCCATTTGTCTGATGTTATAGACATCCAATGTTGCAAGAATAAAGACAGATAGTGGTCGTTGTCGGGAATGCACCAGGTGGAGAGCGCCATTTGTAAATCATTGCCTCCTATTAGATTGTTGGGTCTTTCCTCTGGCCGCAGACCTGCCTCTGGACTGCTGGTGAAAAGAGGTGTTAGAGGATCTATACTGTTGGTTTGAATTGTACTGCCAGTAACCCTGTTGGTTATAGGGCTGATATGGATTAGATTGGTACGATGTTCGCTGACCAAATTGTCCTCTTGCACCTCTCCTCCGAAAGGACTGAAATCTTCCTTGCTGAAGGAAACCCAGTGCCCGCGCTGTGTCTGTGTCTGCCTTAATGCCCTGTAAAACATCATCTATATGTTTCCCAAATAGATTCTCGCCATCGAAAGACATGTCAATTATTTTGGCCTGTACTTCTGGTCTAAATGAAGTAGCTTTCAACCAGCCTTGCCTTCTAAGGGACACTGCTCCTGCCATCTGACGAAAAGCCATCGAAGAGATGTCCATAGCGATATCTATCGACTCCGAGGCCGCTTTCGATCCCTCCTGATGGATAGTTGCTGCCTCTCCTTTCCTATCCTCTGGCAGAAGAGCTAGTAGTGGTGCTATATCCGACCACATCTGCCTGTTATAACGGCTTAGGAGGGCCAAAGCATTGGCTGCCTTGATGGTAGAGGCTGCCATTATTGCAAAACTTTTCCCCGCTCCATCCATCCTTCTTCCTTCCTTATCCGGCGGGACCATAGATGTGGAAACAGGGTTTTTAGAATTTCTCTGCGCCGCCTGCATCACCACCGATTCTGGACGTGGGTGCCCTATCAAACATGCATGGGAGGACTCCGGCGCACGATACTTCTTTTCAATTCTAGAAACTGAAACAGAAACTGAAGCTGGATTCTTCAGAATTTTAAGTCCCTCATCCTAAATGTGCTGAATGATTGGGATCGATCTTGTTGACTTTCTGGAGTCGTCTTTAAAATCGTATAAGAAACATTCTGTTTCTTGAACTGGCATTTCTATGTGAAATCTTTTTGCTGCCTTTTCCATTATATCATGGAACCCTACAATGTCCTGAGGAGGCGAAATCGCTGGAGAAGGTGAAGGTGAAGGTAAAATATATTCATCCCATTCCGGACCTCCTATGGTATCCTGCAGAAGTTCACCTTCTTCAGGTTGTTCATCCCCGTCGCTGTCAGTCAGATCATCTCTGATTGTAACTATGGCGGAGAACGAAGCTTTTGAGCTTGAGGTGTAGACTGTGCCACAGGAACTTGCATCTGAGGCACTGACGGCGTTGAAGCAGCGGCATTGGCCTCAGGAAAACAACGGTAATAATCGTTGATCATTAGACGTAAATCCGTTACAAGCGATGTTGGTATTGAAACGGATTCCTCTCTTGCCTCACCCTGTTGATCCTCCTCCTCTTCGTAATCGCAAGGCTCTTGAAAAGATTCGTACCTCGAAGATTTGACCTGAGCAGCATCTTTAAAGGAGAAAACGTCGTCCTCGTCTGTGTCCTGGCTCTTGATCTGAAGCTGGGAAGGAGTATATGCTACCCCTGAAGATTCCTCATTCTCCGATTCCTGTTCCAGTAAGGTGGATTGAGGCAGAGGAGATATCTTTGTCCATGCCGTAAATTCTGAAGATTTTCTTATCGTCGACAAGCCCGTCTACGAGTGAAAAGATCTAATAGAAATCAATGTCTTCGACTGCGGAGAATTAAAAGCCGTCGTCGACGAGGTTCCCGTCGTCGAAATGATGTTCGTCGTCGACAAGGTCGTCGACGGTGTTGCCGTCAACGGCACCGTTGACGGTGTCGTTGTCGATCCTGTCGTCGACGAGGTCATCGTCGATGATTACCTCGTCGACGGAGCTCTCGTCGACAGAGTCGTCGTCGTCGATATAGAATTGGTTCCTGTCATCGACGCTGCTGTCGTCGTCGAAATGGTCGTGGTCGACACTGTAGTCGTCGACGGTGCCGTTGACGGTTTCACCACAGGTTTTGCTGGAGACACCCCAGAACTGGTCGACGGAGCTGAGGATGCTCCCTTATGACCTGAGGACTTTTTCAGAGGAGTAGGAGGAAGAGATGACGTCTCCTTTCCCTTGGATTTGATCTTTTTAGAATCCACAGGTTCCTCAGAATTGGAAGCTTTCCTCTTCTTGGAAGATTGGCTTGTGGATTCCTCCCCCGAATCAGAGTCTGAGGTGGCCTTCTTCTTTTGAAGCCACAACAGAAGGCGTGTCTCTCTATTCCTCAGAGTCTTAGCAGAAAAAGTTCTGCAATGCTTACAATCCTTAGCTATATGCTTGGGATGAAGGCAATATAAGCAGTCCTTGTGTGGATCTTCAGAGAACAGCCTAGCTTTCCCACAGGATCTGAAAGGCCTGAAAAGCCTCTTCTTAGAGCTCTCAGCCATTATAAGGTAAAAGATGAAGAACAATACCTTAATCCAGAAAAGAGTTCAGTTAGAAAGGTCAAAAGTTCACACTGGAACAAAAAAACTGAACAGAGCTCAGGGAGACTCCTTTCTCACACAAAGGCGGTTGGAAATCTGAGGCAGGAGGGTTCTGCTGGGGATTGTGATGTCAGGGCATTGGTGCTGATTGGCTGAGTTTTGGACCAAACAATGAGGAGGTCTGGTTACCAAACAAGTCAGGCCCTAAGGGTTTTTTCTATGCAGTTTTTTACTCTCTATGGTACTGCTTTGGTCATTCTGTTACTGTGAGACTCCCACCATGACGACGGGGAAGATACAAGCATGTGAATCTATGAAAGATTCAATACTGGAGAACTGTAACTATGTTGTTTCCTTTTCTGTTATCTATCTTTATATGAACAGATACATCCCATGTGGTTCAAGTTGTTTAAAAGAAGGGGGAGATGTAATGTAAACTGCGCCGGGCATTAGGACTGGCACAGCAAGGGTAAAGGTGGGAGGAGACCTGGGAGGTGGAACAGGAGGAGTTAAAATATGCAGTTTGAGATAGGAAATAGAAGTAGGCAGACGTGCATACAATAAAGTTCCCACCAGATTACTTAGTGTGTGTTGGTGTTGTCTGTTGCTGTACCACAACACTACACTCCCCTGTCATTTAGTTCCCAGGCAGTTTTATTCGCAAGAGGACTGTATAGGGGAAGAAAGTCTGGCTCCCAATGGAAGTGCTTGTTTTTTATATATGGGCGTTATGCATTCTATTGTAGCAGTGGGGCGGGGCACTGCATGAACAATGTATGCATGAGGTGCTCAGCGTGTGCTGAATGCAAGTTAATTGCACAGCATATTATCTGATTTAGTGATAGCTAGAATGGTGCTTGTGTGTGTATACCTGAATTTGTGCTTGAGAACATTGTTAGGTGGTATTTACTAGAAATAGCAGCTGAGCATACCTCAAGTGCTGTTTTTGCTGAGTCAAACAGAAAACAGCTGTGAAAACTTCTTTCAAGATGGCTGCAGCGATAGGACCCCACTCCATTCCTATACATAGCATAAGAAATATCATTTTTTTTAAACTTGAGTGAAGAAAATTAAGCACCCGGGTCAGCAGTAATTCAGGTGAGTTTTCAGATTTCCTCAAGGTTGTGTATACTTGGAGGGGAATGACTCGACTTCCAGAAGTAGGATTCTGATGAATGCCTGGGAGTGAGAACCGAATGAGTGAACTGGTTCCCTCAGATAGTTTTTTCCCTAGAGGCGTGAAGGCATATAAGACTGTGAAGGAGATCCAGCTGCATGTGAGTAGTTAAGATTACTGGGAAGCCAAGTTCAGCTTAGTGAAGTTTACCCTCTAAGAGGTTGCTACTGGTATGAGGAGAGTGAGGTCACCCACTCGTTAAGTATTACCTTCAAAGATAGAGAGAGATTGGGATGATGGAGGAGCATGAAGCTTTATCCCACACAAAGTGGGCTGGAGGACCAAAAGGGTTACTGCAGTGTCATGCACTTATCCTGGATCTAGGATGTAGCACCTTTACAATATGTGTTTTACACTCAAGGACAAGAAGGAAAGCTTTGCCATACCTTCACAAATGGGAATGAAGGCTAGGTATTATCACACAATTGCAAGCAGTAATGAATGGAAACTATTGACCAACACTAACAAACGACAAAGGAGGAATAGTGTACTGGCACAGCTCAAAGGTTGTAGATGTGGCAGTGCGCCACCTGCGAAGGCCCTGAGATGCCAGTCAGTAATACTTTAGTTGGAGGAGGCGTACATTTCCCCTGGCCAATCCATATACCTGGATATCAGTTCTCATGGTTTCACTTCTAACCTGGATTTTTGGAGCCCAGCACTTACTATACAGATATTCCCTGGGTTTATCAGGAGAGCTTTGGTCACATTACCTCCCCTGGTCTTAGGTCCATTCGTGCATGGGCAAGGGCCGAGAGAAGGCTGGAGGTTGCCCCAAAGAGTTGCAGAGAGAGAATCTACATTCTACTATGACTCCAGTGAACATATGAGACTAAAGTGATGCATGTCATTCCAGGATAGATCCATGGGCAGGCAGGATAAGTACTTGAGACTTAGGTCTAAGACTAGCAAAGATTCGAGGTAAACTTCACCACAGATAAATATTAGACATGGAAAGGAAAGAGCAGTCTGTGTTGATTGGCTACTGATGTCAAGTAGCTCTAACATCAAAAGAGTCACCCAGAAGACTCCATTCATGGTGAAGGAACAACCTGGCACTACACTGACCCTGCTGGCGGCCACCTTAGGGAAAGGAAAACATACAGAGCTTTAGCTAGAGAGGCTTTATATATTTTTTTTGTTAAATGTTTTTATTGGTATTTACAAATTACATTATGCAATAGTTTTCGGAGTTGGTTATTTAGGGCAACAGTGATTGTCTTGTCAGTCTTTGCTTGTCTACCCGCAAACACTAGCTAACATAAAACATAAAACACATAGGTTGTTGCAATTGGGCGAGTGCTAAGTTGGAACATAAAATATAAAGGTGAATGGTGGTTATTTGGTGACAGAACGCTGGAGGTTGTGTTGAGCTGGTTTGGCGTGTTAGACAGGCATGTGTTGTCTATGGGGGTTTATAGGTGTTTAGGAATTTGTCTAGTTTCGACCACATCCCTCTGTCAGCGTGTCTCCCGGGAGTGTGTCAGAGTGCGGTGTTATCGGCTCCTCTGAGGAAGGTCATCCAGTTCAGCCACCCTTTGAATATGGCTTTGGAGGTGTCCTTCCATTTGGTTAGTACTATTTTGACTGCAGTCGTAAGGAGGAAGTCTAGGAGGTTTCTGTCCTCTTTAGTGGTGATGTCTGATGTGATGTGTGCTGTGATAGTTGTGGCAAATGTTTCTTTTATACTGCTGCCTAGGGTTTTGTTTGTGAAGTCGGTCACCTTTTTCCAGAAGTTTATGACCTTAATGCAGCGATAGATGAGATGCTCTAGGTCTCCCCTGACCGTGCCACAGTTCCAGCAGGTATCGTTATTTCTTATGCCTATCGAAGCGAGGCGGGCTGGAGTCCAGTATGCTTGGTGCAGAAGCCAGAATTTAGTTTGAGCCAACACTGGGGATATCATGTTTTCCGATGGAGTCGCCCAGAGGGTTTGTCGTTCTTGTTCCGTGAGTTTGGAGCCTATTTGGCTTTCCCTGTAGCTGGTGTTTTTCTCATTGAGTTTGGTGGAGACTGGTCGGAGGAGTTTGTAGAGGAGTGAGATCTGGTGCCCTGTTTTGTTTATGGTTTCCATATATTGGAAGATTGACGGTTTGTGTTTGCCTAGTTTTGACTTTGTTAATGCAGTCTTTATTGCTAGGAAATTGTATAGTTCTATGTCTGGTAGGTTGTATCTTGTTTTCAGGCTGTTAAAGGGATGGGGTTCTTTTTCAGCTTCTAGCTGAGCTGGGAACGAGATTCCTTGTTTTCTCCATGACTCTATGTTGAGCGGTTTCTCTCTGTATTTAATCTTGGGGTTTGCCCAGAGCGTTTCCCACTGTGAGTACTTGATGCTGTTTGCGAGTTTCTGATCTACTTTGAGCAGCGCGTGCTTTGTGATCCTAAATATCGGGTTGTTCTTGAGTGCTTGTTTGTTCGATGTGATGAGTGTTAGTGGGTTTGTGTTATTTAGAATTGCTTCCTCTATGGCGAGCCATGTCGATGTGTATTGCTGTTTCGGGAGAACCCAGTGCATCCCCTGTGTGGCTGTGAAGGCTAGTTGAAATGTCCTCAGGTCCGCTACGTTGAGTCCACCCAGTTTCTTCTCTAGTCTGAGTTTTTGAAAGCCTATTCTGGGTTTCTTTTCTCTCCATATAAATTTGTTTAGCATTCTGTCTATTTTCCGGTGGAAGTCGTGTGTGAGTGCTAGGGGTAGCATACCTGCTAGATAATTTACTATGGGGGTGATCATCATCTTTAGAGTGTCTATTCTGCCCCACCATGTGATGAATTTCGGTGACCAGGTTTGTAGTAGCTCCTTCATCTTCTCCAGGGTTGTTTTCTCATTTTGTTCTAAGGTGCTTTTTAGACTTTTCCCAAATTGGATACCCAGGTATTTGACAAAACCAGGTTGCCAAGCCAGCCCCAAGGTCCCCATTACCTCTCTCATTGTGTGTATGTTGAGGGGCTTGACTTCTGATTTGTCTCTGTTGAGTTTGTATCCTGAGTGGTTTGTGTATGTTTCGTTTGTTTGCATGAGTGCTGGTATGGATCGGCTTGGTTTTTCATTATAATGAGTAAGTCATTCGCATAGGCAGCCAGTTTGGCTGTGGAGTTGTTGATTGTTACACCTGCTATGTCTCTGTTAGCCAAAGTGTCTCTAATAAGGGGTTCAAGTGCTAATAGGAACAGTAGCGGTGATAGTGGACATCCTTGTCTAGTCCCTCTATCAAGTTTGAATTGAACCGAGGAACTTCCGTTGATAGCTATCTGAGCTTTGGGAATTTTAGTATAATGCCATTACTTTCTTCGTGTAGTCGTCTCCTAGGTTGTATGCTTGCATGCACTTCTCTAGGAAATGCCAGGATACTCAGTCGAAGGCTTTTTCTGCATCTAGCGTGATTGCTACTGCGGAGTTGAGTGATTTTGAGGAGTGCTCTATGACTTGACAGAGGAGTCCTGTATTATCATGAGACATGCGTGTTTTCATGTAGCCTACCTGTGTGTTTCCTATCAGTTGCAGTAGTAGTTTGTTTAGCCTTGTGGCTAGCACTTTGGCGTATAGCTTGCCGTCTAAGTTTATGAGTGATATGGGGCGGTAGTTTTTGGGCCTTTTCGAGTCTTTTCCTTCCTTGGGTATTACAATTCTGTTACTATACCCTCTTGGCGCAGTGGTTGAAGGTTCTGGTCAGGACTGGAAGTTGTTCTTGGAACGTTTTGTAGAAGGGTGCTGTGTAACCGTCTGGGCCTCGGGTTTTGTTGTCTTTTAGTAATTTTATAGCTAACGCGAGCTCGTCCTTTTTTATGTCTTCGCCAAGAGTTTTGGCTTCTTCTTCTGTTATCTTCGGTAGGTTTAGTCTGTCTAGGTAGGCTGCGCACCCCCCTTGGTCAATGTTGTCGTCTCTTGTGTAGAGATCCTTGTAGAATTCCATGAACGTGTGTAGGATATCTTTGTGTCCTGTTGTTTGAATCTGTGATTGAGGAGATGTAGTGTTGTCTTTGTTTGCGTTTGAGATATGATGCTAGTATTTTTACAGCCTTATTAGCTGCACATGGTGTTGATTTGTTTGTGTTTTCTTATTCACAGGCCTGCTCTTTCACTTAGAATCCTGTTAAATTCGTATTTCTTCCCTGTAAGTTCTACCAGGACAGCTGTGTTTGTGGTGTCTCCGATATGTTTAGATTCCAGTTGCTTGATGTCTGTTTCTAGCTGTTCTAGCTGTTTTTTAGCTTCTCTGTCTCTTCTGGCCTTGATTTCTATCAGTGTTCCCCTGATGGTCGCCTTAAGGGTGTCCCATAGGCTTTTTGGGTCTATGTCTGGTGTGTGGTTCTCTTTTACGTAGTCCTTGATGGCTTGCTCTATTTTGTCTTTGTCCTCCTGTCGCGCTATTGTTATGTTGTTGAACCGCCATCTGCGGATGGTGTTCTCATTATGCAGGCCTGTTAGTTGTAGACTGATGCAAGAGTGATCTGAGATTGTTCTTGCCGCAATGTTTGTGTGTTCTATGAGGTGTGTGTGTGTGTGTGAGCCTGAGATGAGGATGTAGTCGATTCTGCTGTAGGAGTTGTGTGGGTTGGAGTTGAAGGTGTAGTCTCTGGTGTCTGGGTGTTGTAGGCGCCATGGGTCTTGCAGGTCAAATCTATTACATATGTTTTTTAGAGTGTTGTAGGAAGCAGGGGGCCGTGTTTGGGAGCCCAATTGTTTGTCCAGGGTGTGGTCTAGGACTAGGTTGAAGTCCCCGGCCACTATGTGCATGTCGTTCACCTGGTTTGCTTCTAGTTCTCTTGACACCCCCTCCCAGTATGTTGTGTCATCTACTTTTGGTGCGTATATGTTCGTTACTAGTATGGTTTCTTCACCTCTTTTGAGTTGGGTGATCAGAAGCCTGCCTTCGTCGTCGTGCTAGACACTCTCAATGGTTAACTTGGATTTAATACTGACTAATGTGATTACTCCTCGTTTTTTTCCTACCGCAGGCGAGCAGGCTAGTTGGCTTATCCAGCTTGCCTTGAGCTTATTCGCTTCTTCCATGGAGAGTTTGGTTTCTTGTAGGAGAATAATATCGCCCTTGGTCTTCGCCAGGTAGTCTAATGTTTTTTTCCTTTTTATTGGATGATTCAGACCTTTGACGTTGAGGGAAATAATCTTTAGGTCGGACACCAATGTGTTGTTGTTATTCATTGTATTGGCCTGTTGATCGTTGTCTTACGAGCGAGCATTTACTGAGACCTTTGGCTGCCTCCCTATTGTCTATGTACGTCCTATTTGTTGTTATTAGACTGCGCCTTGCTCCATGCTTTCTGTCTAAGGGTGTGGTATTGATGAGGACATGATATACTAGACAAATATGACATAACAGATCAGGCCTACTCTCCTGTAGGCCTGATCCATGACATTCCTCAGATCCAGAAGTCTTCTAAATGCCTTGGGTTGACTGAAGCTGCCTAGGACTGTGTTTGGAATGTGTACAACTACATCCCCTTCATTTGAGAGAAAGCCGTTCACTGCAGTACACCGGAGCTTGTAAGAACTTTATATTTCCTTCTGCTCATAAGGAGGACCATTCACCAACCTCATCCCCAAACTCATGCCTAGAAAGGGAAACCTTTGGAGGGCTCCCCAGCACTAAAGACAAATTACCTGATTTGTGCATACTAAGCACTAACTGGTGGGTGAAATGCTCTAGGAATTGTAGTACTACATTCCCTGTTAGCTACAGATTCTTATCTGCTGCCTCTCCTCATCTGTAGTTTACTTCCAGCCAAGCCTTTCTAGCTCAAAGGAAAACGAAGAAACCTGATTTACAGACAACCCCTAGAGCTTGGAAGGAAGCAGGGCAACCACAGATCAATCAAGTGAAGGAAGATTGGGAGCAAGATGAGCACCCTGAGGATGGAAACATGCACCTTATCTATGTCTACATCTGAGTTGAGGCTACAAGACTGGTAGCTAAGGACAACAGAATAGAAAGGGATTTGAAATTGTAAATGTTTGCTTTGCCTTTGATGGAAAATAAGTCTTTTTTTACCTTTGAAGAGTGGGAGGGCATTAGTCCCGTTTAGTGGCTATACAGGTGTATCAGTGGGTGTTTTCAGTGGCTGTATCGGTATATAAGTGGGTGTGTGAATAGCTTTGTGGATGAGTGAGGCACTGTGTAAGTAGCTGTATTGATGAGTGAGTGAGTGAGTGTGTCAGTGGCTATATGGGTGGGTGAGTGGCTTTGTGAATGTCTGTATGGGCGGGTGAGTGGATGTGTGAGTGACTGTAGGGATGAGTGAATGGGTGTTTGAATGGCTATATCAGTGAGTGACTGGTTGTGTAAAGGCTGTATGGGTGACTGAGTGGCTGTTTGATTAAGTGAGTTAATGTGTGAGCGGCTGTATTGGAAAGTGAGTGTCTGTGTGAATGCCTGTATGGGTGAGTGAGTGAGTATGAGAATGGTTTATGTTGATGTGTTAATGGGTATGTAAGTGGTGTGTGAGTTGTTAAATGGGTGGGTGAGTGACTGGTTGTGTAAGTGGCTGTACGGGTGAGTGAGTGGCTGTGTTGAAAGGCTGTATGGATCAGTAAGTGAGTGTGTGAGTAGCTGTATAGGTGAATAAGTGGATGTGTGACTAGCTGTATAGTTGAGTGTGTGGCTGTGTGAATTGCTGTGTGGGTGAGTGGCTGGGTGTATGCGTAGCTGTGTGGGTGAGTGAATGGCCGTGTGACTGACTCTATGGGCGAGTGAGTGGTTGTGTTAGTAGTTGTATGGGTCTGTTACTGAGTATGTGAGAGGTTGTGTGGGTATGTAAATGGGTATATGAGAGGTTGTTTAGGGGTGTGAATGGGTGTGTGAGTGCTGCTGTGGATGGTGTCATCACTGATGTCATTTGAGATGTCATCAGTGATGTCATCACTGATATCACTGACCATGTCATGAGTGATGTTATATGTGAGGTGATAAGCAGTGCATTGCGGGCGCATAATTTGTAGTTTGCTCAGATAACGATAACTGCTGATTTTCACTGGTTTTGTACGAATGAAGTGTGAGCCTAATAATATTTGTCCCTGTGACCTTTGTTTGTTTATAGCGAATTTCTCAGGTTTTTCTAATTCTGTTTCCTAACAATAATGTCCTTGTAACCTTTGGCTTTCTTAGTGAATTTCCACGTTTTTTAAAAATTGTAGTAACCTTTGTTAATGTTAACCTTTGGTTTTTTTAAGTGAGTTTGTAAAGTTTTTTGAGGATACTTTGTACATGTAACATCCTTTTATTGTTTGGTTTTATAGTACATTTGTATGGTTTTGAATCATTATTTTCGAACAATAATATTCATGGACTCTGTGAGTGAGTGCATGAGTGTGTCACTCAGTCTGTGACTGGTTGTATAAGTGTCGGAGTGGGTCTCGGACTGGTTGTGTGACTGTCTGAGTATTTGAGTACATTTGTGAGTGAGTGAGTGTATAAGTGTTTGAGTGGGTCTGTGAGTGGGTGCATGAGTGTCTGAGTAGGCGTTTAATTGGGTATATCAGTGTCTGAATAGGAGTCTGAGTGGGTGTGTCAGTGTCTGAGTGGGCTTGTGAGTGGGTCCATGAGTGCAGTATGGATGAGTGAGTGGTTTCTATGTAGATCTATGAGTCAGTGAGTAGGTGTGTAAGTACTGGTATGGGTCTATGAATGGGTATGTGAAAGGTTGTGTGGGAGATGGAGTGGGTGTATGAACTGTTCTATGGGGGTGTGATGGGTGTGTTAGTTATTTTGTGGATGATGTAATCAGTGATGTCATGAGTGATGTAATTTGAGATGTCAACAGTGATGTCACTGACCATGTCATGAGTGATGTAATATGTTAGGTCATAAGCAGTGCATTGTGGGGGTGTAAGTTATAGTTAGCTCAGGTAACTGTAACTGCCAAATGTCACTGGTTTTATATGAGTGAAATCTGACCCTAACTATAATGTATCTGTAACCTTTTGTTTTTCAGTGAATTTCTAAGGTTTTTTCAGTTCTATTTGCTAACTAACATCCCTGTAACCTTTGTTTTTCTCAGCAAATTTCAATGGTTAACTAGTAGTCGTGTTTGCAGAGTAGTGGAGAAAGGGGCCTGGGCCTCCAACCAGCTCTCAGAAATCCAGCTGTGTTGGACTTACAGGAGGTACCAGGAGTGCTTCTTGGCCCCCAAGGTCCCGCAGGAGTAAAGTGTACTTCATCCCTCAACCAGTAGTGCAGACAAGTCGTGTTTGCTGAGTGGGGTAGTTGGCCCCCAAGGCTGTCTTTGGGGGCCAACTACCCCTCCTGTTATCTCCAGTAAGTCCCACGCAGTGGGAGTGCTGAGGCTTGGCAGGAGGCCATGCCCCCTTTCTCCACCACTCTGCAAACATTCCTCCTGGTGCACTAGTAGTAGGTGGATGAAGTCCCCTTGCCTATTGAGGGTCAAAAAATTGTTTTTAAAAAAGGGAAGGGGCCTGCACAGCCCCCTCCTGGACCATTTACAGCTCAGGAACCCTATCTCCTGGGGCATGACCCTTTTCTTAATAGAACAAAATACAGGTTGGGGGGCCTTGTGACCCCCTCTGGGCTGTTTTTGGCCTTGGGGACCCCATCCCCCGGGGCTCTACCCATAGTGTTGGTGCCCTGGTCCCACCCAGGGCACCCACGTTTTACACGTTGGGGACCGCTGGGGGAGCTTGAAGGCCTCTGCGGTCCCTACCGGTTCCCCACCTCCTGTGGGAGTTGGCATTGCTTTTACACACAAGGGGCTGCTGACATGCAGCTCCCTGTGTTGAAAAGCAAAGTGTGCTCCGCTTTGACCAGGCAACAGCAAAATGCTCTCGCTTGCTAAGAGCACTATTTACTATGGCAAACTGCAATGTCCCAGGGTTGGCACCCCAGTACATTGCTGGAGCCGGCCTTGGGGGGTGGCAATCCCCATGCCATTTACGGCCCCAACAGTGGGGCCACAATATAATTAAGCCCCTGGGAGGTGGTGGTCCCCAGGGCTGCAGGGCCACGCTGCACCCTTCGGTAATTATATAGAGTTGCCAAGGGAGTTGGAGGTCCCTGGGGCTGTGTGGGGGCAAGAGCCCTCTAAGCATTTTTATTAAATTTAGCCCTGGGGGAATGGTGGTCCCCCACATTTGTGTCATTTAACCCCAGGGAGATGGCGGTTCCAGGGGCTGAGGGGGAGGCTGTATAGGCCCTCCGCATCACTTTTCACATCTTTGCCTCAGGGAGGTGGCAGTCCCCGGGGCAGTGGGGAGCTGTGGGGCTCCCCCTCATATAATATTTTGACTGCCCCAAGGAGGTGAAGGTACCCAGGGCTTTGAATAGCCCAAAGAGGGGAGCCCTTGCATCCCCCTCTATATTTAGACGTGCCCCCGGGACCTGTTCCACCCGGGGACTGATTTCAAACAAAGCAAGGGAGCCTGTGAATCATTTTGAAAAAATATGTCAGCGGGAGTTGTGGATCCAGCAAGACTCCAGCAGAAAATGTACTAAAGAAAATGGCTTTTTGGCCCTCGGGGGTCCCTTTTGGGTCCCTGTGGGACCTCCCCAAGAAGCCTGGGGGTCAGGGTGTTTCTACCCTGTCCCCGTTTCTTTAAAAAAAAAAAATTTTGTGACTCGATTCTACCAAATCAGATCTCGGGCATGAAATCGGGAGGGGTCGCAGTTCCACCACTGCCTCCACTGTATATCTTGACAATCTTTCAGTTTCTAAGCAACTACTGAATGGATTGACACCAAATCACAAAAAGGAATTTCCATGAACTAACGCCTACCTTCCTGACAGATTTGGTGTGATTCCGTTCCACAGTTCAGGCTGTAGTCATGTCTAAATGTCCTATGGGATTTAACATGGAGAAAATGCACTTTTAAGCACACCCTGTTTTTCCGCCCTCCCCTTGATGGATCACCCCAAATCTTTCAAGATTGCAGCGTAACAAGTTGGAAAATTTCATGAAGATTTGTCAAGCGGCCCCAAAGTTATTAGCAAAACAAAAACACTTTTCCTATGGAAAATAGGTCTTAACTATATTCCATGTCTTAGCAACAAATACTGTTGCCAAGACACCAGTCAAAACCGGGCACAGCCTCCAATATTCTTCAGTGCAAAATGTATTTAATTTGTTCACACATGTCCATTCATATTCAATGAAAAAACCAGAGGTCACAGGGACGTTATAGTTAGGCTGACATTTCACTCGTACAAAACCAGAGAAATTCAGCAGTTACAGTTAGCTAAGCTAACTTTAACTCATGTCCCACAATGCACTGCTTATGACCTCACATATTACATCACTTATGACATGGTCAATGACAAAGTTGATGACATCACTGATGGCACCTTAAATGACATCACTGATGACATCCCCTACAGAATCTTTGATGCACCCACTCACACCCCATGTAACCTTTCATACACCCACTCTAATGCTCACACTACCATTCTCGAAACCCTTCACACACCCATACCAGTATTTACATACCCACTCAATGATTTGTAGGTCTTCACACACATCCATTCAGTCACCCATGTAGCCACTTCTACACCAACTCACTCACTAATAAAGACACTGATACTTCTACTCATACTGCCACACAGCCACTCACACACTCTCAGTCACCCATAGAGATACATTGCTTTACGCATATTACTATATACATACTTCCTCAAAAACATATTTAAACGCATATTTTTATACTAAGTTTCTTTAAAATTCCTCTTTCAGACCTATTTTTCATATTTGTGGTTATTCGGGACGTCACAATGACATTGTTAACCACGACAATAGTGTCTTTTCCGTAAAGTGAAAACACATATATGCACACATATTACAGTATTTTAAACACTAGGGGTTTATTACTGTACACGTCAAATGCATGTTTTTCTAGTGGTTTTGGCATACTGCCCTCGGACTGCCAGATTACCAGAGGTGCTCGTATTCAGTGTTATGCCATGCACTGATTTGTAATTGTAGGAAGCTGGCTCTGTATATACTATACCAAAATGAGATATAGTGTGCACAGAGTCCAGTGGAACCCCAAAGGTAGGAAGAGGTAAAAGTAGATAGCACCTTACTCTCTATTTGTTGTAGGGTGGGTGAGAGTAAGGCTTTATCAGAGGGTAGTGTTAAGCTTTTGTTGTACACACTCAATTATCAAATGATTGTCACACATGCAAAGACTGAACTCAAAGAAAATGTTTAACAAACAAAATTGGTCTAAGTTATTTTATTTCCTAGAACCAAGCAAGCCTGGCACAGGTAAGTGAATTATACTTTGCAGTAGTAATACAGTTCTGAATTGCAATTGTAAATACACTTTTGAATTACTGTAGTAAATGTACTTTTGAATTATGGTGCAATCACTAGTAATGCATTACTCTGAAATATTGTGCATAGACTTTGTATAGGCTTTTCAGTAATATGTCAAGCAAGTTACTTTGCAGATTACTTTTCTTACACAGTGTAGTACACCTGGCTCCTACATTGGGACATGTCCTGCTAACAGGTAAGTATAAGTATTTTAGTTATCTGGCAGGGCAAAAGGAGGTCTATCCATTTTTATATCAACAGATTTTCTGTGGTCCCATAGTCGCATTGACCTAGATTGTACATGGATGCAATGCATTAAAATTGAGATCTCCTCTAATATGGGCATTCTGATTGTGAATCTTTACATGCACCCCGGCGGGAAACAAAAAGGGGAGAGAATAAAACAACTAGTAACCGTAATCAACATGTTAAAGTCCACCTACCCAAGCGAAAACATGCTTATAACCGGGGATTTCAATATGAATCTAATTCAACGCCAGGAGGAAACCCTCCCTACCCATATCGATCCACGGCAAGGCAATCAAGGTAGACAAAGGGCAATGGGAAGAAAATGTGCCACAGAATTAGAAGCGCTCCACTTGTATACCTTAAACGGAAGGGGCCACCTAGATACACCGGCCGCCCTAACGAGGGTCTCCAAGAATTCTGGATCAACCATAGATTACACCCTGGCTGACCCCGACCTATTTCCTTATATCAGAGACTTCCATGTTCAGGAACGCGGAGAAAGTGATCACTTCCCTCAGACATTCACCTTGAATATCCATCTGAACAAGTCCGTCCAAGCACTGCCCCTATCCTTGAACACCCAAATCTTTAACCTACAACGGCTAAATTGGAACGAAGAAATCCTCCCTAACTTAATGGCGTCATGCAACGCATTGCTTTCCCTACCTGATATATCAAACAATATAATAAAGAGCTGGGAGTCCTTTGTAGTAGATATAAACAAGAAATTTCAATCTAACCACAGAGGACATAAAACCATAAGAAACAGTGGAGGGAAATGGTTCACCCCAAAATTACGACAATTAAAAAAGCTAATGAATGCATTTCTTAGGGCTGAACGTAAAAAGGAACTTCATTTTTCACAACAAACTTTGAAAACAATTGAAGCCTTAAAAAAAGGGCAAAAAAGAGAGACCAATCAAGCCAAGCGAGTATATAGGGAAAAACTAGCGTGTACCATACTTCATGCAAGTAAGTTGCAGAACTCAAGAGTCTTTTGGGCAAAAATAAACTTCTTGCTTAATGGCAAATACCGGCAGTTCAACTCAGACTTGACTGATCAGCTTTGGCATAGCCACATTGATTTACTATATAACTTCATGGACAATATAGCTATAGACAACAAAGTCGAGTCCCCCCCAGAGACTCCTCCATCAAGTCTGAGAACAGCAGCAGATTTAAATTCTATTGATCCTAAAGCTTCCAGCGAATCATTAACAATAAAGTATATAGAAGAAACCGATTTGATTACACCTACGCAGGTTTCTAACGTCATAAATGCAACGAGAGCAGACGGAGCGCCTGGACCAAATGGTCTTCCCAATGTGTTATTTAGGTCAAGCCCTACTTTTTGGGCCAGCCAACTATCCCCCTTATTCACCCACAGTCTAAGGACCGGGAACATTCCCGAATCGTGGAGGGGCAGCATTTTACACCCAATACACAAATCCGGGTCCTGCTCAGATCCCAACAACTATAGGCTAATAGCCTTAATAGATGTGGAGGCTAAGATCTACTCGACAATTCTACTGGTAGAATAGGAAGCTTGGGTTAGCAGTATAGGGCTAATCCCCCCGACTCAAACAGGCTTCCGCCCAGGAATGGGTACTCTCACAAACCTATCTGCAATAACCCTCCTTGCTAGAAAGGCAATTGACAATTCAAACTCGCTGTACACTTGTTTTTTGGACCTAAAAGCGGCCTTTGACAAAGTCCCCAGATCCAAACTTTGGACTAAAATGAAAGCCTGGGGCGCGCCGGCAAAGCTACTGGGAGCAATCATAGAGCTTTATTCACCCACATGGGTCCAAGTGAAAAAAGGAGACGGCCGATGCTTGACAAAGAAAGTTTGTACGCTCAACGGCTTAAAACAAGGCTGTGTATTGGCCCCCTGCCTCTTCAACATCTACACTGTGGACCTAGAAAGTGACTTACGTTCCATCCAGGGAGACCCACCAAAATTGGGTAACTCACCCATAATGAGTCTACAATATGCAGATGATATTGTGCTCTTGTCACAAACTCCTCTTGGTCTACAACGTATGATCTCCAAACTTGTGACAAATCTCTCGAATGCACAATTATCAATAAATCTTAAGAAAACTAACATCTTATGTTTCTCCGGTTCACGCAAGAAAAGAAACAAATTTGCCAGGAAAATAAATTCCACCATACTAACTCAGGTAGACCAATACAAATACTTGGGCATTTTATTGGACCATAAGTTAAGGTACAAACAGCATTTGGAACAGGGGAAATCGAAAGCCAAGCAACTCCAATTTGCCTTTAAAACCGTCCAAAAACACCTATGCGGAAACTCCACCGGCCATATTTTAAAGATTGTAGCTGCTAAATTTCTGCCATCGCGTACATATGGCTCTGAGATGATGGCAACCCGGGACTCTACAGTCCTAAATCTTGCCCAATCCAGTCTGTTCAAAAACCTTTTTTCAATTCCGCGTCACATCTCCCAAGCACAGATACGTTTGGAATACGGCCTTACAAATCAGTTTCCGGCAAGACAAGGAGCCCTTGCCAAATATTATTGGCGAATGAGGGACGCAGAAGATCATTCCCTGGCTCAACTGTGCTGGCTAGAAGTTGAAAAACAGGCAGGCCGCCCTAATTCCACATATAAGTCCCTTAGGCAAGCACTTCATGCGTTAGGACTGGAAGACTCCTGGCTTTTATCCATGACTTACACCGCTTTTAAACAGATTACTAACAAAGCAATCAAACAAATGTCACTACTACTGGACAAAGCGGCCGTGGTTGGTAAAAGCCGTGCCTGGATGTTCCTCCCATCATACATCCACCTGAAACCCCACCCATATTTGCAAAACTGCTTTAGGGACTATTACAAAAGGAAATTAAGTTTGCTAAGGCTGGGCTGCTTTTCGAGTAAAGACCTCACCCCTAAATGGCTACGGACGTGGCCAACATCTGACTGTCGCCTTTGCGGCAATGGTGTAGAGTCACTTCTGCACTTAATATGTATATGCCCGGCACTCCAGGAACTAAGGAAAACACTTCTGTTACCACTCTTAAGAGACGCTCAGGTGAGAACTTGCAGGGCGGCTGTTATTAAATGCCTCAGCGGGTCTTGGATCCAATTATCCTGCAATACTATAAAATTTCTGAAGTACGCCGCTCAAGAGCTGGAAAATAATGCACCAACCAAAGAGCACTCAGGGTAACAGCCCTGGCCACAGTCGGTCATGGACCCTCTCTAAATTTATATTTATTTACTTTCACTTTACTCAATGGACACATTCTCCTCCATTCCCTAGCATAGTGTAAATATTTTTTACATTTGAGTTAAAAAAGCCAACGTGACCTAACTTACATCATTTTCCTAAGCTTTAGTTTCCCCCTAGAACATTCTTTGCAAAGCCTGTGTAATTTTATGTTGCTAATTCTTTTTAATTGATTTGTTGTTTATTTGTGCAGTTTTTAAAGATGTAAATGTTGATCGCATGGTGGTAAGCTCCACCCTTTTATGATTTTTTGTACAAATCAAATAAAAGTAACCTATCATCATAGTTATTTGTTTACAGTTTTATAGATTTTTATTGATTTTCCAACTCCACACTTCATAGAAAAACCATCAATTTTATCCTTTGGGAGAAAATAGTGTTATCGGATTAGCGGTAAGTACTTTGTTGTTGGAGTTGGGGTTCTGGGGTTAGACTCAAGTGTCCCCCTGGATCGAGGTTGCGCTATCAAAGCACCTCCAGCAGCACTAGGGCGGCTGGGTGTAGAGTGCTGATGCCCAATGTTATCCAATGAAGGATAGGTGGCCTCCAGTTGGTGGCTGCTGGCAAGCAGGCCACAAGATTGTGAGAGCCAAGCTTTTGGTGTTAGGCTCAGGGCAAAGGGGGACCAAGTTTAGCACACAAAGTGCACCCGCAGCGGCGCAGAGGAGGCTGGGTGTATGGTGCTGTTTTGGCATTGGCTGCCCTGTTCTTTTCAATAGGGATTTTTGGTTTTGGTTTATAGCTGCAGGCTCGCTCCAGGAAGACTTCAGAGAGGAACCAATGGCGGGGCAGGTAAGTTGGAGAGTTCGGGACTTAGTTGCACCTCGGGTTCTTTTTTCCAGGGCACAGGCTAGCTGGATGCAGGGGTGTCTTTGGAGGTCGGATTTCACCTTACCGGGCACCTCATGGATTCGGGGTCTCCGTACAGAGGCTGCAGGCGACGTCAGGGCAGTCCCGGAAGGGTCAACCCACTTTGGACTCAGACTCTGGAGCACCGGGGGGCCTAGCTGGGACCACTGCGCCACTCAAACTCAGTCTGTAGGCGACGGGTGCAGTGGTGGTTCCAGGCTTTGGGTTTCTTTTCCTTCAGCATGCTCAGAGTCTTTCTTTGGTGTTTCTTTTGAACAGAGCTGCTGTTCACAGGCAATCCATTTTTTTTCATAGGCAGTCAGTCCTCCCAGGGGTTCTGGAGGTCGCTGGCTTCAGGACAAGACGATTTTTGGGGCAGGATCTCTGGAAACTGCAGAGGGGTCGGTAGGGCTGGGGCCAAGTCAGTTCTTCTCTGCAGTCTCCTCTGCTGGGTGTCGTCTTTCGTTCTTCTTCGTAGGTTGTGGGAATCTGCCTTCTTGGTTCAGGGCTGCCCCTAAATAGTAATAATAATAATAATAATAATCCACATCTGTAAAGCGCACAATCACCCGTAAGGGTCTCTAGGCGCTGGGGGCCGTCGGGAAGATTAAGCAAGCTATTGCCCAGAGTCACATGGTGCTGGGCTAACCTGCCGCCGGAGCCGGGGATCGAACCCTGATCCCCAGATTCCAGCGTCAGTCGCCCTGGCCGCGGCGCCACACCTCTCCCACTGTATTAAGAGGGCATTTTAGGGGCCTCACGGTTAGTAGCCAATGTGCTACTGGGCCTAGGTTGACTACACCCTTTGTGTGCTCACCTCACTTGGGGGAGTGGGCACAACCCCTAGTCTTGATTGGCGAGTGCATGCCATATGCAAGATGGCAGGCACTAAAGAGTGGGCTTCACCTCGCCTCCCCCACCTGAGGGGTGGGGTTGGCAGAGGTGGGTACACCTTCTGAGCTGTGCTAAGTTTACCCACTTGTCTTCCCACCGAAAAGGAGGGGAGACAGGAATGGTGCCTGCTCCTGATAGCAGGAGAGGCTGGGCGTCGCATTACAAAGGCGCAAGGCCTTTGAAGCTCCCCTGCCACAGATGGCTCTTCCAGGCTGGAGGGGCGGTGTGAACACCTCTGCCCAGGAAAGGCCTTGTTTCTGGGCTCAGGGAGCGAAAGCTCCCACCCCAGGGGTCCAGAAACATGTCTCGTGGTGAGAGGCTGGTGTGTAACAGTCAGGAAACCCACCAAAGGCTGGTCCTTTTTCTCTAAGATGCGCTGTGAGCGCATTTTTCATTAAATCCCACATTGGCATCAGTGTGGGTTTAATGTGCTGAGAAGTTTGATACCAAACTTCCCAGTTTTCAGTAAAGCCATAATGGTTCTGTTGAGTGCGTATTGACAAACTCCCAGCACCATATACTCTTAATGGCAGTACTTGTCTAAGAATGGGCTTAGATACTGTAAGGGTACAGGGCAAATGCACCTGTACCCTCACCACTGATATAGTGCACCCAGCTAGAGGGGTGGCTGATATATGCCAGGGCAGTGGTTTGTAGACATGGCACCCAGGGATGTGTGCCATGTCGACTCTTCACTTTGTTCTGCACCAAAACACGCAGCCTGCAAAGGCAGTTTGTGAGTGTAAAGGTACAGGGTCTCTAAGGGTGGGTCAATAAGTGCTGCAGCCCGTAGAGGCCTTCCATGGCCACAGTTCCCTTGGTACTTGTGGTACCATTTACAAGGGACTACCCTGTGGCCAGAAAGTGCCAATTGAGGGTATAATTTGGGAAAGAACACAGAGACCCTGAGAACCTGATTGTAAGGGACCCAGGGCACATCAAGTCAAAGTGCATCAATAGTTTGGCAAAAAGTGGGGGGTTACTGCAACACCAACCCAGCTTCCTACTGTAACCCAAAAGATGTCTTCCTTTTGATCCAGAAAGCCATATTACTCTGGTGCAGATTTGTGACCACTATTCAGACCACTTACCTGTGTGAGAGAGTTTGCTGCACACTGAGAGGAGAAGCGCAGGAGCGCTATCACCACCCAACGACCGCCACCGCTACCTCCAGCTGCGCTGCCGCCTCGGGACTACCAATCCCGGCATCCCTTGCGGCGGCGCCTAGCCCTGACGCGTTTGCAGCATCAGGAGGGGCTTCAAGAGAGCTGTGCCCTCGGTGGAGCGGGGGAACCACTATTCAGACCACTTACCTGTGTGAGAGAGTTTGCTGCACACTGAGAGGAGAAGCGCAGGAGCGCTATCACCACCCAACGACCGCCACCTCTACCTCCAGCTGCGCTGCCGCCTCGGGACTACCGATCCCGGCATCCCTTGCGGCGGCGCCTAGCCCTGACGCGTTTGCAGCGTCAGGAGGGGCTTCAAGAGAGCTGTGCCCTCGGTGGAGCGGGGGAACCACTATTCAGACCACTTACCTGTGTGAGAGAGTTTGCTGCACACTGAGAGGAGAAGCGCAGGAGCGCTATCACCACCCAACGACTGCCACCGCTACCTCCAGCTGCGCTGCCGCCTCGGGACTACCAATCCCGGCATCCCTTGCGGCGGCGCCTAGCCCTGACGCGTTTGCAGCATCAGGAGGGGCTTCAAGAGAGCTGTGCCCTCGGTAGAGCGGGGGAACCACTATTCAGACCACTTACCTGTGTGAGAGAGTTTGCTGCACACTGAGAGGAGAAGCGCAGCAGCGCTATCACCACCCAACGACCGCCACCGCTACCTCCAGCTGCGCTGCTGCCTAGGGACTACCAATCCCGGCATCCCTTGCGGCGGCGCCTAGCCCTGACGCGTTTGCAGCGTCAGGAGGGGCTTCAAGAGAGCTGTGCCCTCGGTGGAGCGGGGGAACCACTATTCAGACCACTTACCTGTGTGAGAGAGTTTGCTGCACACTGAGAGGAGAAGCGCAGGAGCGCTATCACCACCCAACGACCGCCACCGCTACCTCCAGCTGCGCTGCCGCCTCGGGACTACCAATCCCGGCATCCCTTGCGGCGGCGCCTAGCCCTGACGCGTTTGCAGCGTCAGGAGGGGCTTCAAGAGAGCTGTGCCCTCGGTGGAGCGGGGGAACCACTATTCAGACCACTTACCTGTGTGAGAGAGTTTGCTGCACACTGAGAGGAGAAGCGCAGGAGCGCTATCACCACCCAACGACCGCCACCGCTACCTCCAGCTGCGCTGCCGCCTTGGGACTACCAATCCCGGCATCCCTTGCGGCGGCGCCTAGCCCTGACGCGTTTGCAGCGTCAGGAGGGGCTTCAAGAGAGCTGTGCCCTCGGTGGAGCGGGGGAACCACTATTCAGACCACTTACCTGTGTGAGAGAGTTTGCTGCACACTGAGAGGAGAAGCGCAGGAGCGCTATCACCACCCAATGACCGCCACCGCTACCTCCAGCTGCGCTGCCGCCTCGGGACTACCAATCCCGGCATCCCTTGCGGCGGCGCCTAGCCCTGACGCGTTTGCAGCATCAGGAGGGGCTTCAAGAGAGCTGTGCCCTCGGTGGAGCGGGGGAACCACTATTCAGACCACTTACCTGTGTGAGAGAGTTTGCTGCACACTGAGAGGAGAAGCGCAGCAGCGCTATCACCACCCAACGACCGCTACCTCCAGCTGCGCTGCTGCCTAGGGACTACCAATCCCGGCATCCCTTGCGGCGGCGCCTAGCCCTGACGCGTTTGCAGCGTCAGGAGGGGCTTCAAGAGAGCTGTGCCCTCGGTGGAGCGGGGGAACCACTATTCAGACCACTTACCTGTGTGAGAGAGTTTGCTGCACACTGAGAGGAGAAGCGCAGGAGCGCTATCACCACCCAACGACCGCCACCGCTACCTCCAGCTGCGCTGCCGCCTTGGGACTACCAATCCCGGCATCCCTTGCGGCGGCGCCTAGCCCTGACGCGTTTGCAGCGTCAGGAGGGGCTTCAAGAGAGCTGTGCCCTCGGTGGAGTGGGGGAACCACTATTCAGACCACTTACCTGTGTGAGAGAGTTTGCTGCACACTGAGAGGAGAAGCGCAGGAGCGCTATCACCACCCAACGACCGCCACCGCTACCTCCAGCTGCGCTGCCGCCTTGGGACTACCAATCCCGGCATCCCTTGCGGCGGCGCCTAGCCCTGACGCGTTTGCAGCGTCAGGAGGGGCTTCAAGAGAGCTGTGCCCTCCGCGTCGCGGGACGCCGGGCGAAGCCCGGGCAAAGGGCGGGCCCTCTACGGCCCTCATCGGCAGGAAGAGTCAGGGACAGGGCCTGGAACGCTGCCCAAAACACCATTTGTGAGTTTGTACCACATACACCTAACACTGCAATTATAGGAAAGTCATCCTGTGTAACAGTATTGTACGGTATAACTTGGGGGTAACCGGTGTTACAACCTCCTAATATGTCGAAGTCAAAAACGACTCAAGCTATTAATACTCTCGACAATTATATGGTTCAGGTTGTTGCAAAAATAAACAGTGATAGGAGATCCTCACTGGGGTTGAGCCTTTCCCCTGTACTGCCATCACCTGATAATATGCCTCCAGACATACCTGACCTTGATATTAGCAATGAGGTTTTTCAGCAACCTGAGAATAACCCATTAACCCAGCTATTAGTAGCTATAGCTGACTCAGACGCTGAGAGTATACCTGATGAAGACATAGTATTGTTCGAAGAGGAGCCCCCAGCACCGGTACCAGCCCCAAGAGTTGCTAAGGGGGGGGAAAAGAGTCTTCCAAAACGGGGCGGGCTTTGCTCAAGCAAAAAACGCTCAGATGTATCCCCACCGAAAAGTACTGGAGAAGATGTAAGGGGAATCCCTGGGGGAAAGTTACTTTTGGACGAAGATCAATTTAAGAAACTGTTAAACGCCCTAGATAGTAAAATTAAGACCATAACTAAACCCCTTCTATGCAAAATAGATCACCTCACTGAAGAGGTGAACAGGTTGGGGGGACTTTTGCAAAAATCATTAAAGGAAGCAGCAAAAAATCCTAAGCAGGAAACACTTAGAGTCGAGTCAAAAAAAACACAGACAGCACCCAGGACAGAACCCTTGGAAAATACTCCTCTTATTCCTATTCCATCTAACGATATGGGGGGGGGGATCCCAGGAGACTGGGTACTAATATCGGTGATTCTGAAAGGCCAAGGCAATGGGACAGGCTGGTAGACTCCAATATAGAGAAGGGACCAGTAGAATTAATCGTAGAGGCATCCCCCCTAGTACTGGTCCTGGCGAATGTCCCACTCCTAGAATCTGGGCAAGTAGAGAACTCATCATCCCTAATAAATAAATCATTGCACTGGCTAGATAGGAACATGGCCTTTTCTCCTGGGGGCATGGACCAGTTGGCACAAGAAGTTGTGAAGGCTAGAAGAGTAGAATGGATCGGGGGTGGTAATAAAAAATTTAGAGGGGATTGTGTGGTGCTACATTTTTCTGATCCTGAAGTGCTGCCAAACATTCTAGCAAACATATATCCTCCCCAGCGCAGATCTACAGAGATAGTTCCTCTAACGTTAGATTTTTTCTATGCAAAGAAAGGGAACACTTTAAATCCCACAGTACTTAGGACAAAATGGAATCCTGTGGTAAGGAAAGGCAAACCCCTTGGTATAAGAAGTAATTGGGGCATGCCGATGGAAAATAGATACTCTGCCCTTTCTGATCTCAATGAGTGTGACTGACTGAATGGGCGGATGAGTGCATTCAAGGGAAACATAATTGGGATCCAAGAGGGGGAAACTGGTATTGCTAAGAAGCTTATTGTCACTAACTCTAGTAATGGGAGGACACCCTGTCGTACAGGGGTTCATTCTTGTACTATGGGGCACTTGGCTCCCACTCCCCCTATTATTGAAAATAGCAGGGCACCTAGCCCCCCTCCTACTCTGGCCCAACCCCTGCATGCCCAATATGTATCACTACCGAACTTGAGGGCTAGCCCGTTGAAGGAAGGTCTTAAATTCCTATCCTGGAATCTGGCGGGAATCTTTAACAAACTAGATTCCCCAGAATGGTGCGAATTTATTGACCTCCATGATGTAATTATGTTCCAGGAAACATGGGCAGTGATCCCTGCCCATCGTCAGGGTTTTTTAAATTTCTTTGTCCCTGCGAAAAAGCATCCAAAAGGGCGGCCCTCAGGGGGACTAATCACATGGGTACGCCAATAATTACAATGTACCATTAGAGCGAGACCCGTTAATAATTGTGATTTACTGCCAATTGTGATAACCTGGGCTGACGGCCAGGAGATGGCCCTCTATAAC
The DNA here is from genome assembly GCF_964261635.1 of Lissotriton helveticus. Taxonomy (NCBI): domain Eukaryota; kingdom Metazoa; phylum Chordata; class Amphibia; order Caudata; family Salamandridae; genus Lissotriton; species Lissotriton helveticus. Next base: position 477,539,807 of record NC_136068.1, on the reverse strand, counting down.
ATGTATGCCAGGGGAACAATAGGGGGTAAAGCTTCAGAGGTGGTAGTAACACTTGATAACGATCTGGAGAATCTACCAACGCATATCACTATCCTAGTGGGGGGAGACATGAACACTACATTCGAACCACTAGGCCAGGAGGATAATGAAATGTCCCTAGAGGAAGATACTAAATGGGGAATTCCCCAATTGGATTTACCCGTGGTAAAGAAATGGTCTGAAGTGGCAGTACAAGTAAAGAGTTTGTGTTTGGCCAGGGGGTTGAGGGCAGCAAATGGCCGCACCCCTTCAGACCTTCAGGGTGTTCATACCTTTGACAACACAAGGGCAAGCAGTCGGATAGATTTCATCCTTGTAGATGTCAGAGATTGGCATAAGATGATAGATATGAGAGTGACACCTAGATTGGAGAGTGACCACAACCCGTTGTGCTTGCTCTTCAAATTGGACCATGGAGTAATATTGCCAAATCCTGAAAGGGGCGTCATGCCACTAGATATTATTTCAACCAACAACCAACGCCATGTCAAATGGGCAACTCTGTTGGACAAGCCAGGGAAAATGCAGGATTTATTGGAGGTTGTTGCAAATGAGGTTAGCAGCTTGCAGGATCATTGTAATGCGCCAAATTTTAATAAATTAATCGAAGAGTCACACGTCAAGTTTTTTTCTAAAATACAGGGGTTCTTTTAAAAAAAAGTTTATCAGGGAAAGGGTGCTTGTCCTCGTAGACAATGGTATGACCATTCTTGTAGAAAGGCACGGCAGAACCTCAGCCAAGCGCTGAGGAGTAAAGAAGGAGTGTTGAAGGCCAGGGACGACTATAGAAAAGCTCAAGCTAGGGCAAAAAGGCTGTGGGACGAAAATCAATGGCTGGATCTAAAAAAAGCCTGCGCAGCTAAACAGCAAAAAGAGTTTTGGGCTATCTTAAAATGGGGTAGGGGGGGAATTGCAGATTGTCCAAAAAATCATGTGGCTAAGGAAGCATGGGTGGATTTCTTCAAACCGCAATATGCTGATAACTCGCCTCCGGGCTGCCACCCGCCCCCCAAAATGGTATTCTATAGTTATGAAGTATTCACATTGGGGGATGTAAATGTAGCATTGGACGGGGTGACCAGAGATAGGGCTCCAGGAATTGATGGAATACCGGCAGATGTATTTTAACCCGACCGGGCTAACTGGTGTCAATATTTTGTTTGGCTTGTAAACTCCATCGCTCAAGGAGCTGCGATACCAGTTTCATGGAAGGGCGCGGAGATCATTCCAGTTTTCAAAAAAGGGGACAAGGCCTTACCAAGTAATTATAGACCCATCAGCCTTATCGATTCTGCACAAAAGCTGATGGGTAGAATGATACAAAATAAAATACAAACTTGGATAGATGATAATGATATCCTCTCCCCGTACCAAGCTGGCTTCCGCCCCCTAACTAGCTCTGTCGACCAGGTATTCCATTTTTTAACCCTTTACTGGAAAAACGTGACCTTGACAAATGGCCCATTATATGCCGTTTTTGTCGACTTAAAGTCAGCATTTGACTTGGTACCTCGTCAAAAACTTTGGATTGTTCTTAGCGAGCTTGGAATCAGCCCCGAATTATTGACATTGTTAGTGCGTATGCACGAAAATAACTACGCCAGGATTAGGTGGGGTGCACAGGGGGACGTCACTGATTCTTTCCCCGTGGAGCGTGGGGTGAGACAGGGATGCGTCCTGGCCCCCGCCTTATTCTCCCTTTATATCAACGGCGTAGTAGACCATCTAAAGAAATCACCAACTGATGCCCCTATGCTAAATGGGGAGCGGGTTCCAGTACTAATGTTTGCTGATGACACTTTACTGGTCTCGCGGACCCCTAGCGGATTACAAAAGACAATTGATGCATTTGGAGATTTCTGTCGGATTCGGGGCCTGGAATTAAACACTACAAAGACCAAGTTCATGAACCTAAATCCTGCTAAGCAATTCAAGGGCAAAATAAATTTTAATGGGTCTGTTCTGGAAGAGGTGAATGCTTTCACTTACCTTGGTATTTCCTTGCAGGGTAGTATGAACTGGAAATCACACATTGATTCTGTGGTCTTAAAGTTCCATCAGCTGGCTGGGGCCATAGCACAAAAATATAAATCTTCGCTAACAAAACCCATCCAGCCTATTATGGAGATTTATAGTATGAAAGTGCTGGGTTCCTGCCTTTATGGATCAGAGCTATGGGGCTTCGCCAATCTGAGTGTCTTGGCTATTGCAGAGAACAAATTCCTTCGCCGGTTGGTTGGTGTCCCGCAGAGCACTCCATCGATCCCACTCCTATATGATCTAGGGAGGAAAAAGATCGAGGATATGGCTCGATTGCGCCCACTTTTATATTGGAGGCGCATAAAGACAACACCAGAACTGGACCATTATGCATCTGCTCTTATGGACATTATTAGCTCTGACCGGTTCCATAAAATAACTTGGCTTAAAGAAATTAGGAACTTGCTACAAAAACTGCATTTAGACCACTTATGGACTACTACTGACCCTTCCGCCTTTCCATCTAAGGTGTTGTTGAAAAAAATGTATTGGGACATGGTACACCAATCAGTTTTAATTTCCAATCAACCCTCTATGCTGACATCCCAGTATTTGGAGACCAAATTAGCCCCAAACTGTGAACAGTACTGGGATCTGATCACAAAACCCTTGGACAGAAAGCTGTATTTCCAGTTCAGAGTTGGTTGCCTACCTCTAAATGTTTTTACTTTAAAATGGTCACCAAGTAATGTTAATACATGTTGCTACTGCAAGGTCCACCTTGAGGACATTCCACACTTTTTGTTTGTATGCCCCCTGTATGCTGCTCCAAGAAGTAGATTGCTAAAACCAGTGTGCAAGAATTTGGGAATAAGAAAATACCTAGAAGCACTGAGAATATTAAGATCAAATTGTGCCCCCAATCTTGCAATTGCCCTAGCCAAATATTTGGGTTGGGCCTGGATCATCCGCACCCGCACTTTAACTGTGATTAATCATGAATGATGAAAAGTTTTTTGTTTTAAGCTAGATTTATCTTTTATGTATTAGATATAGTGACCCTGTACTTTTACACTGTATAAATTCCTTCTAGAGGAAAGAATTCGCCAGCATTTTGTATTTAATGTGTATCTTAAATTGATCTTAACTTAGTATAGTAATTATTTATGTTTAGAATAGGGATAAAATGCTTTTATGACAATGCTGTCGAATAAAGTATTGAAACTTGATTTGTGGCCAAGGTGTTTTGGGGCACCGAAATGCATTGATGCTATTTTCTTTAGAGTATGGATGAATTAAACTGTAATCTCAACTGCACCAGAGTGCTGTGGCATTCTATATATATCTATATATAGCTATATATATCTATATCTATATCTATATATATATCTATATCTATATATATATATATATATATTCACTGAAAAAACCATAGGTTATAGACCATATATAGTTAGGAATTTGCATTTACAAAACCTTGAAAATTCACTGAAAAAACCATAGGTTAGAGACCATATATAGTTAGCTGGACATTTTATTGACATAAAACCAATGAAATTCCATATATAGTTAGTTGCACTAACTATATATCGCGCACCCGCAATCCACTGCTGATGATGTCACATATTACATCATTCATGACATGGTCAGTGACATCACTGATGACATCACTGATGACATCTCAAATGTCAGGGGGTCAGGAGTGGTCTACCTTGCCCCCTTTCCTTCATTTCCCCCTTCGTTTTTCACCACATCTTGTCTCTCGATCGTACCGAGAGACAAGATGGCGGCCGCTCCGGACTGTTTAGAATGTTGACAGACACCGGAGAGCCAATCAGCTTCGCTTCGCGAAGTTCCGTTACGCGTCAGGTACGCGAACCGGGGCGCTAACCGGAGCGCTGTCACAGATATATATATTTTTTTAAACGTTAATTTCTCAAAATCCACTGGAGCACATATATTGAGACATAGCAAAGGCACGTCGGGCAAACCATATCTACAATTTTGCCAAGTTTCATGTAAATCTATTCAGCCGTTCGAGCTAAAAGTGAGTTCAACCGCCCTATGGAAAAATGAATGGGAAAAACGCGTTTGGGACCCCCCTTTTTTCTCAGCCCCCCAAATTTTCAGGGGCTGCTCAGAAACAAAATGTGCCATTTTCCTGAAAATTTCAGCCAATTCCGTCCACAAACGCTAAAGGTATTAGACATAGAATTTTCAGAAATCCCATAGAGAAAAAATCCTAACTATATTTACCCACTGGCTATCGCCAGTAGGTAATATACATATATAAACATATATAATCTGCATATCTATATAAATATAAATGCATGCATACATATACATATATGCATACATATGCATGTTATTTACATGAAAGTTTTAAAAACACTAATAAAAGCAAAGCTAAAAAGCCACCTCATTACAAACAGAATGGCTTTAACTTAAACGAGGGCGAGATCTATTGCATTTTCAATGCTTGTTTACTTTGGTTCTATCAAGAAGGCATTGAGATGTGTCACACATTTGCCATAAATTCTGAATGTTAGCACTCTAGTTGCTCATTAGATCACTGTAGTAAAGCTAGTGCTCACCAGGGAAGTCTGCTGCTAATCATGGTTTGCAGCCATTTTCCCGCATTTTTTATCCCGCAGACTTTCAGTCCGCATACCATTATCCCGCAAGGTCATTGACCTCGCATACCATTATCCCGCATTTTTTCAAAACGCATGTGCATTTATCGCGCATGCCTTTACAAAGAATTACGTTTTAAAGGCATGTATGGTAAATGCATTTGCGTTGTGAAAACCACGATGACGAGAGAGGTAAGCGGGTTTGTGTTAATTTTTTCGTGGGTTAGTGATTGTGTAGTGTAGTGTAGTGTTGTGTAGTGTAGTGTTGTGTTAGTGTAGTGTAGAGTTGTGGTGGTTGTTTAGTGTAGGGTCATGCTGGGGGTAGTGTTTTAGGGTTTAGGGTTGTGTTGTAGTGTTTGCGTAGTGTAGGGTCATGCTGGGGGTAGTGTTTTAGGGTTTAGGGTAGTGTTGTAGTGTTTGCGTAGTGTAGGGTCATGCTGGGGGTAGTGTTTTAGGGTTTAGGGTTGTGTTGTAGTGTTTGCATAGTGTAGGGTCATGCTGGGGCTAGTGTTTTAGGGTTTAGGGTAGTGTTGTAGTGTTTGCGTAGTGTAGGGTCATGCTGGGCGTAGTGTTTTAGGGTTTAGGATAGTGTTGTAGTGTTTGCGTAGTGTAGGGTCATGCTGGGGGTAGTGTTTTAGGGTTTTGGGTAGTGTTGTAGTGTTTGCGTAGTGTAGGGTCATGCTGGGGTGTAGTATTTTAGGGTTTAGGGTAGTGTTGTAGTGTTTGCGTAGTGTAGGGTCATGCTGGGGGTAGTGTTTTAGGGTTTTGGGTAGTGTTGTAGTGTTTGCGTAGTGTAGGGTCATGCTGGGGGTAGTGTTTTAGGGTTTTGGGTAGTGTTGTAGTGTTTGCGTAGTGTAGGGTCATGCTGGGGTGTAGTGTTTTAGGGTTTTGGGTAGTGTTGTAGTGTTTGCGTAGTGTAGGGTCATGCTGGGGTGTAGTGTTTTAGGGTTTTGGGTAGTGTTGTAGTGTTTGCGTAGTGTAGGGTCATGCTGGGGGTAGTGTTTTAGGGTTTTGGGTAGTGTTGTAGTGTTTGCGTAGTGTAGGGTCATGCTGGGGGTAGTGTTTTAGGATTTTGGGTAATGTTGTAGTGTTTGCGTAGTGTAGGGTCATGCTGGGGGGTAGTGTTTTAGGGTTTTGGGTAGTGTTGTACTGTTTGCGTAGTGTAGGGTCATGCTGGGGGTAGTGTTTTAGGGTTTTGTGTAGTGTTGTAGTGTTTGCGTAGTGTAGGGTCATGCTGGGGGTAGTGTTTTAGGGTTTAGGGTAGTGTTGTAGTGTTTGCGTAGTGTAGGGTCATGCTGGGGGTAGTGTTTTAGGGTTTAGGGTAGTGTTGTAGTGTTTGCGTAGTGTAGGGTCATGCTGGGGGTAGTGTTTTAGGGTTTAGGGTAGTGTTGTAGTGTTTGCGTAGTGTAGGGTCATGCTGGGGGTAGTGTTTTAGGGTAGTGTTGTAGTGTTTGCGTAGTGTAGGGTCATGCTGGGGGTAGTGTTTTAGGGTTTGTGGTAGTGTTGTAGTGTTTGCGTAGTGTAGGGTCATGCTGGGGTGTAGTGTTTTAGGGTTTTGGGTAGTGTTGTAGTGTTTGCGTAGTGTAGGGTCATGCTGGGGGTAGTGTTTTAGGGTTTAGGGTAGTGTTGTAGTGTTTGCGTAGTGTAGGGTCATGCTGGGGTGTAGTGTTTTAGGGTTTTGGGTAGTGTTGTAGTGTTTGCGTAGTGTAGGGTCATGCTGGGGGTAGTGTTTTAGGGTTTAGGGTAGTGTTGTAGTGTTTGCGTAGTGTAGGGTCATGCTGGGGGTAGTGTTTTAGGGTTTAGGGTAGTGTTGTAGTGTTTGCGTAGTGTAGGGTCATGCTGGGGGTAGTGTTTTAGGGTTTAGGGTTGTGTTGTAGTGTTTGCGTAGTGTAGGGTCATACTGGGGGTAGTGTTTTAGGGTTTAGGGTTGTGTTGTAGTGTTTGTGTAGTGTAGGGTCATGCTGGGGGTAGTGTTTTAGGGTTTAGGGTAGTGTTGTAGTGTTTGCGTAGTGTAGGGTCATGCTGGGGTGTAGTGTTTTAGGGTTTTGGGTAGTGTTGTAGTGTTTGCGTAGTGTAGGGTCATGCTGGGGGTAGTGTTTTAGGGTTTAGGGTAGTGTTGTAGTGTTTGCGTAGTGTAGGGTCATGCTGGGGGTAGTGTTTTAGGGTTTAGGGTTGTGTTGTAGTGTTTGCGTAGTGTAGGGTCATGCTGGGGGTAGTGTTTTAGGGTTTAGGGTTGTGTTGTAGTGTATGTGTAGTGTAGGGTCATGCTGGGGGTAGTGTTTTAGGGTTTAGGGTAGTGTTGTAGTGTTTGCGTAGTGTAGGGTCATGCTGGGGTGTAGTGTTTTAGGGTTTTGGGTAGTGTTGTAGTGTTTGCGTAGTGTAGGGTCATGCTGGGGGTAGTGTTTTAGGGTTTAGGGTAGTGTTGTAGTGTTTGTGTAGTGTAGGGTCATGCTGGGGGTAGTGTTTTAGGGTTTAGGGTAGTGTTGTACTGTTTGTGTAGTGTAGGGTCATGCTGGGGGTAGTGTTTTAGGGTTTAGGGTAGTTTAGTTGTTTAGTGTATGCTAAAGGCATATTCGTTCTAAAAGTTTTCGTTATTTTAATTTGCGGCCTAATAGTACATGCGGGATTTTTTTTGCGGACTGATGGTATGCGGGATTTCGTCATATATTCGCTAATCATACTTTCTATGGCAAAATGAACCCCCTCATTTTGTTCATTTTTAAATTAAATGTTTTAAGAGTTACCACTTTATTCCAATCAAGATGGCTTCAGGTGTGCCATACCTTTGTAATAAGTAGGACTGTTAGCACTCTAGTTGTTCTTTAGAACACTCTGGGACATTCTGTCATTGGGCTATAGTTGGGCTACATCTGGCTGATATTTGGGCTACATTTGTTTTTTTTGTCTCTGGTGGCCATCTTTGGGCTACATTGGGCTACATTGGGCTACATTGGGCTACATTTGGGCTCCAACATATATATAGCCCAATGTAGCCCAATATATATTTTTCAAAGTTAATTTTCGTAAAAACCACTGGAGCCTATATCTTGAGACATAGCAAAGGCACATCGGGCTACCAGTCCCTACAATTTTGCCAAGTTTGGTGTAAATCCATTCAGCCGTTCAGGCTAAAAGTGAGGCCAACCGCCCTATGGAAAATTGCATGGGAAAAACACGTTTTGGGACCCCCCTTTTTTCTCGGCCCCCCCTTGACGAAACCCCCCCAAATTTTCAGGGGCTGCTCAGAAACAAAATGTTCCATTTTCCTGAAAATTTCAGCCAATTCTGTCCTCAAACGCCAAAGTTATTCGACATAGAATTTTCAAAAATCCCATAGGAAAAAAATCCTAACTATATATACCTACTGGCTATCGCCAGTAGGTAATATATATATATATATATATATATATATATATATATGTGTGTATATATCATTTTAAATCCTTTTTTCTTTTTGATGGGGTACCCACCATATCCTCCTACTTTTTTGTATAAAGGTTTGTTTTTTAATTGAGGCCCCCCAAACTCCTCTTTATAAATGTCCCTTCTCACCCTATGCCCTTACCCATCCCTAAACTATTTAAAATTATTTTACTATCCTATGTCCCTACCCTCCCCTAAACCCTAAAAAATACCCTCCCACCCAGTGCCCCTACCCACCCTTAAACCCTAAAACTACCCCTACCACTCAATACCCCTACCTGCCCTAAACCCTAAAATACTGTGACCACCCTATACCTCTACGCACACCTAAACCCTCATTTATATATATTTATCTACACACTCGCCTTACAGACAGCTTGCAGTCAGGCTAAATTCTCTTGTTGTAGGTGAAATTCTCTTGAGGACTATATCAAAAACTTACAATGTGCAAACAGCCCGTCCTCTGGTTGTCAGTGGTTGCCTTTATTGTCAGTCTAGTGGGCCTTCTCCTTTTTTTCTTCTTCTTGTGTTGTGTTTGTGCCTGCCCCTTGGAGCATAGCCTCTTTACCATCCGTTTGATCGTTCCTCTTCTCATATTTAGGGAACTACTTTTTTTCACTTCATGAGCTTGCACGTTTTTTTAGCTCTATCCCTTGTGTACTGTCTCTCCCCAAAAACACACCCTAGCCCTCCATTTTGGTTATCTTTTGTGTGCTGATTTTCCATTCTATATCCAACTCTCACACCACGCTCCCTCTTCTCTCCCACCCAGTATTTTTTATTTTTAGGCACTCCTTCCCACGGTCTTGATTTTGTCCGTTATTCTCCTGCCTACTCCCTGTTGCTCCTCCTAATCTGATCACCCACCCAATCCTTTGTTGACCCCCCACCTCACGGTCTATAAAATGGTGTTTATTTGTTTCTTTTTTGGGAGGACCCGGTAGCTCACATTTTTATCTTTTTGACATGCGCACACCAGGGACAAAAACGCTTGGCAAACCCCTAGCAAGTCTCTGCCGGACTTCTTCGCTGCTGGATACTACACTCTTTTTGCAGAGCTTGCAGGGTTGGACCAGCTATTTCTTTCAGAAATAGTTTTGCCTTTGTAGGGGCTCAGTCACAGGACACTTCAAGCATGCAGACTCTGCAGCATAGCTTAGCTATCCTGTTTTTCTTCACCCTGTTTTGTTTCCTGCTTCCTACACAACCCCTAACCGCAGTCCATGAATGTGGAAAATGATCACCATTGTTTGGGTGCAAATTTCATTAGTACAGAGCAACCCCTGGATGAAGATGAACTGTGGACTTTTGCAAAAAGGTGGGTAGCCGATGCCTACAAAGTGCAGCTTGTTAGTAAATATCTGTTTGAACCATTAACACGCTTCGTGAAATCTTATAATCATGGAGCAAGTGGTGATCATGTGGCAAATGATGCAAGTCAATAACTAAGTAGAAAAGGAATTAGAATAACGTGATTCCAATAGTCACTTGTTAATTGGGTAAAATGGGAGCAGCACAGATCACATACTTGTTTTATTGTGTGAAAAAGGTCGCCTCTTGAAGACAGGTGCATATCACAACAATAGACCCTAGGCCTTACAAAACTAAACCTCACTATACAACAAGTCACCTACAGTCATTTACCCCCCCCACCCCTAAGATTCCCACCCCTTGCATATTTCTCTTGAAAACCTTTAACTCCCACCCTGGCATTGAATTGGTCACCTTTAACTTCTTTAACCTACATCTATTAACATCTAACTATCTGAATATCCATAATCTTGATTTTGAATTTCTTGCTTTATCCAGGTGTATATTGTCACCACCCATTTTCCCGATTCACCTACGTTCACAACAATACTCTTAGGGGCATATTTACAAGCCCTGTCATCACTGTGGGACAAGATCACTTTTTTTGATGTTCCAGTGGCGCACAGGCCATATCTACAAGGCCATGTAAAGCAGCCTGTATAGCAGCCCTGTGTGGCTTTGGTGTGCATCCTTGCCCCCACCCACTCTCCTCTAACCAACGTGACTGCAGGCCCGAGGGGGCCCTGTCCAAGCACCCTCCCAGTGACAATGACACTGGGGATCACTGCTGCTCTCCCTGGCCCTCGCCTTCACTACCCCCGGCATCCTGCCAGCTGTGCTCCTGCCCCGGGAGCTGCTGACCAGGGCTGTGGGAGATGGAGACAGACAGGGGCAGGTCTTCGTCCTGCTGGACTCTCCCATCACCTTCCAATATCCCACTGGTGCTTTGGGGAATCGAATGGTCCCCTTTCCTTTCCCCAGCCCTCCCGGCGTTCCCCTGGGTTGTTGCACGCCGCTTTATGGCCCGGGCCGCATAGGCCCATCCCTGTACCCCCATCATGTGGCCCCTCCATCCAAATAGCAATGCTATGGTGTGCTCCCCCAACATAGCTTCACCCTGCCTCATGGTCCCTGCTGCGGTGGAGTCTCAGCTGGTGCACCCTGCACCCCTCAGGCCTGCCCTCTCATCCTTCCATAAATTGCAGTGCGGCAGCCCGTGTGGTGGCGCCCTTGCCAGGACTGCTGCAGCGATGATGCTTATTTATTTATTTATTTCTAAAGTTTTGCTCCCTGACGTGGTGGCCACTCTACAACACACGCGTCCAATGCTAATAAATCCATGCGACCTACCACTTCAAGCTGCCGCACCGCCTCCTAAACATGTGTGTCTTCCATGAACCTATTTAGAGGCACTAACAATGCTGAACGTAACTAAAATGTTAATGCGCTAGCGCTATGGCAACCGTGTCACCTTCCCAAAATGGTGACGAATTACCCAAAATGGCCGAATCTATATTGGGCTTCAATCCAAAAGGCTATGACCCAAATACAACTCATAAGTAGCCTTGGCTGATCTATTTCTCCAATCTTCACAGTGCGGACACCTACCTATGTTTGGCTACCCCCAAAACCTATTGGGTAGACACAGAGGGCCAGACGTACAACCCTTCCATTTTGCGAGTCGCAAACTGCGACATTTTGTGACTCACAATTTGTGACTCGTAAAATAGAATGTACAGCAGTGTCTCCGACACTGTTTACAATTCCCAATGGGGTTGCAAACGACCTACTTCATTAATATTTATGAGGCAGGTCACAATTTGCGACCCCATTGGGAATAGGCAGCTCCCACAGGGATGGTGGTGTGCTGGGGTGAACAGACCACCATGTCTGTGACTGCTTTTTAAATAAAGCAGTTTAAATAAAAAAAATGCAGCCCATTTTCCTTAAAGGAAAACGGGATGCATTTCATAAAGAAATGAAACGTTTCTTTTTCATTTTGTAAGAGTAGGCAGGTGTTGGACTTGGCCCATTTTCCCCAAAGTTTTTTCGCCTTTCACCCCCTTTTATGGGACATCTCCCCTATGGTAGGAAATGTATATGCCATGTGTGGTATGAGAGGAAAATAATAAAAGCTGCGCAATGGTGTGCGTGAATTCTGTTGTATATTTATACTTACTTCAATATGACTACTTGGTGTCTGTAGTCCTTTCTTAGTGTTCTTATCTTACCAGTCTCCCATACTACCTAAGAGTGTTCTATCTGTGATGTGAAGATCCCACCCTCGTAGCCAAAATTTTGTAAATAGATTAAGTAGGTAGCAGGACACCCAACAGCGGCAAGTAACAAGAAGAAGTATCCTTGTACTGATCCAGTAACAAGAAGAAAAGCAATTAAAGAAAAAACCTTCATAACGTAAGAAAACTGAAGAATTTAGCCGCAAGCAAAATAATTAATTAAATTAAAAGAATGAAATCAGCATCTGCTGCCAAGAACTTAAGAAGAAATGTGTAAAACCACTAATGCCTGATGACTTAAAAAAAGAAGTAACCGAATGTAGTGAGAAATTAGCTGTTTAAAAAAACTAAACAAGCTGAAACCTATTCCATGTCACCTGACTGAATCCAAATGAATTAAATACAACGAAAGTCATTTGTTTCAGTTTTGAGGTGAAGAGCAGAAATATAAGCACAAACTGGATGCTGCAGCAACAAAAACAAGGCTTGAGGAACAACTTAACTCTCAGGTGAGAAGTCCTATCTTGTGCTTATTGCCTGTGTGAGAGAATTCACTCGTGTCTGCCTTTCAGTTGTTGGACAGGGTGATCCTCACTCTGCGCAGTTATCACTTCACTGATGACGTCGTAGAATCTCCAGCTGTCTTAGTGGAGATTCAGTGCCTTCACATTCTATGTCAGGACGGAGGCAAGGATTGCCTTGATTACTTGGGGTAATCCCCATTACTCTTAGTCCTACTCGTCCTCGACCCAGTCATAACACATGAGGTATTCCACCTGACAGGAAACAAAACAGGAAACGCTTTTTAGACTCCACCCACCCTCCTATCAGGTGCTATAATACACCTCACCACCAGAAGCAAATCCTGATGTACCAAGCACCAAAGGCCCGGCAAGGGAGGGCGGGTGGGTTGTATGACTGGGTCGAGGACGAGTAGGACTAAGAGTAATGGGGATTACCCCAAGTAATCAAGGCATTACCTCTACGTCCCTCGTCCTCGACCCAGTCATAACACATGAGGCATACCAAAGCAACCCCAAAAAGGCCTTTGGCACACCACAACCAGAAAACAGAACAGACACAAAGGCGTGCAGCAAGACAGAGTTTATTAACAAACAAATCATTGTATGACTGGGTTTCCGACCGACAGGAAACAAAACAGGATTTGCTTCTGGTGGTGAGGTGTATTATAGCACCTGATAGGAGGGTGGGTGGAGTCTAAAAAGCGTTTCCTGTTTTGTTTCCTGTCAGGTGGAATACCTCATGTGTTATGACTGGGTCGAGGACGAGGGACGTAGAGGTAATATGCAGTCCTTTCTTCTCTTTATTACAATAGCAGATTCAAAGAAAACAAATCACAAAACTTTTCTGGAACTACAGCTCCCATGAGCACATGGGGCACAGTGTCCATAGTAACCGCCAGCCAATGATGATGGTGTCCGTAGTATAACTGTCCGTGACGTCCCTTCCGCTTCCTCTTTCTTCTCTGCTCGTCAGATAAGTCACTTTCAATTACCTTTCTGACGTTCTTTGGTAGTTTTTTGTTAAACGATTGTGCCTGTGCATTACATCTTGATTCTAGCGAAGTGTGCTTCCTAACGCTGTTGCTTCGGCAGATTGACGCGCGACAGGCGCTGCTTGCGCTGTCACTGCAGCTTCATCGCGGACCGTGTGAGGCGCGTCCTCGCGTTTTCCCGGCTCTGTGGGGCGCCGTCGCTTGGGGAGCAGCTGCGCTCGCGGTCTCCTCCTTTTTGTGTGGCGTGCTGAGGCGATATCTCTCTTTCTGCCTCACCAACCCTCGCCTGACACCGCCTACGGTGAAATTTGCCGCGCGTTGCTACACGACACCATCTAGTGGCGAAAACGGGTACTGCACATGCATTTTTGGCAGCTAAGCTGCGTGAGCACCGGCGAGGGGGCTGCCCTTTTGTATTTGAGGATAAAGGCGTTTTGGTGCTCACACCCTCCTATTATGCAATCTTCGGAGCAAGTAAACCCCCCCATTCAGGAGGCGGAAGAGTTATGCATCTCCCAACCCTTGCCGCCGGCGGTTGGTCACACGCTTTCTCAGGCTCTGGACTTGGTACTGGCGCCCCTGCGGGAGAGAGTGGACGCACTTGCCCAGAGCATCCCCGGGGTGTTTGGTAACGCAGTGCCTGTTGATCGCGGACCCAAAGGCGCGCAGGGTGGGGGCAAAAAATCTGCAAAACATCACGCGGAGCACCTGAAGGAGTTTGACCGATTGAGGGACTCCTTCCGTAAGAGTGCGCAGACGTTAAAACACGTACCCTGCCGGGAGGGGTTCTACCCCGGAGAGGATGGCGACGAGGTCGCCCCTGAAACGGACCAGGAGGATGGTTTCTCCATGGAGGGAGAGGGTGTTACTGATGAGGAGGCCTCCTCGGAGGATGAGGAGGAGTACACGGGTCGGCCTTGGCGCCCGGCGCCTCACTCATCGGGGTCCCAGGAGGGTGACGACAAGACCTCTGACATGTTTGACCCGACGAGGATTTACCACCCTAGATCGTCGGAATGGATCCCTGACCCCAAAGTGACGGCGTATGTCGCGGGTAAAGTTCACCAACCCCTGGACAGGGAGGTTAGGACCCGCATGCGGGGTGAATGCCCTCACCCGAAATTGGAGGGCAGCGTGGCTGTCACCCCGGACATTGATGAGAAGCTCTGCGCGTTCTTTGCGAAGTTCATGAAGGACCCTAAGAAGGGCATAGATCGTTCATGGCGCATCTGTCAGGATAAGCTACTGGACGCCGTGGGCCCCGTGACCCAGATCATCCGGTTGGCCAAGAGGGCCAAGGAGTCGGGGACGGCGATGTCCACGGAGGTCGTGGCAGGTTGGGCACAACGAGCCCTATGCTTCTTGGGTAATGTGAACTGTGCATTTGCGGCTGAGCGAAGGAGGTCACTTCTCATTAAGATAGATCCCAAGCTTGGGGACCTGGCCACTTCAGAAGCAGGGCCTATTGCACAGGGCAAGTTGTTTGGCGAACCCTTTATAAAGGAGTTAAACAAGTTCGTCACTACTTTCTCCGCTTTGGATAAAGCTCAGACGTCGATCAAAAATATTTTTCGTGGACGGGCTTTTGCTGGGGCCGGAAGAGGACGGGGTCACTCCTCCGGCCACCAGTACCAACAAGGCCCTAATAACAAGAACCAGCAGCATCGTAACAACGGCTGGAACGACGGCCGACAGGGAAATTTCTTCCCCAGTAGAGGCGCCGGCAAAGGGTGCGGCGGGGGATTGCGTGGCGGAGCCAACGCACCAGGAGGTCCATCCGTTGAGTGTTACCCTTTTTTCCCCGTCCGCCCTGGGGGGAGGCTATGGGACCATCTCCACAACTGGTGCAAGATCACTTCATACCCGTGGGTTCTCCAAATGGTTTCCGGATAGAGTTCTACGGTTCTCCCCGTCAGAGTGCACGCCCTCGCCCACTGGTTTTTTCCTCCGAAGACAGGGTTCTGATCGACAACGAAGTGGCAGAACTCCTCAGGAAGGGAGCGATCCGCAGGGCTCATCTCCACCCGTCGGGGTTCTTGAGCAACATCTTTTTAGTCCAGAAAAAGGACAAAGGGTTTCGGCCAGTCATAAACCTGCGGAACGTCAACAAATGGCTGGTTTACCGCCATTTCAAAATGGAGGGGATTCATCTCCTGCGCGATATTCTCCTCAGGGGGGATTGGATGGTGCGTCTGGACTTGAAGGACGCTTACCTCACGGTACCCATCTTCCCGCCTCACCGACGTTTTCTCCAATTCCTATGTGGGGCGGGGAGGTTTTCGAGTTTCAAGCACTGCCCTTCGGCCTCTCTTCAGCCCCATGGTGCTTTACGAAGCTCCTGCGGCCGGTGGTGGAAACACTGCGCGAGAGGGGCGTACGATTGATAATATATCTCGACGATATACTGATTCTGGATCAGTCGCAAGACCGGCTGCGCTCCAACTTGAGCATGACTATTGCGCTGCTCCAGGAGCTGGTTTTTTTTAGTGAATGCCCAGAAGTCTGTCCTCCATCCGACGAGGCAGATCACATTTCTGGGGTTCCTCATCGACTCGGAGTCGGCCTCCCTTAGCCTACCTCAACAGAAGGTGAACAAAATTCGCAAGGAGCTCTCCCAGGTCCTTCGGAAGGGCAGAATCTCTCTTCGACAGCTAGCTCGAATCGTGGGCCTCCTTTCATCCTCGATTCAGGCAATTTTCCCGGGCCCACTACACTACAGAGCCCTTCAGCGGCTGAAAGCGCAGCACCTCAGGAAGGGGCTCACGTACTCCGAGCTCATCTCCCTCACGGAAGAGACGAGAACGGAATTACGTTGGTGGATCGAGCACATGAGTGCATGGAACGGCAGAGCGATCTTTGGTTCCAGTCCGGACCTGATCATCGAATCGGATGCCAGCAGGTGGAGTCTGAGGAGCGCGCTGTGGCGATATAACGATGGGGGGGGCGCTGGTCGGAGGAGGAGCTCCAGCTTTACATCAATTGCTTGGAACTCCTAGCGGGTTCCTTCGCGGTGAAGTCTCTGACTCAGAACCAGGTGTCGTGCTGCATCCTGCTGCGCATGGACAATGTGTCAGCGGTGCAATATATCATTCGCCTGGGCGGGCCTCGGTCTCGGGCCTTGGCGGACCTGGCGAAGGATTTCTGGCATTATTGCCTGAAGAGGCAGAATTCGGTGTTGGCGGAGTATCTTCCGGGCACACAGAATTCGATTGCGGATTGGCATTCCAGGAACTTCCACGACTTCAACGACTGGCGACTGCACCAGGCGGTCTTCCAGGCTTTGATGGACAGGTGGGGGCCGTGCTTGGTGGACCTTTTCGCTTCACGCCACAACCGTCAACTCCCGAGGTTCGTGAGCTGGAGGCCGGACCCGGAGGCAACAGCGGTCGGTGCGTTCTTGTAGAACTGGACACTGGAGCAGGCGTATGCGTTTCCACCTTTTCTTATGATTCCACAAGTGGCAGCTCAAGTGCGCTGACAACAAGCATCCCTGATCCTAGTGACCTAGGGCCCAGGCGTGGTTTCCTCCTCTGTTGGAACTGTCTTGGGACTGCCCGATTCGGCTGCCCTTGTTCCCTTCATTGCACTCGGGCCCTCTGGGAGAGCCTCACCCACTGGTGCTTCAGGGGATATTGCACCTCATTGCATGGAGGATTTCAGGGGACGTTGGCAGGACGGACGCCTTTCGGCGGACGCTGAGGACCTCATCCGTTGAGCTTGGGCTCCAGGAACTGTCAAGAGGTACCGCTCGGCTTGGCAACGGTGGTGTCGTTGGTGTCTGGGAAGACACGCCGATCCCGTGGGGGCAGGCGATAGCCACATCCTGAATTTTCTGGCCGAATTGGCTCAGTCTGAGTTAGCCTATCGGTCTATTAATTCTTTCAGGTCCACCATTTCGGCGGGACATGCCCACATTGACGGTAAGCCAGCGGGGGAACACCCTTGGGTCTGCAAACTTATGAGAGGTGCCAGACTCTCTAAGCCCCCGGAACCCAGGTACGAGTTCCTCTGGGATGTCAACATCGTACTGCGGTTCCTCGGCTCCTGGCGGGATAATCAGTACCTTACCAGGAAAGAATTGTTGGCCACGCTGGCGATCCTGCTGTGTCTGGTTTCGTGCAAACGCGTCTCGGACGTGAGGGCACTGGATATCATGGCACGGATGTTCACCCCGGATGGAGTCACTTTCACGGTTGCTAGGAGGACCAAGACCAATATCAGGTCGGTATCATACCCTACGTTTCCAGACCAACCCAAGCTGTGTGTGGTGAGATGCCTCAAGGCGTATGAGGACATGACGGCTGAATATCGCCCTCCTGGAGAGCGTCAGCTCCTTATTGCTCTGCAGAAACCTTTTAAGGCCATTTCAGCTCCATCCATCGCCAGGTGGGTCCGTTGGATCATGACGGAGGCAGGGATGGATGTCACCAGATTTGGAGCTCACTCCACGAGGGGAGCAATGGCCTCCAAGGCCGTGTAGGTGGGAGGTCGACTGGAGGATATTATGGCTGCGGCGGATTGGTCCTCCGAGTCCACGTTCAAAAAGTTTTACTTCAAACCCATCTATGGCGCTGCAGAGCTGGTGGTGGATTGGCTTTAAACCTGCATAATCCTCGCCTCCGTCCTGACATAGAATGAAAAATGTCCTAGCTAACGTAAAGGAAAGTTTCAATTCTATTAAGGACTAGGAGGCGAGGATTATCCCTCCCGAGACTTGCTGGTCTCGACCCACCCGTGATCCTCGTACTTCGGTAAGTAGTGACTTACTGTTCATTTTCGATGTGTTATGATGCTGTTTGGCCTAAGATGGAATACAGTTATATTTTATATTCAAATATGTTGAGTTCTCCTTGACATGTTTTCAATGGTGTGTGGTCTCATGGAAGTGCGCTAGACTGCCTTTATATGCTTCCTTCCATGGAAGAGGAACAGGATAACGATTTGTCTTGTGTTGCTTTAGGACAAGACCAGAAGGATTGATGAACGTTCCCGGGAGTTTTCCTCATAGAGAAGAAGAGGAAGCGGAAGGGACGTCACGGCCAGTTATACTACGAACACCATCATCATTGGCTGGCGGTTACTATGGACACTGTGCCCCATGTGCTCATGGGAGCTGTAGTTCCAGAAAAGTTTTGTGATTTGTTTTCTTTGAATCTGCTATTGTAATAAAGAGAAGAAAGGACTGCATAATCCTCGCCTCCTAGTCCTTAATAGAATTGAAACTTTCCGTTACGTTAGCTAGGACATTTTTAATTCCTGCGGCAGCAGCAAACAGCGTCAGAGGCTTTTAACCTCTGACCCGACAAAGACTCAGTGCGTCACTCCGCAATGGCATGCAACGTGAGCGGCCATTTTGTTATGCGTTTCCATGGTTACCGGATCTCCACAGAGAGGAATTGAAGGTTGACAAGAGTATTAAGTCAGTGAATCCAATGCGAGAAACTCAATCCGTGAGTAACTGCTCTGTGACTGCTGTATCTTTGTATTACTCCTATGCTCAGATGGAATTACTTGTGTTTGGATCAATGGTAAAATGAGGTCAAACAGTGTTTCTTGTTAATGCTGTTTTGCCTAGCGTACCACTAGACGATTTCTAAATGTTAAATCGATCCTAATTGAATCTTGTATACATTCCAGGCATAATGGAGTTGAAAAGGCTGGTACAGTGTTGAATGCTTTACAACACTGCCATCTTGTGGAGCTGGCTAATATTATTATTTTAAAACAACAAGTTCAGGAACTCGTTCGTTCTGAAATATTCTGTCATCTCTTTAAAATTATTTGTGAATGTACTTGAGCAACAGTGATTCAGTCATAGCATTCACAATTATAATTTTCAATGAGTATATACCTTTAGAGGTTTAAGAACACATAGCAATGAGGCATCAGAAGAAGTACAGCAATATATATATATATATATATATATATATATATATATATATATTAAATTAATTACAAAATAGCCTTACTTCCAAGGTCTGTAATTCATGAACCAGTGGAGTACAATGCTGTGGAAAATATTACTAATACAAGGTTACCGTCATGACCGGGAAAACTAAAAAGCAAGGAGTCGGACCTATGGAAAATATATGACAGAGTTTTTGTCACATGCCACCATCCAGAAAGACTTTGTATTTTGTGGAAAGATATGTTATTGGACAATTTGGGAAGTGGCAAATAGTACTGAAATATTGCCCTTGTGGAAATTATAACAAGTGTAATGTGAACCTAATTAGTATCATGACATTGAGTTAGTACCAGGTCAGAGAACATCGAGTTTGATCCAAATTCAGAGATAACGAAGAACGTCCCAGAACTGGAAGGGGACAAAAGCCCCAGAATTATGACCAGGAGAGGACAAAACTAGTCCCAGGACCGGCAGTACCAGGAACCGGGAGAGGACCACATTAGTCCCAGGACCGGCAGAAGTAGAAGGGAACAAAGGATGTCCCATGAACCAGGACCGGGAGATGACAAAACATCTCAGAATCAGTACTGGGAGAAGAAAAACGTTCCAGGACCGGAAAGGGACAAAGGTCCCAGAATTAGAATCGGGAGAAGTCAAAGTACGTCTCAGAACTGGAAGGGGGCAAAGGTCCCAAAATCAGTACCGGGAGAGGATTAAAGATGTTCCAGGACCGGGAGGGGACAAAGGTCCCAGAATCTAACCGGGCGAGGACAAAGGACGTTCCAGGACCGGAAGGGGACAAAGGTCCCAGATTTAGAACCGGGAGAGGACAAAGGACGTCCCCGGACCGGTGGAGGACAAAAGTCCCACAAGCAGTACCGGGAGTGGACAAAGGGAGTCCCACGACCGACAGTGTTCACAACCAAGATTCATGAAGGACAAGAGCTCCAGTACCACCACAAAGTTGTGACAAGGTGGTTCTTTGAAACGGGACCACAGTACTGAGACAGTTTGTCCACAAAGGAAATACAATTTTTAAGGGAACTTAGTGGCCCAAACTACCTACAACCAGAGGCTCACAACCCGTGGAAAAGATCCAGAACCTAGACACCTGGTCCAGAACTAGATTTTGGACTGTAAAAAAACTAGTTCCAAATTTATCTTTGGGAACATTCTTCCAGAACTGTTCTATCTTCAAAAATTAGCGAGAAGCCGTGATGGACAAATACTGATTGGAGAAAGTAAACTTTCTATTTCCTTTTTTGATGGCCACAATGACGGATTGTAGAGAGTAGACTGGCTCTTCATGTTTTGTCAATCGAAAGGGAGAAGGTGGTCATCATGATCTTCATCATCATTCTCATCTTGATCCTGATTCTCTTCCTTCGTGTTCTGGAAATTCATGAGGTCGCTGACCTCCTACGTGTTATATGTTTTCTTCTTCATGTTTCTCCATGCTTAACTCTTACTATGTGTTTTTTAGTCTTTCATTTGTGTTTTATCTGTAAAGGGAGAAGATGTGTTGTATATTTATACTTACTTCAATATGACTACTTGGTGTCTGTAGTCCTTTCTTAGTGTTCTTATCTTACCAGTCTCCCATACTATCTAAGAGTGTTCTATCTGTGATGTGAAGATTCCAGCCTTGGCAGTTGATGGTCTGGTCAGCTGTGAGGTTTACTGCTCTGCTGTCTAACTTAATAAAAATATCTTAAATAACCTGAAGACGTGTCCTGCTACCTACTTAATCTATTTACAATAAGTTCATTTTCACAATTGTAAGAAATGTCACTTTTAAAATGGACGCTATTGCTGTGTGCTTTGTGCCGCCTGCCTGCAGTGGCTTGGCGGACTAGTGTTCTTTTACCATTGCAGAAATGTCACTTTTAAAATGGACGCCATTTCTGTCTGCTTGTGCCGCCTGCCTGAGGTGAGTTGGCGGTCTAGTGTTTGAAGTGACAAGGTGCTCTACACTTCCTCAGTGACAGTGAGGCTGGAACTGCCAGGGACCTTCTAGAAGCTTCCAGCCTTTCTGGTATAGGTAGAGTGGTAGAGACGCCCTGTGTGCTAGTCAGAGTGTGGACTTGAGAGTAAGGGGACCTGCTGCCAGGGGGTGCCGCCGCCTGGGCCTGTGTGCTAGCCCCTAAGCCCATTTGTACCCCTCCACTGTCCACAGGGCCAGTGAGAGCCCACTGCTGGAGTTCAGGCTGCTGTACCAGGAGGAGTGCCATGTTACAGGGGATGATGGTTCTGAGGAGCTGCTGTCCTGTACTGATGAGTACCAACTGACCGCTGACCTGGCCTAGCCCCTGCTGCTCTCCTGCCCTAGCACCTCGTGAGCACTACACCTGGGCCCTGACTGCTCCTTAGCGCTTGGAAAAGGAGAGCGGTTTGACTAACTGCCAAGGAGCACCTTTGACTGCTCCCAGAAGGAGGTGAGGAGCGCAACGTGTTGTCCCTGAGTCTGCTGGTCAGACCTAGCGCCTCGTGAGCCGTCCATGTGGACTGCCTGTACCCTCCCCCTGCCTGCACTCTAGCACTGTACTGCCCAAGTGCTATATGCAGATGGCCAGTGATGAGAGAGGAGCGTGGGCCCTATGTCCTTAGGTGGAACCCTTAATCTGTGGCAGCTACCTAGCGCCTCGTGAGTGCTATATTCGCATTGCTGGTGAGGAGCGCTACCTGTCGTCCCTGAAGCCCTTGGTGGGACTGAGCACATCATAAGAGCTATATTCAGGGTGCCAGGGGGAGAGGAGCTGAGGCCTGCAGCGCTGTGCTGTGAAAGCACTATATTTCAATTCCCCTGCATGTGTGCTGCATTGTAGTGCTGCCAGATTGCCTTATTCATATTGACTGTGCTCTGCTTGGTGCCAAGACGCTACAACTGTGCCCAGGAGAAAAGGACCCTGCCTAATGTGACCTATGCCAGCAATGCTGCCTAATGTTGTGCTTTTACGCCACTTGTAATGGTTCCCCCCTGATGCGGGTACTGGTTGCTAATGTCATGCTCAGGATTTATGCCTAACATGTCTGCCAGATATCAGGCTGTGGTAATCTAGGTTTCCGCTCGATCTAGTGTGTCTAGGCCTCATGTGTTTAGAACCAGGGTGCCATATGCTGATAGACTGCCAATGTGTTTATGCTGAGGATAATGACCCCGGCTGGTGTAGGCCTCATCTGTTCCTGCCTGAGGGTAATGCTGATACCTAATGTGTTATGCCAAATGTTAATGCTTACGTTTTACTTGCACAACATTGACCCTGATGGACGTACCTTCTTTTTTTTCATTTACCCTGTAAATAATCCCCCTTGTATATATTGCCCTGGCGCTAGTTGGCGCAGCATAGTGATAACTGTGAATAACTGAGAGTTTTATACAATACAAAAGCTATTCTTTTTCACCAAAACTGGTGTTGTGTCTCTTTTTGTGGTGTGCCGTGTGTGTCACCTGTGTGTACTGCGTGGATGCTTCACACATGTCCTCATGAGATTGGCCTGCCCGCTCTGCACCATGCTGCTACCTTAGAATTGGCTACCCCATTTCTAACAGCAGGGATCCGTGGGACCACTGCCTGCTTTAAAAAACATAATTTTGCTGCCAGTTGATGGAGCGGGATAGAAAACAGAAATCTGTTTAAACCCGTGAAGTCACACTTCCATAAATAAATTAATAATGCTAACAATTTGTGCTGTGTGTATAATAATTCAACCTAGTTTTAAGTTGCATTTTCACAAAACACGCGGGAAACTAATATGTGTGCTCATAAATGTGCATTATGTTGCATTCTCATGTATGTGGAAAATAATAAATTAATTTTGTCTATTGTCATGTCATAACTAATAGCAGCTGTTTTTAAAATAATGGCATGTGCTTATTTTGCTTCCCTTGTCTATGTGATGTCATTTCTACTATTCTAGGTGCACATAAGGTTTTATGGATTCATGAAGACAGGTAGATATAAAATGCTGCTTTATTTGTGCTTTACTGCTAGGTAATTTAGACTAATGGGTTAATTATTAGCAATAATGGGAGGCAACAGAACAAACTGTATTTCTTTCATTAATTATTCTTTTTGTTTGTTTATATAATAGTTTTACAAGTGAAGCTTAGAGATGGCTGCAGAAAATTAGTACCCTTTTAAAAGTGGCGCAGGGACAGTGGCGCAGAAAATTGACGCTTTCTGAAAAGAGGCCTAATGATGAAAATGGCTCAAGTGAAAATAATTCCAAGAAGGTTGGAAAAGGTCTCTGAGCTTTTATTTTGAAAGGTTTTGGAATGAACTGCTAAAAAGATGACTTTTTGGAGAAATTTGCTAACGGTTGCTAACGTGCCACGGGAGTTCAGAGCTGACTAGCTCAAGGTTAAAAAGGAAGCTGTCGCTACAAAATGTAGCAGTCTAAGGAGAACTGCCAAGACTTCTAAATGAACAATGGACTAGTGAATTTGCCCGGGCATGTAAAAAGGAGGTGTCACAGTTTACTGTGGTACGAGGTGGCACAGCCAATGGAGAACTAGAATGCGTCTGCTGGAATGTGAAAAATAGTTAGCTCAGCTCAATTTAGGGTATAAGAATAGGTTCAGAGAACACATAGTTGGCTTACGCTCGAGAATTCTGGAGGACGATGTTATGCTGATGGACTTTACACGTGAGGACAGGAGTTTTTATTAATTACTTTATTACTAGGTGATGAGGGTAGAGACAGAGATATAGTTAGGATTTTGGAAAATGCTTAATTTTACTTATTCCTGCTAATGAATAATAATTCTTGATTTATGCTCTTTTTATTAATACTGAATAAATCTTTCTTTATGACATTTTCTAATGCTTGTTTAATAAAATACCAAAACCTAAGTTTTTCTAGATGTGTTAAAATAAACTTTCTAAAATGACAAGCTGGTCTTGATTATTGCAGATGGTTTAAACAACTATATTTAGATCTTATCGCCTCATGATTCAAGCGCTCTATTGTTGATATGGGCCTAGTGTTGTAGTGTAAGTTTTGTGGTAGTAGATAGTGTCATTTGTGCAATATTTTGGTGAGAGCGCTGGATCAATTTCTGGTAGCCATCGGACGGTTTATATATGTTGTTTTTGACATACATGTTACATGCATGATACATATATGTAGGTAAATTCATAGGATTAAATTTTAACACATGTTAAGTTTGTTTGTTTTGTGGTATATGTGAGTTGTACCGGTACTGTTTGTGTGATGAGAAGGCAGTCACACAAGACATCTGTTCTGTTTGTAGTGATATCGCCGAGTATCACAAGAGGTATCGCCGTGTACCATAGTGTTGTCGCCGAGCAGCACAGTTTTAGGGCTAGGTGTGAATCTTGTAATAGTGAGGGTTTTCTAAGAAATTAGAGCAGCATGAGAATAGGGACAAAGCGCCTTCCATAAAACTCACTGTGATAAGAGTATTAGTTATATTCAAGCTTGAGTGAAGGGCAGGGTAATGTCGGTGCATGATTATCTATAAACAGGTTAGAGTCCTGTACGGGTACATGTTTTATATCTATAAACAGGTGAGAGTCCTGTACGGATAACGGTGTTATTTTGCTAACGGTGCATGATTTCTATAAACAGGTGAGAGTCCTGTACGGATTTCATGTGTGTCTGAAGTTAGGGAATTTTCAGTGTGAAAGTGCGTGATTGTTTTGTAAGGTATGTTCAAGTGGAACTCTTAGATACTTTCACTTCGCGGTGGGTTCAGAGCAAAATGAGTTCATATTCTTACGTGTTAGAAGGGTAGAGTAAGAGTTGCTCTACTGACAAATGGAAATTATCCTTAGTGTGAATAGCGCCGACTATTCCGAAGTGTGGATACTTGAATGTATGTAAACTATCCTAATTAGAGAAGCAGACAGATGTGTTTCGTTTTATATATTCACTAAAATGTACCAAAAGTAATTCTAAGGTACTTAGGAAAGTTCAGGATAAAGTCTGTACCATTCTAAGACTTTCTAAAAGTATTGTGCAGTGTTTAAATATATTTAAAGGCTCTGCATGCTAATAAATTCGATTCAAAAGTATTCAGCATAGTTGAAAAGTATAAAAAGGTGAACTGTGCTATTTTAAAACATTCAGGAGCATTTTAGAATGTTTTGTGTTAATTAGGCAATAATTAAGGTATTCCACGTTATTAAAGTCGTTAAAATAAGTAAAAAGCGATTAGAATTAAATTTATAAACATTCCACGCTTTAAATATAGTATTATATTGTTCTCCGTAGTTTAAAATGATTAAAAAGTGCCCCGATCGAAAATTGTAAGGGAGGGGCTGGTTTTAGGAGTGAGAACGTGTGGGGAGAGAGCCTGCAGCTGCAGCAGCTGCTTACGTCAGAATTGCCGCGCTCGGATTGGCTAGAGCGTCAGCATTGATAACGAAAAGCTGCCCCCTGATTGGTTGAGGCGTTGTTATGGAGTAACTAGCTAAGCCTCCACTGTTGTTCCCTTCGTTTTTAATAATGCTGCTGATGTGTGTAGTAAGTGCACTGCTTAAAGAATAAAAATAGCTGTCAAGCACCCAAAGCGTCACTATAAAGTTACACTCCGATTAATTAAAGTGTTTGGAGTGTCTTCTGCCGAAAATTTTTGTTTAATTAAGCGTCTTCGAAATAAATGCCCGCTTTATTTAAAAATTACTTCTTCCCAAACGCTATTATTTATAAAGAAGAGTATAGCGCGCTCTATTCAAATTGTAATTTTGTGAGGGAGGGGCCGTTTATTGAGCGAGGAGAGAAGGGGAGAGCTGCCTCAGCTGCAGCGGCTGTCTAAGTCGGCCGCCGCGCTCCCATTGATCCAGAGGCCGATGTGTCACAGATAGAACCGCGCTCCTATTGGGCGAGGCTTCGTGAGCCCCGCTCTGATTGGGCGAGGCTCTCCCATTTGATAAAATATGGCTGGAGTGTCTAAATAAAGAAGCGATATTATGGATTGAGATGCGATTAATATCGAAAATTTTGAAAGTGTTCCCTGTTTGGATTTTGTTTTTCTTTTGCAGACTGCGTTATATTTTTTTTTGAAATTTATTGGTTAATTACATGTAGTGAGCGTAGCATTGTGAGCTCGTTTGCACCTCACTTTTAAACATCCTGTTCGATTTGATTTGTTAATTACATGCTGATGTTTTAGATTGAAGCTAACTATCGCGCGAGCAATTTTTGTGAAGGAGGGGGGCTGGAGCGAGTGGGAGAGCTCTGTCAACTGCAGCGGCTGTTTACGTCAGCCGCCGCACTGTCATTGGGTAAAAGGCAAACGCGTCATACACGGAGCCTCGCGCTGATTGGGCAGAGCTCCGTGTGTTATTTGGTAAAATAGGCATCTAATGTAGATCGAATAGGAGATTAGCACTCTCATTGAGCGGGGTTTTTGTGAGACCTGAGCGTCTAAATACGCTGTGTCTCCTTAGCGTACTTGCCTCCCTTGAGCTTGAAGAGATAACGAAGGGGCCGCGCTTCGATTCGTTGAAGCCCCGCAGCGTCATACAAAGGCCGCGCACCCATTGGCTGATGACGCGCAGCGTCATAAGGGAGCCGCGACCTGATTGGTTGAGGCTCGAGTGTGGGCTTTGTGACTGCTGCCTGCCGAGGAAGTATCTTGTAATTGATTAAATAAATAAAACACCGTTTTAGCTACTTTTCTTCCACGCGCTAATATTATAAAAGAGAAGCCTTTAGTAGATAATGCAAGTACACTCTAAATAAAAATTAAATAGATAAATTAAATATTGCCGCTTTGTTTTCCTTTTTACCTGCGTTATTGTTCATTCCAACAGCTGATGTGTAAAATTATAAATAAAACATTGTAATTGACTAGAGCTGTCAAATTTAATTATAAATGTCCCCAATTTGGTTTACTCTATTGAGGCAAATTGTAGAGAACTAAAAGCAACAGAAGTTCTGTGTTTTAAAGCAGCTGTGTTTTGATTGAGCAAAATACCAAGAACGTTATCGTGGAGCAGCTCTCTGATTGGCTGGGGCTGTTTACAATTGTTCATGCTTTAAATTCATTGTAGACGCGCTATTCTTTTTGTGTCACAGCTGATGTGTGACGAGTGTGAGGGAGACTGTATTAACAGGAGTGTGCGTTTCAGCCTCACATTGAATGTTGAGCTAGTATTGTAGGTGAGGTGTTGGGCGCAAGGGGAGAGAAGGACTGCAATAGTGGCATAGCGTTGTGGCTGCAGACTTGCTGTGATTTGGCTGGGGCGGGCTAATGCTTCCGAGTAGATTATATTGTTTGGGTGGCTCCTGAGTGGAGTATTTAGAATATTACATTAAAAGTACTTTAGTGTAGGTGATCAAAGTTAATATAAAATAATAATTTTAAGCAAGCAAATAGATTATACAATTTGGAACGTTAGGAATTAAGTATTAAGGACGATTAGGTGTAAGTTATCACAGCAACTACCGTGGTATAAACAAAATTAAGAAGTTGATTGACAAATTAATTAGTAAAAAGATTGTGCAATATAATTAAATAAATAATTATTTCTAAGCAAATTTTACTGTATTTACTGGTGTAATTAAGAAAAATGCGCTGTGTTCAAGGTGGCAACTAGAAATTTTATGTAAATTAAGGCAAATTAGGTTTCCTTTTTCCACAGGTATACGTTGCAGAAGGTGTGTAAGTGAAAAATAAGTACAATTAAAACACATGTGATTATATGTTGATATTATTGTTATAAATAAATATTTTGCGTTGCTACTGTTTTTGCAAATTGATAATTTTTCTTTACAGGTTAATTAAATTTAGTGATACAGGTAAATTAGGAGAAATATTAAATTGACCAAGTTATAAGAATTTTCTACATCCAATAGTGTTAAATTAATTAATTAATTGATCAACAAACGCTGTAAGGCAAATTTAAAGAGTACATTTACCGAATTATATAAAGAGAAATAAAATGTCTTCCTTGTACAAGAAAATGAAAAAGGTTGTAGCCAAATGTGAGAGTAAACTAAAGATTCCCAAATTAGCGAAAATAAATAATAAAGGTGTCAGAGTAGAAAATAGAGATCAGTGTACAATTGATGTTGTAAATATGGATCAGAACAGAAATTCAAGAAGACCCCCAGAGCAGATTAATGTAACGCCAAAAGTGTCAGATCAAACTGATAAAGTGCCAGCTCAGACTTCTACTAAAATTGATGCGACAGAGAAGCATGATGAAATGCTTAGTACTTCTGGAATTAATATTCCTGATTATGTAAATTCATCAAATGATTTGAAGGAGTCCATGAAAATTTTGGAAAAAGAGATAGTGCCTGTACTTAGAAAAGATGAAATTAATTCCGCAATTTTAAAGGTTCCATTACCTGAAAAGGTTTATTGTATCGTACTTGAGATTGAATTAGTAGGGATTACAACTCAGCAAGGAACAGAGATGACTTCAGTTCTGGTAAGTGAGAAGTCTGACATTGACCTAATGAAATTGACACAGTCAGACGAGTCAGAATTATGCTCAAAGAAAAAGGAGATTGAGATAAATGAGCTAAATAAAGAGCTACAAATACAGCGACAGGTAATGGTTCAGCAGAATGACATGGCTTCATTGCCATTGCAAATTTTTGTTAATGAACAGACAGAGAATACAAATACAGGATTAAATAAAGAACAGGAAAACAGTCCAAAAAGATTAAATGCACTTCCAGAATGTTGGAATAAAATTAATGTTCTTTTGAATGAAGACATCAAAGTAAAGGACACAATTGATAAACAGATTAAAACATTGACTTCTGCAGGTTCACTTTTCAGAAATGCAAATTTAATTAAAAGATTGATTGATAACATTCAATTGGCAGAAAGGTTTGCTGTCATGATATGTGCAGCATACAAAATAAATGATGAACATGCTTTGAGTTCACTAATACTAACATCTGTAGTTGAAACATGGCAGGTAATAAAAGACTTTCAAGATGATGCAACTCATGAGGAGAAAAACACATGGTTGAAAAACACATGGTTGAGTGCAGATTTTAGACAGCGAGATGAGGATGAGATTTTGTCACACAAAGATGGTAGAATAGTTTTACTAAATAGCATAATTACTGATATGGACAGAATATACCATAAAATTGCAGAATTTCTTTACCAGAGGTGTCTGACTTATCAGCAAGTGAACACAATTAAGAGAACAGTTGTGAGTTTGAGAACAGAATTACAGGAGAGTGGTTCATTGAACAGATTACAAATGGATTTCTGTGAGATGTCACTGCATTACAAACTGTGCTACATTTTTGTGATTTTTTGTTTGATTACAAAATGGATTGAAACATTTCAGACGCGACGTAATGATGAAATTATTGTTGCAAAGTTATCAGATAACAGAAAACATATTGAAAACAGATTGTTCCAATGTACAGATAGAACAGAAATTTCAGATGTTGAGGAGCATGAGAATGTTATTATAAAAGACAGAGATGCAAAAATGTGCCTAGCTGCAGGTACAAAGTGGACAGATATTCTTCCACTTGTTTTGATATTTCTGAAAAACACTACTGATAAAAAGACAGATTTAAGTCCACGTGATATTATGATGGACAAGGTCATGAGACAGACATTTATACCAGAGAAAAGAATGATGACTATCAATGATAGCATCAAATTGGAGAACTGCAGGAATTTATCAGATGAAATGATTTCTGTGTTTGATGAAGATGAAACTGAAGTGCAAACAAGAGAAAAAGAGCAAGTATTTGATCTGTTACCAGGTAAAAGGATCAGGAAAAAGGTGCGTCTAAAAGGAAATTCTCTAGTGCCAAGGTGGCAGAAAAGGAGGCTAGTTAGTCTTGTCACAACAAATACAGAGAAGTGCAAAAGACTGAAGAGGTGGATTGACACTGGCCATACTTTTCGTGTAACTACACCTGAAAATCCTGATGAGGATAGTGTCACAATTGATGATTCAGATTCTGAAGAAGAGCCTGAAGAGAATCGAGATCTTGAAGATCGACAAGTTGGTCGACATCTGGAGAACATGAATAGAAAACAAGCCTTGATTGAAGAAGACTTGAAAGTTGTGACTGAAGACTCAGAAAATGATGGAAATCTGCTAGAAAAAGAAGCAGAAGAAGAATGTGATCAGATTGTGATTCAAGACCAGGAGAGTATTGAAAAGCAGAAAAGTAGCTCTGAAAGCAGGAACAGGAATTCTGAAACTGGGAAGTTGAAGGTAATTGAAGAAGAAAATGAATTGCCAAGTACCAGCTACAAAGATGATGTTCCTAACGGAGTGAAGCTGCCGAGTAAAGAAGTACCTGAGTCCAGAATGAAAATTTCTGACACTGAAACTGATGAGAGTGATGAAGATTGTGAAATAAGAAAATTCAGAAAAGGAGCTTGGAGAACAGAATGTAAAGTGACCAAGCAAAAGAAGAAATTACTAAGAAAAAGTGATAACTGGCCAGAAGAAAATGAAGGCCTAAAATTCAAATTGAGATACAGATCAAAGAAACAGATTGATGAAAAATCAAGTCAAAAAGATTCTGAAAAGAAAAGTGAGGCAGGAAAGAAAATAGAAGTGATACCTGTAATGGAGGTAAATGATGAGAGTCAAAAAGAGATTGAAAACAAAAGTGACAATGATTGAAGTACATACCTGTTAAATTTTAGGTTTTTGTTTTTGGCATAAGGCTGAAGAAATCTTGTTAGATGACACAAGGTCGAAGAAATACTGTTAGCTGAAAAATTAATTTGTGACATTAGGTCGAAGAAAAACTGTTAGAAGGTTTAAAAAAAAAAAAAAAAAAAAAAAATTTTGAAAAAGGGGGGTGTTAGAAATTTTTAGAAAATTTAGGTAAAATTTTTAAAATTTTTGTTTTATTTTTCTTTGCAAGCTTAATGAAAATATAATTCTGCTTTGGTTAATTTAGGTTATTGTTCTTTTAGAGATTAACTAGGAGAAGTTTTAGGTTAATATGACAAGCAAGATACTGACATTATATTAGTTATAGTTTTTGCAACACATTTATTGAAGCTTAGTTGTATGTTACACAAGAGAAAGAAATAGAACTAGAGGGGTTTCTTAAATATATATATGAGAATTGTAGATAAACTGATGAGATAAGTCTTTAGAAATACTAACACAGGTGAAATTGAATCATGTTCATCTTAGATAAAATCTTTGCTAAATTTTTGGGTGCTGGTGTGGTGATTTGTTAATCACCAGATGAGGGAGTTGATGGAGCGGGATAGAAAACAGAAATCTGTTTAAACCCGTGAAGTCACACTTCCATAAATAAATTAATAATGCTAACAATTTGTGCTGTGTGTATAATAATTCAACCTAGTTTTAAGTTGCATTTTCACAAAACACGCGGGAAACTAATATGTGTGCTCATAAATGTGCATTATGTTGCATTCTCATGTATGTGGAAAATAATAAATTAATTTTGTCTATTGTCATGTCATAACTAATAGCAGCTGTTTTTAAAATAATGGCATGTGCTTATTTTGCTTCCCTTGTCTATGTGATGTCATTTCTACTATTCTAGGTGCACATAAGGTTTTATGGATTCATGAAGACAGGTAGATATAAAATGCTGCTTTATTTGTGCTTTACTGCTAGGTAATTTAGACTAATGGGTTAATTATTAGCAATAATGGGAGGCAACAGAACAAACTGTATTTCTTTCATTAATTATTCTTTTTGTTTGTTTATATAATAGTTTTACAAGTGAAGCTTAGAGATGGCTGCAGAAAATTAGTACCCTTTTAAAAGTGGCGCAGGGACAGTGGCGCAGAAAATTGACGCTTTCTGAAAAGAGGCCTAATGATGAAAATGGCTCAAGTGAAAATAATTCCAAGAAGGTTGGAAAAGGTCTCTGAGCTTTTATTTTGAAAGGTTTTGGAATGAACTGCTAAAAAGATGACTTTTTGGAGAAATTTGCTAACGGTTGCTAACGTGCCACGGGAGTTCAGAGCTGACTAGCTCAAGGTTAAAAAGGAAGCTGTCGCTACAAAATGTAGCAGTCTAAGGAGAACTGCCAAGACTTCTAAATGAACAATGGACTAGTGAATTTGCCCGGGCATGTAAAAAGGAGGTGTCACAGTTTACTGTGGTACGAGGTGGCACAGCCAATGGAGAACTAGAATGCGTCTGCTGGAATGTGAAAAATAGTTAGCTCAGCTCAATTTAGGGTATAAGAATAGGTTCAGAGAACACATAGTTGGCTTACGCTCGAGAATTCTGGAGGACGATGTTATGCTGATGGACTTTACACGTGAGGACAGGAGTTTTTATTAATTACTTTATTACTAGGTGATGAGGGTAGAGACAGAGATATAGTTAGGATTTTGGAAAATGCTTAATTTTACTTATTCCTGCTAATGAATAATAATTCTTGATTTATGCTCTTTTTATTAATACTGAATAAATCTTTCTTTATGACATTTTCTAATGCTTGTTTAATAAAATACCAAAACCTAAGTTTTTCTAGATGTGTTAAAATAAACTTTCTAAAATGACAAGCTGGTCTTGATTATTGCAGATGGTTTAAACAACTATATTTAGATCTTATCGCCTCATGATTCAAGCGCTCTATTGTTGATATGGGCCTAGTGTTGTAGTGTAAGTTTTGTGGTAGTAGATAGTGTCATTTGTGCAATATTTTGGTGAGAGCGCTGGATCACAGTCACAAAGGGGAAGGGGTCCCGTGGGGACACTTTCACGTTTGTGATGGTTTACCACATTTTTTAAATAGATGGCAAACTGCGGGTGTTTTGCAATTGCGGTCGCAAAACAATCATACATAGAAGTGCGACTTGCTAATAGAAAGGGACACCCCTTCCTAATAGCGAGTTGCAAACCTTATTTTGCAAGGGTAATAGGTTACAGACTTTCAAAATAGGGTTTGTACATTGCACAGACATATTTTGAGGCTGGAACCTGCCCCATTTCCCGTTTGTGACCGCAAAAAACGGTTGTACATCTGGCCCAGAGTTATCTATCCTATGGTAACAGAACAATGGCCAATGTGTAAGTGGCTGGTAGCATAGCACTCCCATTGTTTTAAAGATTATTATTTCTGGCACAGGTGCCTAGAAAAAGGACTATTTTCTAGTTCATTAAATTACTATATCGAAGATTAGCTGATATGTGTACACACTTTCAATGGGGGTTCATAATAAAGGAAATTTAGCTAAACAGCAATGATTTGTATTACTATTGAAGAGCACACCTTTTTTTAGTATTGAGTTATGGCACACCTAAGAAAGACCAGGCATCTAATTAGGTATCCTTAAAGGACCTTGCTGATAGAACGTTTGTTGGAACTACATTTTTTACGTGTGGATTCCAAGATGTATAAAAGTGTTGGATCAGGATCTCCATGTACTCATGATTAATTATTATGAGAGAAGCTTACTTTCCGAGGCAATTGTCTTTCTCAGTGAATTAATGTTTTTGAGTGATTGTATGGTGTCATTAATAAGGTCATCAATGATGTCATTTAACATGTCATGAGTGATGTAATAAGGGAGATCATAAGCAGTGCATGGCAGAGGTGCAAGGTATAGTTACCTCAATAAAATATAACTGGTGAATATAAGTATTTTTTTAAATGATAGTTTTTACCTTATTTCAACACCTAACCATAATGTCACTTTAACATTTCGTATTTTCAGTGACTATCTAGTTTTTTTAATAATGCAAGCTAGTATCTTATTACCATACCTGACCAATGCCACTTAAACCTTTGTTTTTTCAGTGAAAATATATATCTATATATTATAGAGGGGTGGTAGCCACTGTGTAGTTATAGTTAGGGTTACCAGAGATAGACATTTCTCAGATTTGTCACCATTATTAACTTTGTGCAAGTTTCACGATTCTATACAAAGCATTCCAGACCTATTGATTTTTCTGCATCTGCGGAGGATGGAAAGTTTTGTGTTAATTGGTCAAGTCGGAACAAAGATAAAAGGGGGGTTGCAAAACACTACTCCACTTTATGCTAATCCACTGTATGCCACTCTACTCTACTTGACTCCACTCTATGCCACTACAGTCAACGCTATTCAGCTCTACAACACTTCACTCTACTCAACTCCACTCGACAGTATGCTATTCTACTGTACACAATTACACTGTGCGTCATTAAACTCTACACCACCACAATATACCCACTACACTATATTCTACTCTGCACTACTGCACTCCATGACACTCCAGAGTTTGACAGCCAGTCTACACCACTCCACTTTGTGGCACTTCACTCTAGGCTACTTCACTACTCAGTATTCCACTGTATGCCACTCCACTCAACGCACCCCATTCTACACTATATTACTGTCTGCCACTACACTGTACACCAATACACAGATCATTGTACCACTCTAAACCACTGCCCTCTATGTTACTCCACTGTATTGTTCCCCTCTCCACTCTACACCACTAAACTCTGTGCTATTCCACTCTGTACCACTCCACACCACTCTTCTTTACACCACTCCACTCTAAACTATTAGGCTGTATGCAGCTACATTTCCCTGATCCACTCTGCAACACACCACTCCATGCTATTCCACTCTACATAAATGCAATCTATGCCGCAGCACTCTTCACCACTCCAGACTACACCCCTCCACTGCATGGCACTCCACTCTACCTCATTCCACTGTACACCATTCAATTGTACGCAACTCTACTGTATGCCACTCCACTCTACAATATTCCACTTCATGTCAATCAAGTCTATGCCAACCGAACATTTTCACTCTTGATAACATCACAGTCTTACAGGTGATTTTAGAGAAATATGTGCTGTCATGGGGTATCCCTGTCTGCACGGCCTATAACGATTTTTCAACCACGTTGGACTACGTGTACAGACATACCCTGTGGCGAAAGCTCCGAGATTGAAAGTGTCCCTACTTAAAATTATAATAGCACTTGTTGGATATTGGGTTACTGGTTGAGGGGGGTGTCACCCTATTCATGCAGCAACTACAATCTCTGCCAGGGTGAAACACAATCAAACCCCAAATTTACCTGTGCTTAACTCTCTGATAGCTGGGCACAAAAGCGGTCAGGCTTAAGCTAGTAAAAATGTGTGAAATATTTATGCAGCATTGGAAAAAGTAATAAAGAGCTACTTCATTTATTTATTCGAAGAATATCCCCATCGATAAAATGTAAAATAGCAAATCCATCATAATTTAAAATAAAAAAAAATTTGAAAAAGTTAAAGATAAAATGCATATTTTCCTCATATTAAAATGCTTATCTAACTGTTATAAATCATATTTGTATAATTTTGCATCTTTTGCGACATGCGTACAATAAATATTTAAACACTGAGTATACAACCCACTCTGTAGTTTCTGATCTTATTATCCGTATCAGTAATAAAGTGACAACACAAAACAAGAAAAATTCCATACTATTTTATAACAAGCATTGGCATAGCCAATAGGTCTGGCCTTTGGGACCTTATGTGTTTAGCCAGAACTTTTGGCTATGATGTAGAGCATTCTGGTTGCTGTGCATCATGTTGAAAAGTTATAATAAAAAGTGTTAAGCATTTTTGTTATCTTTCTACAAACCAAGACAACATTATATACAACTGGACAACCTGATTAAAAAGAAATGTTAACATAAAAAATGTCTTCTAGTTTTTTTGTACTTGCACTGCTTGTAACGTCTTCCTGCGTGTTCTCATGCTTGTTTGTTATACATTTTTTTGTTATGGGGGAGCGGGACATAAATAACGGGGGAGTGGAGGTTGCAAAACAGTAATTTAATTAGAACAGGAGCAGCGGATGGATACTAGGGGAGACTCAACAGATGCCAGATTGTGAGGGCAAACTGAAGTGATGGTTTGATATTTTAGAACCTACCACCTCACAATTGTATCTAATTCAACAAAGTCTCAAACACCACAGCAAATAAGTAAGTATGTGAGCACTACTATACCGGCATCTCGATACCACATCGAACTCAGGTAAGACAATTCTGCCTACAATATTTGCCAACCTGTAGCGCAGTATTCAACAAATTACCTTTGTGTTGGGTATCTTCAACATGAGCATGTGCACCAACCCAGTGTACTCGACTTGTCCTCTTTATTTATTACATAAGCAAGAAATAAGACATCTATCAAATAAAGGTCATCTGCCTAGTCGACTCCACGTTTCAAGAATAGCAGAGAACAACATGGCCTTAGGGACAGAAATCTTGTAATAACACTTCATATAATATAGAAATGTGCTACTCTTCCATCTTGCGCTTCTAACATATGCATGCCTGGGTTCAGAACCCCGAAACCCAAGCATGACACTGAACACTTTCCTCAGAGATCACTCTGAAAGTGCCCACACACATCCAACCACAAAACATCTTTTTGTGGCATGTGTAATTTACATAAGTGTGGGGGTTTGTTGGCTACTATATAGCACTACCTCTGTTCCGTAATCATGCCTGGATAGATCCGTCACCGTTTTAATAAATAAATGAAGGTAAACTTCAATGCTACTTTCTAGGATTACACCCCCTGTGGCTGTTTGAAAGCTCTGCCTTAAACGCCTGTAGCTGACAAGAGGGCACGACCGCCAAAACCACTTCAGCGTACCTCACGCTCTGTAAACACAATGGGCAAATACTGGGGCGTAGCAACTATTTGGTGCATCGGGTGCAGTGGCACCGGGCCCCTAGAGCCCTGAAGGGCCAATTGAACAATGCAAATTGCTGTATTTTCACAATTGCCACCGCTGTCAAATGGCTCATTGTCCTTGCTGGGACCACTAGGGCCCACAGTATACTTGCTACGCTACTAGACAGATAAATAAATGTTCTAATAAAATATTATGTGTGGGACTTGTCCACCTTAAAAGTGAAGAGTTGCTGGGATGTGCATAGAGGGGCAATGTGTTCCTTGCGCTGAGCAAACCGGAACTATGTAATTTAAAATGCTCTGGGTGTTTAGAATTCCATACAAGTTCTTCGTTTCTCTTAAAGTCCTCTTTACTTTCACATTTCGCTGTCTTACGTTTTCTTTTTAAAGCGACATCACTTTTAGGAAGCTCCTCATTTCAACACTATTCGTTATTCTGAGGATGGGTCAGTGGTGGTCACTCCTTGTTTCTTTATACAAGCCATGCTATTTAAACAATTGATTTACCCGCCCCTTCTCCCTGCCCGCGGCCGTGTACGGTTCATCTCACCTCATTGTTGTGCAGATGGTGGTGCGATTGACCGCCCGCCGGGTGCCCAGGGTGTCCAACAATGTGCTGAGTCTGACTGCGGACAGTGCCCCCTGCTCCCCGTAGAGCTGCAGCGAGTCCTGAACGAAGACCTCCTCTGGCGCCTGTGCGCTGCCGCCCGTGCCCAGGCCCTGCGCCACGCTCCGCCCCGCGGCCCTTGCACCCACCGGTGCAAGGGCAGCCTTCCAGCCGTGGGGTGCAGCGGTATGACTTTAGTAAATCAGAGCATGCCATGACGTTTGGAAACCACGGCAGGGGGAGGCGCGAGGGGAGGGGCCTGCGCGATTTCCTCGCGGGAGCCAGGGCCTGGCGCCTCGATAATTGATAACATTTGCGCCAGCTGCTCGCTCCCGCGAGGAAATAGTCAGACGTGCACATGTTGCCATTGGAAGTGTTTTTGCGGGGAAAGCTCTGCCCATGACATAAGGTCCCTTTCCTATGCAGCGCATGGGCGCTGCATAGAACGAGACCTAAAAATGGGACAGAATGTATTAAATAATTGGACACCAAAACCAAAAATCTAATTAGCATAACCGGAGAACTGCAATTCTAAAGACTTAAGCAAAAATCCCAAAATGACAACTGTAGATATCTGGTTGCACCAGACCAGGATAAAGTTACAAGTTTAGGCTGTCTGCTATGGAGCACCGGCCGGCTACAAACACACAGTTAAGCCCTCTGAACAAGAGTACATTAAATCCTGGTTGTGGAGTATTAATGCATCAAGTACACGTTGCACAGCAGTATTTCCTAGGAGCTGTGAAGCTGTGATTCAAGGTCCTAAGTTATCTTCGAGTAGGTAATTGGCGAGGGGCTTGTGATGTGAAGTCCTGTGTCAAGATGAGTCGAGCACATCAAAAGGGCTGCATGGCTTGGGATGTGGGGTCCTGCGTCGTCATGGAGGATGCCATAGACATGGGGCTAGTGATGTGAAAACCTGTGTCAAGGATGTATTGTAGTGCAGCGGTGGTTAATGGAAGGCTGTGGGTGGCCATGCAGAGTCCTGCACCAGAGATAAGCCATGCAGAGATCTTGATGTGGAGTTTGGTGAGGCGCTACGTCACTCAGTAGCTCTCATTTCGTTTTGCTTGTCAGCGATGTGTCGCATCGCAACTCCGATGCATCAGGTCTGCTGGGGCCACCGTTAACCTGGTAGGAGCATTTTCAGGCCAACCTCTAAGGGTCCAAGACTGGGGTGGCACCTCTTGGGAGGACATGACTCACAGCTGGCATATTCCAAGTGCTGGGTTGGAGATGGAGGAAGCCTGTTCTTTGTCAGCGACTTCTTATCAGGAGGCCAGCCAACTAGCCCTTGGAGTCACTCAGGTGGTCCTGGGTTCAAGATGCTAATCCAGTCCTTCTCTCTCAGGCAGCAGGGCAGAGAGAGGCAGTCCTTCGTCCAGCAAGCAGCACAGCATTCCTTCTTCTGAGTCTTCAACAGGTCCAGATGTGTACTGAAGAGTTGAGTCCGAGGACCAATATTTATAACTGGTGCCACTTTGAAGTAGGAGAAGGTTTCCTCCGACCAAATGCGCTTGGAATTTCCTGCCTCCCTGCCCTGGTCCCAGATTGTCTGGAATCACAATAGAATAGTTTCAGACCCCTTTGTCGGGGTACACAGGCAGAGCCTTTGTGATGTGCAAGTGTGTTAGGTGACTGCTCCTCCCCCACATTAACTCAGAGTGGCCCATCCTGCCAGCACCCAACATCTATTTGTATCACTGTCTGGGAACAATATACAAAGACCAATTGCAAACTATTCCTAGTTGTGTGACCCAGGAAAAGGCTGAAGGAACTAGATGGTTGGGACAAGAAATTGTCAACTTTCCAGAAATCCCACATTATATCTATGTTCTTGTTTTTTTCCCATTTTTTCTTACAATTTCAATAAAATTATTTGAAATTTAAAAAAGTAAAACACATTAATCAATCAATCAATCATAACACTTGTATAGCGCGCTACTCACCTGGGAGGGTCTCAAGGCGCTTGGGGGAAGGGGTCCGCTACTGTTCGAACAGCCAGGTCTTGAGTTGTCTTCTGAAGGCGAGATGGTCCTGGGTCAGTCGAAGGTGGATGGGGAGGGAGTTCCATGTTTTGGCCGCCAGGTAGGAGAAGGATCTTCCTCCGGCGGTGGCTCTTCGGATGCGTGGAACCACGGCGAGGGCGTGGCTGGTCGATCGTAGCTGGCGAGTGGGTGTGTAGAAGGTCAGGCGGTCGTTGAGGTACTTGGGGCCCAGGTCGGTGAGAGACTTGTGTGCGTGGGTGAGGAGCCTGAACGTGATCCTCTTGTTGACGGGGAGCCAGTGCAGGTCCCTCAGGTGGCTGGAGATTAAAGAGGGGTTTTACTTACAATTCCATAGACGCAAAACTTGATATTTCGACCTGCTCCCAATTGAAAATTATCAAATGTAATAAAGAAACCCAATGTTATCCTATTGGAGAGGTCGGCTTTGCAGTAGTGAAACATGAATAGAAATTTGCCTAGTCTACGAGAAGGTAACTTTCAATTCTATTAAGGACACGAAGGCGAGGATTATGGTCATTCTTTCTTCTCGCTTTTATTAACCAAATTTTCACAGCAGCTTTACACCAATCTTGTAACAAACTACATTTCCCATAAACATGGGAAAAAAACAACAGTCTCTTCATAGTCCTTCCACTCTGTCAATGTCTCTCAGCTCATAAATCCTGCTGTTCCTTCCTGTACTTCCTCTTTCTTCACTGGAGGATCTCTCCCTTGTTTAACCAGATTGCTTTGCACTCTCGTTTCCTGAAAGAAAAACCATCACGATCACTCACTGTCCACCGAACAGGAATAAATTCATATACAATACAGACTCAAGACCTGCAAAGGACATCATAGTGCCAACAAGACAATCATCATTGCATTAAGGCATTGCAAATGAAATTTCTTGACTCCAAAGATTTGCAAAAAGGATTACTTACATCCATATGGGGTGGGGCAGCAAACCACGCGCTTGCTGGGAGGGATAATCCTCGCCTCCGCATCCTTAATAGAATTGAACTTACCTTCTCGTAGGCTAGGCAAATTTCTATTCTATGTCAGGACCGGAGGTGAGGATTATGCTCCTTCAAAGCTTGTCGACAACCACCTGAGTCACATTCAGCAATAGCTTAAAATAAAACCTCTTAAAGGTGGAATCCGACGACCAATCCGCTGCCCTCATAAGGTCTTCCAAATGCACTCCTAGGCTGAAAGCCTTTGTGTAAAGTCCAAGGAATAAATAGATCCAAAGTAAAAGATTAGGTTTATTATGAAGAGAGCACAGTACATCTGCCCAGGCTGAGAAGCAGTTCAATTACATCTAAAATATTCTGACAGTGATGTCACATAAACAAATCAATGCAGGTGCACAGATCAAAAGAATACAGATTCTACATTAAAAGGGCAATAGAATAAAAAGGGAAATGGAAAATAGAATTACAAAATATAACACATTTCCTCCCTTAGAAAATCATGGTAATACATTCCTGCATTTAGAAACACGTCTAACATTCCAAACATGTCCATCTTGTGTTACAATACTATTACGATTAACTTTGATAATTCTAACAGTTTTGCCAAATTTGTTATCACCTTTAAAAATAATTCCTGTTTTTTACATCCTAACAAATTCTCCAACTCTAAAATCAGGAACCTTAACTTTCATACGGACATCATACAAATCTTTACACTTTTGTTTTTTCCTTTCAATATTATGGGCTAACGTTCTGTTATCAACATCAGAACAACTCTTCACATTCTTCTTTAGCCACCAGGGACATAATTTGGAAATAGGATCCCGCCCCTTCAATAAGCGAAAAGGTGAAACTTCTGTTGTTGAATGAGGAGTTATACGGTACATCCACAACCTTTCTCTCAACTTATCTTTCCAATCAGCTCCAAAACCTCTCGCCCACATGATATCTTGCTTAAGAACTCTGTTAAACCTCTCAACCTGGCCATTACCTTGAGCTTCATAAAGAGGAGTAGTGACATGGCTAATACTGTGACATTTTAGGAACTCCTCCATCTCATAGGATTTTAGTTGTACACCATTATCAGAAATAATAACTCTGGAGTTCCTTCACGAGCAAAAACTTCTTTTAAGAACAGAATGACATTCTTAGTATCAACACGTGGAACCAATTTAACTTCCGGCCATTTCGTGTGATAATTTATTTATTTATTTATTTATTTATTTCTGACATTTATTGAGCGCGAACGAATACCCGTAGGCGTCTCGGCGATAATCCACCATAACAATAGCAAATCTACAGTCTTGTGGCAAAAAATTGAACAGACCAGCAATGTCCAACCCTAATTTTTGCGAAAGGAAAGCTTGGCCATTTGACAGGAACCAGAGGAGCAGGATGACATTTAAGGGATTTCTCACTGTTGACACACTCTGTACATTCCCTCACAATTCTATCCACAAACCTATCCACGGCAGGCCACCAAAACGTGGATCTAATAAGTCTTTTCATGGATGACATACCCAAATGTGTCTCATGACTCAAAGATAAAATTGTTTCATGTAAAGAACTGGGAGGAATAAACTTTCCATCCCTATATACCATGTTACCTTCCACCACAATTTCTTCAGCAATCTTCTAATAAGGTTGCAACTCCTCAATAATCTCATTCTTTGGTGGCCAGCCCTCCAAGTTAAATTTAATAACATCTTGTAACAACTTATCTTCATTCATACCCTTTATCCACAAATTCTCAGAAATAGCACTAAATCTTTCTGGTAACAATTCAGAAATACTAGATATGATCTCCCTCATCTTCAGCTCCACAAGGTAATCTTGACAAACAATCCGCAACAACATTACATTTCCCCGGAACATATTCAATACAAAAAGAATACTCTTGCAACCTAGACATTAATTTAGCTATCCTGGCAGTGGCATTCAATCCTCCACCTGGCGATAAAATATTAATCAAAGGTTTGTGATCAGTTTTAATAACAAACCTTGCACCCCAGATATAATTTCTGAAATGCTCTACACTCCACACACACGCCAACAATTCCTTCTATATTACCGCATAACGCCTCTCTATAGCACTTAAAGTACGGGATGCAAAAGCTACATTCCGCGCCTCCTTACCAGCAACTTGAGACAAAACACAACCAAGACTGTAAAAACTTGCATCAACCATA
Source organism: Lissotriton helveticus (assembly GCF_964261635.1). NCBI lineage: Eukaryota > Metazoa > Chordata > Amphibia > Caudata > Salamandridae > Lissotriton > Lissotriton helveticus. Next base: position 477,497,383 of record NC_136068.1, on the reverse strand, counting down.
AGAACACGTCTTACCCATACAAAATGATTTTAGAGATGGGGCTGCAACCATATCTTTTTTTATATTCTCAAATGCAATTTGCTGCCTTGTACCCCACACAAACTCCACATTCTTCCTTGACAATTCTCTCAAGGGTTCCATCTTTTCAGCAAAATTCCTTATGAATTTACTGTAGTATTCACATAGCCCTGAAAATGACAGTAGTTTCTCTTTCGAATCAGGTGACGGTGACTTAAGTATAGCATCTACTAATGATTTTTTTGGAATCACACCCTCTTTAGATAAGGTGTGTCCAAGGTATTCAACCGAATCTTGATATAACTTACATTTATTCCTCTTTAGAGTAAGCCCATGATCCTTAAGAATTTTACACACATTTTTCAGATGTTCTGAATGTAACACTCTGTTAGATGAAAAAATCAATATATCATCTTGAAAACACTTTACAAAAGATTCTACACTGTTGAATAGATGGCACATGGATCTTTGGAAGACGGAAGCAGCAGACGCCAACCCAAATGGCATCCTCCTAAACTGAAATAACCCAAAAGGCGTGATAAAAGCCATCAAATGTCGAGACTCATCTGATAACTCCACCTGATGATAGGCTGACCTGAGATCTAAAGTAGAAAATATAGTAGCAACTCCCAACATGCTAACCACCTCATTTATATTAGGTAATGGATGACAATCTACCAGAATATTAGCATTCAATGCTGGAAGGTCAACACATAGCCTCAAAGAATTATCCGATTTTCGGGCCAAAACAATCGGCGAAACCCACTCCGATGACTCCACTTCCTCAATAACCCCTTCATGTAACATCTCTTTTAAAAGTTTACCTAGCTCTTCTCTTACATTCAAAGGATCATTCCTTAGTTTCTGTTTCACAGGAACTGCGTCCTTTTTTAATTTAATCACATGACGGAAACCTTCTAACCTTCCCAAACAATCTGAAAACACTTCTGGAAATTCTTTACCAATGTCCACGAAATCATCATTAAATTCCTCTATACTTTCCACTACCATCACCGGTTCTTTGTTGCAGGGATTGAGTGTTATCCCTAGTTTCCACTGATCACACCATCCTAACACATTCACACCCTTTCTGGCAACATATAATTTTATAAATGCTGTTCTTCCCTTGAACACAACATCTGAGGCAACAAAACCTATAAAATCAATTGCAGTTTTGTTAAAACTTTGTGCTGAAATATCCGGAGGCTTCAAATCACTCAAGGATAACACATTACCATACCTTTCATTGAAATATACTTCAGTTATAATGGTCCAAGGAGAACCAGAATCTGCCATCAATTCCAGTGTTTGATTGAGGAAAGTGACCACACACTTAGGAGATCCCAAACTGTCTTCCACAGCACATACATCAATAATAGAAACAATTAATCCCTTTTCTTCACAAAGATTGTCACCCAACTCTCTCACGCTGGACACTCCATTACCTCTGCTAGGTAAATTCTTCTGAGTATCAAAACTCTTCTTTCGGTCATCTCTGCACGCTTTGGCAAAATGTCCCACACGTCCACACTTGATACATTCTTTACCTATTGCTGGACAGAATTTAAATGAAGCCACATGGTTGGTGCTTCCACACCTAAAACACACCACATTTTTGTTGAACTGATGCACAGGTTTTGTTGGAATATATTTCTTAACAACACAAACTTCATCAATGCACTTACTACTATCACCCTTAGCACTCACATCATCAATAGTTTCCCTCCATTTGTCAGTTTGCTCAAAAGCCTTAGCAGTAGCAATCGTATCATGGAGCTTAGGATTCCCTAAAATCCACAATTGCTCTTGCATTTTCTTACTCCTTACATTGACGATAATTTGGTCCCTAATCATTTCATCAGCTAAATTTCCAAAATTACAAGAAATAACTAAACTTCTAAGAGCAGTAAGAAAATCATCAAAACATTCTGACTCCATCTGTGCCCTAGTGTAAAATTTATATCTATTGAGTGGTATACTCATGGTAGGTTTAAAACGAGTTTCCATCCGCATCAAAGCTTCATCAAATGTACCCAAATCACCACTAGCAGTAGGTAAAGTTCTAAATACTGCTTGTCCTTCAGATCCCAAACAGTGCAATAAAATATTTTTTTTCCTTTCATTCCCCATTCTTTCCCCATCAATAGCTTTTAAATACGTTATGAATTCTTCTTTCCATCTCGACCATGGAATTGGTGGTACACCTTTTGATTGGAGAAAGTTACTGGGTGGATCAAACTGCATGTTAAGTCAATGTTTCAATGACAAAAGTGTCCAAAGGTAAAATAATGAAAAAAAAGGAAAATTAAGAAGAGAAAATAAATAAAATGCATTCAAAATTGCACCAAATAAGTGAAATAAAATAGAAACTAATCAATATATATAAGTAGGTTGAGTCAAATTGAAATATAGTTACTGCTGTGCACATCAGTGACCGAAGTTGAAAGTATGAAGTAATGTAATATTCTCCCAACGATGTGCGCTGTGTTTAAAATGTTAATGGAAAAGAAATCGCAGAGAAAAACAAATACCAAGGAACGTTTCACAATTATGTCCGATGTGATCGTGAAGATCTTCAAGATCCGAAGTAAATCGCGGAGTTTCCCAATTCAAAATGGCCGCCGACATCAAATCGTCATCGCGTACACTGCGTCGGCGTGATGACATCACACGTCGTCGTCTTCCAGTTCACAATGTCGTCTTCCAGTTCCAGAGCGATGCGTGAAGCTCTTGGTGATAGTCTTGACAAGTAAGTTCTATTAACGACGCATAAAGTGCAGCGCGTCTTTTGAACAAAATACGTTGCAGTATGGTTAAACGTTGCGGGCATTAAATCCTGATTGTAAAAAATATGTAGAAATCGGAAATTTTTGACGGATAGGCAAAACGGGCAGATCTGAGCAAAATCAGCAGATCAAACCGATGTCCATCACCTTTCTTTTAAATACCGTTTAGATGAAAGCTCAAATATCTGCTTTAAATAAATCAAATGAGACCATGCCAACAGTACCTTACTGTTCTCCAATTGAAGGGAAATCCGCAATTCCTTGCTCCTTGCTCCTTGCTTGTAAGTGCAATATCGAATTTAATGAATGAAAATCTAAAAAAAAAAAAAACAGCATAAAATCCATTAAATCCAAAGTTGGTACCACTCCTGTGCTCTTCTAAGTAGTAGGTACCTGTTGTCCTCGTCGCCAATGTAAAGTCCAAGGAATAAATAGATCCAAAGTAAAAGATTAGGGGCCAGATGTAGGTAGAATAGATTTACCGATTCTTAATTACCGAAAATTACCGAATTTTACCGATTCGGTAATTACAAATCGGTAAATCTGAGGGGTGGATATGTAGGTATTCCAGATGTGCTGGAATACCGAATCGGAACATTTCGGTATTTACCGATTCGGTAAATACCGAATCGGTAAATACCGATTTACACAAGGGTGCAGGGGGTGTCACTTTGACACCCTCTGGCCCCCTAAAACAGGCTCGGGTGCCATGTGGCAGGCATACATGCCCTAAGGGCAGGTCTGCCTGTCATATGGCATAGGTGTGCATGCACACATGTGCATGCACACCGGAATCAGTATTTTACCATCAAATTGGATTTGATGGTAAAATACCGATTCGGTAAGGCTTTTGGGACTCAGAAGAGTCCCACCTACATATCAGATTTACCGAATCGGTAAAAATACCGATTCGGTATTTTACAGAATCGGTAAATTTACCGAATCGGTAAATTTACCGAATCTGTAAAAAATTGCCCCTACATACCGAAAACCCATTTACCGGTCGGTAACGGCCGAAATCGGCCGTTACCGGTCGGTAAATGGCCTGAAACGGCCACCTACATCTGGCCCTAGGTTTATTATGAAGAGAGCACAGTACATCTGCCCAGGCTGAGAAGCAGTTCAATTACATCTAAAACATTCTGACAGTGATGTCACATAAACAGATCAATGCAGGTGCACAGATCAAAAGAATACAGATTCTACATTAAAAGGGCAATAGAATAAAAAGGGAAATGGAAAATAGAATTACAAAATATAACACTTTGACGCCATCGCTCCCCTAGCAGAATGCGCACTAAAAGCTCTCGTGTTAATGTCCGCCTCTTGCATGATCCAGTGCACCCACCGGGCTATAGTGGGGGAGGCCACTGCTCTAAAAGGCTTTTTAAGGGCTATCAGGAGTTGTCGTTCACCCGGGGGTTGAACTTCCTCCGTGGCTTCCACATAGACTTTTAAGCATTGTACCACACAGAGCTTAGGTGTTTCCGCAAAGGCGGGATAAGAAAACGTATGCTGTAATATCAAGTGCACGCACGTCTGAAACTCTCCTACAGGACACCAAACAAATCAACTTTGCCACTTGGCCAATAAATCCTTCCTGGAGAGGAAACGGTTCGGTTGCCATGACAACAACTGATTCAGGACCTGATTCATGTCCCAGAGGACCGAATAACGGGGCTCCGGTGGAAACGATAATCTAATGCCTCTAAGGAGTTTGCAAACAAAGGGATGCTCCCCCAAAGGGGCACCTTCTACCGGTGCATGCCCGGCTGAAATAGCCAAACTGATCATACTCACCGATCTGTAAGCTAAACCTATCTGAGCTAGCTCCGCTAAATAATTCAGAACATGAGTCAAATCTGCGACCACAGGATCCAGCTCCCGTCGCATACACCAACATACCCATCGCGTCCAGGCCGATCTGTACCGTTTGGACGTGCTATCCACCCAAGCTCTGGACAAAAGGAGCTCAGCGTGGCTCAAAAGACCCGGCAGTCGCTAACGTTGCCTGTAATCAGCCATGCCATCAGTGGGAGCGAGCCCTCCACCACCAGCCGGTGAGTAGTCCCCTCCGGACTCAACAGGAAACGGGGAGTTGGGAGGAGTCAGATTGGAGAATCGCAAGAAAGTTCCAGTAGAACTGGAAACCAGACTTGCGACCTCCAAAACGGCGTTATCAGGACCAACGAAGCCTTCTGTCTGCGGACTTGGGCCGCCACCCGTGTTATCATGGAAAAGGGCGGGAACACATAGCCTCTTTCCCGACTCCACTCTTGAGTGAATGCATCTGAAGCCTCTGCCAGAGGATCCGGCCTCCAACTGAAGAACCGGGGAAGCTGACGGTCCAGCCAACAAGCAAACAGGTCGATCGAGAAAGGACCCCAACGGTCCTGCAAAAACTGGAAGATCTCCGGATCCAGTTTCCAAACGCTGGCGTCTCGGAGATATCGGGAGTGCCAATCTGCTACTGAATTCTCTTTTCCTGGAAGGTATTCCGCTTTGACAGATACCTGATGGGACAGGCAAAACTCCCAAAATTGTGTTGCTAAAGTCGCCAGGGTCTTGGACCCTGTCTTTGGTCCAACACCGAACCGCAAAGGAGCCCGCAAGGATCTTGAGGCAATTGATATGAAGTTTTTGTTCTTGAGGAGACCAACTTCCATCTGTGGAGAATTCTCCACATCGTGCCCCCCAGCCGGACCGGCTTGCGTCCGACTCTATCACCAAGTCAGGGGCAGAACCGAAGATCGCTCTTCCGTTCCAGGCTTCTATGTGTGACAGCCACCACTCTAACTCCTCTCGAACTTCGTCCGTCAACGGAACCACTTGGCAAAATATTAGACCCTTCCGCAAGTGATGCGCCTTAAGGCACTGCAGGGCCCTGTAATGCAACGGGCCCGGAAAGATTGCTTGAATGGAGGCCAACAACAGGCATACCAGTCGGGCAATCTGTCGCAAGGAAGTCCCTTGCTTGGCCAGGGTTTGCCGGATGTTTGCCACCTTTCTGGAGGGCAAACTGAGCGTAGCTGCAACAGAGTCTATCACGAATCCCAGAAAAGAAGCCTGCTGAGTCGGGGACAGAATAGACTTCTGTTAGTGGATCACAAACCCCAACCGTTGGAGCAAGTCCACTGCCATCTGCAGATGGACTCGTAGTTGCACGGGATACTGGGCCATAGTGAGAATATCGTCCAAATAGACAATCAATCGGACCCCCCGAGCTCTCAGGTACTCCACTGCCAGTTTGAGAACCTTGGTGAAACACCACGGAGCAGAAGAGAGGCCGAACGGCAGAAAGCAAAACCCGTAAGCTTGTCCCTGCCAGAGAAACTGGAGGAATCTCCTGTGCGGAGGGTAGATCAGTACCACTAGGTACGGGTCCTTCAAGTCCAATCTCACCATCCAATCGAGAGGCTGGAGGACATCTCTGAGCAGGTGCATGCCCTCCATTTTGAAATGCTTTTACACCTGCCGCTCGTTGAATTCCCGCAGGTTGATGACAGGTCTCCGACCCCCGTCCATCTTGTCCACTAAGAAGATATTGCTGAGGAATCCCGTAGGATGGACCTCTGTCCGACACACTGCTCCCTTCCTGAGCAAACCTGCTACTTCTTAGTCGACCATGGCGGCATCCGCCGCACAGAACACTATCAGCCGGGGCCGAATGATCTGCCGCGGGGACCAGAAAAACTCTATCTGGAAACTCTATACTGTCTGAAGCACCCAAGTGTCGCCAGTAAGAGCTTCCCAAGCGGGGAAACACCATGCCAGTCTGCCACCTACTCGCGGCTGCGCCGCAGGCAAGACACTCACCGCTGGTATTTCCCTCGGGGCCTCTGTAGTTTCCTCGTCCTGCGAAACGCTGACCTCTGGTTGGGTAAAAATTATTAAACCGCTGGTCTGTCTGATACTGGCCACGTCCGGAGCCTTGCCCCCTTCCCTGGGGCTGTTTGTTTTGGCCTCGGCCGGGCGGGCGGCTCCTGCCCCTGTGGTAAATATTTTAGCAATTTACCTTGATCAGAATTTCTAGGCAATATCAATAAGTTCAAGTATGAAGAGCAGAGTCCGTGGTGGTTCGAATTCAGGGTCTTTATTCAGTAACTCGAGTTAAGGGAGAGCTCCGTCACCTGAGGAGGATCGGAAGAATCTCTAACATTATTATCTGAACACACAGTATTTATAGCAGGAAAAGAGGAAGGAGCTTCCCTTCAATGCATACCCTGATCATTCGTTAACAAAAAACAGAAGTCATGTAGGCCCGGATCATATGTTGCAAGAAAACAGAAGTCATGACCATAAAAGGAGGCAGCGTCATGAAAGAGTGAAGACATGGTAGAGGAGATAAGGCTGAGTCATGATTTAGAATGAGGAAGCACAAGAGAGGTGAAGGTGTGGAGAAATAACACTAGACTGGTTCCTTAGATAAGGGAGAGGTGGTCGTGACAGGATGTCTGTTTGTCGTGTTTCAGCATTCAGGGGCTCTTCTTCTCGGAATTGGTTATCGTGGTTTAACAGAATGGGGCCTATTTCTCGGAATTGGCCCGATTGTAGGGAAATGGTTACAGATGGGGGGGGGGTCTTGTTCTCGGCATCGGCTTAACCACAGTAATGCACGGTTTGAGTGAGGCAGTTGGTTCTTGGAGTCGCTTTGACCATAAGGATGAGCGTTTGACTTTTATTTTGGGGAAGGAGAGCGCATGTGTAACTACATGAGGCGCATGATCAGCGCGTGATCGGTTCGTGCTCGTTTTTCTCGGGTGCTCGTGTTCTCGTGTGCTCGTGTTTTGGCATGATGGGCTCGGGGACGTGACGGAAGAGGGTGTATGATGGGACATAACTGTATGATAAATAATCATTTTCCACATTCCCTCCTTGTCCCATAATATACCCTTCAAAATTCTTTGCTTTTTCTAGTCCACCTCTATACTCATTAGGTCGTTTACTTGTTCCTGTAACATGATTCTTTCTCTTTCTTTCTTTCTGGTCTGGGTTTTGGGAATGCAGGTAGTGATACAGAAACTACAGAGTGCTGGGCCGCACTGAATACAGAGGCAGCAGGTGAAGAGAATAGCTAGAGCAAAACCTAGGACTGCAAGCACCTTCCATCCCCATCAGGACAGGAGGCTCCAGAGCCAACCCATCAGGGACCAGGCACCAGTGTCTGCATCTAGTTTTCTGGAAAGTATATGAAGGCGGGAAATAGCGGCATACACCGAGGGTGCATTATCTGGGATAAATATACAGCAGCTGGACCCGATCAGTTCACATACACCACCACGGTCAGCCAATATGATGTCTAGGACCATACGGTTTTGTAACGTCATGAGTCTGTCGGCAGCCATCTCAGCGGTGATGTTACTTAATGCACCGGCTGTTTCGTTTATGGCTCCCTGGACTACACGAGTCAGTTGTCTTATGTGGCGGCTGTTGATCATAGACCCCCAGAATGGGATGACTCCTTTAAAGAAATCGCCAGCCTCTTGGCCCGCTGTATCTTCAGCATCTATGGCCCCCCTTCGCCGTCTATTAATTACGGTCGGGGGGTCACTGAGATGATAATCTGCTGGGACGGTGTAGGTTGGGGGAAGGAGAAATGCAATGTAGCATTTTCCAGGCCAGCCTTGAGGTAACCAAGTGCGCGCGTGAGGTCCACAGATAAAGTAGGTGTTGGGGGCAGAGGCCATCGTTGGGAAATTTGGATCAGGTAGGGTGTAGGTCTTGTTACATTCACTATCTCCCATTTTCTGACCCTTGCCCTTTCCTCTTACGCAGAATAGGCCCTGGTGGGGCACGGCCCATCCTCCCTGGTCTGTCTGTCTTTTCTGGACTGAAAATGTCTCCCTAAAGGAGGTGGTGTCATTAAAGAGGGAGTAACTGGTGTTTTCACTAATGTCTGCTCGTCCCCATGTTGCTGTGAGAGTTACCATCCTTGCGACGGCTCGTACTGTTTTTGCTTTTATCTCATTCCAGGTACTAGCGTTTTTGATCGGGGTCTCAGGAATGTTCCTAACAGAGGCGGAAAATATCATAGAGAGTGCATAGGTAGATCCAGCATAGCCAAAAGGGAGAGTAATAAAAGGCATTCCTCCGTGCACAGAATGTGGCATTAAACCACAGACCCAACAATTTGTTTTGTTAATCACCAATTGATGTTGGTGAAGTGTGGAGATGAATGTGTTATTGAAGAACTCTTTTCTTCTGTTCATGAGATGTGGAGGAAGATCTACGTGTGAATGCATAGCAGTATTATTCAAGGGCGCGGGGGAAGACGGTGGGAAAGCTAGATGAAGGAACCAACCTAGACAAGCCATGATGCAGAAAATAAGAATCATGATAGAAAGGAAAAGGGTAACTTTGTCATGTAACAGTTTCGCACAATGAGTCTTTATCTTCATAATTTCGGCTGCTTAATCTTTGAGAGGAAAAAATGCACCAGTAACCGGACTCTTCCCAGCAACCGCTTCACCAAGCGTCCGTCTTGGGCTTAAATAGCCACTGGCAGGCCGGATTCAGATGCAAATGTCTCAAGTCTGTTTGGGGTAGGATCGCTGCTGCGATTTATACTCTTCTTGGGGTAAAAGTTCTGGGAGGGGTGAAATAAAGTCTGTCGTTTCAGTGTCTTTAAAGTCTGTTTTTTCAGTGTCTCTGGTCTCAGGATCAGCAACAGTGTCCGGAGTTGGTCCGTAGAAGGGTTTGCAATGCGACACGTGCAACCACCCTTTCCGTCCCTCGACCTTGATGGCGGTCCTCGTCGTCAGCAGCACCAGTTTGGGGGACGTCCACCTTTTCTCCAGAGGGCTGGTTCGATCAAAATTTCTGACGAGCACCCATTGACCAGGCTGAAGGGGGTGCTCATCGGGCGCGGTCTTGTCTGGAAAGGCTGCAGCCACCTGTGAACGGCAAGAACGTAGTGCAGACATCAAAGAAGCCAAGTAATCTGTCAGTACATTTGCATCAATGTCAATTAGCTTTTTAGGAGATGGGACACCCCAGATATTCGGAGGCCTCCCAAATGTAATTTCATAGGGGGACAGACCCGTCTGGGAATGTGCCACCATTCTCATATAGAAGAGGGCAACCGGAAGAGCTGTAACCCAATCTATTTGTTTGTCAGCGCATATTTTTGCTAATTTTGTTTTTAATGTCTGGTTATGTTGTTCGACTAGGCCTGTTGCTTGTGGATGCCTAACACAGTGAAACTTCCAGGTGTATCCTAGCAGTAAGGAGACAGCTTCCATCAATTTAGAGGAGAATGGTTGTCCGTTGTCAGAGTAAATGACTCTTGGCAACCCGTAGCGAGGGAAGAATTCCCTCACCAATTGCTTGGCAGTCATCTGGGCACCATAGTCTGGGACGGGGTATGCTTCAGTCCATCGAGTTAAGGTACAGACTGCTATGAGGACATACTTATATCCCCGACATCTCTCCATCTGTATGTAGTCCATTTGTAGGACTTCAAAGGGGTGATCTGGAGGATGGAACCCTCCTTGTTCAACGGATACACTTTTCCCTGGATTGAACTGACAGCAAATCATACAGGTTCATACTTTTTGTTTGGCTGCTGCACGCAGATGCTTGTTGTGCCATATCAGATTCAGACTGTCTAACATTCCTTTCTCTCCTAGATGTGCGGGACCATGAGCAGTTTCTATCATTATGGGAACCATTAGGTCAGGGAGAAACCATTTGGACTTGTCCTGTGTTACCCAACCTTGATCTGTGTGTGAACCTCCCTCCTCTTCCCATTTTCTCTTTTCGGTTTCTGTGGCTTGATTTTGGATGTCTACTACATCCTTGGTCGGATTGATAACTGGACAGATAGTACTAATGGTGGTTTCGGTGTTTAGTGATTCTGTCTGAGCAGCATGTTTAGCTGTAGCGTCAGCCAGAGCATTACCTCTGGTGATAGAGTCTACAACTTTGGTGTGTGCTTTACATTTTAGTATGGCTATTTCTGTGGGTTTGTGTATTGACTCTAGTAGCTGGAGGATAAGGTCTCCATGTTGGATCTTGGTTCCATGAGAGGTCAGGAAACCTCTCTCTTTCCAAAGGATGCCGAAATTATGAACTACCCCGAATGCATATTGTGAGTCGGTGTAGATGTTGACTCGTTTTCCTTTGGACCATTCACATGCTTGGGTGAGAGCTATTAGTTCTGCTGCTTGTGCAGAATGTACGGGTATTCTGGCTGCTAGAAGGACGGTGTTTTCTGTAGTGACAGCATAGGCTGCTGAGAGTTCGCCTGATTGGAGGCACATACAGGAACCGTCTACAAACAGTGTGTGTTCTGGTGTATTTAGAGGGACATCTGTAAGATCAGACCGGGGTTTTGTAACTAGTTCGACCACCTCTAAGCAGTCATGAGCCTGGTTGTCAACTGGAACCGTAGGCAGTAGCGTAGCTGGGTTGAGGATATTGCACCTTTTGATGATAATATGGGGTTGGAACAGAGTGACTACATAACCTGTGAGGCGAGCTATGGTTAAGTGTTGTGTCTGTGTCCTATTCAAAAGCAATTCTACTGCATGTGGAACTTGTACTTCAAGGGAGTGTCATAGTACTATGGAATCACTTTGTCGTATTGCTAGAGCTGTAGCTGCAACAGATTTCAGGCAGGCCGGCAAACCTTGTGCAACAGGGTCAAGAGTGCTAGAAAAATAAGCACAGGGATGGTGTTTGTTAGCTTGTGTATGTGTGAGTACTGACAAGGCTGTACCTTCCCATTCTGTGGCAAAGAGGACAAAAGGTTTGGCATCATCAGGTGTGGCTAGGACAGGTGCAGAGCATAATGCCTGTTTGAGGGTGTTAAAAGCAAAAGTGTGCTCAGGTGTCCATGGCAATGGGGAAGAGGTTGAGCTTGTTAGCTGTATCAGGGGTTTGGCCAGGTATGCAAACTGGGGAATCCACTGTCTACAGTAAGACGTGAGACCAATAAAAGCACGGACTTCTTTCTGTGTCTTGGGGACAGGAATGTTAAAAATGAGTTGAATTCTTTCAGGTGTGAGTGCCCTACCCTCCTTTGACAGCAGGTGTCCTAGGTAGGCCACCTGCTGTAAACACAATTGTAATTTCGAGGGTGACACCTTGTGGCCATGTTGTGCAAGGAACATTAGGACAATTCGTGAAGCTTGTTCACATTCTGGTTTGGAGCGTGCGGTGATCAGCAAGTCATCGACATATTGTAACAATGTCGTATTGGCGGGCAGAACAATGTCATCTAGCTGTCTTTTAAGTGCCTGACTGTAGATACTGGGACTTTCTGTATATCCTTGGGGAGCTCTTGTGAAACAGAAGCTACGACCTTGTAGGGAGAATCCAAATAGGTACTGACTATCTTGGTGGATGGGTACACTGAAGAAAGCATTCTTCAGGTCGATTACAGTAAAATGTGTAGCCTCAGGATCTATGGCTGTTAACAGAGTACTGATATCTGAGACCACAGGGTATTGTGGTACTACACATTTATTGAGTTCACGTAAGTCAACCACGAGTCTGTAGACTGGTGGCGCACCATCATCAGTTTTCTTTCTGACAGGCAGGACTGGCGAGTTACATGTGTTGGAAGGTACTTCTCTGACTACTCCTTTTGTTATCAAATCATCGATAATCTGAATAAGGGCTTGTTCTGCATCTGGAGGTAATTTGTATTGACGGATACGAGGTAGGAAAACGCCTTCTTTCAGTGTCACTAAGTGTGGTGTAATATCCATGAATCCTACATCTGTTGGATCAGTAGCCCATAGTGTAACAGGAATGTCTCTTAGTCTGACATCTAGTTCTCGTGTGGTGAAATGACCTTTAAAATCTCGGAGGAATAGTCGGACTCCTTCTGGGGAACAACATATTATAGCACCTAGTTCTTTTAGTGTCTGGATGCCAAGGAGATTTTCGGGACAGGACTTTGTAAGCACTAAATCGGTGGAAGTTGTAAGAGGACCAACTTTAAGTGAAATTGGTTCAGAAACTTTGTTGATGACAGGTGTACCAGAAAAACCCAAGGAAATACTATTTGAGCCAGAGAGGGGTACCTTGGGAACTTCGTTGTGCTGCACTGTCGTCCTACTAGCCCCGGTGTTGATCAGAAATTTTGCTTCCTTACCTAGGAGTTTAGCATGTACATAGGGACCCTCTTGGTCAACTGGGTCCGGTATTAGTGGACGATTATCGTGTTCCTCCCAGCTGTTTCATGAGATCGTGGGGAATTCAGGATAGGATGACACTGGGTACTGATAGAGTTGGGTGGTAGGTTTAGCATCAGTTGGAGGAGCAGAAGGATGAGGGGGATAGTTACGAGGTTGTGTCTTCCCAGTGGCAATATTATGTTGTAATACTGGACAGTCACGCACTAAATGTCCTGGCTTTTTACAGTAATTACAAGTAACTTTTTCGTGTGGTACTTGGGGTTGTTTAGGGGTCTGTTGGATCGTATTAGTTTGTGCTACTAATACCTTCATTTTAGTATCTTTTGTTCTCTTCTTTTCTTGTTCTTGTTCGTCCCTAATTCTATTTTGGTGATATTGGAGCATCTGAAGTGCTTGTGAGGGGGAGCTTGCTTGCCAAGTACTTTCTACCTTCAGTACTCTATTTTTGATCGTGGGCAAGGCATTTTCTACGAGTTTGGAAACAAATAATCGACTATAGGCATCTCCACCGGAGGAGAGGCCGCTGTTGATGAGGAAGCATTTCTCTAACCTGGAATAATAGTCCCCTATCTCCTCATCTGGTTTCTGTTTACATGCAGAGATAGCATCCCAATCTTCTTTCTTAGTGGTCAGCAACTGGGACAGTATTTTAGGGAGACAGCGAGGGAGTTCCTGAACTAGAGGTCCCAAACCTTGTCCGGGATTACGAGTGGCATCTTCTTTTTCTAAGTCTGCCCATGTTACCTTTTTCCCTTCAATCTCCCAATCTTTTCCTTTTAGCTTGTCGTACGTTCCTTGAGGTAACAGGACTTTAAGGAGAATATTGAGGTCTTTATAAGTAAAGGAACCCATTTGAAGAATGTCCTTGAGTTCCCTATGGAAACCCGAAGGGTCCTTTTCGTGGGAAGGGACCATTTTCTTCATCTCGAGTATTTCCAGTTTTGTCAAAGGAGTGTACACAAATGTTTATTGCAACTTTCCATCGGAATCTGCAACGGGGTGTACTTCTCGGAGGGGGGAACTGTCCTTGGTCATAGGGATGGGGATTTGTATTGCCTGTAAAATATTGGATATATCGCTGTCGTAGTTCAAGGAAAATATTAAGGAATTCTTGTCCCCTAGCCACCCACCTTCCTTCTAAACCGTCTCGTAAGAGAGGATGTAATCTTTTTGGTGGGCAACCAGTATCTTCGTACATTGTAATGAGGTGTTGAACCATATAGATGCTAGCTAGTCTTTGAGAGGCTGGAGGGATCGATAAAAACATTTGAGCAACTATATCAGAGCCATATATGGAGTATTGAGATACCCAATGGGTGCTTGATCTAGCGAGTTCTTTTTCTTGTGTGGTGAGTGGAGGCTCGTCGTCCATCCAATCATCTAGAGCTTTTTGCGTTCGTTGGAACAACCTATCTGTGGGGGCTGACAATTTCCTAGTTCTAAGTTTGAATTGTCCGTTATTCTGAGAACGAGGGATACGGGAACGTACTGCACCCTGAAAAGCAGTTCCTTCGTCTCTATCCTCGCTCGTACTCTCATTCTCAGTTCCCTGGGTAAGGGCATCTTTTCGATGGGAATCGGAAACCTTGCTTATGAAGAGCGGAATAAAAAGATCTATTTCTTTTATTTTATTGTAATTTCCTGCGACTACTGCTTGGTCTCGTTGTAGTAAATCATCAGGAACTCTTTTTCCTGCACTGGCTATCATTCTAATAAAACAAGTGATCATGAATCGTGAGAGGCATTTTCTATGTGCTATGGGTCTATTTTTTATAGCCTCCTGTAGAGTTTCTAAATTTTCTCCTGTTCGAAGCGCTTCATAAATTTTGTTTAGGCAATTTGTGACATTCGGTACCTCTCGTATACCTTCTAGAGCTTCTCGTAAGCGAAGGGAAATATCTGCTTGTGAACCTTCCCCTGGGGTTGGATCATAATCACATTCTAACAGTGGTAGAACACCACCCGAATTGTCAGGGATGGGTTCCGTTTGAGTAACTACTCGTCTGGCTGTTACCTGATTCGTATAAGCAGGAGGAGGCTCCATCAAGTAAGTAGTAATAAAATCGTCGGGTACAGAAGGAACCTTAGGGTGTGGAGGTGCCATAGGGGTACTAGAATCTGAGTTAATCTCGGACCCTGTTTTTGGTGAGAGGATAGGATATATACCCGTTACTGAGGCTGAGACCTCCCTTTTCTTTTGTTCAGAACAAATATCATCATCCTGATCCTGTAACTTTTTCATCTTACTTTCTTCCGACATTCTCTTTGCTTTCTCAACTTTCCCTTGCTCTTTCTGTTCCCTTCGATGTGCTTCCTTTCGCCATATATCAACACTCTCTAACATCGAGGGTCTCGCTTTCTTTTCCCAACATCTTTTCTCAACCGCCATGATACAATTCAAATCCCATGTGCCACTCTTTGGCCATCTGATCGTGATGTCTAAATCTTTAGTATAACCTTCCCAAAGATCCAAATACAAGATGGCAGCAATCCCATACTTTGTGTACATAAAATAACCAGGAGTATCCTTCGGGGGGACTGGTACAGACTGTTCCAGTAACCCCTTCCGGGTACCCAGTTTACACAGCTTAGAGAACAAAGGCATTGTATCAGATACAAATAAAAACTTTACACTTGAAAAAACTCGATATATTCTGAATATCAGAATACAAACATACCGTTTTCTAGAAACCTAGAACCCGTCTTTACCGTGCTCTGAATAACTCAGAACCCGTCTTTACCGTGCTCTGAAAATTCAGAACCCGTCTTTACCGTGCTCTGAAAATTCAGAACCCGTCTTTATACACCCCCAGCAGTACTCACCGAGGTGCAGAGAACTTGAAGACCTTGAAGATCTGGACACTTGATTACGCAGTGCTCGTGGACAGGGACTGGTCGGGTTTCAGACGACCTCGGACTCGGCAATCTTCACAGGTTTCGGGCTCTGGGTCGAGACTTCCGCTGTCGTCCTCACCGCCTCGTATGGATGGCTAGGCCGTGGCTCGGCCCCTCTTCGACATGAAGGAGTTCATGCAGGAACACCCTGCAGTGTGCACGTAGAAGTCCGTCGATGTCTTGAAGAGACCGGTCTAGGTCCGCATCACCGGCGTGTGGGGAGAAAGGGAAGTTCCTATTCGGGCGCCAATTTGCTGTGGTAAATATTTTAGTAATTTACCTTGATCAGAATTTCTAGGCAATATCAATAAGTTCAAGTATGAAGAGCAGAGTCTGTGGTGGTTCGAATTCAGGGTCTTTATTCAGTAACTCGAGTTAAGGGAGAGCTCCGTCACCTGAGGAGGATCGGAAGAATCTCTAACATTATTATCTGAACACACAGTATTTATAGCAGGAAAAGAGGAAGGAGCTTCCCTTCAATGCATACCCGGATCATACGTTAACAAAAAACAGAAGTCATGTAGGCCCGGATCATATGTTGCAATAAAACAGAAGTCATGACCATAAAAGGAG
Source organism: Lissotriton helveticus (assembly GCF_964261635.1). Taxonomy (NCBI): domain Eukaryota; kingdom Metazoa; phylum Chordata; class Amphibia; order Caudata; family Salamandridae; genus Lissotriton; species Lissotriton helveticus. The sequence goes on along the minus strand of NC_136068.1, from coordinate 477,480,966 downwards.
GCAGCGTCATGAAAGAGTGAAGACATGGTAGAGGAGATAAGGCTGAGTCATGATTTAGAATGAGGAAGCACAAGAGAGGCGAAGGTGTGGAGAAATAACACTAGGCTGGTTCCTTAGATAAGGGAGAGGTGGTCGTGACAGGATGTCTGTTTGTCGTGTTTCAGCATTCGGGGGCTCTTCTTCTCGGAATTGGTTATCGTGGTTTAACAGAATGGGGCCTATTTCTCGGAATTGGCCCGATTGTAGGGAAATGGTTACAGATGGGGGGGGGGGGGTCTTGTTCTCGGCATCAGCTTAACCACAGTAATGCACGGTTTCAGTGAGGCAGTTGGTTCTCGGAGTCGCTTTGACCATAAGGATGAGCGTTTGACTTTTATTTTGGGGAAGGAGAGCGCGTGTGTAACTACATGAGGCGCATGATCAGCGCGTGATCGGTTTGTGCTCGTTTTTCTCGGGTGCTCGTGTTCTCGTGTGCTCGTGTTTTGGCATGATGGGCTCGGGGACGTGACGGAAGAGGGTGTATGATGGGACATAACTGTATGATAAATAATCATTTTCCACACCCCGACCGGCCCCACGGAAAACCCGAGGGTTAAAGACTCTTTTTATGTTCGCCTGTGCTTTATCCAGGGACGTGAATGTTGCGATGAATTTCCCAAGTTATTTTATTTATTTATTTATTTTAAGAGTTTTAAATAGCGCTGGCTAGACCCAGAGGTATCAGAGCGCTTTACATGAGGTTCAACAGAATTGCAAGATTACATCCGTTTCAATATACAACAGTTGCTAGAAAAACAATTACAAGATCATAGAGCACGAGATAAGTGGAGTATAGAGGGGAAGGAGTAGGAGAGACATAGAGGGAGGATGGGGGAAGAGATGACAGGAGAGATGAAAGGAAGTCTGGCTGAAGACCGACTGGGTAGGTGACGTCCAAGGATGGAATCCCCGACCTTTCTCCCCTATAGCTAAACCAGGTAGCTCCATCGGGCATCAGGCAAAATAGCTAGATCTCACATGCCAAGGGAAAATTCACGGGGAAGCAGGGTGGGGACTAGGGCCAGGACAAGGTGAGGGCAGAGGTTAGTAGCAGGTAAGTGGAGAGGAGTAGAGCGGGGAGGAAGGAAAGAATTGCAGATGTTCGCATAAGGGTAGGCGCAGTCCTGGACGGGAAGAGTAAGTCAAAGTTCAGCGGGGGGGAAGAAGTCATCATTTTCGGCCATAATGAGGTCGCTCTGGTCACCTCAGTGTCTTACTCTTGCAAATTTGTCATCGCGGGCGGAGGCGGGTGCTGTGGAGTGTGCTGTGGCACAGTTTGCGGGCCCTGCAGACTTTGGGGAGACCCAAAGTCTGGTGAATGGAGGCTTGATTTCGTGCCTGCGACTGGCCGCCATGACGGGCTCCTCAGCAGCAAACAGGGGCGCGTGGTTAAAGTCGCGCTGCCACTCCCAGGGCTCTACACACGCCACCATGCCCCAGGAGTCCACACGGTGAGCAGTGAGAATTAGCAGCACTGCTGGGTCACGGGTGCCACAATTGCAGAGTCAGGCAACGAAAAGGCACCCCCTTCGGGCAGACCCCTCGCCGCAAAACAGGTAGCACCTCTCGATATCTCCTCTGGAGGTCTGCTCACCTCTGGTGCAGGGGTCGATAAGGGGAACCCAGGGCTCGCGAGCGTTATCTTCCACGGAGTCGATGTTCTGAGCCCCGTCCTTCCGGCTGCAAGACAGCTTTGGCGTCCTAGGTATCGCCTTCCAGTGCGTAGGGGACCTAAAGAGAGTTAAGTGCCTTACTCTCTTTTGCTGGTGAGGGATAGTGTCAGTCGTCTTAAGGTCAGGCATGCACTCCGTGCTAGTCCAAAGCGTGGTCAGGCTCCTTTTTGGGGTTTTATTGGGCAGGTCTGAGGTGGAGGTGGGAGCCTTCATCCAAGGTCCTTGATAAAGGGCTCGCCGAACAAACCTCCCTGCACTGACGCACCTGCCTCCGAACAGGCCAGGTCGTCAACTAGGGGTCCACCTTTATTAAGAGGGATCTCCGCCTTTCCGTCGAGAGAGCGCAGTTAGCGTTCCCCATAAAACAGATGGCGTGCTGCGCCCAAGCTGACAGAACCTCTGGGTCAATTAGAGCAACTGAACTACGAGCCTCCTCTGCCATGTCCAAGATTTTTATCATTGGACCAATGGCATCCAGCAGTTTGTCCTGGCATGCACGCCACAACTGATCTATCCCCTTCTTGGGGTCTCTGATAAACTTTGCCAAGAAAGTAGCCATCTTCCCCTCTATCTCCGGGGTTAGGGACACCTTACCTTCTAGAGTGGGACGGGGACACTCCACTCTCAATCTACTCCTAGCCTCGTTTTCTAAGAATTTTCTAAGGCGGTGCCACCACATACAATGTCGCCTTCTAAGCGGGGACCCAGTCCGCTGACCTAAGGTGTACTATGTCATCCGGGGCCAGCATATCCGCTATACCCGCCATCGGAGGGTCAGTAGACCCCGAAGGTTTCCAAGATCTCGAGGAGCCCGCTTCATCATCTGAAGCATCTGGGGTATCCCCCTGCTGAGTCTGAGGGGAAGCTGGTTGAGGGACCTCAGCTGGGGGGGAGGGTGTTGTTCAATCTTGTCTGCCAAGCGCTGCTCCATGGCTTTCATGCGTTCCGTGACTGCCCTATCAATGGAATCATTCACTTTATTATACAAATCATCATCCCACTGCAGGTAAGATAAGGAGTCCTGCTCCTCCTAGTAATCCTGCTCCATTGTGGCAACCAAGCACCAACTCGCACAAACATTACTTAAAGAAAGGCTGGGTAACCCCAGACGCCACCCCATGGTTAACGTGAGGAAAAAATTTAACTGAGGGTCTCTCAGGGAATATTTTAATGGCCACAGGCCCAGATTTCGCTGGGGCTGTCAACCCCTAAGGCACCTAGAACGCCCAGAAATACAGTGGGCTCACAACTGCCTACCCGAGGTGCCCCTGTGGCAATGGTTCGAAGCTCCACACTAACCGGTACCTACCCGTGCCACCGGGCGTGTACGGGGAAAAAACCACCCACGGTGCAGCACACCACTACCTACCCACGACGAGGGCGTTTACAATGCAGGGAACCAATTTTTTTACAGACCCAGGCCGCAGCACTGGGCGATTTCACAGGCAGCAAAACGGGCGCGGACCTAATGGTGACTGGAGCGCGTTCAAAGCTGACTGAACGAAAAACCTGCTCCGGGAGCACCGAGTCGCGTCACCCCCACAGCGCCCTATAGCGGGCGGAGGACCGCACCGCGGTCCCGAAAAGTGGCAAAGCCACGTAAGGAGCACACTAGCGTTCCCGCGGCAGATAAGGGAATCTGTATGGGCAAAAAATTTTAAGATCACACTGATCCCCCAAATAGAAGTGCGCACAGCACATCTATAACGCTAGTAATGGAGATAAAGAAAAGGCACTTAGCTCTAGCTGCTGAGCAGCAAAGAAAGAGGAAGTACAGGAAGGAACAGCAGGGTTTATGAGCTGAGAGACATCGAGAGTGTGGAAGGACTATGAAGAGACTGTTGTTTTTTTCCATGGTTATGGGAAATGTAGTTTGTTACAAGATTGGCGTTAACCTGCTGTGAAAATTTGGTTAATAAAAGCGAAGAAAGAACGAGCATAAACCTCGTCTCCGGTCCTGACATAGAGTTTAAGAATTGTTCACTACCAGGACAGATAAGACTTAAAAGTACATGTCCAATGTTTTGAATACACTGCACCCTGCTCTCTGGGCTGTTCAGTGCCTACTCTAGGGGTGACTTAGATGCATTCAAAATGAAGGTTTGGGCCTGGCAAAAGGCTTATAGTGGTAATATAAAACTGTACACACAGACAGTAATGGCAGGCCTGGGACATGTTTAAAAGTGTGACTTAAGTGGGTGGCACAACAGGTACTACAGGCCCATTAGTAACCTTTACTTGACAGGCCCTGGAACACTTTAAGAGGTCTCCTATGTGCAGAAGCACTTTGACAGAACATGAAGGTTAAGACTCTTTTTAAGAATTTTAATCAAGCATTTCTTCACTTTAAATTGAGTAATGATCAGTTAATGGAGATGTCTTGCCCCCAATTTAGGAACTATTTGAAATATATTATTAGGAGTAGTTCCATGAATGACGACATGTTGATTTATATGGAAAAAAAGATGGATGCTATAGTTTCCTCATGTATTAAAGCAAGTCACAACCCAAATTAATTTGGAATGTAGAAGACGGAGTTCTACATTTTTTAATATTGTTGTTGGTTAATATTTTACCTCTAAAAACAGACACAGGTGCCTTAAGTGGTTCGATTCCTGACAACAGACTTTGTGATTTTTGTAAGGACTATATACAAATTCTTGACCATGTGTTATTTATTTGTCCATTACTGCACTTTAACTGCTGTCTTCTTTTTTTTTTTTTTTTTTTTTTGTTTGAGTTTATTGAAGCATAAAGGAGTAAAGACAGAAAATGAAGAAACAATCATGAATTATAAAAAACAAGAAATCTCTCTTTCAGAAGAGTAAATCAGATTGATGAAACAATACAGAAAAATATAGTAAACAATAATGCTTATGAAAACAGAAGAAATGAGGTCATAACCTGTAAAATAAGGCAAATAAATGATATAAAAAAACATTAAATGCAATTAAGAAAATGTAATCACGGTGGTTTTTGAACCTCAGCAGTGCGAACTTGAGAAGCAGGTGGGATTGTAACAACTCCGGATAAATATTCAGTAAGGGGAAGCCATAAAAGATCACGTTTGATTGCAAGGGAAATGGGGGAAACAAAATTAGTATCTAGACGGTGGTTAAAACACACTGCATTCCACCAAGCACTAAATGAAACGTCATTAGCTTGTTTCCAATGGGATGTAATATGGTGTAAGGCAATGGCTATCAAAAGGTCAATTAATTTATAGTTTTGGGAGGAATTGGTAAAAATAGGGGAAAGAGAACCTAGAAAAATGTTAACAATGGAGAAAGAAAAATGAAAATTGAAGATCTTTTTAAACTGGGACCAAACCAATTGCCAAAAACGAAAAATGGGAGGACAATAAGCATGGGCGTAAAATCCGCTCCGCTCGCGTATTTTTCGGATTTTCGGCAAATTCGCAATCCGCGAACTCTCGCGAATTTGTCGAAAATCCGTGAATCCACTCGCAGCAGATTTTTTGCTTGGTTGCGGCGCGCGGCGTGTTGCACGGCGTTCACTTTCCGTCACTAAGCGTTTGCCGAGTTGTTTTTCTCGATCATATTTTGCGAGTGCCGCACCATTTTGGATCTTGCTGCGTGATCCCGCGGGAGTTTGGTGCCCGCGAATACGTAATCGCGGCTTGCCACCTTGCACCGCACACCTCGCGAGAGTTCGCAATTGCGAACACGTAGTTGCGGCGGAAAGGAACAATCTCGCACTCGCGAAATAGAGATTTCGCAATTCTGCACAAGAAATCCACCAGCAAACAGGATAAACCTTCAGAAAATGATGATTTTTATCAGAATCACTCCTCAAGTTGACATTTGCATGGCCTTTTTTTTTGCAAGGAGTCCATTTTTGGGGGGGGGAGGGAAGGAAGTGCCCCACAGTCTCCAACTTCCTGTTCCTGTCCAGCAGGCTCCTCCCAGTGCTTTGTCCATCTCCTGGTCACTTTCATTTGGATCTGGAGCTGGAAGGATTACTTTTTGTGGGTGCTGCTGGATATTTGGATTTGAGGCCTTTTTGACTTTCTTTGGATCACTTTTGGATTAGAAATAAACTTTCACAAGTAAGTTTGTTTGGGGCATTACAGTTGCTGCAACTACAATTTTGGAACTTTTTCAGAACATTAAATAAGTTATATTGTGGGTAGCCACAGTATCCAGTAGGACCAGGGTTGGTTATGGGTGCATGATACAACTGTTTTGTTGAATTTAAACACCATTGAGGCCATGGATGGGCTGGGATTGTGCTGATTTTTGTTGTTTTTGTCGTTTTTTGGGGGCTGCTGGTGGGGCCCTTTGCCCAGGGGTGGTGAGTGTTGCATGGGCCTAGTCTTTGGGGTGGTGTCTTCTTGAATTTAAAAATCATTGAGGCCATGGATGGGCTGGGATTGTGCTTATTTTATTGTTTTTTGTCGTTTTTTTGGGGCTGCTGGTGTGGCCTTTTGCCCAGGGGTGGTGGTGCATGGACTGAGTGTGCCTGTGGTGTGGTCTCACTCTCTTTAATGTAAACATCATGGATGGCATTGGATTGTGGTGATTTCTGGCTGTTTTTCTGTTTTTTGGGGGTGTACTGTTGATGTGGACTGACCATGTGGGTGGTGTTGGTGGCCATCTTGAGTGCTGGCTGGTACAGGCAACATGTGCTTGGGGTGCAAGGGGCCATTTTGAAGAGAGGCAGTGTCTGAGGCCTGCACTTACTTTGCCTACTTTTCATCCATTATGCCCAGGGGTAGTGAGTGTTGCATGGGCCTAGTGTTTCTGAGGGGTGTCTTCTTGAATTTAAACACCATTGAGGCCATGGATGGGCTGGGATTGTGCTGATTTTATTGTTTTTTGTCGTTTTTTTGAGGCTGCTGGTGGGGCCCTTTGCCCAGGGGTGGTGAGTGTTGCATGGGCCTAGTCTTTCTGTGGGGTGTACTCTTGAATTTAAACACCATTGAGGCCATGGATGGGCTGGGATTGTGCTGTTTTTTGTTGTTTTTGTCTTTTTTTGGGGCTGATGGTGTGGCCTTTTGCCTAGGGGTAGTGGTGCATGGACTGAGTGTGCCTGTAGTGTGGTCTCACTCTCTTTAATGTAAGCATCCTGGATGGCATTGGATTGTGGTGATTTTTGGATGTTTTTCTGTTTTTTTGGGGTGTACTGTTGATGTGGACTGGCTTGGGGTGTAAGGGGCCATTTTGAAGAGAGGCAGTGTCTGAGGCCTGCACCTATTTTGCCTACTTTTCATCCATTATGCCCAGGGGTAGTGAGTGTTGCATGGGCCTAGTCTTTCTGTGGGGTGTCTTCTTGAATTTAAACACCATTGAGGCCATGGATGGGCTGGGATTGTGCTGAATTTTGTCGTTTTTGTCGTTTTTTGGGGCTGCTGGTGGGGCCCTTTGCCCAGGGGTGGTGAGTGTTGCATGGGCCTAGTCTTTCTGTGGGGTGTCCTCTTGAATTTAAACACCATTGAGGCCGTGGATGGGCTGGGATTGTGCTGTTTTTTGTTGTTTTTGTCTTTTTTGGGGGGCTGCTGGTGTGGCCTTTTGCCTAGGGGTAGTGGTGCATGGACTGAGTGTGCCTGTAGTGTGGTCTCACTCTCTTTAATGTAAACATCCTGGATGGCATTGGATTGTGGTGATTTTTGGATGTTTTTCTGTTTTTTTGGGGTGTACTGTTGATGTGGACTGGCTTGGGGTGTAAGGGGCCATTTTGAAGAGAGGCAGTGTCTGAGGCCTGCACTTATTTTGCCTACTTTTCATCCATTATGCCCAGGGGTAGTGAGTGTTGCATGGGCCTAGTCTTTCTGTGGGGTGTCTTCTTGAATTTAAACACCATTGAGGCCATGGATGGGCTGGGATTGTGCTGAATTTTGTCGTTTTTGTCGTTTTTTGGGGCTGCTGGTGGGGCCCTTTGACCAGGGGTGGTGAGTGTTGCATGGGCCTAGTCTTTCTGTGGGGTGTCCTCTTGAAGTTAAACACCATTGAGGCCATGGATGGGCTGGGATTGTGCTGTTTTTTGTGTTTTTTGTCGTTTTTTTGGGGCTGCTTGTGTGGCCTTTTGCCAAGGGGTAGTGATGCATGGACTGAGTGTGCCTGTGGGGTCTCACTCTCTTTAATGTAAACATCCTGGATGGCATTGGATTGTGGTGATTTTTGGCTGTTTTTCTGTTTTTTTGGGGTGTACTGTTGATGTGGACTGGCTTGGGGTGTAAGGGGCCATTTTGAAGAGAGGCAGTGTCTGAGGCCTGCACTTATTTTGCCTACTTTTCATCCATTATGCCCAGGGGTAGTGAGTGTTGCATACTTGCATTGCCCTAGTCTTTCTGTGGGGTGTCTTCAATGTAAACATCATGGATGGCATGGGATTGTGCTGATTTTTCTGTGTTTTGTCGATTTTTTGGGGTGTATAACTGAACTGATGTTGTTCCTCTGTCTTCCATTGCTTTTAGGTGCACAAGACTCAAGAGAAACACCAGTGCCAGGAAGAAGTCCTGCAGGGTGTGTGTCTGCAGCATAACGTCACGCGACGTCACGTCTGGACACAGACAACTCTGCAACTCGTGCAACTGCTGCCTTCTGTTCTGACCTGCTCTGAAGAAGATGGCCCCAAAAAAAGTTACCCGTAGCTCCTCTAGCAAGAAAGGTGCCAGTAAGGAGCAGAAGAAGCAAGTTACCAAGGAGACTGGTGTGCCGGCCGCCCCTTTTTTTGGGAGTAAAAAAAAAAGTATGCCTGCAGCAGCAGCTGGATCTGCTGGGGACCAAGCTGGGAGCAGCACCCCCGCTCCATTGGGCTCAGTGCCACCACCACCACCACGCCAACTTAAGTCCAAGCCCTTGAGTGCTGCAGAGGCAGCCAGTATAGTTGTTCAATCACCATCGACCAGTGATGTTGGCTCATCGTAAGAAAGCAGCAGCAATGTCCCTCAATCAACACAGGTTGTTGTAGCTCATCTGACGAGTGTTGAACAACCACAGCCGCAACAACTATCACATGTGCAAGTACAAGCCCAAGTACATGTTGAAGGAGAGGCAGCGCAAGGAGATGCGCAAGCAGAGGTGCATGGAGGGTCACAAGTGCCCACAATAGTTGTTCCTCCCGAAGTAGGGACACATCAGGAAATCGACAATCAAGGCGAGGTATCATTTGAGGAAGACACTCCTCCTGATGATCATTCATTGTCTTCCACACCCCTAGCAAGGAAGAGATCAAGGGTGGTGTCTACATCTTCTTCAAGCACACCTCCTTCTGATGATACGGATCAAAATTGGGAACCAGCACCACTGCCGTCTGAGAGTGAGGCACACCATGATCTGACAAAGGTAGTTAAGCGTAAAAGGAAGCTCGTCCAAAGTCTCAGACTTATGGAGTGTGATGATGAGGCTCAACAAGAAGTGGCGGATACTGCTGCTGATGAAGACTCTGACAGCGACGACCCAGTCATCATAAAGGTCACTGCAGCCCCAGCGGGCATGCAGCAAACAGACATTTTGACCCTAGCCCGAAAAGCTGCTGAGCGTGATGATGATGATGTTGTCGACGAGGAGGCAGTGGAAACACCACCACAATCATTGGAGTTAAGTAGTACACCAACTCGTACCGCTTCCATATTTCTTTCTGGCAAGAAGGGACCTCCATCCACCTCGACCTTAATTAGTGGCGGTGAAAGTGCACAACGTACAAAAGTTGGGCAATCCAGATCCTCCACTTCATCTGGCATTAGCAGCATGACCACCACCACCAGTATCGCCGCCTCCTCCAGGCCCCACAGACACTTCAAGTCCCCAGTTTGGGACTTCTTTACTGTTTGCCCAAAAAGGGAAAAGTTCGCCATTTGTACCCTTTGTAAGCTTGCAGTTAGTCGTGGTAAGTCAGGTACCAACTATGGTACCGGAGGCCAGAGAGGTCATCTTGAGAGACAGCACACTGTCCAATGGTTTGCGCACCTAGATGCGATCAAGGAAGCCCGAATTGGAAGTCAAGAAAACGTTGATGTTGCATCTGATGATGACGAGGAGGAAGAAGACGTGTCAAACACTTCACTTACACCCAGTACCCCTGTCAGCAGCACACCCCGTGTGAGGCACACTAAGAGTGTTGGAGCGAGTGAGACACCAACGCGCAAAAGTTCACCAGCGAGCATAATTGCGTCAACGAAGTCATTATCATCCCGTAAATGCTTGGTCCAGGGCAACATTAGAACCATGTTTTCTTCAGACGCGCCATATGAACGCAACCACCCACTGACGCGTCTGTATAACACTAAGCTGGCTAAAATGCTAGCTGTGTACCTTCTCCCTTTTTATTTTGTAGAAGCGGTAGGTTTTCTAGAATTAGTGGCAACACTCTGCCCTAAATTGAAGGTTCCTAGCCGGTTCTATTTTGCCAGAGTTGCGGTTCCAGCACTACATGAAGATGTGCTGGAGGCGATTGGGGCAGCTTTGCGGAAGAGTGCTGTTCACACTATACATCTGACAACAGACATGTGGACCAGTGGCGCAGGCGCTGATTACTTGTGCATCACTGCACACTGGGTCTCTTTTTCAGGTGTTAAAGCAAAGCTAAACGCAGGTGTTGACCCGGACCAAGTTTTTAAAGCTGCTCGGAAACATGCAACACTAGCCATGTTTGGCTTGGAGAAAAGTCACACAGCAGAAAACATTTTGGACGAGTTTAACAAAAAGGTCTTTCACTGGCTGTCCCCAAAAAAACGCCAGATTGGTTATGTTTCCACGGATAATGGCGCCAATGTAGTTAAGGCCATGTCGATGGGTGCATATTTCAGAGTGCCGTGTTTGGCGCACTGTATCAACCTGGTAGTTCAAAAATTCTTGAGTGATAGAGACAGTACAGCGTTCGAGGTAATGGCCACCTGCCGCAAAATGTGCAACCATTTCAGCCATTCTTTTAAGGCCCGGAAGCATCTGAGGAGGCTGCTACTTGAACGTCGAATGCCAGTGAAAGCACTCATCCAGGAGGTGGCAACACGTTGGAACTCAACCTTCTACATGCTTGAGCGTCTGTATGAGCAGTATACGGTACTCGATCACTATTTCTTAACAGAGGGTACAGCTCAGAAGGACCTGCGGATGGGTGCGGCGCAATGGGACATAGTTAAAAGCCTGACAGACATGCTTCGTCCTTTTGAGTTCTTCACGCGTGCAGTCAGCCAGGAGGACTGTAATTTGGGACAAGCTATCCCATTGTGTGCATGCTGGAGCACCAACTGAAGGCGGTGTCTTCTGAGTTAGAAAAAGATGAAAAAAACAAAGACCCTTTTCTTTTGTCGGAGAAATTATTAGAGCGCCTACGTGGTGATGAACGTCTTAAAAAGATCAACTCAGAACAGCATTACATTTGTGCTACTATTCTGGATCCACGCTACAAAAAGGCGCTGGCAGGCCAAGCATTCTTTCCTTTTGCTGATGAAGATGTTAAAAAGTACAAACGTTGGCTAGCCTGGTCAGCCAAGAGGTTTGAAAAAGAACGGCAGGATATTGAAGGAGAAGGCAGTACATCAGCATCAGCATCAGCAGGCCATCCCCAGTCAAAAGAATCCACTTCTGCACCTGTGGCTGTGGCACAAGTGACCTCTCAGCCGTTAAAGACACCGGCAACCGGATCATCTGCACCACACACAACAGTAACAGTGGCTGCTGTAGAGGATTGGCTAACTTTGCTTGGGTATGGTTCTCGAAAAAATGTCACAGGCACAGCAAAAAGTAAGCAAAGTGGAGGAACCGTTGGGGACCTTGAGTCGATGGTGCAGGACTATCTGAATGACTCAACAGAGGTCTTTCTTAATGATGAGCCATTGCAGTATTGGCATGGGAAAAACCAATTGTGACCACAGCTCTCCAACCTGGCTATAAACTATTTGTCTTGCCCACTCGCAAGTGTGTCTTCTGAACGTGTTTTCAGTGCTGCTGGTGGCATTGTAACTCCCAAACGGAGCCGCCTCTCGCCCAAAAATGTGGAGCGGCTGACAATGATCAAGATGAATCAGCACCTCATACCACCAGATTACAAAGTACGAGAAAGCACGCCGCATGAAGACGAGGAGGACGGCAACGTAGATGAGGGGATTTGTTCTCTGTTTGGTGACACTGACCTCATCCTGCCTGAATTCGCAGAGTATGATGACAAAATCTTCTTCTTATTCCCTGACACCGAGCCCTGAAAATGAGACAATGAATCAATAACTTTCTTTTTCGTCCTTATTCACTTTTATTCCTGTGTGTCTGTCTTTCTTTGTTTTGCACAGTTAATTTAATTCAAACGTTAATCACCTAATCCCAAAAACAAGCCCATCAGCAGAACTGTCTTCACTTGTTTGCTTATTGATTTGAAGGTGCCGCAGTCTACATTCCTCAGGTTCACAAGTTCAGAAGAACATGCTCCTCTATCCTCCTCCTCCTATTTCCCTCAAAGCAGAGGGCTGGATTACGCCCAATGAAGAAAGACTCAGCACTTGTCGGGGTGTTCTACTTCTTTGCGGGTGAGTTGACGGCTCTGGGCCCATTGCTGTGAAGCTCTAATAACGGATAAAAGTGTTTAGGACCAAATATGAGGCGGAAATTTCTTGCAGTTTTTGCTGATTTGCTTGCCTTTGAGGTGCTCTTTGGCGGGGTTCCGGGTGTTTGTGGGTGAGTTTTGGGGTCTGGGAGCACTGCTGCGACAGTCTAATCTTGATTGCATTTCCTTTTCAGGAAATCCGTGGTGGAAAACAGGAGTTATGATGATGATGACCTAGCTGCACAGCGCGTTTGGACCGAAGGCCGAGAGATATTGTAAGTATGAGATTTTGCTTTTTGGCTGTTTGGGGGTGTTGTCGCGTGCTTTTTTGCGGGTGGGTTGGCGGGTCTCTTGGGGCATTCCTGTGAAGGTCTAATACCGGATAGAAGTGGTTTGGACAAAATCCATAAGGAAAAGCCTTTTTTTTGCTATTTCTTCTGACATCTTGCTCAATGTAGCGTTTTGGGGGGCTTCCTGGTGTTTGTGGGTGGGTTGCGGGGTCTCTGTCGAAGCACTGCTGCGACAGTCTAATCTTGATTGCATTTCCTTTTCAGGAAATCCGTGGTGGAAAACAGGAGTTATGATGATGATGACCTAGCTGCACAGCGCGTTTGGACCGAAGGCCGAGAGATATTGTAAGTATGAGATTTTGCTTTTTGGCTGTTTGGGGGTGTTGTCGCGTGCTTTTTTGCGGGTGGGTTGGCGGGTCTTGGGGCATTCCTGGGAAGGTCTAATACCGGATAGAAGTGTTTTGGACAAAATCCATAAGGCAAAACCTTTTGGCACTTTTTGTAACTTAGGGTTCGTTAGGGTTAGCCCTAGCAGCAGGATTGCATGTGTTTCGGGGTGTTCTATTGCAACTCAGTTCTGGGGTTTTAGAGCACTCTTGGAGCGATGCTGGCTATGGATACTTTTGCTTGCTTGCAAGTGGTTTGAATACAATCCACGGTGGGTAAGGGTGTATTTGGGCCTACTTTTACTTTTAAAGTACGTTTTGTCACCATTTTTCTGCTAGGCCTCGTTTTTTGAGATCTGATTGGGGGTCTTCTACATTTGCGACTGGCTTTAGTAAGAGTCTTGGTGGGAGCATTCGTGGAAGGTCACATTTTGTTCTAAAACACAGTTTACAGTACACCTACCTTGAGGGGAAAGATCCGCTATAATATTTTGGCCATACTTATTTATCCTTAAAAAGGTGACTCAGACAGAGTACGCAATTTAAAAAATATTGTACTGTCTATTAGGGAAATCAAAGTGTGACTTTTTGCACCACACAGCGTACATACCTTATATTTATTTATCAGTGGTATTGTAATAGCACTTCCTGTTTTCCGTTCAATAATTACAGGCTGGGTTTCAGTCAACATCCACCAGGCAGGCAGTGGACAGGGTGTCTTCTGTCAGGGTCACCAACATTGATGGACGAAGCGTCAGCTGGAATGGAGGAGTGCCGCTAATAAGAGGAATTGTTTGCTGCATGCAACTTACTTACCAAATTCAACAGGACAACTCCAACAACATACAGAATACAGATACAGTATCCATTGTTTTCTTCTATGAGTGTGACTGCATGTGGTTAGCTTTAGTTTGTACCCAAAGATTTCTTTATCTTCAATTATTGTTTGTTGTCCATGCTGTGCTTTTTTTTTCTTCTCTCAACAAAACCTACCCAAAAAGAAACCCCCATTCCCATCCATTTTCCAAACCCTAACCCTCTTCCCCCGGGCTGTGTGGTTTTGCTTGATGTCTGACTAAATGACATCAATAATTCCACACACTTGCTGGGGAGGATAAGGTCATAGCAACAGGCTGGTGAAGGAATACGAGGATATATTCTAGACTTACTCAGCTTCAGTACTATTTCTTGTAGTAGTAGGAGCCAATGTCAAATAAATTCAACTCAAGTACTAGTTATACTTGCAATACTTTACCATTTGTTAGGCTACATTGTGGCACTGTTCTAGTGTACTGTCACCTGCTATATTCTCGAGCGTACCGTAACCGTTGTAATGCTACAGTAAGGACAAACCAGGTTTCGTTTTCTTTTTTTCCATAGGCATGCAACTGCCACTGTGTCACACCACTAGTACCACCGCAATGAGGAAATTTCATCCGCCCAGGATTGCCAACCTTAATCCCCATTTCACGTGGAGCCAGCCCTGGGCCTAGCCCTAATTTCTAACACAAATTACAGGTAAGATAAGCGTTTGGTGGGAGGTAGTATAATGGAGTATTAGGACTAGACGAGAGATTGACGGTAGTACTACTAAAGTCCTAGGACTCTTCAGGAAAACAAACTTACTGTTACACCCCCACCCACCAGACTGAAAAGCAGTAAAAAACAGGTATGGTCAGATAAAGTTTAAAAAAGTATATTTATGTAGCCCTAACAAAATAATCTCCCTCAAGACCCTCCCTAACCCCAACGATTGTCTTTGAAAAGTCCCAAAAAGCACCCAACTCCCAAATCCCACTCCCCAAAAGTCTCTAAAAAAAGGGCAATAGACACTCCACTACTGGAGGGTGCTGGTGAATTTTGCGGCCAGGGCATCATACTCCTTGCGGAGGGTGGCATGCTCGAAGCGGAGGCCCTCCACCAAGTTCTTGTACCTATGGACCTCCTGCTCCAGGTAGGACATTCTCACTCCTAGGCGGCGCTGGCGTGCCTTGCAGCTCCTGTGGGGGGCAGCTGGTCTTTTTGCTGCTTGGCGGTGGCGGTTGGCTTTGTTAGCCCGGCTCCGTACCGCTGGAGCACTGCGCTGGCTGGCAGCCCGTGGGGTCACGGAGGAGGATGCAGCTGTCCCAGTCGAGGATGTTGTGGTTGCACCGGTCGACTGCGTGTCCTCCGACTCCTCCAGGGCCACCAGCCGCCGATATTCCGCGACAGTGGCATCCAGCCTCCGTTGCCTGGGCCATTCGAGCCTGCTCCCTCCGTGATGTCGATTTGGAAGGAGCAACTATATGAAGAAAGAAAGACATAGTCTGTAACCAATCCTCCTTAACATTAATAACACAAAGTGATTGAGCCGAAAGTTGTGTCACAGTACAAGTAGCAAATTGAAAGCACAGTACATAACTATTGAGGACAGTATCTATCTAACCTCCCACTTCTGCATCCTTGCTCTAACATTAGTGGTAGTTTAATGAACAAATTCTACAACCACTATGGACTTCCATTACAGTCGACTATGACAGTACACCAGTCTTATTCTTCTTCTTCTCTCTTGTTTCGGAAAATTGGTACGTTATCTTATGCAAGCCGGCAGAATGCCAGCGCAGTGAACTTGCACCCGAGAAAAACAGACGCACACCATGATGAGTGAGACAGACTGGCGTTACTGTACCAGTCCAGTACATGCAGGTGGTGAAGCTATTACTTTTCTATTACGGGTGGCACTGAGAATACTCGGTTACAAGGGCTACTGCTTAATTAATTTACCTTTCACCCTACAGTGCAAATGAGTACTAGAAAAGGAAAATGAAGAAGCTAAATAATTAGATTATCTATCACTTCACATGGGATGTATTTGATGACATATGGGATGACTTTAGGTGCTTTGCTTATTATTGAGTGAACAGTGATACACCCACACATGAATGACGTACTACTACTAAACTAAAGTTATTAAGAGAGGTACGGAGTGTCCACCGTAATAACCGGATATATGCTGTGCTTGCAGTTGCAATACAAACTATTGCTACTATTCATGGTAGTATTGGACAAATTTACAATTTCTTTTCCTTGCCTTCCCTACACTGGAACGGACGTGCGGGTGCGGTGTTACATGCTCTTCAAGGTAACACTTAGTTCATCCAGTGACCATCTACTCTCTCTAGATACATATGTGCTATCTAAGAGTCAGATAATACCATGCTCCAGGCATCCATCCATTCAAAGTATATGCACACATACAGTTTATGTTTCACCCACCCAGGCTGTTGTCCTTCCACCCATCCTTGCTTCATCATTGACCCAGCCATGCACCATACCATATTCTTTCCTTCCCAGCAACCTCGGGGGCCAAGCAAACACATATCATTCTTCTTTGCCAGCCATCATAAAATTTCTCGTCCTTCCACACTTACTTACACCCTTCTTTCGCTTTTCGAATATATAGATTACCTGTGCCCGCCACCACCGTGTCAACCCTCACAGGCACATTGGTGTCGTCCGGCACTCGTACCGCCTCCTCCCCAGAAGTGTTGTCCTCCTCATCCACCACCTCCGCGCTGGCCCCGCCACCAGATGTTCCACCTACAAAGTAAATTTTTAGAATGTTAGAATACACCACTCACTACTGTATAATATTTGGTCTAGGAGGAATAAAGAAAGTTAAAAAAACGAAATACAATGTAATAATTTGTAACTGTATACTCTACAGTAAAAAATGTCCCTTTTTCCAGGGAAGGCTGTTGTCTTGCTGCACTTTTTGGCACAACTGATGAATGCTTGCTTTTTATTTTTAACACACAACACTTTTTCTCCTAACAGAAGCTTGACTTCTAAGAACACGATCAGGGTCAAGCTCAAGTTCAAACCAGGTGAGAGCTCAGCTCGACCACAAGAAATTTGTCCAATTAATCGTTAGCACTAAGCACTTTTCCATTTTCAGTTAAACGGTTACTTTTATGACAAAGTTGATTTTAATAAATGTGTTTAGTTTTAATAAAGCTTTTAAACTTAAATAGACTCTGTGGTTTTTGGTCCTCCAGACTAGAGTGGATGAGCTAAAGGTTTTGGAATTTTTGCAAGCATGAGTGCCTCTGACACTTCTTGACTGTGACTCCGTACTCTTGCCCTGCGTAGGATAATCTAATGATCATTGGGGATCAATCATCGGTGACTTAGGGAGCTAAATGACTCTGCCACACTATCTAGTCAGTGAGGAGATTGGGGATTCTTCAAAGTCTGATATCACTGAGGTATGTGGAAAGAAAGTCTACCTGCGCCTATTATAATTGATAAACAATGCACTATTTAGTGTTCATAGTTCGGTTTGTGCAGATTTGTCCCTGCAACAGTAGTAGAATGGATTGTCCTCCTATCCAAAACAAAAGTAAAGTAGTATCTTATTCTTTCTTGGTGGTCATTCACCTTTTTATTGTTGGCAATTGTCAAAGCATAAACATTTAGAAGACTTGAAAAGACATTATGGACAATCCCAGAGGACTGCACTCAGTGCATAGAGCTATTGCTGACTAGAATGGGAGTCCAATGGAATTGCCAAATGTGCAATCATAGTTAGCTACACACACAGACTAATAAGAATAATCTAGTAATACCACAGGGAGTCATAGTCGAGGCAGGATAAGAATTTAGATCCAGTCTACAAGAAGATCAAAGACGATTTAGAAAAAATCGAATGAGGAACGCTAGGAAAAAATAGGTACTCTTTATTAAAATTAAAACTTACTGGGGCCAGCAAAGGAGCCCTCGCCTGCCCGATCCTGGCCTGCATCCTCCTGAACAGCACCCTCCTCCTGTGTCCTCTTGCCCTTGGGGGGAGCTGATGTACAACATGAAAGAAAGAAAGACCAGAAAACATGGATGAGATTTGTCAACCAAATCAAACATTTCAAAAGAACTATAACAAAATATTTTTGAGAAATAGCAAATAGATAGACAACTATTCCACAGGATATATTGACCTATCTCATGTGGTATACTACGTTATTCGTATTGCCTGATTTGCGGACCGGTGACTTTCAAAGTTCCTATGTAACTCAATAAACAGACTACTGAAAAGGTTTGCCTAGGCCTGGCAGGCAGCAGTCCGCAGCACGCAAAGTGACAGACAAAGTCCATCCTGCTTGCAGATCAGTGAATACTCAAACTATCAATCCACCGACCACCACCACTATTTCTTCTTATAGCCATGTGTCTAAAGGAAGGACTGGACTTCAGTCTGTTGGGGCTGATTTAGAAGTCCCTTGCGGCTCATTTTCCTCCATTGTTGCGTGACTTTTGTGACGCAGCGGCAGAACAAAAGAGTCGCCATGGTGCGACGTATATATTAAAAAAAAACGCATATGGGAGATGCATCACGTTGTAAAGCCCTGCACCATCAGGGGGCGTTCCGGCGCAAGGGAGGGCGTTCCTGCGCAGGAACGAATCCTAGAAGTGGGTGAGGGAAATGTACAAGATGTCAATCAGTCACTTTTAGGACAATGATGCGTGACTCAAACCCTGCGCCTGCTTGAAGCCGACGTACGGCTTGATGCAGCATTGGGGAGATAGGGCACCCCAGAGCATTGCTGGAGCTGCGCCATCGTTGGCACGCAACTCCAGCAATGCGCCGCCTTTACGCCACAGATGCGTAAGGCTTCTGTGACGTTTTGGGCCAATGGGTGGTGGTGGCATGGCGCACAATTACTGCCGCATCCCTGCTACTTTGCAGGGATGCGCCGGTAATTGAAAATATGACCCTTAGTGTCTAGCATTACGCAGTTCTTTACACTACACTCATACATAATTTCTCAGGCCAATGAAATGAACACAAAATACAAAACAAATAGGCATAGTAGCAAGCAAGGCTACTGAGAAGGAGAGCAGTGCACCTGAAATGCATAGAAGATTTTGAAATATAATTTACCTAATGTAATCGGCAGCATTATTGCTCTTGGTAAAGAACTAACATTTGCAAATAACAGAGCCGGATAAAACAGATTAGTGATGAAATAGCTAGAAATGGCTACTACTACTCACCAAGCCCAGGGACCTCTACGCCGAGCGCGTCCAGCAAGTCCCGTTCCCGGTCCATGACATCCGTCCAGCGGTGGGTGGCCTGGTTATAGGTGCGCCAGACCCTAGAGAGCTTAAACATGGCCCGGCACACCTTCTCCCACCGCTTCCGGCGCTCCCGGATGCCATAGCCGGTTGCGATCTTGCCGCCTCCCAGGATCGTCTTGGGGAGGCGGCGCTGGACGTGGAAGATGAGTGCGGCCAACTCCTCCGCGCTAAAGATCTCCTGTGGCATCACTTGCTCCCCCCTCAAACACCCGCACGGGAGCCGGGCACGGGGTGCGGGACCCTTCCCCTTCTCAGGGTGCTTCCCGGCTCCCTTTACCATGGTCTGGGCAGAAATGAGTTAAATAATAAAGAAGAAATAGAATAGGGAAGAAGAAAATAAAAGAGTTTAAAAAAGTAGTTTAAAATTAACAAAAAGTAGCAGAAAACACAAAAATATAGAGCTAGAAAAATAGAGGGATAGATAATAAGTAAAATAGATCAAATAAACTTCAAAAAAAGCAAAGGATGGCAGAGATTCAGAGAGGATACAGAAAGCATGCCCAGAACCATAGCAATGAATGAGAAACAAGATGGCCGCGCCCATTCACGACCGCGTGGGTAAGTTCGCGCGAGATTTTCCTCGCGAGCACGTGCAAAATTGTACTAGCGAGCAGCACACTTTGCGAGATTACACATAGCGGCCGGAAACGGAATTACGTCACGCACGCAAACAAGATGGCTGCGCCCGTGTATGACCGCTAGGGTAACTTCGCAAACGTATAGCTACAAGCGCCTTGCGAACACGAAAAAATTCACGCGAACATACACGCCACAAAAAAAAAAGTGTATTCGCTCGCATTCGCGGCTTCCGAAATCGATCTCGCACGGATTTGCGCCCCGCAAATCACGCAAAATTGCAGAAAAACGATTTTTGCTAAACTGAAAGCAATCAGTAGGTGCAAAAGTTCAAACTTAACATTAGTAACCATTCACTCTAGTGCTTCCTGAGGGGCCCCTCCAGAGTTCAGTTGCCTATTTGCAACTATTCCATGACCCTGCTATGACCCAAACAGCAGGCTCATAGAATAGCTACAAGTAGACCATAAAGGTCCTGTGAAAAAAAATTGCACTGCAACAGAAAGCAAATTACAGATAAGGAAGGAAGCAGGTGCCAGCCAGACTGGAAGTTTCAAAATTACTGACACATTAATCCCCCCCTAATTAATTCATGGCAGTTGAAGAAGGGCAGGTGTGCTTGCTTTCACTGTAACAGAAAGCAAATTACAGATAAGGAAGGAAGCAGGTGCCAGCCAGACTGGAAGTTTAAAAATAAGTGACACATTAATCAACCCCAAATTAATTCATGGCAGTTGAAGCAGGACGGTGTGCTTGCTTTTTTTCACCCCCATAATCTACAGTGATAAACAAACCTAATGGGTGGCAGTCAGGATGTACCAGAGGGTGGCATGGGTGTACCAGAGGGTGGCAGTGGTGAAACAGAGGGTGCTGTGAACCTGTGATGATAAACCAGACGTAGAAACAACATAGTCGCGGCCGTTGCGAGCCGAAAAGTAAGTTCGCAATTGCGAAATGGTCCACAAATCCTCGCCAACAAAAAAAACGGAAAAATCCGCTAATCCGTGAGAGTTCGCGGATTTTGCGGATTGTGAATCCGTAAATCCGCAAATTCGCGTACGCGTGATCCGGTAGATCCGCCCATGCTTAGAGGAAAATCGAACAACATATGCTTCAAATCAGCTGAAGAGCAGGGACAGGACCAGCAAGTGGAAGGAGTGTCTGAGGAGAACGATGACAAAAGTAATGGAGTAAATAATGTGCGATTATAAACAAAAAATAGGGTTTGAGTAGTGTTAGCAGCTCTGGAGGTACTATGGATTTTTGACCAAATTTTATCCCACAAAGTGAAAGACCAAACTTGAGAAAAATCTTTTCCCAAGCCAACTCAACCTTGGATTTGATGCGATCAGTAGAAGATTGCATTGATTTATAGAGAAAAGAAGCAGAGGGTGAGTGGTCGAGCGCATTGGACACAGGAAGATATGCAATAGGGATAGAATTCGTAGTAGGGAGTGAAGAGAGATATTGGGTAAGAGAGGGAAGAAGTGATATATATTGTGTACGAGAAGAGGAGGGTAACAAAAATTGGTTTTGGAGATCCTGAAAAGGAAGAGGTTGATTACCCGAAAGAAGTTGAGAGATCCATTTTAAGCCAAGAGAGTGCCAGGTTTTCCAATATAATGAACGATTACGGATTTTGAGGAGTTTATTATGCCAAATAGGTTGGATATGAGTGGAGGAAGCAGATGGGTAAGAGGATTGCAGGTATGGTTGAAGAAGAGAACGAGAACGGGAAATGATGGGGGAGCAAAGAGACGTTACGTTAGAAGTGAAGGAAAGAACCTCGTTAAAATCAAAAGGATGAAGGAAGGAAGATTCTAACTTAAGCCAGAGAGGAGGATAAAATGGGAGGTCAGAAGAGAGCCAACGCAAAGCTTGCTTTAATGAAAAAGCATTATGATAAGATTTGAAATTAGGAAATTTAACCCCTCCTAGTGATTTATCTTTTTTTAAAGCAGAAAGAGCTATTCGAGATTTTTTACCTTTCCACAAAAACTTGAGCAAAATAGAGTCTATCGACTTGAAGTAATAGTCTGGAATGTGAATGGGAATCATCGAGATGGAGTAAAGCACTAGAGGTGCCAACATCATTTTGATGGAATCAAGACGGCCCCACCATGAAAGGAAAAGAGGATTCCAGCGAGTAATTGCCGAATTTAGTTTTGCAGAAAGTGAATCGAAATTAAACTTAAGAGTATCTGAGAGACGTGGAGCAAACCAAACACCCAAATATTTAATCTTAGAAGGTTGCCATGAGAAGCCAGAAGAATCAAAGAGATGTTTTTGACAAAGAGGATTTAGGGGTAAAATTTCGCATTTATCAATATTAAGACGGTAACCAGAAACATTAGAAAAAGAGGAAACTTGATTTAAAAAGAAAGGTAAAGTGGATTGTGGATCAGAACAGTATAGCAAAATATCGTCAGCATAGACTGATAATTTAACTTGTTGTTGGGAGCCAAAAAGAAAACCAGAAATGTTTTCATCAAGTCTGATCTTTGTTAAAAAGGGTTCTAGAGCTAAAACAAACAGAAGAGGGGATTAGGGGCAACCTTGACGTACACCCCTTTGAAGGGGAAAATAATCAGATGCCATACCATTTGCAAAAATTGAAGCATGAGGACTGGAGTAAAGTAAAGAAATAAGAGAAATAAATTTAGATGAAAAACTGATCCAACGAAGAGCTTGAAACATGAAGTCCCAACCTATTCTATCGAATGCCTTTTCGGCGTCAAGAGAGATGGCAGCCAAAGGATATAAAAGTGAGGGGGCTTTACTTAAAATATCAAAGAAAACACGGGAGTTATCTGACGATAGACGACCTTTAACGAAACCTGATTGTTTTGGGCCAATAATTTCCGGTAATAGGGGGTCTAATCTGAGAGCTAAAATTTTGGCGAAAATTTTATAATCTGTATTTACAAGGGAAATGGGGCGGAAATTTTTACACAAGGTGTGGTCTTTGTCTGGTTTGGGAATTAAACAAATGAGTGCTTCCTGAAAGGATCCCCGGGAAGATCCAGAGTCGACAAAAGATTGAAATAACAGGAGTAGTTTAGGAAGGAGAAGAGAGGAAAAATGATTGTAGAATTCAATAGTGAAACCGTCAGGACCAGGCACCTTACCGCGACGTAGTACAGAAACGGCGTGTGAAATTTCAGAGAGGGTGCTATCCGAATCAAGTGAGTGAAAATCAACATGAGAAGAGAGAGGGGAAGGGATGTCTTGAAAATAAGTAAGAAGATCAGTGGGGTCAGGACGGGATTCAGGAGTATATAAATTTTGATAGAAGGAAACAAATTCATTTAATATATCTTCATCTTTAAACAAAGATATTCCAGCTGGGCCTTGTAGAGATTCAATCTTTGTCCTTTCTTTTCGTATTTTAAGATAGTTAGCTAGTAATTTACCCATTTTGTTCTGACCTCCGTAAAATCGAGAGTTGCATTTAAGTAAAGAATTAGAGGCAGCATTTGTGGTAAATTTATTAAAATCAAATTTGGCTGAAATGAGCTCGCGAAGGGAGTTTTCAGAACCAGAATTATAATAAGCATATTCTAACTTCTTAATTTTATCCAAAAGTTGAATTGACCTAGAAATCGACTTCTTTTTCTTTTGAGAGACATAGTTAATGACAAAACCCCTAACAGCTGTTTTAAAAGAATCCCATACCATTACAAAGGAAGAATCAGGGAGATGATTAAGTGTAAAAAATTCAGTGGCAAAAGCAGTGAATTGGGTACAAAAATCAGATTCAAGGAGTAAAGAATTATTAAATCTCCAACTTCCGGAGTGGGGAGAAAAGGGGATAAGGTCAATATCGACAAAAACGGGAGCGTGATCTGAAATTAAAATAGAACCAATGTCTGAGTGAAAGACAAGTTGAGCTAAGGATTTGCTAAGGAAAAGGTAATCAATATGAGATTGGGAGTGGTGAGTAGGGGAATAAAAAGTGTATTCTCTAAGGTCGGGGTTACAAAGTCTCCAAATGTCTACTAATGCGTTATTTTGCATAGATGCAGTGAATTGAGAATGCTTTTTGGAGGGAACAAATTTAACCTTAGAATTTCTGTCTAAAATGGGGTCTAGTACTTGATTGCAGTCACCGCCGAAAATAACATATTGTTCATCAAGCGTAACAAGTTTTTCAGAAATAGCAGGCCAAAACAATTAATCAACACCTGTAGGAGCATAAACATTGAAAATAACTATTGGTATCTTGTCTATGAGTAGATTTACAAGAACCCAACGACCATTAACATCACATTCTTGGGATATAACAGAACCATTTTTCTTACCTAAAGCAGGAGAGTGAAAAACATGACCCACCCAGCAATGTTTGAGTTTTAAAGCCTCCGTTTCCGAAAGGTGGGATTCTTGGAGGAGGGCTACATCAGCTTTAAGCCTAGTCAAATGTGTCAGAACTCGTTGACGTTTAATGGGGTTATTTAACCCTTTAACGTTCCAAGTAACTACTCGGAATGTAAATCAAAAATAGAATGATACGGAAAAGTAGATAAAGTATAGAAAATGAGATGATGAAATAAGATAATGGTGGAGAAAATAGAGACAAAGTGTAGGTAAGAGAAATAAACAAAGAGAAAACAGAGAGAATGCAAGAAGAAAGAAGGAGAGAAAAGAGCGAAGAAAAGAGATATCAAAAGAGAAAGAGATAGTAGCAGAAAGAACATAGCAATATAAGAAGAACATAGAAACATACCAACAGATACAGAACGAAGAGTGGGGGTGACGACGCCAGAAGATGACGACATCAACAACGGCACACACGCCACCGAACACCTGAGGAACCAGCGTAGGACTGAATTGGACGGATGGATAACACCGGGGTGAAGAAAAGGGGGGAGAGCATCTGCAAGAAAAATAAAAATAAGAAGGATATTAGAGAGAAGTACAAAATACAAAATACTAGGGCATGACAGAAGCAGCAGAGAAGGAAGAACAATAAAATGACACAATAGGATAACGTAGAAGCAAATAGCTCAGTCAAGCGTAATTAAACAGCTCTTGCAGTGTCCATGACGTCGGCTCCTTGCTGGCGAAGAAATTCTTGAATGACAAGTGGGTCATCAAATGTAGTAGTCTTGTCTTTATAGGTCACCTTGAAGAGACATGGGTGAAGCAAACCGAACCTGGCATTTAGAGCTCGTAGTTGTGGTCTCAAGTCAAGGAACTGCTTCCGACGACACGCTGTTACTTTAGCCACATCCTGGGATAGATATAACCGATGGCCTTCCCACATAACTTGCTTTTTAGCTTTTGCTGCTGAAAGAACCTGCAGGAGATCGGTATATTGTAGGAACAGCATAATGACACCACGGGGTTTGGTGGAGATTTTAGGACCAAGTCTATGCGCACGTTGTATGTTGAGTGAAGAGGATGAAGGAAGGTCCAAAATTTTCTGCAGAAAGGTCTGAAAAAATGCAGTTGGATTGGACCCCTCTGTGTGTTCAGGAAGTCCATAAATTCGTAGGTTATTTCTGCGATTACGCTTTTCCAACTCCTCTGTCTGCCTCCTCAGGAGAGATACATCTTTTTCCAAAAGTGAAATTCTAGAGCAAGAGGCTTGGAAGGATTCCGTGGACTGTTCCACTAAAAGAACACGCGATTCGAGAATTGACGTGAAGAAATTGCAAGGTCTTAGTAATCTCAGCCATAAAGGGTTTGAGCGCACGAATTTCCTCAAGAATGAGATCCATAGAGGCAGAATGTGATGAGGAGCCTGGGGAGGGTGGATCCTTTTTCAGGCGTTTCGTCGAGGCAGGTTGCAAAAGTTTACTTGAGGAAATTGTTTTTGGAATTGCCCCAGGAGCTAAGTCAGGCTTATGAGAAGCAAGATCTTCCATAGTTGTAGGCGTAGAATCAGAATCCGAGGAATGACGTGGCTTGACCGCAGAAGTAAGCTTGAGGGTATGCAATTTCCCCATGTAAAAGTAGGAGGATAGACACTAGTACCACCACAGACGTCAGGTAAAGCTCTGTAGTATCAGTGTGCAAAGGAAAAACACTGTGGCAGAGCAATAGTGAATGCGTACAGAAAATGCGGTAAAAAAAAAGGTGCCAAACAGGAACAGCAATGCTGAGGAGACGTAGGATCAGTCAATATGGCGGTTGGTCCTTTCTGCCTTCCTTGAGTCACACAGCCTGCTTCATGCCTCTCAGTCTGGCTTCCGTACCAACTTTAGCACCGAAACGGCGCTTCTTGAAGTCAGCGAGGCTATCAAGGAGGTGCTGGACTCAGGGGGTAGGGCCATGTTGGTCATGCTTGACCTGTCGGCGGCTTTCGACACCGTCCCTCATGAAGGTCTTCTCCGCAGACTGTATGAGATAGGTCTGCGTGGGACGGTGTTGAGGTGGTTTCAATCTTACCTGACTGGTCGCCGGCAGGTGGTCTGGGCCCCCCCCCACTCAGCCGAAGTGCCGCCGCTGGAGGTTGGAGTACCGCAGGGCTCCGTGTTGAGCCCGACACTTTTTAATATCTTTCTGACCCCTTTGGCGGTGCTGGCTGAGTCTTTCGGGGCCCAGATAATATCATACGCCGACGATACCCAGCTCCTTTTCACGTGTGCAAAGGGGGCTGAGTTTGATGGAGAAAGTATCTGTGGCTGCCTAGGAGCTGTATTTGAATGGTTTCAGGGTAATAGTCTTAAGTGTAACCCTGGAAAATCTGAGGTGCTCTTTTTCGGCTGCCAATCCGACCCGAGTTGGCAGGAATGGTGGCCGCATGACATGTTTCCACCGGCATCTTCCTCCACCGTGGCGAAAAACCTGGGGGTTAAAATTGATAACGGCCTGACCATGAAAGCCCAAGTTCTTGGCCTTGTGGGCGTCTGCTTTGGCTTGCTTAGGATGTTGCGGAGGTTTCTCCCTCTGCTTTCTTTTGACCATCGTAAGATTACCGTCCATGCCCTCATAGGTTCGAGGCTGGACTATTCCAATGTTCTTTACCTGGGTTTGCCTGACTACCTGATGCAGCGTCTTCAGGTAGTCCAGAACTCGGCCGCCCGCGCCATTTATGGTCTCCCCCGCCGGGCCAGTGCCTCTGACCTTTTATCCACCTTGCACTGGCTCCCTGTCAGAAAGCGAATTGCCTTTAAGGCCCTTACTTTGGCCCACAAGGCGCTCTATTCTACTGGAGCGACCTATATTCAGAAAAGGCTAGCCTTCTATAAACCTACCAGGGTTCTGAGATCAGAAACTCTCTCTCTTGCGGTGGTTCCAGTGGTGAAGAAGGCTCGGACTGGTGGACGCTCCTTCAAACGTCTTGCTCCCCAGCTCTGGAACACTCTCCCCCCGTCACTCCGCAGCACTGCCAATCTGCTTGCCTTTAGGAAGGGACTTAAAACCTGGTTGTTTTGTCTTTAGTCTTGTGTTCTACTTTTCTTACTTTTTTTTTTTCTCTGTTGTGTTATGTGTTAGCTGCTGACCTGTTGGTCTGAAAGCGCCGGGACACTCCTTTGGAGTATCTGAGCGCTATACAAAACTCCCCCATAACATAACATAACTCCCATCCTCAGGAAAACTTCCATATACGTAATGCGCAAAGAAAACACTGTGGCACATTAACAATCAGCGTGGCGCAGTACAGGTGGTCAAACAAGGTGTCAAACAGAGAGAGTCATGTCGAGGATACGCAGTTCATTTAATATGGTAGATGTACATCAGAACCATGTTCCTTAGGAAAATCGCTGTAGTAACACTGCTCAAAGAAAAACACTGTGGCACGCCAGTAAACAAAGCGCATAATGAATGTGGTCGAAAAAATGCGCCAACCAGGATTAGGAAAATCGAAGAGAAGAAGCAGAGTTATTTAAAATGACGTCTGTATTTCAATATGGAAAAAGGAGAAAACTGCGACTGGAGGTGCATTCCACAGTGATTTGGAGGATGATGAAAGAGGAGGCAGACAACAAATGCATTGTAGGTAGGAAAGACGAGGTATTTATGTAGAAATTTTCACTCGCAGTAAATCGCGGCAAAAAAGAAAATGGCGGCCGCAGCAAAAGCGGACCGCGTCACAACGAAGAACAGCGCATATCGCTGGTTTTAATAGGTAAGGAGCAGAGCCAGTTGCTCACCTCATGCTCCCACAAGTAAATCAGGGCTTGTCAATAGAGGAAGTCCGGTGAATGTGCTGGAATCCGCCGGTGTCGGTGCTCGGTTAGCGGAGCTCCGACGCTAAGCCGCCATCTTGTGCGGCGCTCAAGCCACGCCCCCACTGCTGTCTTCTTTTGACACCACTATTTGTGAAAAAAATGGGATTCTTAAAACGAAGTACTTCAATTATTACTTAATCCAGTGAATGAAATGATGTGTTGTAAAATGTGGCTCTTATTGTCAATCTAAATCTCAATAAATACAAATTGAAATTCGCCAATGCTGTTCCGATGAGGTTACAAGTTTTAAGTTGAAGTCTAGGGATTAAGCCTAGAGCAGAGGAACCTACCTGCTACCAGGGTTTTTTGTGTTTCTTGTGAGTCTTATTCAACTCCAGAGCAACGGAACCTTAACTCTCAGGACCACATTGAATCTTTGTTAAGTGACATCAGATGAAGGTTCTGTGTTTTTTAAACGGAGGCGTTTTGGCTAACTCTCGGGAAATTTAACTTTCCTTTCACAGGGCTATTTACGTTCCTTTTCAGGTGCCATTTCGTTTCAGGTTGCATTTTTGCGATGTGGTGCTGTGATCAGCCCCAGAACAGCAAGAGTGCAACTACAAAATAAAATAACCATGCAATTACTTATTCTAATGGGGGTTGCGTTTTAGTTGAACTGACATGTAAGCCCAGATCTGCACACAATGTCTGTGCATGAGTTTAGCAAGCCACGGCCCATCCTAATGGGCTGAGGGGCCACGCGACCTCACCTTTTGCCCCAAACCAAGAGAGTCTGTCAGGCTGGGTAAAGGTTAACCTGACAGACACTCTTCATTTTTAGGTCAGGCAGCTAGGAGCTAGACATGCGCTAAATGCGCAGGCCCGTGGCTGCCTGAGCTGATCTTTGCCGGGCCTGAAGAAGTCACAGCTCCTGTGGGCGTGACCTCTTCAGCCTGGCAAAGCCCCTCAAGGCCCTTTCCCTCGTGACGAGGGAGAGTGATTGTTTCCTTTGCGGTTCAGTTCTGAGGCCTTAATTAACGTGGGGCGAGTGTCAATCAGTCACACCTCGCCACAGAGTGGGGCGTGGTGAGGTCAGCAGTCTCACTGACCCAATTCCACTCTATGACAAGTGAGGGACTGCTGTCTTCCATCATTGGCTGATATTAGGTCAACCAATGAGAGAAGACAGCAGTCCCAAATCTCCTGGGACCCCTGGGACAGAGCTGCGCAGGTGTGATAGTTTTATTTTATTTTGGGTGCATGCATATATGCATGAATATTTGGGAGTGTGTGTTGTGAATGGATGTGTGTGTGCATGCCCCTGTGTGAATGCATGGGTGTGATTGTGTTTACGTGTGCATTTGTGTCCCGTCTGCTCCCCTCCCTGCTAAAAGTGCCAGCTGCCACTGATTTTAGCATGGGTTTTGAACTGGAAGGATACCCCTCTAGTACAAAATACTATGAATAGACAATTTTTAAAACGTTCCTACTTTGTATGTGTGCCGTACAGTGCAGCACACATGCAAAGTTGGAAAAGAAAAGAGAAACTAAAATATTTCTCCTTTTAACACCTGCCTTCCAGTAGCGTTATATTTTGGTGCAAAACCCTGTCTACTAATTAGAGTAGACAGGGTTTTGTGTCAAAATGCATGGGCATTCCCATGTACCACCCACATAATGCCCCCTTAGGCTAAGTAACGTAAAGCAGCACGTTGCGCTGGTTCACATTACTTTTCTTTACAAACCAATGCAAATACCAATTGGCATTGGTATTTAAAACTCCAAAAATGTTTATGTCGGACTTGCGTTAAAAAACTATCTGAAGCCTGATGCAAAACCTTTGTAAATCTTGGCCGAACTGATATATTTACTAAGATTTTACACTGTGTTTGTGTCACAAAAGTGAGGCAAATCTTTTTTCCTAATTACTTTCCAGTGCAAACCAAATTTTGTGCAGGTAATTCACTTTAAAGTAATGCAAAGTAGATCATACCACTGCTTTGCATTATACAGCACCAAGGGGGCATTCCATGAGTGGTGCATGGACCTTCTTATGTGACCAGCCATGGTTTTTTACACAAACCCATATCTACTGAAAAAAGTAGTACAAAAATAATGCCCATTTCAGATAGGCTCTATCAAGGAGAAATGCTTTTATTTCTCCATTCTTTTCAGACGTTGTATGTGTGCTACACTGTACAGCACACATACAAGGTGGGAAACGTTTAAAAGTTGGTACTGGAAGGATATCCTACTCTCTCCTTCTCACTCAACGCAGCACAATATTTTAGGTGGCTATGCTGTGTTGTCTGAGAATGTAATAAATCTAGTCCATAGTGTATAACTGTGGAGCAACAGAAGCTCAATTACATGATTGAGGTTGCTTGGAGGTGGGTACGATCTCGATTCTTAGATAGGAGGAGCAGGGATCAGTGAGAGATGATTTGTTCAGTTTGAGTCAATGATAAAACTACCAGTGTCTTAGTTAAGTGCTGCAATGTTAAATATGGTTGGCAGTTATTTTAGCATTGGGAGTTTAATTATCAATCGAAACGCGTACGCTTAAAGTGAGTTAGATCCACCAAGAGTAAATTGATGAGATCACTTGCTTATATCTGTCAATGTAATAGAGAAGTAGCCTGAGATAGACTGAGTCTAATACAATAGATGAGTAGCCTGAGGAAGACTGTTCTAACATAAAAGTGGAGTAATCTGGGATAGACTGAGGCCCTTAACCACCGTACTCTCAGTGGTGGTGCAACCACAGCCACACTGCGGGCCCACCTGAAGTTTTACAAGTGTGGTGGTCGGACAGCCCCAGGACCACTGCGTGCTTGAGATCAAGGATCCCGCTGCAGTCCTGCAGTGGTCAGGGAGATGTAATATGCTGGTGGTGCTGCTGCTGCACCGTCAAGCATATTACGAGTTGGCTTTCCACTGCCCTTTTCATGGCGGTAAACCCAGGAAAAGGGTGGCAGAGAGGCAACAAAGGGGACTCCTGCCACTCCTGGGCTTTTGAGTGCATGCAGGGACACATGTAGTGTCCCCTTGGGTTTCCACCCCTCAGGTCTTGCATGGTGTGGCATACAGGCATACAGGCCACACCGTGCAGGAACTGCCGGCGCTCTCACAGCGGCAGTCTACATGTTAAGCTCTTCTATGAGCCTACCAGACTGATGCTGTCAGACCGCCGAAGCACCTCCCACCAGACCAGGATTGAACTCATAATCTGGCGTGCGAGCACACCTTGGCTTTGGTGGTCCTACAGCAGACGGAGTATTGGCGCCTCTGCTGTAGGACCACCAAAGTCATAATAAGGCCCTAAGTCAAATATAAAGGAGGAGTAGCCTGAGATATTCTTAGTCTAGCAACGTTATAATGGTGAGCCTCTATAAATCTATGTTAAACCAGTATTGTGGCTGACCTCTTGTATAAGCCATTGGGAAGTGCCTTCATAGTAGGTCTTTGGGTGCAATAAAGAATGAGAATGACTCATACCAGTGAATGATAACAGGCACCAAAATTGCTGCTGTATACAGATGTGATGTAAGCCTGGAAAGTGAAAAGAAACCAGAAAGGTTAGTGTATGCTATCCACCAGGGCTTGATTATGAGTGGAGTATTAATCCGGCCCTGGCCATCAACACCTGTTTCTGTTCGATACGACATTACAAGTTTCTAGGTGTTACCATACCTAGGATCATTAGCTGCATTGAAACCAGTGAACATTTCTACCTGGCAACAGCTGTTTGAATTAATGCCCAGTAAATGGCCTGGTAATGCGGAAAACAATCAAACGTGGGAGTTTTGTGTCCTACATGTCATTCACCATTAGTACACATACCCTATTTTGCATATTTAAGGTGGAGTGATACTGAACCGAAATTGTAACTTTCAGATGCAGTGTTACCACTCAGCCATTACTATGCAACTGATGAGCAGTCCTAGAAAGTAGTGAAAGCTCAACACCAGGAAGTCAGTAAACACAATAGCAGTAGGCCATTGGTTAGGCTCCAGAACCAGTGATAGCTCAACAAGAGGAACTGAGTAGGTGACACATTGGTGGCTCTATAGGTGGTGCTTGAAGCAGCAATAGCACAATCTTGTGAAGTCTGATGCACCACAGTGGTCAATCTATGGGTGATACCCAGAAGAGTGAAAAGTGCACCAGGGCCAGACTGGGAACCCAAAGCAGCCCTGGCAATTTTCTTGGAAGAGCCCCTGGGGAAGCACTGCCTTGGCCGGGAGGCTGGAAACACTTGCTGCTTTTGTTACTAGGAGCCAATATTGCAGCACCACTGCACAACCAACCCTCAGTAAAAAAAAACTGCCCACACCACTGCAAAACTGGCCACCATCCTTCCAGCCTCCTTGGGAAATGCCCAATGCCAGGCATGGCCAGTATGGCAGTGGAGTCCACATTTTCAGAGTAGGTGCTGCAAAGCACTGCTATCAAGAAGACACCAATGGCAGTCCTGTTGATGGAAGTAGTAAGATTTAAGATAAATAGGGGATATTATAGGAGGGCATTGCGGTAGAATGGAGGAGGCCAGGAGAGATTAGGGCAGGGTTTCTGACCACAGGGCGTATCTGTCCCTATCAGACTCAAACAAGGACAACCTTAAACTACTTGCCATTTACCTGGATTTAGAGGCAGAATACACACATTAAATGCTCCAGGTAGCATTCCAACCCATCATTTTTCACCTACTGTGCCACTCTAGATAGCATTGGCCCATATCGAAATTAGTACTCACCCAGTTCCTCATCTGAATATTCTGTCGAGAGGTGCTAAGTGAGGCCCCCTTCAGAAGGGGACTACAAGCAACCCCAGGCCGGTTTTGGCCCTGGTATTCTTCTTCGGTAAGTTGTAACTTAGCTCCTATTGCACAGTGAGCAGGGGACCTACTTCTGGCCATGCCCATAGCCACATAGGGCGTTACATCAAACACAAAAAAGGTAGTGGAAGGAATGCTTGCAAAAAGTCTATTTGCAATTTCCTCTGGGTAGCATTCCAACCCATCATCCCCAGTGCTTAGTCAAGTCAAGTCAAGTTTATTTATTTCCAATAATTCAACTTGTACAAATAGTAGATATTTGTAAAACCACACAAGCGCAGGCAAGATCTTCATACATAAAACTCTTTAAAATGGTCCGGAGTAGCACTCTATGTACACATCATGAGATCTAACATTAAAACGAATAGCCAATAATACTTTGTTAACAGTCCTAACTAATACTACAAGGAACATGCACTGTGCTTCAATATAAGGCTAGCTTTCTGTTAAATGATTCATGCTTGCATATGAAATCTTACTTATAACATTCAGTTTAAAATTGCGAGAATGACCACACAAATTACCTTGCCTGACCTCTGACAGATGATGATAAAAGTGATCTCCATGCTTCTATTCCATTTGTGCAGAGGTTGTTAATTAAAAATTAGAACGACAAATACCAAAGTATGTTCCTTTTACTCATTATTCTAAGTTCTTCTGAATGGCATTGAAAAACCTTGCAACGTCAAACCTCTTCATTTCAAATAAAGTGCTCAGTGCTTCCATCCTGAAGAAGACTCTGTACCTTTTAAAGATTGGGCGAAGGGTCTCTTTTCTTATCTCTAAAATATAACCAGTCGATAAGTGAGTGAGTTATGCTAGTGCATTTGCAATAACCTTACTTTGGTGAATTCTGTTCCAAAGCAAGGGAATTCTCCATATTGGATCTATCGGACCCCAATGCGGATGTATAAGATCTGGTTTCTTATTCTCTCGTTGGAAATTTCTGATAAGCAGCAAAATATCCCTGGATCTCCCAGCTCTTCAATAGAGTTCATTGCTGGTTTTGTTTTCTGGAGGTAGTAATCCCTATCTGCTGATAAGGGAAGAACTCTAGCTCTTTCGATAAGTAGAGTTTTTACCTTTCTCATTTTCATTAGCTTATCTTAATTAAACGCATTGAACTGTAACTGCAAGATATTGGGAAATGTAGTTATTTGTAGTGAAAGAATGTCTAGATACGATTGAGTGCCTCTCACAATTTGTGCAGAATATTTGCGTTTTGCTTTGTTCTTTGTTGAAGAGAAAACCCTCAGAGCAGGTGTCTTAGCTAATAAGTCCCAAGAGATCAAACCTAACCCTACGCACAAGGCCTGGTTCATTGAGTTTTATGAGACAGAAAATAACTTCTTTAGGCATGGTCTTTCCACATTATTCCAGTTTACTCTGTTATGGAGGCACATCAAAAGCAGTGTTTTCAGAAGGAGATGACTTTTTGCTGGAAGGCGTGTCACGGGTGTGGACAAACAGAGGCTAAGATACCGCACAAGAGTTTATGGACAACAAGCTGTTAACAAAACCCACCCCAGTAAAGACGAGTGTGCTGTGATATTAGAAAAAAGAGCCAGGCACAACAAAGGTGGAGGCCCAACGACTGACAAGGTGTTGATGCTGTGCCCCACTGTTCGGTATAACAACAGACAATACGGAGAGTTACCATTTTAAATAAGATATTTTACTACGCGAATTTCGAAGGAAGTCGCGAGGGTACCAAAGAGTAAAATATAAAAAAAAGACCCCCAGGCTCACCCTAAATAGGGATGCGAATATATATAAACAGGAATAGATCCAGAGCAGTGTGATAAGGACATGAAATAAGGATTCCTATGTATGAGGCAACCATCCAGTGCCGCTAAACAGGAGAGACTCATTTCTCAGTCTTGATAAAGATGGCACATTACTGAAAAAAGTCATCGAAACGCGTCGACGCCCATTATCGCACAATCGAGAAATCAAGCTCAGCCTAAGAACAACACAAATTAAGCGGGTCTAGGATTGAGTTTGGAATGATGGTTTTGATGTGCAAATCTTTATGACAAATTGTTCTGTCTTTGTTTGTCTCTCCTTTTTTCCAAGTACACAACTTTTTTATGTTATTGTTTTAACTCAGTTGATAATTTGTGTCTAGAATACCAGGTGTAGCATGAGAATTTGTGAATTACAGATGAATTTTAGATGAACTGTGATTGTGGTGATATTGTATAGTGAGTTTTTGAAATCACAACTTTTTTTTAAATGTCTTATAGGCTTTGTTTTAATACATTTCAAATATTTTATATACAAAAAATGTTTATGCCTATGCTTGATTAGTTTTTGTGTCCAATACTAACATTTGGGCTTAATTTCTCAGCACTTTCGCCAAGGGAATTTTTTGATTTCACTGGCACATAATTTCTGCCCGATTCAAAGCTTTTAGGACCAGTTTACTTTATATCGCTTTTTTTCAGTGGGTCCACTATTGGCCCACCATATCCAGCATCAAACCTCGTTAAGGCAGTAGAACTGTATTTAAAGAGGTTTTTAACATGCTAAAGTGCTTGTCCCAATGCAGATAATTTCAGAAAAATATACCTTGATTTTTTCCAAGGGGACGTCATCATGGAACAGGCAAACGTCTTAGACCTTTTTGAGAAAACTGCATTTTATCTATGTTGATCGCAAGCTTATTGGTTTTTACAATATGTATAAAGGTACGTTTTCGCTGCAGGCCAGTTGGCTTATAGCCCATGAGGATGGGGTCATCAGCATACATAAGTCACAGGACATGCCGGCATCCAATTTTTTGGGAAAAGGAGTTTATTGTGGCAAATTTGCCTGGTAGGTCTGAAATAACGAGACTAAAAAGGAGGGCGGCTAAAACACAACCCTGGCAAGCCTGTTTTCAACAGGGATTCTGTCTGATGGAGTATTGTTTCCACCAAGCTCTACCTGGTATCAGTTTTGCCCAATGGAGTCTTTGTATTGATGCCAAGAGACCTAAGGAAATACTGCTATCTTCTAATTTCTTCCACAATATTGCACAGGCGACCAGATAAAAACTGTCTTGAAAGTCAACAAAGCAACAACAAAGCTAGTTACCTTAATGTACTGCCTGGTCAGCCACCCATAGGCCGAGCAGTGGTCCACCCCTCGGTTTTCCCTGAAGCCTTCCTGCTCTCTACGGATGATACCTTCTTCAAAAACCTCAAGGTGAGGTAAAAGGGTCCCGTGCTCTCCATGCCACTGGAGTCAAGCTATCCTGGCTGATGAGGGCTGAAATCCCAAAACCAGTCCTAGGATGCTTGTTTCCAGTCCAGGGAGGACCTGGCCTGGGAGTTTGGGCTGGACTGGTCCCATTGGGTACAGGGTCAAGACCGATTTGCATATGGCTGGGTCCAAACTGGAATGGCATGGCGAGCAAAAATACAATGGATTTAGGCCCAGATCTCTGTACTCGGGTGAATGTATGACATTGTTCTGCATTTTGTCCATTAATTGTTCTATTTGCATTTGTCACCCCGAGTGGGACGGGTATGCCCAGGCATGGGTCCCGTGCTCTCCATGCCACTGGAGTCAAGCTAACCTGGCTGATGAGGGCTGAAAAACCGAAACCGGTCCTAGGATGCTTGTTTCCAGTCCAGGGAGGACCTGGCCTGGCAGTTCGGGCTGGGCTGGTCCCATTGGGCACAGGGTCAAGACTGATTTGCGTATGGCTGGGTCCAAACTGGAATGGCATGGTGAGCTAAAAAACGATAGATTTAAGCCCAGATCTCTGTACTGGGGTGAATGTTTGACATTGTTCTGCATTCTGTCCATCAATTGTTCTTTTTACATTCATGAACTCCCACTAATGGTCATTATACCGGTGCTTCTTTCCCAATGTTACTGCTTGGTATGTCCTTTTCAGCATTGTTAACTCATGATTTATTTCATTAGTACTATATTTTGCTGAGTAAAGCCTTCCACACCCGGTGGCATTCAGTGTCAGACCAACCTAAGGAGTGACTTACAATTTACACACTTTTGTTAGAGCGAGTTTGAAATGGACCTTCAACTTGATTAACATTTTTTTTAATGAAAGCATTATACCATTCCAAATTACTGAGAACATCTGAGATTGTAAAAGTACTGTCAAGCCTTAAAGCAAAAGAGTCTTGCGAATTTTCCTCTGAGACTGACTGTAAGTCTAAGCTTGTGATTGTAGGTTAAACTTAGGTCAATTCATCAAAGATCCTTTCCATGGGATTGACCTCCAAGAAAAATTTCTATAGCACGATGATCCCTGGAAAGGAGATCAATCACCTTAAAATGGACCATTACGTTAAATTGTTCAGTCTGTACAAACGTGTAATTCATTGGGGACACGCTTCCAGAATTGTTAAAAGTGGCATTGGCCAGGCTGTCTGATGTAAATCAGTCATTTAGATTCATCAAGTTGTGTTGAGCTAACAGGAACACCAAATGTCATGCTTTACAAGTGGTGTTTCCGTCTCCAGCATCTACTTTAGGGAGTTTGTACATATTCAATAAGTCACCATACAGCTCATCTATAGAAAGAAATGACATTTTAGCATTAAGATCAACTGTAAAAATAAAGCAAGAGGGCAAAAAGTGCATTATGCAGATTGTAACCAAGCTTTTCTATGATTTTCTTCAAATGCTAGATCATAAGGTGAAATATAGATGTTAATATAGACCAGAGAACTAAAAAATGCATGAAGGAGCTTAGAGATCGATATAACATGACCTGTGCCCTGATGCTTTTATTTTCTATTCTAAGGAAGGCGGCAAATCCCAGTGCTTAGTCTATTTGCAAGCTTTTTCCCATCACCTTACAGTGTGTTTCATAGCAGGCTGTCCTGGATGGAGAGGTTAAGTAGGTGTGGTGAATGTCATTCACCAGAAGGAACAGAGAGGCAGGAGACAAAGGGCCGGGCATCAGCAGACAGGGCCATTAGGTGAAGCGTCTGCTTGCCCTTGAGTTGTGAATAAAGATCAGGGAAGGGGAGACATGGCCTAGCAAACCAGCCTCGACCTGCACTGTTATTCAATGAAACTACTTGCAAGTGAAAGAAAAAAAAACAACAGGACCTGCTTGCACAACTACAAAAACACCCTTTCTTCCAACAATTACTTGGTAACATTTAGGTCAATTAAAAATAAATACTGCTTTCATAATTTATATGAGCAGAAGAATGGAACCTACTCTGCCTGATAACCACAATTTTAAAGTTCTGTAAAATCACGGTTTCCGCATTTCCCATTGGAGCGCTTGCATGATGAGCACTTGCTTGAGTCTTCAGGGCAATAGGAGGTCAGAAAAAGAGATCTCTCTCCAAGCATGTCTCAATAGCTAAAGATGAATGGGGTGCCAGTGTACTAAACCTCACACACTGAACCCGTGGCTTACGCTGAAGAGTACCTTTGACATTTCAAAGAGGTGTATGGGGTAGGGCACCCTAAGAGCTATCTCTTTCGAGTATTTTCTGCATAGCGCACAATCTAATGCATACTTACAGTCACATGATCTTCTATAGAGTAGACCCCTCCTTCTCCTTACAAACAGTCTGCAGATGTACCATTGTACACATCTTGTTCTCATGAAGTTCACAATTCCAAAAGGCCACCTGAGGTCATCAGAAAGTCACTCCCCCACTACTATCTCATTTCAGAATCTTCTCCAGTTTGGAGGCCAGCACACATTAACCCTCTGACTCCCACATAATTACTAGCATAATCTCCGTGGACCCTGAGGCCACTTGGTCATATGCTGACAAAATACTACTGCTCCTTATGCAGCATGGCATAACATCCTGTAATGAGGCAACATCATGACTCCAAACAGGGCTACATGCACATCTCATCAGGTCTGCTGAACTTTGATTTGGGCGTGTCAAAATCTTTAGTCAAAGCTGATGTGTATCTGATGACATAGTGCAACCTCGTATGGTCTGCTTATCAGACGAACATAGTGACATTCCAATCATGGTACCAGGTGGAAAGTGCTTAAACGTGAGCTCCAGAGTCTACATCAGATCTGATAGATTAGTTTGAAGGGACTGTTTGGCTAACGGGACCAGAGTAGAAAACCAGGAGAAATTTGGTACCCTCAATTTGTTGATCACAAAAGAGGAAATAGGATACCAGAAGGGGTGCTAAATCCTGTTAACGAGATGATAATGTTATACTACTAAGACAACCTCTTGGCCAAGATCAAACCTAAGGAATTTCAATCCACAACTTTAGAATTTGTAGAAATGTTACCTCTGGACTCAAGAGCTGTGGAGGTGTAGCAATGAAGGTAAAAGGACCCAAAAGTAGGCCAGGAAATGGGTAGAGACTGCCCTGTCAATCAGTAGATGTCAAGCTACACATAGAATACAGAAAATAGTGGGACTAGTTTATCCAAATAGTGGGAGGTCATACAGAATTTTCGTTATGGTGCAAGTTTTCGATTTTCAACGCATTAAGCTATTCATATTAAGACACAACTTGATTTGCCTTCTGGTGACATGAGCTGAGAACACTGCTGTACTGGAAGTCCACAGATCCTTCAATAACACTGCAATCAGGAGCAGTTGGACCTGGCTCGGTGAAGTCCTGCAGTTGCAGAAGTGACAGACTTAAGTTTTTAAGTTGGAGAGCTATTAACAGCTTGTCCAAATATACCAAATATGAATAATATCTGACTAAAGCTTTAGGGATCACGAGAATCAGCTTACAGCTAAACCTAATGCCCTGACCATTGCAATGGTGCAGCATTACACAAAGCTTCCTTGTAAGACCGCAGCGCTACTCTTCACTAAGGGTTAGGCAAATTATGCACTGTACTGATGTTTGCTATGTTTCTTCTGATCATTGCTGTGTATTGCATGGGACCTTGAGCATAATCAATAAAAAAGAGTTCCAAAAAAATTAAAATAAGGGAAAATTGCCTTTAGAGACAAACTACATGCAATTTTGATTTCCAAAGTATGTGGGTGTTTTAATTCCATCTATCTATGAAAGGCTTCATCACAGGCCTAATTTAGGCATGTATTTGGGACTTCCATGTGTCCACGGTGATGACAGGGCTTTCCTAGTTGACTTTCAGAGGGTATTCCAAGCAAACCATGACACATCGAGGAGTGTGCTCGAGTTAACAATGTTACTGGCATGATTTACCAGTGTAGTTGTTGGACTTTTTACTTAATATATACTCCTTAAAAATCATCTTAGTTAAGGGAATTATGGTGTAAACATAACTAACCACACAGTTTAAGAGCGAAGTCGAAAGGGGTAGATTGTAATAATCCTTCTTGTGAAGAATTGTAATTTGATCACTGTGAAATTGATACATATACTTCAGCATCCTGCTTGAAGTGGAGTTCAGAGATACCCCCTTACTCCTTTGTCAGTCCAAACTAGACATAACCACATAAACTTTAGACTTTTGCAGGCTCCCACTAGCCAGCATAGGCTTTCATGGAAATGTTCCTTTCTATTTACAGATGCTATCGAATTTGTGGGCATAAAAGTCTGGACTGCCATGCCCTAATTTCCTTTCAGACTGATGGCTTTTCGTTACACCTAATGTTGAGTGTAGTGTAGTGTAGTAGTGTAGTGTAGTGAAGATTTATAGAATGTTGTGATTTTTTAATAACTGTGCAATAAATGTATGCATTCATTCTTTTACAACCCAGTCTGAATAAGTCAACACGATTGATAGGAGTATGGGAATTCAGACCCAGGCAAGCCCTATCTTTCCTCTAATCCTTGTAAAACCCATATGGGACAGACATTATTAGGCCATTCAGAAACTACTATCTGGAATAACTCTAAGTTACAAGCTTCAGCACATTTGTGCTGTCTGATCACCACACGCTCCCTTTATAAGTTACCGAGCCCACCTTCACGTAGCAATTTCCACTTCCTGCCTTGAAGATAAGGAAACAGGGGGGTAAATAAATCACAGCAACCTGTTTGGTTTTCAATAGATTAAAGAAGAAGAAGAATATATCATGCTGACCTGTCCATTTCAATAACTGGTAATTATATAGCATCAGACAATGAAAGGTTGCACAAAGCTGTGGCTCACAGGTTTACAATAAACCTGAAAATTGAAAGAAATCACATAAACTATTTGTTAAGCTGTGAAAAACGTTCCAGTGACAGCTACTTCTAGAAAATTAGGCTTTAGTACAAAGGATGGGAAAAATAAAGTGTTTTACAGCCTAAGGAAACAATGCACATTCTAAACACAGAAGTAAAGAATATTCCTGGTAGCTGATACTTTAACATGGGTTGTCTTTAATGGTGCCGTTAATGATGATCAGAATCAATGCTAGTTTCTCTAATTTTAATTATACCTTCCCATAGAAATTTGGTGAAAATTTGACTT
This sequence comes from Lissotriton helveticus, assembly GCF_964261635.1. Lineage (NCBI taxonomy): Eukaryota > Metazoa > Chordata > Amphibia > Caudata > Salamandridae > Lissotriton > Lissotriton helveticus. The sequence continues at coordinate 477,440,075 of NC_136068.1, read as the reverse complement.
TGGGGATTTTTTTTCTTTCTTCAAGCAATTACCAAGGAATGCTTTAAACAAGCCTATCAGCCGGATCCCCAGTAACACCATCATTCAAAAACTGTATTTGAATCCGTTTTTAAGAAAGAGCTTAACATGGATGCTTTCAAGGGCTCCTAGACTAGATTTAGCAAGAGCTGCAGAGGCATTTGTGTTGTTCTGAGTAACCTTGCCCACTGGCCATGGTCCCTCTCAATGGTAAGTAAATTGACACAATGTTTTACGCCACATGAGCTTTCATGTAAAAGGTAGGCATGTAACACCCTAGTGTTTGTTTGACAAGGGTGGTGAGGTACAGGGAGCAAAGTTGATTTACTGAAGCTCACACAGTTTGACCAATTTTAGAACTCATGGCCTCTAGTTCCCAATTGGCAACACTGGGATTAAACCGTCGTTTTCAAAGTCAGGGACTTAATTTGATAGACTTTTCCCTTGAACCCGCTCTCCAGGAATAAAGAGTGCCACCTCTCTCCATGCAGTTGCATTAAATACATCCAGATGTCGTTGAAAAAGCCGTTTTATATTTTTTAAATGCATTTGTAGGAAAAATACATAAAAGTAAGTTGAAGAATTCACCTACTGGGCTCAATGAGAGAATGGAATGGAAATCAAAATGACTGCTATTTATACAATGCATAAAACTATTCAGGGTTGCCACTTAGGTTTTCTACAGAGCAGTCAGCAGATGACCCACCAAGTAATTTCACCAATCATACTCTTTAGATGAGGGCCCTAGGCATATATTTGTCTTCTCTAGGTTCCTCCATTGTCAATATATCTGGCTCACCCCTTCCAAGGACTTTCTTCGGTCAGAACTCCCCCTTGAGGGTACCATTACACTGCAACATTTTGAAGCTTACATTGAGCTGGTTGGAGGAAGAAGGAGGGCTGATAAATATCCAGCAAGCGTGTCAGAGGCACGAAGGCAAACACAGAGGCAATTTCATAAAATCACCCATCCTCTCAGTGGTTGATCATTGAAGACGGTCAGTTGTGGCAACTGTTGTTTGTCAGTGGTGTAGAGAGGGTTAACAGAACAGCGGTGATGGTTCTGTGCTCGCCTGCTCTTTCCGTAGACACTTGGGAACCAAAGCACTGCCCCACTTTGCACTTGAGAAGCCCTGCAACTTTAAATCGGCCTGCCTTCAAACTTGCGATGGAATAGCATGTAATGACAAGTGCTGTACAGTGCAAAGATGACAGAGGTAACAATGATGACCCCTGATATGCCACAGAGCATGAAGATGGACATTCGCTTATCTGCAGTGCCTCGCACCATGCAAATGTAGGGCCCTGAACACGGACCAGTACTGCAGTTAATTGGTGACTCAACTACCTTTGGAAGGTGGTAAATCACCAGTAGGTAAATGAAGCTCGTCTCAAGGATCAGACGCAGAATGACACATGTGAGGTATATGCCCAGCAACCTCTTTTGCCGATGGAAGTCGATCGTGATTTCAGTACGTGGTGGATCTTTGCCGTTGACACCGGTGAGATCACTCTGCCCCTCGGTTACTCGCTTTGCCGCTTCCTTCATCTTGGATTTCACAAGATTGTGGTGGAGCTGCCAGGCAAAAAGCTCCATCAGAAGCACAGAAGTGAGAAAGAGAAGAAATGTGAGGTTCCAAAATGAGACTATGGCAATGTCAAAATGAGCATTGAAGCAGCTCTTGCGGCAGAACTCACTTGCATTGCCATTACACTGGAAGTCAAAATCAAGTTTGGACCAGGGTCTTTCAGCGATGAAGAGGGTGATCAGACGGACACTCAGGCAGCCAAACCACACACTACGTCCATTGTAATCCGTGGTTGCATCGATGGCCGCGCGCAAAATGGGAACCAGACCAGTGACCATGGCCATCTTGAAGGCTGTGAGGATGAGAGATAAAAACAAGAGGCAAGAAGTAAGGAGAAAACCAGTGTGCATTAGCCACCCTAATACTCACTCACCCCAATACACATTCAACAACACAACAACCACCCACACCAATCACCGTGGCACACACCTAACTACTGCAAAGTCTCTTATGATCCACTAATCTACTCTAGCATCTAAGTAGCCAAGCTGTGTAGTGAGCAAGCCTGACCACTACAAGGGGAGTTTGGCTGGGTAAAAGTGTGAAACACTGGCTGGCCCTGGGAGGCTGGAAACAAAAGTGTGTGGTTATGCTTGCCTGCTGCTTTTGTTACTGGGGCCTGATATTGCAGCACTGCTGCAAAACCAGCTCCCAGTAACAAAACCGACCCCCTCCCTTCTGGCCTCCCATGGAAATGCCTAATGCCCAGCTTGGCCAGTCCCTGTGTACAAAAAATCACCAATTCCCTACCTCTTGTTCCCTTCAGTCACCTCTTCCCTTTTCATCTAGTGAGAGAGGAGCTGACATCTCTTTGTGCTCCCTAGCCATTTGACCGAGCCTGGAAATCTTCATCTGATAGTCTCTATCCCTCCCCAACCCACCTTCTATAAACGCAGGCCCTGATTTACAAAGATATTCGTCTGGTTTGCGTTACTTCTTTAACGCAAATCTGATGCAAAATGTAGTAGTAGTATTTACTTGGATTGTAACTAAAAGTGATGCAAAACTGTGCAATACGTTGCCCTGCGTTACTTTGCATGAAGGGGGTGTTCCATGGGTGGCGCATGGGCATTCTCATTCCACCACCATGGGTTTTGATGCAAATCCCCATTTAAAAAGAATTGTAGGAAGGGATTTGTGCCAAAATCCTGTGCTTCCTTGTTGCAGGCCAAACGTGGAGAAATGTTTTCTATTAATTTCTCCTAATTTTTCCCTCTTTGCATGCGCGCTGTATTCTACAGCACACACACATACTGGTTAACACCTTAAAACATAGTTTTTGTACTTATATAAAATGGGGAAATACTGCAAACTTTATGGATTGGATGGGTTGAAATGATGTGTGATTGTCAAGAAGACTGAAGAATAAACCCGGATTTTAACAATCCATTGTGCCTAAGTCTGTCGTATGTAATCAATATTGTTGTGAAGATGATACAACACCACGGATGGTTGGGAATGTAATCCTTTTTTTCATAGTATTATTAAAATGTTTTGAACCGTGATATCGTTTTTAGAGCTTCCCCTTTGTGTATATGTATTATGAACCTGTGAAGGGTTTATTTGTGGGTGGAAGCTCAGGGTTGAGCACCCAAATGGACAGAATAAATTGAGTAGACTAATGCGGTGGGAGATTTCAATCAATCAATCAATCAATCAATCACTGCATTTCTAAAGCGCTCTACATACCCGTGAGGGTCTCAAGGCGCTGGGGGGGGGGCTGCTACTGATCGAAGAGCAAGGTCTTGAGAAGTCTTCTGAAGGCCGGCAGGTCCTGGGTCTGTCGGAGGCTGGTGGGGAGTGCATTCCAGGTCTTGGCGGTGAGGTAGGAGAAGGATCTGCCGCCGGCGGAGGTTTTCTAGATACGGGGAACTGTGGCAAGGGCGAGGTTGGCAGAGCGGAGGCTGCGAGTGGGGGTGTGGAAGCTGAGTCGGTCGTTGAGGTATGTAGGTCCGGTGTTGTGTAGTGCTTTGTGTGCGTGGATGAGGAGTTTGATGGTGATCCTCTTGTTCACGGGGAGCCAGTGTAGGCCTCTCAGATGGGGTGTGATGTGGCTGCGTCAGGGGCCGTTGAGGATCAATCATGCTGAGGCGTTCTGGATTCGTTGTAGTCATCTCAGGAGCTTGGTGGTAGTTCCTGAGTAGAGGGTGTTCCCGTAGTCGAGTCTACTGGTGAAGAGGGCAAGGGTGACGGTTTTCCTCGTGTCGGGAGGGATCCATTTGAAGATACTGCGAAGCATTCGGAAGGTGTTGAAGCAGGATGCAGAGACGGCGTTGACTTGCTTGGTCATGGAGTGGGTGAAGTCGAGGATGAACCCCAGGATGTGTGCATGGTCGGTGGGTTCCGGGGCTGTGCCTAGCGATGTGGGCCACCAGGTGTCGTCCCAGGCTGATGGAGTGGGTCAGAGGATGAGGACCTCCGTCTTTTCTGAATTCAGCTTCAGTCTGCTGTCCTTCATCCAGTCGGCGATGGCCTTCATTCCTCTGTGGAGGTTGGCTTTGGCGGTTTGGGGGTCGTCGGTGAGGGATATGATCAGCTGGGTGTCGTCGGCGTAGGAGATGATGTTGAGGTTATGTTGTCGTGCGACGTGGGCGAGCGGTGACATGTAGATATTGAACAGCGTCGGGCTGACGGAGGATCCCTGTGGGACGCCGCAGATGATCTCGGTGTTTTTTGAGCGGAAGGGTGGGAGGCGGACGCTCTGGGTTCTGCCGGAGAGGAAGGATGTGGTCCAGGCCAGGGCCTACTCTTGGATTCCGGCGTCATGGAGGCGTGCTGATAGGGTGCGGTGGCAGACCGTGTCGAAGGCTGCTGTTAGGTCCAGGAGGATGAGGGTGGTTTTTCTCCTTTGTCCATCAGGATCCTGATGTCGTCGGTGGTGGCGATGAGGGCGGTCTCGGTGCTGTGGTTTCTGCAGAAACCGGATTGGGAGGGGTCCAGGATGTTGTTGTCTTCGAGGTAGCAGATTAGCTGTTTGTTGATGATCTTCTCTGTCACTTTTTCCGGGAACAGGAGCAGGGAGATGGGCCGGAAGTTCTTGAGGTCCATGGGGTCCGCCTTGGGTTTCTTCAGTAAGGCTTTGATCTCGGCGTGCTTCCAGCTTTCCGGGAAGGTTGCTGTCTCGAAGGAGATGTTGATTGTTTTCTGTAGGTGGGGCGCGATGGTAGTGCTGGCTATGTTGAAAACGTGGTGAGGGCAAGGGTCGGAAGGGGATCCGGAGTGGATGGAGTTCATGATTTTGATGGTGTCTTCATTGCTGACGGTGGACCAGGCGGTCAGGCGACTGGTGCGGGTGGAGGTCGCAGGGGTGGTGGTCTCAGTGGTGGGTGCGGGGGTGTGGGGGTTGAAGCTGTCGTGGATGTCGATGATCTTGCAGTGAAAGAAGGTGGCCAGGGAGTCGCACAGGTCCTGTGATGGTGGAATGTTTTTGGTGTTGGAGCTGGGGTTGGAGAGTTCTTTCACGATGCAGAAGAGCTCTTTGGTGTTGTGTGCGTTGTTGTCTAGGCGGTCCTTGAAGGCGGTCCTCTTGGCGGTCCTGATGAGTTGGTGGTGTCTGCGTGTGGCGTTCTGTTTGCTGTGTGGCTGTCTGGTGTTCGGTCGTGGAGCCATTTCTTCTCCAGTTTCCGGCAGGTGCGCTTGGAGGTCGGGAGGTCTTCAGTGAACCAGGCGGCTTTCTTGTTGGTTTGGTTGGATGTGGAGGTCTTGAGAGGGGCGAGGGTGTTGGCACAGTCGTTGATCCACTGTTTGAGGTTAGTGGCGGCGGTGTCGGGGTCGATGGGGTCGGCGGGTGGTCTCAGGGCGAGGGTGGTAGTCAGTTGGTCCTTGGTGACCTTGCCCCAGCAGCGGCCTGGCAGCTGTTGGGTGCGGTGGTGTGTGGTAGGTTTCCTGAAGGTGAAGTGGACGCATCTGTGGTCGGTCCAGTGGGGTTCGGTGGTGTGGTTGAAGGAGACGTGAGGGCTTGCGGAGAGAATGGGGTCCAGCATGCATCCAGTGGCGTGGGTGGGTGTCATCACGAGCTGTTTGAGTCCGAGGTTGGCGAGTTTGCCGATCAGGGCAGTGGAGTTGGTGTCGTTGTTGCTCCTGAGGTGGAAGTTCAGGTCCCCGAGGAGGATGTAGTCCGTGGAGGCGAGGGCGTGGGTGCTGACTAGGTCGGCGATGGTGTCGTTGAACTGTGGTCGTGGTCCGGGTGGTTTGTAGACGATAGTTCCTCTGAGGGTCGTGTTGGGGTCGGTGTGGATCTGGAAGTGCATGTGTTCGGCAGTGGTGAGGGTGTTGTCGGTGTTGGTTGAGACTCTGAGGGTGTCCTTGTGGATGATGGCGATACCCCCTCCCCCTATGTTGGTGCGGTCTCTGCGGGAGATCTTGTAGCCCTCAGGGATGGCTATGGCGATGTCTGGTGCTGAGGTGGCGTTCAGCCAGGTCTCCATCAGGAAGGCGACGTCGGGGCGGTAGTGTCTAGGAGTTCCCAGAGTTCGATGGCGTGCTTGTGAGCGGAGCGGGTGTTGAGGAGGATGCAGCGGTGGTGGTTAAGTTCTCTGGTTGGTGGGCTGGATGCTGGTGAGTCTGCAGTTCCGGCAGGTGAAGGGCCCTTGGGTGTGCTTCGGGATGGCCTGGTAGCAGGGGTGGTCTCGTCCGGTGTTGAGTGCGTGGAGGGTGCTGGAGTTGTAGTGCAGTCTGGCATTGTGGGGGGGCGCGGGGTCCAGGGGTTCTGGCGCTGGGTGCGGTCCAGGCGCGGACGGGCGCAGACGGGCTTGCCTTTGGCGCGCCTTCGTAGCGTCCGCTGCGCTTTCGCGCGGTTTCTTCCATTAGAGGGGAAGTGGGAGGGAGGAGCAGCTGGGAGGCGGGAGCGGGGTGGCCAATGGGCGAGGGACGGGACACAGAAGGAAAAAGGGAGCGGAGCCGCAGGGGAGCAGCGGCGGGGAGCGGGGGGGCACAGAAGGCAAGGGGCGCAAGTAGAGAGTAAAAACGGAACAGTAAGCAAAAACCAAGAACAGAATACCAGTAATACAGGTGCTAAGACGAAGTCTAATTAGCAGCACAGAGGGGATAAAAGACAGTCACCAGGCCGCGGAGCACACCAGCAGCGAACTCCCGGCAGCGGCAGCAGTGGGGCAGAGCCACAGGCTCACAGGAGGAGCCGTGCGGCGTGAAGGGTCGACCTGACCTGAGAACAGGGTTTCCATTACTGCTGGTAGTTAGGAATCCTTTATGTACTGGAAGGGACCTCTTCCTGTACAAAACCTACGAGTCCTACAACAAAGATACTTTTGCACTATGGCACAAGAGCACCTGCATTTGTGCATGGCAGCTAAACGTGTGGCAGCGTAGGGAGAGAGCAGAACAGCGCTGCATGTTAGTAGATATGGTGCTTTTTTTCTCTCACCCAGTCATGCAACACAACTGAGCAACTTTACTTACTGCGCTACATTTTGTGATTATTTTAAATAACTATGGAACTTAATCTCATGTCATGATTGAGAGATGGAAGTCATTGTTGCTCCAGTGTCCGCTCCTTCAAGACCCCAGCCGCAGCCATACCATGACCATTCACTGGCACCCGAGTTGGAAGATGGTCACTCTGGAGATTGGCAGATCAGCGGCAAGAGTTGTGGTGTCCTGTGCCCTATCACCCAATACCAGCAGACTTTGGATCCAAATTGTAAATGATGGAAAGGCAAATTCTTGCACGTACCACAAATCTTAAACTAAACTTTTTTAACTAATTTTCCAATTTAGTTAACATATACCTCCCAAAAAACAGTGTTGCCTTTCCAAGATGCTCAACAAAAATCAAAAAAGGGTGGAGCATTAAGACACTGGCAAAACGCACATTAAAGAACTGCTGGGACCTTCTGTTGAATACTTGTTCGGGAGATGTTCTCATTTTTATTCCTAAGTGTTGGATTCTTCAAGTCACCACTCCACTTTTCCCAATCTGGCACTTTAATAACTAGCTCCAGGAAAGGGGCTCACAGTCTCAAACATTTACAACAAACAGAAATTTTTGTCTAAGAAGTTTCTGTAATTGAAGTGCAAGAGCCTTCACTCTGTCCCATAACTAAGGGCTGTGACAGGCATTCGGAAGACTTATTTCATATTTGGCATGTGCTTTGTTACAGCTGAATCATATATGATGCTGTCCACTGTGTTCAGCTTTGGTGTAAAACATTCCATTTATTGTACACCAGAACAAGGACACATAAAACAAATGTTGAAACAGAGTTTCTCTGCATCAGAAAAGTCCTTTAGGAAGGATATACTAGCCTCCAATATTTGTTGTTAAGTTCATTATCTCTCTATACTTAACGATAGGTTAACTAATTCAGTTCTATTCACATCAGTTTTGAAAATGCAATTTTCAATAAAAATGGTATTTCCAATAAACTATGGTCAACCAAACGTTATTACAACGTGGCTTATAAAACCCTGTCAGTTACTGTTCTAGCCTGTGCAACCCAACAGACATGCTGGTATTAGCAATGCTTCCAACTTAACAATTCATTATATTTATCAGTTTTCAATAGGGTCGAAACAAAAATCTTGAGGGGTCGTTTTAGAAAGGTGACAGCAAATACCCTTTGACACATGGAAATGGAATCACTGGCAGCCTGATGGTCTTTTTTTTCTGGTGTGCACTTGTACTGTGAACTTAACCAGCCACCGTCCCTCAGACAAATAGAGTGTAGTGAACTGCCAGCCCACTACCTCCCACCTCTCATATTCAATAATCCTTACTGCAGGTTTATAACCGAGAGATTATCCCTTTCGCTACTGTCGCTCAAAGTGGGATCTCAGCGGTTTACTATTGATCCTGTTGATAAAAGGGTCTATCTCTCACCTCAACAGCTCCCCACCCATATATAGATTTCTTCACTAAATTCACGTTCATAGTCAGGATTCTCATAATACGTTATGAGAGAAGGGATCGGGTAGGTTTCTAAAGTGAAAGCTGTACCTTGGAATTGCCTCACAGGAGCGCTTCTCTAGAGACCCGTGCATCTCAGATCCAATCCAGTCTGCCTCACCAACTGCCACACAAACAGCGCTCAGCCAGCACCAGCCTCTCCATTCTGAGATGACGTCACATCCGCTCTAGAGTTCTGACCGCTGTGAGGGGAAGGCCATACAGGTGATTCACACGTAGTGATCTTAGTCCACTTGACACCCACGACATACACGTCACAAATGCATTCATATATATGAATATGGACATTTATGCAGGGTCGGTGAAAATACATGTGGCCTGATAAAGTATGCTATTTGGAGCAAGTGCCGTTTTAATACACACAGATTCCGACATTTAGTAATATAGTGGAAAGTTAAAACCCAATGTTATTAATATTGAACAGTGTAAACCTTCTGACGCACCATAATTTTGAACTTCGCTGTTTTGGTAATATTGCCTATGCAATAGGGTCATTCTCAGGCTCTGCTTAAATAACCACGTTTATCATTTCTACAAACAAAAAACAGCATGACATAAACCAGACATGCAGATGCTTAGATAGTAATATTCTATTTATTGCCATTGTAAAGGTTTTGCCTCTCGTGGAGAATGGACCCTCCTCACACTCAACAATGTAATAAATAGCATAATCAGGGGCAGCTCTAGGCTCATGGCGGCCCTGGGCAGGGAGCGTAGGTAGGGGGCCCCCAGAGTAACGCATACACGGAGGCCAGTGAAGAGGGGGAAGGGGGTGGGTGTCAGGGTGTTTGGAAGTGGAACAGAGCCGGAGGCCGCCACATCCCTGCCAGGGTCTGCCACGCAAATATGAATCCATCCTCTGTGGATTATGATATTAAGGATATATATTGGTGTGGCGGCCCCTGGGTTTTGGCAGCCCTGTGCAGGTGCACAGATTGCACATGCCTAAAGCCGCCCATGGCATAATACCGTCTGCACGTTATCTATACCACGACCTGCTGGTGCCATCCCAGGTGTAATGAGACCACAGCTCAGCTGGTGAGGCAATGGGCTACTGACATCATTTTAGAGGCCTGTTGTCCGTAGTATTGGGAAATAATCTGCAGACTACTGCCTCACAGTCAATTCTTTTATACTATTCGCTGTTTTGGGGGCCAATTGAATTTCCCCCAAGCGTGACGATCTTACACTGCCACCTTATGTGTGTGTCCCTTTTATTAATTTATTTATTTTTTGGAAGCATGGACCACCACCCACCTCCTGTAATGTTGGGCACAAGAGTAATTCTACTTTTGTGGCCAGCCATTAAGTGCTGTCAGGCCCATGGCCCCATTTTTATTTCTGTAGTCCCCAAATTAGCTCATAGCTGCAGAATGTGCCCTTGACCACTGGAAGACCTTTGGGGCATATTCACAAGGAAATGGCGTGGCACCTCAGGAAATCTATAACAATATGGTGCACGCCTGTGTTTTCCCTCTTGCTAAAAATAGCTGACTGGCGCCAACACAGACACCCTTGCACCATAGTGCATGGATGTTTGTGTTACAGAGAATTATTGTTTATGTGCAGGAATGTGTCCCTTCCTCCACATAAACAATCAATAATGGTGATTTGCCACTTCTATGTGTGCTGCATTCCGCAGCACACAGAATTAGCAAATCGCCATTATTTAATGATAGTTTATGTTCAGGAAAGTAGACATTCCTGCACCTAAACAGTCCTTAAAAGCGTTTGCTCTTTCTATGTGTGATGCAGAATGCAGCACACAGAAAAAGCAAAAACGAGGAGAAATAAAAGAATTTCTCTTCGTTCGCCAATCTAAAGCCTGCTTTTGCATGGCATTCGTTTTTGACGCTGTCTCAGATTTACAGATCCTTGTACATATGAGGCACGTCAAAAAGCAGTGAGTATTGTGTTGGGACACCCACAGCAACACCCATTGCATGCCCCTTTGATGCAGAAAACTCTTTGAAAGGGTACCATATTTACGGAGCAGTGTTAAGCCATGCCACTTTGTAAATATGGTGCAGGGCATTGCGCCACCAGAACAAGTTCCAGTGTTGCAATCCCCTTGTAAATATGCACCTTTATTTTTGGTATGTTAACCCTCTGACATCTGTTGTCCAAGTCCTCAAACCTTTGCAGACTAAAACAGCCAAGATTTACACTATGTTAGATACTCACAACAAATCAGGGATCGATCGATCTATCTATCTATCTATCTATCTATCTATCTATCTATCTATCTATCTATCTATCTATCTATCTATCTATCTATCTATCTATCCATCTACACACACACACATACACACACCCACACCTATGCACAGTTTTCTCATCAATAATTTCACTGAAAATGTTGCAGTAATATCAGTGATGTCATGAGGGATGTAAGATGTGGGGTAATTATTGATGCCTGGCAGGCACCAGTTATAGTTCATTGAGATAACTTTAACTAATGCATTTCTATGATTTTGTGTTTGTAAAATCTGAACCTTTAGTGAAATTCTAAGGGTTTTTCATTCTATTTCCCAACTATAACGGCCCTGTAACCTGGGAGTCTGAGTTGGTGTTTGAGTGGTTGTGTGGGCGTATCAGTGGGAATAGGAGTGTGTTGTGGGTATGCCTGTGCGTGCATGACTACCTCTGTGGGTATTTGAGTGTGTGAGTGGCTATATGGGTGTGTTCATGGATTTGCAAGTATGTGAGTGGGTGTATGAGTGCCTCTGTGAGTGGTTCTCTGGATCTCTGAATGGGTGTGTGAGTGGCTGTATGGGTGAGTGAGTGGTTTTCTGGAGCTCTGAGTGGGTGTGCGAGGGGCTGTATGGGTGTGTGAGTGGTAGTGTGGGTGTGTAAGTAGGACTGTGAGTGGGTGTGTGAGTGGCTGCACAGGTGTGTAAGTGGGTTGGTGAGTAGTTGTGTGGGTGTGCATGTGGGTGTTTGAGCATGTGATTGGGTGAATGAGTGGCTTTGTGGGTCTGTGAGTGGGTGTCTCTCTGAGTGGGTGTGTGCGTGCCTGTATGGGTTTGTGAGTGGTGTTGTGGGTCTCTGAATGGGTGTGTGAGTGGCTATTTGGATGTGTCAGTGGGTATGTGAGTTGTTGAGTGGGTGTGTAACTAGGTGTGTGTGAGAGGGTCTGTTAGTGGGTACATATATTTTTTGATTGGGATTTGGATTTCAGATCTGTTGCAGATTCACAGGTGGGGCCATGCTGAGCACCCTGTTGGATCTGCGGATCCTCTCACATCCCCCTAAAAAAATTGGACAATCTCTTGCCTGTGAGAAGTCCCTTACAATCCCTCACATACATTTCCATCAGCCCTACGGGGTCAGGATTTCTTTATCCTGACCCCTTCTATCCTATTTAGAATTTACTGAATTCTTCCTCTGAGAACCATGTCCCGATTGCCAAAATGTCAGTCATTACTTTTCTCTAAAATTGTGGCAGCCTATCACAGCATTGCTGTTGGTGTGTAGCTTCACAGATCTGCGGTGGATCCATATCTCTAGATATACAGAAATCTTTTTTGTTTAATAGTCTCCAAAACTACTGAACAGATGTACACCAAATTATAGAAACACTCTTTCTGGATCCAGATCTAGCATTCTACCAAATGTGGTGCAATTCCATTCAGCGGTCAGGCTTTAGTCTTGGCTAAAATTCCTGTGGGAAATTGCATGGGGAAATCACATTTTGGGACCCACCCTTTTTTTCAGGCCCTTGCATGGCAAATCAGCTAATCTCCTCAAGATTTAAAGATTCTTTTAGTAGGGCAACCACAAAAGACTTTATATCACTCCCTTCTTTCCTCTCCGGGACCTTCAAGAGCCGGAGATTATTCCTCCGCAAGTAGTTTTCCAAAGATTCCACTCTCTCCCGCATAGCATCCCCCTCTCTACGCAGATTTTGAATCTTTATTTCAGCTGTCTCCAAGTTGGTTTCAAGTATTCCCGCAGAGCCCTCGAGGGATTCCGTCCTTTCATAAAGACCATCCACTTTTCTCTCGAGTATTTCACAGGCAGCCCTGATCTCATTTTGGTTCTCTGCAGAGACCAAAAAGCCATTTCTTATGTCCTCCCTCATGGATGTAAGAAGGGCCTCCATCGAATTTCCAACAGACTTCTCTGCCCCACCAGAACCTCCAACTTCTGACCCAGAAAATATAGAGGCGGCGGTAGTTGAGACAGAAGGCTCCCCAACACGGGAGGTAACGTCCTCAGAGCTACCCGAATCACCTACTATAGTCGGGGGGCTGACTGAGCCAACAACCTGCACTGAGAGCACTGAGATCTCAGTCGCAATTTTAGGGGAGCCCAGGGGGGCTAGGGTGACCTCAGACATACTTTTGTTAGAGAACATAGAGTGCTCAATAGAATTTATGGGGTGAATGTCCAGAACCTGGGGCAGTACCCTAAAAAAGAGTGCAGTGAGGGGGTAATGCGTACTGTGTTGTTTATTGTATGGTTCTTTTTTGCCTCTCTCTGAGAGCTGCTACGGGTTTTGGCACGTGCACCCCCCTCTTTATTCCTGGATGCCTGACTCAAACTCACACTGACCCCATCAACACCTTCAGCCCTTTCTAAATCAGCCCTCACAACCACGCCAGTTAGAGCCTCCAAAGCCTGTGGATGTTGAGTGCCCTTACCTCCCTTTGCTTTTGGCAGCCTGTTTCCTACCCATACGCTTGCAAGCATTGGTGGGGGCACTCACGTACTCCCCCATAGGACCGCAACCCCACTATCACCATCCACTCCGCCTGGGCCAAGGTTGTCCTGTGTCAGCATCAGCGTCGGGGTTGCTGGAACCTAAAGCCTCCCCTCAGCAGCAGAACCAGCCGCTAGAAAGAAGGTGCTGATTGCAGGGCTGATTGCAGGGCAGCCGCTTGTTCTGCCTATTCAGCTTGTTCTGCCCCGCCAGCATTCCCCCGGAGGAGACCGCGAGCCGCGGCTCTGCGGCCACGCCGCTGCTCCACGGCTGCTCGCTCCCAACACGGCAGGAAGGAGGGGTGCAGGGGCCGTATCGCAGCCCGAGGCACATCCACGAAGCGGTGTGAAGCAAGACACCAGAAGCCGGTAAAATTTAATTTTGAAGTTACTCCCCGATGCGTGTTGCCGCTTCATAGCACTAACGTGCTACAGTTTACATATTAGATGGTAGTAGGGGTTTCTGCAAGGACGCGCGCTACCGCTTTAGCATGCGGGCGCCATGTTTTCCAAACCCTTCGTGGAGGAAATATGGAAAAACTTCTTCGTCAGAAGGAATCACGCCACATTTTAAAATCCAGAACAATTACCCCGTTTGGTTTAAATCAATCAGAGGAATTATACGTACATTTGTAGAAAAATTAAATACGTGATGGGCTTTTGTCTGATTATGGGCCCCAACATGCACTAAAAATGACTGTAAATGAAAATTTGAATAAATAAGGAATATTGTTCCAATAAATAAGGAAACTAGGAAATAATGAAAATGTAAAAAGATTGCAAGGGACACATTAAGGGGCGCAAGTTGAAACAAAAATGTATGGTATTAAGATGTGAAGTTGAAATGAGTTTCATGTAAAATCGAGCCTATTTACTGAAAAAATCCAGTTGGGTTTTTGTAAATCCATGTTCTGTGATCACCAGTAATTGGTAAGACTACATGTCCGAGAAGTCTATTGGGCAGTATCAAAGGAAACAGGAAATGATGTAATGGTCCTTTTCAAAAAACTTTAAAAACAATGATAGAAAGAGATGTTGTAAGCCGTGATCAAGGCACAGGAAATGCCGAAACGCGTAGGATTTGTTTGTCTTGTTGGATGCCTATAAACGCAGAAATCATGAAAAATAGAAAATAAAGAATTTCTGTAAACGAACGCCTTTGGTGAGTGCGACCCGTTTTTCTGGGTTTCTGGAAGTAGTGGCAAAGTTTTAGCGGTGTGGTCCTGCCGCTGGATAACGCACCACAAAATGAGTGCCAGGAAAGCAGGGAAAACGGACTAATGTCGGCAAATATATATATCCCAAGATGTGCCTCGGCAAGTCTGTCTTTCATGTTGTCTTCCTACACAGGCTATTGTCCAATCGAAGGCTTTAGAATTCTAGCACTTGCACTTTAAATTTTGCCCACGCTCTCCATTGCGTCATGTGACCAAGGCCTCTGTGCAGGCCGAAATGTTATGCTGGCGAAGGTGCTAATAAAATAAGAAGCTCACCTGATTTTTGGGTCTCGTGTTCTTTGCTGCAGCGGCGTCCAGAAGATTGTGGATTTGTCCTCTGGTTCTGAACCTTTTGAACATATATATATATATATATATATATATATATATATATATATATTAATATTACCTACTGGCTATCGCCAGTAGGTATATATAGTTAGGATTGTTTTCCATAGGGAAATCGCAACATTCTATTGGGAATAACTTTGGCGCCGGTTGAGGAATCTTCCTGAAATTTTCCTTAACTTTGCCTCGCGGCGCTCCGCTCCTTCCCTGAAAGGTTGGGGGGGATTCGTCAAGCGGGGGCCGAGATAAAAGGGGGGTCCCAAAACGTGTTTTCCCCATGTTAATTTCCATAGGGCGGTTGGACTCACTTTTAGCCCGAACCGCTGAATGGTTTTCCACCAAACTTGGCAAAATTGTAGGGACTGGTAGCCCGAGGTGCCTTTGCTATGTCTCAAGATATGTGCTCCAGTGGTTTTTACTAAAATTAACTTTGAAAAAATATATATTGGGCTACATTGGGCTATATATATGTTAGAGCCCAAATGTAGCCAAATGTAGCCCAATGTAGCCCAATGTAGCCCAAAGATGGCCACCAGAGACAAAAAAAAACAAATGTAGCCCAAATATCAGCCAGATGTAGCCCAACTATAGCCCAATGACAGAATGTACCAGAGTGTTCTAAAGAACAACTAGAGCGCTAACAGTCTTACTTATGACAAAAGTATGGCACACCTGAAGTCATCTTGATTGGAATAAAGTGTTAACACTTAAAACATTTAATTTGCAAAGGAACAAAATGAGGGGGTTCATTTTGCCATAGAAATTATGATTAGTGCTGAAGAAAGAAAAATTAGGGCACATTTTGAGTGACTTACCAAATCCTCTTATATTTCATTAAAAAAATTCTGATATGCAGTCTCCCAAGATGGCCACCAGAGACAAAAGAGCCCAAATGTAGCCCAAATATCAGCCAGATGTAGCCCAACTATAGCCCAATGACAGAATGTCCCAGAGTGTTCTAAAGAACAACTAGAACTCTAACAGTCTTACTTATGACAAAAGTATGGCACACCTGAAGTCATCTTGATTGGAATAAAGTGGTAACACTTAATACATTTAATTTGAAAAGGAACAAAATGAGGGGTTTCATTTTGCCATAGAAATTTTATATATATACATTGGGCTATATATATGTTAGAGCCCAGATGTAGCCCAATGTAGCCCAATGTAGCCCAATGTAGCCCAAAGATGGCCACCAGAGACAAAAAAAAACAAATGTAGCCAAATTGTAGGGACTGGTAGCCCGATGTGCCTTTGCTATGTCTCAAGATATGTGCTCCAGTGGTTTTTACGAAAATTAACTTTGAAAAAATATATATTGGGCTACATTGGGCTATATATATGTTAGAGCCCAAATGTAGCCCAATGTAGCCCAATGTAGCCCAATGTAGCCCAAAGATGGCCACCAGAGACAAAAAAAAACAAATGTAGCCCAAATATCAGCCAGATGTAGCCCAACTATAGCCCAATGACAGAATGTCCCATCGTGTTCTAAAGAACAACTAGAGCGCTAACAGTCTTACTTATGACAAATGTATGGCACACCTGAAGTCATCTTGATTGGAATAAAGTGTTAACACTTAAAACATTTAATTTGCAAAGGAACAAAATGAGGGGGTTCATTTTGCCATAGAAATTATGATTAGTGCTGAAGAAAGAAAAATTAGGGCACATTTTGAGTGACTTCTCAAATCCTCTTATATTTCATTACAAAAATTCTGATATGCAGTCTCCTAAGATGGCCACCAGAGACAAAAGAGCCCAAATGTAGCCCAAATATCAGCCAGATGTAGCCCAACTATAGCCCAATGACAGAATGTCCCAGAGTGTTCTAAAGAACAACTAGAACGCTAACAGTCTTACTCATGACAAAAGTATGGCACACCTGAAGTCATCTTAATTGGAATAAAGTGGTAACACTTAATACATTTAATTTGAAAAGGAACAAAATGAGGGGTTTCATTTTGCCATAGAAATTTTATATATATATATATTCACTGAAAAAACCATAGGTTACACACCAGTTATAGTTAGGAATTAGCATTTAAAAAACCTTTGAAATTCACTGAAAAAACCATAGGTTTCACACCAGTTATAATTAGCTGGAAATTTTACTCGCATAAAACCATTGAAATTCCCACGTTATAGTTAGTTGGACTCACTATAACTTGCACGTCTGCAATGCACTGCTGATGACGTCACATATTACATCACTCATGCATATATTTAAATATTTAAACATTACTCGCTAATATATGTATTCACTAAGATACACTTAATAAGCCAGTTAACCAATCAAATTTTTTTTTAAAACACTGAAAAAACCATAG
The DNA here is from genome assembly GCF_964261635.1 of Lissotriton helveticus. Classification (NCBI taxonomy): domain Eukaryota; kingdom Metazoa; phylum Chordata; class Amphibia; order Caudata; family Salamandridae; genus Lissotriton; species Lissotriton helveticus. Next base: position 477,422,944 of record NC_136068.1, on the reverse strand, counting down.
GTTTCAGGCCTTATATAGTTAGGAATTAGCATTTAAAAAACCTTTGAAATTCACTGAAAAAAACATAGGTTTCAGGCATTATTTAGTTAGGAATTAGCATTTAAAAAACCTTTGAAATTCACTGAAAAAACCATAGGTTTCAGGCCTTATATAGTTAGGAATCAGCATTTAAAAAACCTTTGAAATTCACTGAAAAAACCATAGGTTTCAGGCCTTATATAGTTAGGAATTAGCATTGAAAAAAACCTTTGAAATTCACTGAAAAAACCATAGGTTTCAGGAGTTACATAGTTAGGAATTAGTTTTTAAAAAACCTTTGAAATTCACTCAAAAAACTATAAGTTTTAGTGGTGTTATAGTTAGCTGGACATTTTACTCATACAAAACCAATGAAATTGCTCCTATATAGTTAGTTGTACTAACTATATTTCGCGTACCGGCAATCCACTGCTGATGATGTCACATATTAGATCATTCATGACATGGTCAGTGACATCGCTGATGACATCTCAAATGACATCACTGATGACATCACTGATGATGACATCCACGTGACAATCACATACACCTTTTCATACACTATTACAATTTTTCATCACTGTTTGTAAAATACTGAGTTTCATATTTAAATCCATTGTCACAGCAATACAAGTATCTAAAAATCCACTCAGTGATTCATAGATGTATACACACATCTAATCACTTACCTATGGATTCACTCATACATGCTGTCAATGAACAATAGAACACTATCAAAAATACTTATACATCTATATCGACATTAAACAACAGCACGAATCCTATTCATATATGAAGTCATCCTACTCACTTATGCAAACAATGGATCATACTTACATATTTACTTAGCAAAACACTTATACAAACACCACTTCTTCTATTCATTTAGATAGTTAGTCATACTTAGTGAATTATAAAATCATTATTACAAGTATACAGTTATCCATACAGTCACTCACACAATCATTGTATCTTATGTATACTTATTTATATACAACAACTGACACATACACTGCCTTTTATTTTTCTAGTTTGTTGGACCTGTACCTTTGAGAAATATATTTGCTCATCACCACACCCATAAAGAGATTCCCTCACCCAAACTGTTAGAACATGTAGTTTTAACTCCATATATCTACTGAATCAACTATTCACACATCTTTGGACAGTCACACACCCCCCACCGAACCACACACACTTTCACACTCCCATACAAATACTCAGTTAACTAATCAATAACTAATATAGACTTTCACATAGCTAGTAACCAACTGTAGAATCAGTTTACACAACAACTGACAAAGTGATACAGATATTCACACAGTTTAGTCACTATCCACTATATTTAGTGAGACATTATAAATTGGTCAAGTAAACAGTCAATTACACTGCTACTAAATCCTCCATCCAAATATTTATTTATATATATCCACTCATTCTTCAATGTAAATTGCTATATATATAATGCATATTTAAATAACGAAGCAAACCACATTCACTGGATGATGTCATCAGAGATGTCATCAGTGATGTCATTTGAGATGTCATCAGTGATGTCACTGACCATGTCATGAATGATCTAATATGTGACATCATCAGCAGTGGATTGCGGGTGCGCGAAATATAGTTAGTACAACTAACTATATAGGAGCTATTTCATTGGTTTTGTATGAGTAAAATGTCCAGCTAACTATAACACCACTAAAACTTATAGTTTTTTGAGTGAATTTCAAAGGTTTTTTAAAAACGAATTCCTAACTATATAACTCCTGAAACCTATGTTTTTTTCAGTGAATATATATATATATATATATATATATATATATATATATATATATATATATATATATATATAGACGCTCCACTTGCACCTGCCTGTCGCACTCCTTGGCTGGTGCCTGCTCGCCGGGGGTGCACCCGACCACAATATCAGCTCCAACGATCCCTCCCCGTCAATTTCAGGGAATCAGGTAGCAGCACTCAGGGGTAAATACACGGTTAAGTTTTTATTCGTTCACAACGCGCTTCCGGCACTCGGCCTTCGTCAGTGTTCAAAACAACAAAGTGTCGCAAAGCCTCAATGCATTTTAAATCATCACGTGGTAATAGTGATGATTTAAAATGCATTGAGGCTTTGCGACACTTTGTTGTTTTGAACACTGACGAAGGCCGAGTGCCGGAAGCGCGTTGTGAACGAATAAAAACTTAACCGTGTATTTACCCCTGAGTGCTGCTACCTGATTCCCTGAAATTGACGGGGAGGGATCGTTGGAGCTGATATATATATATATATATATATATATATATATATATATATATATATATATATATTCACTGAAAAAACCATAGGTTATAGACCATATATAGTTAGGAATTAGCATTTACAAAACCTTGAAAATTCACTGAAAAAACCATAGGTTATAGACCATATATAGTTAGGAATTAGCATTTAAAAAACCTTATTTTACTCACACAAAACCATTGGAATTCCATATATAGTTAGTTGCACTAACTATATATCGCGCACCCGCAATCCACTGCTGATCATGTCACATATTACATCATTCATGACATGGTCAGTGACATCACTGATGACATCACTGATGACATCTCAAATGACATCACTGATGAGATCACTGATGACGTCATCCAGTGACTGTATAATTCTGTAAAGTTAAAATATGTCTTACATATTGAAGAATGAATGGATGTATAAGTGTCTTGATGAAGGATTTAGTAGGGGCATGGCTGACTGTATGAGTGACTGATTAAATGTGTCTCACTGAGTGCATGGGTTAGTGACTAAACTGTCTTAATTTGTGCATCATTATGTCTGTTGTTCTGTAAACTGCTGCATGTGTTGATCATTAGCTATATGATTAACTGTATGGGTTATTGATTGGTTGCCCAAGCATTTGTATGGGAGACTGAGTGTGTGTGTGGGTGGCTGGGAGGTGTATGACTCTCTGCATAGATGTGTGAGCAGTTGATTGACTGGATGTATGGGTTCAAAAGTGCATGTGGAAACAGCTGTATGGGCGGTTGACTGTGTGCATGAGTGTATTGGTGAGTGAATGGATATCTCAGTGCTACATGTCAAAGTAAGTACATATGTAAAACACAGTACATGTGAGAGTTACCATATATAAATAACTGTGCATAAGAGCCAGTGAATGTGTGAGTGGCTGTATGGATCATTGTGAACTTGTATCCAGGATTGTATAAGTGAGTAAATATGTTTTAGTATATGTTTGAATAAGTAAGGTGTGTATAACTGTATAGTTGAGGAAATGGAGGTGTGATTGATTCTTTGCATGACTGACTAAGTGTCTGAGTAACTCCATGGATGAGTGACAGTCTATGAGTGTCTGTTTACACTGAGTGTATCTAAGGTTATATTAGAGTCTGAAGAGGTTTATCGTATTATCACATGAATGATGTCATCAGTGATGTGATCAGTAATGTCAAATGAGATGTCATCAGTGATGTCATCAGTGATGTCATTTGAGATGTCATCAGTGATGTCATCAGTGATGTCATTTGAGATGTCATCAGTGATGTCATCAGTGATGTCATTTGAGATGTCATCAGTGATGTCATCAGTGATGTCACTGACCATGTCATGAATGATGTAATATGTGACATGATCAGCAGTGGATTGCGGGTGCGCGATATATAGTTAGTGCAACTAACTATATATGGAATTTCAATGGTTTTGTGTGAGTAAAATAAGGTTTTTTAAATGCTAATTCCTAACTATATATGGTCTATAACCTATGGTTTTTTCAGTGAATTTTCAAGGTTTTGTAAATGCTAATTCCTAACTATATATGGTCTATAACCTATGGTTTTTTCAGTGAATTTTCAAGGTTTTGTAAATGCTAATTCCTAACTATATATGGTCCATAACCTATGGTTTTTTCTGTGAATTTCATTGGTTTTTTAACAGCTAATATCTGTAGCTGTAAAATGTATTCTTCTTTAAATCCAAAAATATATTTTATATGTTTATGAATAATTTTTTTTTAAAATATTTTTTTTTCTTCGTTCCCGCTTCGCAAATCGGGAAGCTTCCCGTTAGCTGACCTTGATGCCGCGAAATAGACCGCGAGCCGGTAAACGTTTCTTTACCGCAAGTGCCGCGTTACAAAACAACATCGTGACGCCTCCCGTCCGCATGACGTTTCACGTTGTCGCGTGATACGTCATATGACGTACTACGTTAGCGAACTGGTACGCGAAGCGAGTCGCAAAGCGCAGGTTTCTGGAAGCAAACCGGGAGGCCCTGCAAAGCGCTTAACGTAAACACAGCAAGTCATGTGACTTGGTAATAACACTTTTCATTGGTTCATTTCACTTTTGGTTTCCTAATGATGTAAGACTAGGTCATATAATCTAAAATGAACACTTTTGATTGGTTGAGAACTCTTGTTTTTCCCAAATGATGAAAATCCCTCCTTCTTTCCTCACTCTGACTTTCATCATTGTGAGAGAAAGACCCTTTGTGATCACTGAGCAATGGCTTCTTTAGTAGCTTCAGCTGGTGCTTCCCCACCACCTCCACCACATCCAAGGAAGAGTGGACCACCTGCTCAAGTTATAATTCAACAAGAAGAAGAAGAAGAGGAGCAGGAGGACGAGCACGAAGAGAGGCAGTTTTTGCCTGAGCAGCCCAGGACGTCTCACCGGAAAGAAAACTTCATTTGGCAATTTTTTAAAATTCCCAAAGGTCAGAAAAAAGTAAATGCAAGATACGTAACTTGCCTTATATGTCAAGATAGACTGTCCAGAGGGACCGACAAAAAATACAGTTTCGGAAACTACACAATGCATCGCCATATGACTAGGTGGCATCCTAACAACTACAGTGCTGCACAGTTTCGGAACGACCTAGATAATCTCCCTATTATGGCCAGAAGATCTGTTGTACCGGAAGTAACGGGACCAGAGGGCAGGGAGATGGTGCCAAATATACAAATGAGATTTGGTGATGTAAAACACATCTGCGTATTTTGCGATGGATTCATTTCCTACGGAGAAAAAAGCATCACTCTGATCAACAGAGCTATTGACTATCATATGCAAGTTTGTACGAAACGCCCAAAATAATAAATACTTCTTTTTTTTGTTTTGTTGCTCCTGTTGAGCCCTTTACAATGAATCGTTTTCATTGCCCCCTCCAAGAAAAACCCAAAAAAATATAAAACTGTTCCGAAAAATTCAAAAACAGTAAAAAAATGTTCAGAAAAATAAAAAAAAAAGTTTTTTTCAGAACTACCTCCCCGTTATTAAAAAATTGGTACAATATTTGGAACTGTGCCAACCTCTATTTCTCTTAGTTCGCTTCCCAGTTCGCTCGCCGGTACGCGAACCGGAAGCGAACCAAAAACAGTAAGTATAAGGGAAGGAAACAGACACTTATGTTAAAAGAAAGACAGCTATAGGGGAGTAAACTAGAGATACTATTACCCGTAATCCACTGCTGATGATGTCACATATTACATCATTCATGACATGCTCAGTGACATCATCAGCAGAGGATTGCGGGTTTTTTGGCAACATGCCTTATCCACGGTTTAATAACGCTGCCTTTTGCTTTATATAAGTTTTCAAATTGTATGAAATATATACCAATAGGTCGTTATGAACCTTTAGGTAGTGCTTTTCTTCATGAGGTCTGGTCGCTTCCATACACATACAGATGTTTCAAAGATGATCAAGAAGTTTATCTGAATGGAGAGGAATGCACTGAGACGCCAGATCATTCACTAATGTGTAGGCACATACAGTTACACGGTTCATGCAACAAACACCGACCAAATATGGCTTGCGTGTTGCAAGGCACGCCAGTTCCTGCTATCATCCCCACGTTCAAGTTGTTGGAAAATGGTAGTTATTTGATGCTCAATAATGAAGATTGTTCTGAGTTAATTAAAAGTATTCCTTTTATCGTAACAGTAAGTGAACGGGTTATTTGCTGCAGAAATGTTCTATTTCCTCCCACACATGAACATAGGGAGTTTTCGATCTGGCCACAAATACCAACCTTGGGACACGTTTCAACGGCATGGCAAGAATAAGAGCTCTTTTGTCTCAGAGAGAGGTGGCCTTGAGTTCGGCCCGTGAAACTTTCGTACTTCACATAGCGAACACCCGTACAGAGGTGCACACCCTTTTCAATTAAGATTTGCCTTTCAATTTCAGCAACATGTTTCCGACTATCTTTAACGCATCCTCCACAAAGTCCCTGGCGCACTTTTTTAAAGTTGTTACCAGTGGTCTCGTGACTTCATTTGAGAAAATCTTTGGAGTCATCCCTGCTTCCTTTCATTCCATTTTCTCCACTCTGGTTCGTGAATTGGCATTTTTACTTGCATAACCAGCGGACGCTCTTGTGCTTTTTTACATTTTTAAATATGGATGTCCCTCCTATGCAACCTCCCACCCTGCAGCTGCTGACACTGTTCCGCAATCGCATGCTAGAATATTATGGCACAATGCCGTTGGCGATATTAAGCACGGCATATGGATTATCTTTTCGATTCTCCTACTTCACCTGTGTCCAGCCTGTATTTCACTGCCTGACCTGTGATTTCGATTGGGCCATTGATTTGTGTCTCTGCGGACCGGTTTCTCCTGACGTCGACTTTAATCAGCTGATGACTCCTATCATTACTCACGAGTTGGTTTGTCCTGGCGAAAGGATTATGGCTGTGGCATTGATGCATGGACTACTTGGTCCCTGGAATTTACTGGCGGCAGCACAGTCTTTCTTGGAACAGAGCTTTCTTGAAAACCCACCGAGCTGTCCTCTGATGGTGATAGAGGATCCGGTGCTGGGAGAGCACGTATGTTCTTTTCCGCTTTTAAATTGGATGGCTGAACTGTTTTCGGATGAAGACGGTGACTTCCTATTGGAGGCTGTTGCAGCTTATTTTGCATACACAGTTATGTCATAGACCTTTTTCATGTTTGATATGCTGAGTACTAGCATTTCATTGACAATTCATTGACTTATTTGTCAAGTTTTTATTATTTACCTTGCCTATTGGCTTAAGACTCGATAAAGTACTTGGCTGTTTTATTTTTCTTTAGCATTAAATTTTCCTAGTTTTTAATGCTTTACCTTGCGGACCGTCCACATATAAACTTGCAATCTGCTCTCATGAGATGGCACTTCTATTATCTTATTCAGTTCGTTTCCGGATCATGGGGAGGTGTCATCTAGGTCCTGGATATCTTTACACCGTGTTAAGTTAGCATGGGCTCATTACCGGTTTAAACGCCATTTTTCCTTTTTTGCAACTTCTGCACAAGACACTTAGTTGTTGCTTTAGCTTTCCACCTAGTAGTTCATCGTGGTTTACATGAGAATAATATGTTATTGGTCTACTATCTGCTTTACTTGTTAAACTATATCTGTACAGCGAGTGCTAAAGTTTCAAGAACAACACGATACAGAATTGTTATGAGGTCTGATCTCCACGACTTCATACTCATAACATAAGTGCAACTTCTGCCAATTCTGGGCATGAGGCGGGTTTTATATTGCTTTGCCGAACACACATACACAACAGTTGATGCGGTTCACATGAAGAGAGAGCTGGTGTATGCTGATGTGATTCCTTCAAATCTAAGACACTAAAGTATGGGCACGCCCTAAACCAACACAAAGAGACCTTCTTAGCAAATAATATAATATGTGTATTAGGGAGGGTGAGATATAAGCAGCCGCGGGCCGTGGAGGGAGTTACGATGGGGCAGGGAGGCGGGGAGGGGGAGAAGCAGGGTGGAGCCCTCTCTACCTTGCCCCTCCCCCTCCCCGCCTCCCTGCCCCACCGTAACTCCCTCCACGGCCCGCGGCTGCTTATAAGTGTTGCTAACTCTTATTCATTTACAGCATGTTAACATACTGTCACCATTCGCTTTTTATGTACTAGTAACTATGCTGGTAATTTTGCTACTGATAATATGTGTACTTGTATTCTCCACCCTGCTTCTCCCCCTCCCCGCCTCCCTGCCTCACCGTAACTCCCTCCACGGCCCGCGGCTGCTTATAAGTGTTGCTAACTCTTATTCATTTACAGCATGTTAACATACTATCACCATTCACTTTTTATGTACTAGTAACTATGCTGGTAATTTTGCTACTGATAATATGTGTACTTTTATTATCTAAGGTACTACGCCTGAGAAGACGGCATTAGTAAATAAACATTTCAAATACACATCTGTTCTTCTTAACTCCATGTTCTGGTTTCTAAGAAATCTATAACGACCGACTGTTCATGAGTTCCACGTATCCTGAGGTACTATAAGTTCATATTCTGGATTGTCTAAACATTGAGAGTTTGTTATATCCAATGTGACACTGTACCTAGCTTGCTAAGGAGTTTTTGATTACTAACGTGAGTTTTGGGACACCCTAATTCGCCGAGGTTCCAATCCTCTGTCCACAGTTCTGTGTGAGAACAGAAACCCTGCGACAGGGGCACCCCCGACCCTTGCTGGAGCTTCATCACACTTGCGATACAACTCCAGCAATGCATTCGCCGAGGTTCCAATCCTCTGTCCACAGTTCTGTGTGAGAACAGAAACCCTGCGACAGGGGCACCCCCGACCCTTGCTGGAGCTTCATCACACTTGCGATACAACTCCAGCAATGCGCCACCTTTACGGCACAGATACATCACGCATCTGTGCTGTTTTTGCCCCATGATGCGCCGCATTGTAAATGCAGCACACCATAGGTGACGGAACAGCGGCACAGAATGACTAACACATCCCTGGTGATGCGCCAGTCATCATAAATGTATCCCTATGCTTCTTATCTTGTTAGAGATGAACCGCCATATGTATCATCAAAGTTTTTTGCATTTCCTAAATAGCGAACTTTAAGGAATAAATAGCGATTCTTTACCATTCCTAGTTTGCGATGAGCTATTTGCTAATTAGCCGAATGTAGCCCAATGAAGCCCAATGTAGCCCAATGTAGCCCAAAGATGGCCGCCAGACACACAAAAAACAAATGTAGCCCAAATATCAGCCAGATGTAGCCCAACTATAGCCCAGTGACAGAATGACCAATCAGCTTCGCAAACCTCCGTTACGCGAAGCGGAGCGCTGTTACAGATATATATCTTTTTTTGAACGTTAATTTCTCAAAATCCACTGGAGCACATATATTGAGACCTAGCAAAGGCACATCGGGCTACCAGTCCCTAATATTTTGCCAAGTTTCGTGCAAATCCATTCAGCCGTTCGATTATTATTATTATTATTTTTTTTGCCCCGCGGGGCCCTTTTAAAACCTCCACATCAAACCTAGGGGGTCAGCGAGGATCTACTATGCCCCCTTATAGTTATTTCCCCCTTTGTTTTGACCTCCTCTTGTCTCTCGATCCTACCGAGAGACAAGATGGCGGCCGCTACGGACTGTTTGGAATGTTGACAGACGCCGGAGAACCAATCAGCTTCGCTTCACAAAGCTCCGTTGCGCGAAAAGTCCGCGTCCTGGGCCGCTGCCCAGTCCGCTGTTACAGATATATATCTTTTTTTAAACGTTAATTTCTCAAAATCCACTGCAGCACATATATTGAGACCTACAAAAGGCACATCGGGCTACCAGTCCCTACAATTTTGCCAAGTTTCGTGCAAATCCATTCAGCCGTTCGGGCTAAAAGTGAGGCCAACCGCCCTATGGAAATTAACATGGGAAAAACGCGTTTTGGGACCCCCCTTTTTTCTCGGCCCCCCCTTGACGAACCCCCCCAAAATTTTCAGGGGCTGCTCAGAAACAAAATGTGCCATTTTCCTGAAACTTTCAGCCAATTCCGTCCACAAACGCCAAAGTTATTAGACATAGAATTTTCAAAAATCCCATAGAGAAAAAATCCTAACTATATATACCTACTGGCGACCGCCAGTAGGTAATGTGTATATATATATTACCTACTGGCGGTCGCCAGTAGGTATAGATAGTTAGGATTTTTTCCCTATGGGATTTTTGAAAATTCTATGTCTAATAACTTTGGCGTTTGTGGACGGAATTGGCTGAAATTTTCAGGAAAATGGAACATTTTGTTTCTGAGCAGCCCCTGAAAATTTGGGGGGGGTTCGTCAAGGGGGGGCTGAGAAAAAAGGGGGGTCCCAAAACGTGTTTTTCCAATGTTAATTTCCATAGGGCGGTTGGCCTCACTTTTAGCCCGAATGGCTGAATGGATTTGCACGAAACTTGGCAAAATTGTAGGGACTGTTAGCCCGATGTGCCTTTGCTAGGTCTCAATATATGTGCTCCAGTGGATTTTGAGAAATTAACGTTTAAAAAAAGATATATATCTGTAAGCGCGCTCTGGGCAGCGCTCCGGTTCGCGTACTTTACGCGTAACGGAACTTCGCGAAGCCAAGCTGATTGGCTCTCCGGTGTCTGTCAACATTCTAAACAGTCCGGAGCGGCCGCCATCTTGTCTCTCGGTAGGATCGAGAGACAAGAGGAGGCCAAAACAAAGGGGGAAATGACCATAAGGGGGCATAGTAGATCCTCCCTGACCCCCTAGGTTTGATGTGGAGGCTTTAAAAGGGCCCCGCAGGGCAAAAAAAAAAAAAAACAATTTTTTTTTCCGTGGGGAGCGCCCGGTTCGCGAACCGGGAAGCGTACTGGGGAGCGTACTATAAGGAAAAAAGAATGATAGACTTTTCAAATACTGTATGTTAATTGATTGTTGGTTTTGTTGATTATTTTTTAATTTCTTTATTTTTTAAGCAATTATTTATTATTGTGATTGTGTTTCAAAATTTAATAACATTTCTAACATTTCACTGTCTGAAATGTCGTCATTTTCCATAAACATAGTTTGTAATCTCTGAGGGTGTAAAATGTCCTCATTTTGAAGGAGGTCATCTACTGCTTGCACACATTGCAGTAGTTCTTGGTCCCAAGTTTCATCCATAAATTCTATATCATTTGGATCAATTAATTCTTGGCTGCTCTCTTGCAGGACAATTTGAAATGAAACTTTCTGTTCGCCTTCCATGTTGCCTGAAATTTGGATTAAAAAAAATATATATTAGTAGAGATAGGGCACTGTTGGGATTAATTTTAGATAGGCAGTTTTTATCAGTGAATTTATCTTTGGGCAGTGTATAGTATCAGAGTGGAAGTAGGAATATAAAAAAGTGTATGTGATTTAACGTAAGTAATTTCATAATTATACAAGAGAAACCTAACTCCATCCATAACTATAACAGAGAAGTCTATCTAAATCTATAACTACTACAGAGGGATAGTATATAACTATCAGAAAAAGTTTACCATATTAACTTTTGGTGCACAATTTACTTCAGTTTTAAAAATAACAACTTACCTTTACAAAGAAGTTGAAGTGATTAGTGAAAATCCAATTGAAATGTACAACAAGAAGTAGTAGTCAAAATGGCTGTGTTTCCTTCTCTTCCTTTATATATATTCAGGTATATAACCAATCAAATGTCAGGTAATAAAAGTAGAAAATGAAAGTAAAATTTTCATTGGTTGTCAATTCCAACACTTCAGATGTGTTTTGAGAAGTAATTTACCTCACGGTATTTAGAGAGGTCTACAGGCTAAATGGCTAAATGGAATTTCAATCAAATTTGTGAAAATGATAGGGATTGGTATGTAGTATGAGCTAATCTATATTTGGTGAGAGTGTCTCCAGTCATTTTTCTGTAAATTACTTTCCCACCTTTTTTGATGGTGCGCTTCCCGGGGAGCGCCCCGGTACGCGAACTGGCGAGCGCCCCGGTACGCGAACCTTAAGCGTTACGGGAGTCCACCATTTTGTGTTTCGGTCGACTTAAGATACAAGATGGAGGGCAAATAATGTTCAGAATGGGTAGAAGGGGGCACGGTAGACTTATCTTGACCCCCTAGGTTTTCTGAGGGTGGCTGAGGAGGCTTATATGTGTGAATTTTTTTTATTTTTTTTTAAATTTCACGAGGTTAGCTTCCGGTTCGCGTACCGGGTAGCGCCCCGGGGAGCGTACTTTGTTGAAAATTAGTGAAAAAAGTTAGAGAAAAATAATAATTGTGAGTGATCAGATGTAGGGTAGCTCTGAGAAGAGCTTTTGGGTTTATGGTACATTTAGGTACTTATAAGTAGGTACCAATGCACAGTCTTAAATTCAGAATGAAAATTCTGTTGCCCTCATCTGAGAAGTGAACTCCATCTCCTCTGTAGATATCTTGCATGTAGTAACGCAAGTTATTGTTGTACACGGAGCCCATTCCATGGTCTCTCATGTAAGCTGAAACAGATTTGTTTACATGCTTCCTCGACTTCTCAATTTGTGGACAAAATTGGTTTGACCACCTCCATTTCTGTCTTTGGCATATATTTGAATATACCAAGGCAGTCTGAGGAAAAAGTGCCATTAATTGCTCAAAGGTGTCCTTTAAAAGCATTTCCAGACCTACCCCAGTCAAAGTGCCCAAATCATTACCTCCACAGTGCACAATTAACAGGTCAGGTTTTGGCAAATGCATAAAGGTTTTCACCAATGGTATCAATTGGTGACATTTTAATCCTCTGTGGCCAAACCACTTAATTTCCACATTTTGTAAATTGAGGTTAGGTAAATTTCTGTTCTCAGCATACCTCTGAGCCCAATAGATGTAACTATGTTCAACAATCCAGACAGAAAACATGGTGAGAGAAGGTTCTCCTGCAGTCAGATGAAGTGTGGCAATGAAATGGCAGTTGAAAAAATAAGAGTTTAAAATGAAAAAAACTGTGGAGTTTCTGTGTTAATGAAGCAGTAACAGTGATTGGTGGATTTTGATTGCTGAAAACAGAAAGTTAGGGTGCATGGATGAGTTCTTTGAAAGATGTATTTTGAGTGGTCAAGAAAAAATCATTAAATGAAAGAATGCACTGGATATGCAGGTGCACTGAGAGTTCAGAGTTCAATTGCAACATTGTTGTGTGAACTTGCAAACACCAGAGGTCTTCCAAGAGGTGGTTGCTATGCAAAAAAAGCAGAGAGGGCAGAGGGGGGAAGGGTTTTGATTTGAAAAAAAGTGAGGGAAGAGTTTTGATTGGGTGACATGAGAGATATGTGTGAAGAATTACAGCATTTCTGTGCTTTTGATAGCTGCAGACTCTGGAGTGTATACCTTTTGCTCTGCTGAAGACAAATTGGTGTGTTTCTGAGACTGTTTTGAAACTCAAAGTATTTGCTAAGGTGAGAAAAGATTTCTTTAATTTAGATAGAGAATAGTGTGCTTTAAGGAGAAAATTATGAAGAAAGTTGTGTTTTTCAAATGTTGCTTTGTCTCAAGTGTTTTACAAATAGATTTTGTTTCTTTGAGAAATTGTAATTGGAGAAAATGTGAAGTATTAGTACTGACAGGGTTTTCATGTGCATAGGAGCTGTGGAGTGTTTTCAAATTATGACTTGAAAATCGTTTTTGAGGAAAAGGAATGGTTTTAAAATTTATGACAAGGACATAATGGTGTATGCTTCTTTATAAGGCAATTGAGTGTCTCTGATGTTATTTTTCCCATTTTAATGTAAGACCTTTCCCTGTGGAGCAAATTACTTGTAAATATGCTCCCACCTGTGCATGGCAAATTTAGATTTTGAATGTTTGCGTTACATAGCCATGTTAAAAGTGACCCAAACATGCTGCAAAGGCAATCAAAAAACGCTTTCATGTGTCTTAAGGACATTTTAAGTCATTTCCCCATGTGGAGTGTTTTCAAATTATGATTTGAAAATCGTTTTTGGGGAAAAGGAATGGTTTTAAAATGTATGACAAGGACATAATGGTGTATGCTTCTTTATAAGGCAATTGAGTGTCTCTGATGTTATTTTTCCCAATTTTAATGTAAGACCTTTCCCTGTGGAGCAAATTGCTTGTAAATATGCTCCCACCTGTGCATGGCAAATTTAGATTTTGAATGTTTGCGTTACATAGCCATGTTAAAAGTGACCCAAACATGCTGCAAAGGCAATCAAAAAACGCTTTCATGTGCCTTAAGGACATTTTAAGTCATTTCCCCATGTGGAGTGTTTTCAAATTATGATTTGAAAATCGTTTTTGGGGAAAAGGAATGGTTTTAAAATCTATGACAAGGACATAATGGTGTATGCTTCTTTATAAGGCAATTGAGTGTCTCTGATGTTATTTTTTCCCATTTTAATGTAAGACCTTTCCCTGTGGAGCAAATTGCTTGTAAATATGCTCCCACCTGTGCATGGCAAATTTAGATTTTGAATGTTTGCGTTACATAGCCATGTTAAAAGTGACCCAAACATGCTGCAAAGGCAATCAAAAAACGCTTTCATGTGTCTTAAGGACATTTTAAGTCATTTCCCCATGTGGAGTGTTTTCAAATTATGATTTGAAAATCGTTTTTGGGGAAAAGGAATGGTTTTAAAATTTATGACAAGGACATAATGGTGTATGCTTCTTTATAAGGCATTTCAGTGTCTCTGATGTTATTTTTCCCATATTAAATTAAAAGACCTTTCCCCGTGGAGCAAATTCCTTGTAAATATGCTCCCACCTGTGCATGGTAAATTTAGATTTTGACTGTTTGAGTGACATAGCCATGTTAAAAGTGACCCAAAAAAGTTGCAAAGGCTTTAAAAAAACACTTTCATGTGTCTTAAGGACATTTGAAGTCATTTCCCTGTGGGCAGTGTTTTCAAATTATGACTTGAAAATCGTTTTTGAGGTAAAGGAATGTTTTTAAAATTTATGTGCGCCATATGCCCCCAAATTTCTTTTTCAGGGGTGCAGCAGGGTGTTCTTGAGACACCCCTGCACTTTTGGAAAAATTCCTAATTTGCGATGAGCTAATTGCTAATCGCAAATTGCACCTTCATTCCTATGGGCCTCCTGGCCCATGGAAATGAATGGGTAATTTGCAATTAGCAATTTGCTCATCGCAAATTAGGAATGGTAAAGAATCGCTATTTATTCCTTAAAATTCGCTATTTAGGAAATGCAAAATAGTTTGATGATACATATGGCGGTTCATCTCTAACAAGATAAGAAGCTTAGGGATACATTTATGATGACTGGCGCAATGAAGTGGACATCACTTACTTCATTGGTAGACCTTTACATGTATTATCTCCTCTGTATTCTTCATCAAGCGTAACTTTGATCTGCAATCCTGAGTAGGCCTCACCTTAAACAAACCTCTGGATAGGCCACACCTTATCGTCATCCTGAATTAATCATTTAAAATGCTAGGGACAGATTTATGATAGGTGTATGCCTCTTTTGCGCCACTGTGCGTCACTTTTGTGATGCAGCGGCGGTGCAAAAGATTTGCTATGAGGCGACAAAATTACAAATTGATGCATTTAGGCAGATGTGTCATGGTGTAAAAAACACCGTGCCACATGAAACCGATGCAGCAGTGATTCAAAAGATGCACCATGTTGCAAGACAGGCCTCACTTGGGGCCATATGTATCAAGCTAATTAGCATTCGCAAAGGCCGAAATTCTGTGAATTTCGGCCTTTGCGAATGCTAATTAGACAAATGGTATGTATCAAACAAGTTTGATGCAAAATAAGGAATAGCAAAATTTGCTATTCCTTATTTTGCGATTGCACTGAAGGATTTGCAAATTTTGCGATTTCTTAAATGCAATGTATCAAACAAAAAATATGCAAAAAATGCCATTAAGGATTTGCAAATTACCACCAACTTCTAGTTGGTGGTAATTTGTGAATTCTTTTCAAAAAGCTTTTTTTCCAAAAAACAAATGGTGCCATATGACGCCCATACATGCCCTTAGGGCATGTATGTGCGCCATATGCCCCCAAATTTCTTTTTCAGGGGTGCAGCAGGGTGTTCTTGAGACACCCCTGCACCCTTGGAAAAATTCCTAATTTGCGATGAGCTAATTGCTAATCGCAAATTGCACCTTCATTCCTATGGGCCTCCTGGCCCATGGAAATGAATGGGTAATTTGCAATTAGCAATTTGCTCATCGCAAATTAGGAATGGTAAAGAATCGCTATTTATTCCTTAAAATTCGCTATTTAGGAAATGCAAAATAGTTTGATGATACATATGGTGGTTCATCTCTAACAAGATAAGAAGCTTAGGGATACATTTATGATGACTGGCGCATCACCAGGGATGTGCCAGTCATCCTGCGCCGCTGTTCCGCCACCCATGGTGTGCTGCATTTACAATGCGGCGCACCATGGGGCAAAAACGGCACAGATGCGTGACGCATCTGTGCCGTAAAAGTGGCGCATTGCTGGAGTTGTATTGCAAGTGCGATGCAGCTGCAGCAAGGCTCAGGGGTGCTCCATCTCCACAATGCTGCGTCAAGACCTATGCCTGCTTCAAGCAGGCGCAGGGTTTTGACGCAGCTTTGTCCTATCTGATTGTAAATGCGGCACACCATGGGTGGCAGAGCAGCGGTGCACGTTAACTGGTGCATCCCTGGGGATGTGCCAGTTAACATAAATCTGCCCCTTTACATTTAAGTATGTGCAGGGGACACAGAGTCGGTGAGGCTTATCCAAGGTTAAGAAGAGATGAGTCCTGTTTACTGAAAAATTGGACATAGGCTTCACCTCCTCAGCATCGCTGGACATGGCTAAATAATAGGTGCAAAATGTTACCCTTGTTAAACAATTTTACTATTATAATCTCTGAGATTTGTCTCTTACTCTGCAACATCTCATTGTTGTTATCTTTCTTTAAAGATAAAGACAACATCAACATGAGCGACAATCAGCAATCAGTTGATTTCGACCTCATCATTGAACTCGTAATTGAAACATCAGTGGATGTTGATCCCTTGGATGATTTAAATCCTGAGGATGAAGAAGAACGTGATGAGGATGCAGATTTGTCAGAATTGTATGACATAGGATGGGAAGCTGACATGCTTGAGCCTATGGAACTATAAACATTTATTTTAAAAATTTATAATAAATAAAAAGTAAAAATGTAAACCGTTTAATTTAAAAATAAAGACACCTTCAAAAACAGGTTATGTGTAGTGTCTTCAATAAAATATTAAAATATGCTCATAAAATTAGATCAGATTCACATATAAAACAGCACAGGTAAAATGAATATAAATTCCATTTCTTTTCTGCTATTTCTGTATTCTAAATTTGCCAAGCATTAAAAAATCTTCTATGTAAAAATGTCAAGTAGTGTTTTAAGTTTTTGATTACTGTTATTGATTTACTGTTGGGTAATAGTGGTTAATAACATTTATTAATATATTTTACCACAGATTCAACTGCAGATCATTTCAAGATTTCAGCATGCCAACCAAAGAAAGACTGAGAAAGGCTGCAAAACGTCAAAGACAGCAGGTCAATGAAAAAAAGCAGCAGTCCTCTAACAAAAAGATTTGTCAAGTCACCAAGAAAGCACCGGGTAAGAGTACAAAAACATTCATAAGAAATATCTGTAGTAAAAAAAATATTACTACAGAAAATGTTTCAGTCCAGAAAAAGAGAAGCAATTCAAACGGAAAGGAAAGGCCAATGAAAAATGTTACTGCTAGAGCAAGAGATAACTCTGTGCATGATAGTAGAAGGAAACAACAGTTTAGGGACATTCGTAAACGAATGTTCCGCAACAGGATAATTGGCAATTTGTTAAAAAATATTAAGAAAGGTCAACAGAAAGTGGTTTTTTATAAGAGAAAAAAAATAGTTGAGAAAGTTATTGATCAGGCATTTGAAATTAAACGTAAGTTATTTATTTTGATAATCAATAGAATTAGGAAGCTAAACAAGGCAATTTATGATTTCAAAAGAAATAGTAGATGGAAGAGAATAGTTAATCATAGTAATTTTTGTGAAGTTTTTTCTGGAGAATGGATGCATAGTTCAAGCTGTGAGGCATTTTTTAATGAGGAGAGTTATTTCCAGGATAATGATTTGGTGCATGCAGTTGACACCAGTGGTCGAGCTTATGAAGTGAAAGATGGTTGTCCAGTTGAAAAAGAAAAACTTGTGACAACAGAGGCAGAAGAGGTGTTAGGTAATGAGGTTTTAGGAAGACGTCCTAAGGGTCCTGTGTATACCTGGAAGTGTAGTAGTATTTGCAGTGTGCGACAGGATTCCATCAATTTGCTTTGTGATTTTGTACGGTCATTTAATAAGAAAAGTTTGAAGCAGAAAATGAAGTTGTTGCAAGAATTAGATCCTTGCAGAGTGAGAGAAGTGACAGGTTTGCATGGTCATTCACTGGCTTGTCTTTCCAGGAGAGTATGCCAGAGTGTTTTTCATCATTTCAGGATGCTAGCAGTGCATCATAATAAAGTGAGGAAATTAGTTAGAATGTTGTATTATGCTAAGAGTCCAGCAATTATGCTTAAACAATTATGCGCTGCTCTTTTGCATGGTTCTGAAATAGATGTGAAGAATATATGTGAAGAAATTGAGTTTTGTTACTTTGGAAGTAAAGAGGAGAATGTTGAAATTGACCAAGAAGAAGCGGGTAATGTGGAAGATAGTGTACAGGTTTCCAGTACAGATAATTTCCAGAGGGAAATTGCGACGTTTCAGGTGAAATCAAGTGGGAGGCCAAATTTCACTTGTGTGTGTTGTCGACGCACTTATTATAAGAATCAGACTAAGTTAGTGGATTTATATGCAAAAAGTGAAAGGGAAAATAATAGTGAATGGAAGGATTTCACAACATACTTGATGGTAGAAAATTGTTTTGATTTGGGATTGGATCAACGTGTGTGTACTTATTGTTGTAACAAATTAAATCAAAACCAGATGCCTGCTAGAGCAGTTCATAATAATCTGGAATTGGTTGAGATTCCTTCTGAATTGAAGGATTTAAATACTTATGAATCTATTTTGATTCAAAGTATCCATCCCTTTCAGGCTATTGTAAGAATGGAGCCAAAGACAGGGAAATTGCCTCCATCAGATTTACAGAGAGGATTAAAGGGAAGAGTTGTTTATTTGCCTCTAGATTTGAAGAAAAACATTAACACAATTGGAGTAGAAAAAGTGGAAGAGGAACCTCTGGTTATCTTAGTTAATGGGGTTCCGACAAAGAATAAGAAAATATGGCAAGATTTAGTGGATGTTAGGAAAGTTAAAAAGGCAACATTGTATTTGAAAAAAAATAATAAATACTATAAGAATGTATATGTTGCAGAAGAGGAAGTAAGTGAGGAAGAGGATAGCGATTTGTGTGCAGGTCAAATTGAGAAAGTAGAACCCTCTACTAGTGAAGAAATATATGAACATTATAGTGTTCATCCTTTGCATTCCAAGGAAGTCATGGGGAATGCTATTGAGTTGTTTCAAATGAAACAAGCCAAAGGGAGTCCCAATAGTGTTTGGGAGGAAAGTTTGGAAGCTCGGTGTTTCCCACAGCTTTTTCCAACAGGTCAGGGAGGAAGATATGATGAGCGACCTCATCAAATTCCTGCTTCTGAATACCGGACTTTGCGATTGTATGCAGGAGATGCTAGGTTTCGACAATGCATTCCCTATTTGTCTCATCTCCTGTTTGAAAGCGATCTGTCTGGACTGTCATATGCAGTGAACCACATCTTGAAAAGTGGTATACACATGCAAAACATCTCGGCAAGTGACTTTATGGATAAAGTCAATGTCCAAGACAGTATTTTGGATTCTCACCTGATTAATCTCATGGCGTGTCAGCGTGGTACTAATGAGTACTGGTACCGTCGTCATGGTGATTTAAAATGTATGCTGAGGAACTTAGGAACTCCCACATGGTTCCTCACTCTGAGCTGTGCCGAGTATGGCTGGGAAGACTTACTTGAATTTCTACGAGAGGCAAATGGAAACATCGAAAACATTGAATTCAAGACACCCGGAGAACTGTGCTCTTTGGATCCAGTCAATGTATGTAGGTACTTCAATCATAGATTTGAAGCTATGATGTCTTTCATCATGAATAAGAAGAATCCACCTCTTGGAGAGGTGTTGGATTTCTTCTGGAGAAAGGAGTACCAAGCAAGAGGTGCTCCTCATATACATATGTTGCTGTGGATCAAGGATGCACCTAAATTTGGAACGGATCTAGAAGACTCAGTGATGAGTTTCATACAACAGTATTCTACGTGTGCTGTTCCAAACGCAAAGGAGAAGAAAAGCCTAAGAGAAAAAGTTCTACGTTTCCAAAGCCATCGATGTGGAAAGTACTGTCGTCGTAAATTCCGAAACAAGGACAAGTTCTACACCAAATGTCGTTTCGGCTTTCCACGACCGGTGATTTCTAAAGGAAGAGTAAACAGTTTGATGTCTTCGCTGCGACATAATGTGATGAAGAAATCACCTAAAAACACATACAATTTGAAGAGGAACGAAGAGTCTAAGTACATCAACGACTACAACCCGGTGATTTTGTCCATGTGGAATGCTAACATGGATATACAGTTTGTGGCTGATAACTGTATGGCTGTGGCTCGGTATGTGACATCTTACATCACCAAAAAAGAGAAGACAGAATTGAAGGATATGTGGGAGGACATTTCCCATGAAAAGAGCCTCAGCAAGAAGTTGTACAGTTTCAGTCTGAAGATGTTGTCGCATCGAGAAATCGGAGCTTACGAATGTTCTGACCGGTTGTCTTCAGCAAGTCTCTATGTCAAGTCCAGGAGTATCGTTTGGGCGAGTCTTGGTCTTGCTGCAACGCGTAATCGAGTTCTCAAACCTGTGCGGGAAATTGAGTATTTGGCGGAAAAGGAGCCAAACAGTACCGACATTTTGAAGACCAACATGTTGGATACATATTATCCAAATCGAAGCAGTCACCTCGAGAATGTTTGTCTGTATGAGGTTCTTCAAAATTACATATTCAAGAGGAACATCAAAGAAGATACTGAGAAAGGAGTGTATGCTGTAATAGGAAGTGAGGGATGTCTGGTCAAGCAAAGAAAATGCCACTTGGTAAACCATCGAAAATTGAGTGGCGAATCTCCTGAAATAAAGGAGTTTTTCTATTTAGCACTTTTGCAACTTTTCAAGCCTTGGCGTGCAGAAGAGGAACTGCTTGGAGATTTCCTCTGTTACGAAGACTCTTTCAATGCTGCCAAGGAGACCATAGAATGTCCTGCTTTTCCCAAATATGTAGAAATGTTGAATGCGGAAATTGAGCAGGAAGCAACGATTGCAGCCGAGATTGCCAGAGACAGTTCTCAGGACAGTCAGAGTTCTGCTTCATTGAGTCAGGATCCACTAGGAGGACCTGTTATCGAAAATGAAGCTGCCACTGCTATGAATGAAGTGGAAAGAGCCATGGCACATGCTCAGGAGGATGCGGTTAACTTAGAAGAGTTGGAAAGACAACTCAACGTTGAGCAGAGGAAAATATATGACGAAGTTACCATGCAAATTGATCATGGATTAAGTCATGACAAGAAAGAGTGCTCATGTACGTCGTTGAAGCCTGTCCGACTGTACGTGAGTGGAGAAGCGGGAACTGGAAAAAGTTTCCTTATTAAAGCAATTTCATGTTATTTGCAGGAAAGGACAGAGTCATCGCTGTCTTGTGTTGTCACTGCTCCAACTGGACTGGCAGCATATAACATTAAAGGGATTACTTTACATCGTTTACTGATGCTGCCAGTGGAGCATGACAACAAATTACAATATCACAAGCTATCTGGAGATGCTTGTTGTGAAGTTTCAAGAATCTTGAGGAAAATGAAACTTCTTATCATTGACGAAGTAAGCATGGTTTCCAATGTCATGCTTGCCTTTGTGCATTTGAGAATGCAAGAAGTTCTCAAAACAGAGTATGATGTGTTATTTGGTGGCAAACACATCATTGTTTTCGGAGATCTTCTGCAGCTGACACCAGTGAAAGGGCAACCTGTGTTCAAAATGCTCACGCATGAAGATACCAGGAAGTGCCTAGGGAGCATTGGCAACGTCAATATATGGTTAAACTTCAATTATGCTGAACTGCATGAAAATATGCATCAGGCGAAGGATGAAGTTTACAAGACTATTCTACAAGATGTTAGAATTGGAAAAGTGACCGAGCATGGGAAAGAAGCTTTACATGCACGATTACTGTCAAATTTATATCCAGAACAAGATGTTGTGCCTGAGAATATTTTTCAGAAAATTACTGAGAAGAAATCTGGAATATGTTTGATGCCAACTCTTGCAGAATGTGCCAAATTCAACAACAAAATGTTGCATTTAGAAAAGCAAGAGATTGTGAAACTGGAAGCTATTGACAGAGTAGAGCATATGGGATCAACAATTATTTTGTCTGAGAATTTGAAAACAAAATTGGATTCATTAGAGAAGACTATATCTAAAACTGCAGGTTTTGAAAAGACTCTGAATGTGTGCTTGAACTGCCGTATAATTTTAAGAAGGAATTTACATGTTGAAAGAGGTCTGGTAAATGGATCAATGGGTAATGTTGTTGATTTTGTAAAATACAGAAATAGAGATGGAATTGAATTTTTAAAAATTAAATTTGATGGCATTGAGGAAGTACAGCTAATTGGTCGTTGTTCTGCTAGATTTTGGCTTGTAAAAGACTTATATGTTCGCCGTAAGCAGTTTCCTGTTTGCTTGGCATATGCGGTGACAATCCATAAATCGCAAGGTTTAAGTGTAGACAGTGCATTGGTGAATATTGGCAGTTCTGTGTTCAAGGAGGGTATGGCATATGTGGCATTGTCACGAGTTAGAACTTTATCGGGATTGTACTTGATTGAGTGTGATGTCACAAACATTTGTGCGGATCTAGATTGTGTTAAGGAATACAATAGGTTAAGAAGAGAGTATGCGCCACATTTGCCTCAATATCCTTTGTTTGAGAAACCTGTGGTAGGCCGGAAACGAAGAAATGTGACTAATACTGGGGAGATTGTAGCAAAAAGACGAAAAGTCGTTGAACCTGAAATTATAAGCAGAAACAAAAAGGATTCTGTTGAAGATGTTGTTGGTTTTCAATTTGAAAACAGTTCTGGTGTCAACTGCTATGCTAATGTAGTGGTTAATGTTTTGTTTTCTCTAGAAAATGTAAAAGAAGAGATTGTGGTCAATTCTGATCAAAGATTTTGCAGTTTGTTAAATTCTGTGTTAGAGAAATGTAGCACTGATAGAACAAAAATAGAAAGTGTGTCTGAAATTCGAAATCTGTTAGACAGATGTTCAGGCCAAACACAATTCTCTCAAAATATTCAGCAAGATTGTCAGGAGTTTTTAATGTATATGCTTGATGTATTGCATGCTGAAGGTGTAGATGTAGATCACCTGTTTGGGCTTTCTTATCAATGGCAGCATGACTGCGAGAACTGTAGGGTATCAAGTACTACTAGTGTAGACTCAGAAAAATTTATATATTTAACTTTGCCAGACAGTAAATCAGGCTCTTTTAATAAACTAGTAAAAGCAGCTGATCACAACATGGAGTGTAGCCAATGTAAATCTGAAATGATGTCCACATTATTTATACGAACATATGGCCAGTATGTTATTTTAATGTTCCAACGATGTAGGCCTGATGGAACAAAATTGACAACTTTAATTAAAAATTTTGTGGCTTCACAGTTGTCAATATCAGGAAGGACTTTTGTAACTGCAGCAATTATATATCATGACGGTCCTTCAATAACATCAGGACATTACACAGCTTATTTAAAGTCTAGAAATGGCTGGTCATTCTGCAATGATTCTGTTTTAATTTTCAAAAACAAATTGCCGTATGACCTTAAAAACTCTTACCTGGTGTTTTTAAAACCAACATTTTAGGGAAAGAATCTCGGGATGTGCTCTGAGGAATTTCAAGAAGTTCTAATGGCTCCTACACGATTTGGCCTTGAGGATAAGTGTAGTACAGAGACATAACTTCTTACCATAACACTGGACGTCATTGAGAAATAAGTGCACTTTGAATGAGTTCAGAAAAACTGTTTCTTTTTATAAGCTAATTGAAGCAGCCAATCAAAACATGGAGTAGAGGGAATGTAAGTCTGCAATGCTGTCTACTGTTTTACATTGCTTTGTGATTAAAAGTGATGTAGAGAATTAAATAATTGTAGTAGTCATAGAGGTAGTGTAAGTCTGCTTCATAGTAAGCAGTATCAGTGTCATAGGAAATGTAGAATATGACTGAGCAAGAAGGGGAAGATATTACTAGTCCAGGATTGTGAAAATGATCTTCAATATTTTAATTGTGAAAGTTGCGGAAATACAACATGACGGGATTGGCTTACAAGAATTCTAAGAGTTATAAATGGCTCAGACATGATTTGGCCTTGTGGAAACGTGTGATAGAGAGCACCCCATTCCCAGTCAGCCTGCTCATACCGGCACGCCCATTTCACCCTCACGTTACCGGCTAATTCGCCGTGCATGTATCAGCTGTTTGCGGGCACAGGTTTTTCGGCAGAACTGCGTGTCACCTAGTTCACGGACCCTGATATCATCTTAACGCGATTGAATGAACACAGTCTGGCCCCTACGACTGGCACGTTATGCACAAACCACGTGTCTACACTGGCGCAAAATAGCATGACTTCCACTCACTAGCTGTTTTTCTGACGCAACCATATGTTGCCCTCACATCACGGCACGGCCATCTCCCTGTGAATCCAAACACCACCCCTGAGACCAAGAATGCAAGCCTGTATAATGTAAGTAATTCTCGCTACGCAACTTGTAAATACACGTATGATTAGGTTTCTAAATGTATTTGAAAGTCTTATGCTCTCTACCCCTTTTCCTTTTTTCCCTTATCTCCACAGGCGTTCTTAGAACACAGGCAAATGATTGTAATAGTCCTGATGATGATCCCGGTTCATTAGGAGCCAGGGGATCGAAACGTTGACGGTTAAAACAGTAGTTCAGACAAATTCATTTGTATACTAATCTGTACATACTGTATGTCGGAGCTTGTGTGTATTGATCACTAATTCACAAGCGACATTTTGGCTCCAAAACTTCTTGCCTGATAACTTTGTTTCTTTCTTTATCTCCCTTACGCTTTTTTCCTTGTAAAGATAGGTACAGGACTGTACCCTATCAAATGTGTGTATAACTGACCACTGGCTGGTCACTTGATTGTTTGTTTATTCAATAATTAAAATTCCTCACCCGGCTGGGTCTGGAAGTCTGTTTGTAGTACCGATTGTGGTCTATAATTTCATTTTTCTTGCATTTATCTTGGTTATCCTAAGGACCTTTGTTGTCTTTAATAAGTAGAGAGCAAGAAGTCATTTATTGTATGTAACATGTTTTTCAAAACGATGGAGGTTTTCTTTCAGAAAGTGGCGGTCTGAAAGTAATAACAGCACAACAGAGTGTAAGCTGTTCATAGGACATCCTTCAACGTCATGGAAAGTAAGTTAACTTTAAGGAGTTCTGAATTCTGATTTGTTATGTTGTATGGGTTTTTTAAACACAATCATTTTGATTGTGGTTTTTTTTCCCCGCTGTTATATGATGAATACCTTCAAGTCACTGTTTTTAGTGAAATTTGATACATTCTGAGAACAGCAAAAATAAACCATTTAACATGTATAATTAATTCTGTACTGTTTGCATTTATGATGTACATTTAGAACTGTGTAGGAGGCATGGAGAAGGAGAGGCTTCTGTAAGTGTCAAAGTTGTTGCATACAGTGCTCATATTCTACGTAGTCTTTCATATGATAGACTACATTTCCACAATGAGATACCTAAGCAAAGGAAACACAGGTGATATGATTGTGGAATGAGCAAAATAAATTGCACGTTTTTCAATTATATTACCTGTGTTTCCTAACATTACACATCACATTGTGTAGATGAGGTTTAGGCCTGTTCCTGGAGACAGAGGAGGTCTGACATTTGTTCAAGAGTGCAGTGGACATGACTCACTTCGTTGGTAGGCCTCCACATGTATTATCTCCTCTGTATTCTTCAACAAACCTAAATTCCATCTGCAACCCTGAGTAGGACTTACCTGAAACAAATCTGTGCATAGGTTACACCTTATTGGCATCTTGAAACAATCATTTAAAATGTTAGGGTCAGATTTATGGTGGCCGTGCGCCTCTTTTGCCCCATTGTGGGTCACTTTTGTGTAAAAGATGCACCATGTTGCAAGATAGGTTTCAGTTCATCTCCAGCAAGATACCATCAGTTTAAAATGTATATAATTAGCACTGTGTAGGGGGCATGCAGAAGCTGAAGCTTTTGTAAGTGTCAAAGTTGTTGCATGCACTGCTGCACTTCTGGGTACTGTTTAATATGCTGCACTACATCTGCACTATGAGATACCTAAGCCTAGGCAACACAGGTGATGTGATTGTGAAATGAGGAAAAGAAACTCCACATTTTTCAATTACATCACCTGTGTTTCCTAAGTTTACGAATGACATTGTGCAGATGAAGTTTAGGTCTGTCCACGGACACAGAAGAGGTCTGGCCTTTGTTCAAGAGTGAAGTGGACATGACTTACTTCATTGGTAGGCCTTCACATGTATTATCTCCTCTGTATTCTTCAACAAGCATAAATTTGATATGCAATCCTGAGTAGGCCTCACCTTATCGTCATCCTGAATCAATCATTTAAAATGTTAGGGACAGATTTATGATAGGTGTATGCCTCTTTTGCGTCACTGTGCGTCACTTTTGTGAGACAACAGCAGTGCAAAAGATGCACCATTTTTTAAGATAGGCCTCACTTCATCTGCATCAAGATACTGTTAGTTTAAAATGTATATCTTTAGGACTGTGTAGGGGGCCTGGAGAAGCAGAAGCTTCTGTAAGTGTCAAAGTTGTTGAAAAACTGTTTGTCCTTCAATCTTTTCCCTTGTCTTTTCTAATTTTTAAATACATGTTTTAATATTTTTCAAATGTTTGTTCTCTCTTTCACAGATTGAAAGTATAAAAACAAAAAGTGAGTAAGTTAATGACAATTATAAGGTAAATGTTTTGTACTCTTTTCGTTACATTTCTATCACATTCACCTACTAGTAGTTCGACAGCTTCATTTCTTTAACCCTCAGTTTCCTGCCTTTGCTACTTCCCTCATTCCTTTCTCTATTACCTACTTACTCTACTCCTTCCACTCCTTTTCTCAGTCCCTCTCTTCTCATAGTTCCTCACTCTTGTTCACTCACTCCGTCTCTATTACTCTTAGTGTCTTTGACTGATCACTCTTTCACTACTTGTTCATTATGCTTCTTCTGTGTAGTTGAAGCACACTAAGGGGCATATTATGAACACAGCCAATAAAATTATTGCTGTTTTTATTGGCAGAAAAGTGTTGCAAAAGTGGTTTTAGCGGCAGTTTTCCGCCACAAAAGCGGCTTTAGCGACACATTTCTGCCGATAAAAGCTGCAACACTTTTATTGCCTATGTTGATGATATGGCTCTATGTTATTTACATTTCTTTGCTGTTTCAATGAATCTTTTTCTGTTATTTTTTCTTTTTTGTTTTCTGTTTTTTCTCTCTGTTATTCCACATGTTTTACTCTGATTTTGAACATTCACTCACATTCTCCAAGAAACTCTTCTTTGTTATTGTTCTACTCTCTTTTTTTTCTTTCACTTCCTTATCTATTTTGTTTTTCACAATTATACCCTCTTCCATCTTTTCTTCGGTAAATAGATCTATTAAACAGTATCTCTGGTTTACTCCCTATAGCTGTCTTTCTTTTAACATTACTCTCTGTTTACTTCCCTTATACTTACTCCTCTTTTTTTTTTTTTTTTTTTTTTTGGTTCGCTCCCGGTTCGCTCCCGGTTCGCGAACGGGGAAGCGAACTAAAAGAAATAGAGCTTGCCAGAGTGCTAAACATTCTAGCAATTTTTTTTTGAAAGGGGAGGTAGTTCTGAAAAGAACTTTTTTTTTAATGTTTTTGTTGTTTTATATATATATTTTTTTTGAACATTCTTTGTTTTTTTTGTATTTTTTGAACAGTTTTATGTTTTTTTTTGTTTTTGATGGAGGGGAAACAACAAAAAACAGGCATTGAAAAGGGCTCAACAGGAGCAACAAAAAAAATTACTGTCTGGTGCGGTTAGGGCAATTGTGATTGTTATAAGCTAGGTTAATTAAATTAATGCTCATGTTACCACAAGACAGCAATGCACCGCAGTACATACAAGTAAATTTCATATGTACAAAATTCTCCTGAATGTTTGGCACGGTTTCCCGTGCCTCTGCTCCTGTCAACGATATTAGTGATGTTGACCTGGCCACAGGAGTTGTTGTTGGGTTATCTTGCATGTCACGTATCTCCGCCTGGCTGTAGTTCAATGGATGCCACCTGGTCATGTGACGATGCATTGTATAGTTTCCGTAGCTATATTTTTTATCAGTGCCTCTAGATAACCGGTCTTTACAAATCAGGCAGGTGACATACCTAGCATTTACTTTTTTTTGCCCTCGAGGGAGTGAAAAAAACTGCCAAATAAAGCTGGCTTTCCGACGGGAAACCCGGGGCACCTCCTGTAAGAACTGTGGTCCTTCGGTCTCCTCTTCCTCTAGTTCATCCTCTTCCTCCTCTGTCTGGCTGATAAACTGGGGAGGTGGTCCTCTCTTTCCATGAGGAGGTGGAGGTGGTGGTGGGGGTGCACCAGCTGAAGCAACTATTGAAGCCATTGCTCAACTATCAAAAATGGTCTTCCTCTCACAAAGATGAAAGTCAGAGTGAGGAAAGAAGGAGGGGTTTTCATCATTTGGGATAAACAATAGTTCTAAACCAATGAAAAGTGTTATTTTTAGGTCACCTGACCTAGCCTTACATCATTATGAAACCAAAAGTGAAATGAACCAATGAAAAGTTTTATCAACAAGTCACATGACCTCTTACGCTTAAGTTACGCGCTGCGGAACGTGCCCCGGACCGCTTCCGGGTCGCTGCGCTTCGCGCCTCGGTTCGCGCTCCGGAGCGCTTCCGGGTGCGCTAACGCGGCGCGTCATAAGACGCATTAAGCGGCAACGCGATACGTCGCGCTTTCGCGACGCGCCGCGGATCACTTCCGGGGAGCTGCGCTTTGCGTCTCAGTTCGCGTACCAGAGCACTTCCGGGTGCGCTAACGCAGCGCGTCATAAGACGCATTACGCGACAACGTGATACGTCGCGCTTCCGCGACGCGTCACGATGTTGATTTCTAACGCGGCAGTTGCGCTAACGGAACGTTTACCGGTTCGCGGACTGGGTCGCGGCATCAAGATGAGCTAACGGGAAGCTTCCCGGTTCGCGAACCGGGAGCGAACAAAAAAAAAGTATTAAAAAAATTTTATTAATAAACATATACAATATATTTTTGGATTTAAAGAAGAATACATTTTACAGCTACAGATATTAGCTTTTAAAAAACCAATGAAATTCACTGAAAAAACCATAGGTTATAGACCATATATAGGTAGGAATTAGCATTTACAAAACCTTGAAAATTCACTGAAAAAACCATAGGTTATAGACCATATATAGTTAGGAATTAGCATTTAAAAAACCTTATTTTACTGACACAAAACCATTGAAATTCCATATATAGTTAGTTGTACTAACTATATATCGCGCACCCGCAATCCACTGCTGATGATGTCACATATTACATCATTCATGACATGGTCAGTGACATCACTGATGACATCACTGATGACATCTCAAATGACATCACTGATGACATCACTGATGACATCTCAAATGACATCACTGATGACATCACTGATGACATCACTGATGACATCTCATTTGACATTACTGATCACATCACTGATGACATCATTCATGTGATAATACGATGAACCTCTTCAGACTCTAATATAACCTTAGATACACTCAGTGTAAACAGACACTCATAGACTGTCACTCATCCATGGAGTTACTCAGACACTTAGTCAGTCATGCAAAGAATCAATCACATCTCCATTTCCTCAACTATACAGTTATACACACCTTACTTATTCAAACATATACTAAAACATATTTACTGACTTATACAATCCTGGATACAAGTTCACAATGATCCATACAGCCACTCACACATTCACTGGCTCTTATGCACAGTTATTTATATATGTCAACTGTCACATGTACTGTGTTTTACATATGTACTTACTTTGACATGTAGCACTGAGATATCCATTCACTCACCAATACACTCATGCACACAGTCAACCGCCCATACAGCTGTTTCCACATGCACTTTTGAACCCATACATCTAGTCAATCAACTGCTCACACATCTATGCAAAGAGTCATACACCTCCCAGCCACCCACACACACACTCAGTCTCCCATACAAATGCTTGGGCAACCAATCAATAACCCATACAGTTAATCATATAGCTACTGATCAACACATGCAGCAGTTTACAGAACAACAGACATAATGATGCACAAATTAAGACAGTTTAGTCACTAACCCATGCACTCAGTGAGACACATTTAATCAGTCACTCATAGTCAGTCATGCCCCTACTAAATCCTTCATCAAGACACTTATACATCCACTCATTCTTCAATATGTAAGACATATTTTAACTTTACAGAATTATACAGTCACTGAATGTAGTCATCAGTGATGTCATCAGTGATGTCATCAGTGATGTCATCAGTGATGTCACTGACCATGTCATGAATGATGTAATATGTGACATCATCAGCAGTGGATTGCGGGTGCGCGATATATAGTTAGTACAACTAACTATATATGGAATTTCAATGGTTTTGTGTCAGTAAAATAAGGTTTTTTAAATGCTAATTCCTAACTATATATGGTCTATAACCTATGGTTTTTTCAGTGAATTTTCAAGGTTTTGTAAATGCTAATTCCTAACTATATATGGTCTATAACCTATGGTTTTTTCAGTGAATATATATATGTATATATATATATATATATATATATATATATATATATATATATATATATATATATATATATATATATATATATATATCCCAGCAAATCTCCTCTCTCTTCAAAAGAAGGGCACCAGCACAGGTCGTGTCATGTAAAAATTCGTTTATTCCATGGAACCCCACTGCATGAGGGACTCACACTTTCCCAACGTTTCTGCTCTCACAGGAGCCTTGATCACAGGACTAATCTCTGCATTTTGAATCACCCCACGTGCTCAATTTAAACACGCAGGCACATCTTCAAGCAGATTGCACACTGGGAATAATGAAAATCTGGCATGGAGAAAATAGCGCTCTTTTAAAAGTCCATGCGCCAAATAGCTGAATAATGGACACAGCGCTGCATAACTTTCCTTCCACTGACAGTTTTTCCCATGTGTACATAGTTAAGGTGTGTCCCAACACTTTGTAATGTTTAAAAGTTCCAGGTACTCCTTCAAACACGACACAGCCAGCAGTGAAAACCTTCATCAACTTCCCTTACTTTCCACACACGAAAGATTTCACCTTTCAGGGGCAAGCAGGTCCGGCTCCCACATTAATACTCCAACTCCAATTTGCCTCGGAAGAGCCCGACCTTCACAGGGCAGCCAGTGCATCAGGACGAGGCAGCCTGAATATGTCCCAGCAAATCTCCTCTTTCTTCAAAAGAAGTGCACCAGCACAGGTCGTGTCATGTAAAAATTCGTTTATTCCATGGAACCCCACTGCATGAGGGACTCACACTTTCCCAACGTTTCTGCTCTCACAGGAGCCTTGATCACGGGACTAATCTCTGCATTTTGAATCACCCCACGTGCTCAATTTAAACACGCAGGCACATCTTCAAGCAGATTGCACACTGGGAATAATGAAAATCTGGCATGGAGAAAATAGCGCTCTTTTAAAAGTCCATGCGCCAAATAGCTGAATAATGGACACAGCGCTGCATAACTTTCCTTCCACTGACAGTTTTTCCCATGTGTACATAGTTAAGGTGTGTCCCAACACTTTGTAATGTTTAAAAGTTCCAGCTATTTGGCGCATGGACTTTTAAAAGAGCGCTATTTTCTCCATGCCAGATTTTCATTATTCCCAGTGTGCAATCTGCTTGAAGATGTGCCTGCGTGTTTAAATTGAGCACGTGGGGTGATTCAAAATGCAGAGATTAGTCCCGTGATCAAGGCTCCTGTGAGAGCAGAAACGTTGGGAAAGTGTGAGTCCCTCATGCAGTGGGGTTCCATGGAATAAACGAATTTTTACATGACACGACCTGTGCTGGTGCACTTCTTTTGAAGAGAGAGGAGATTTGCTGGGACATATTCAGGCTGCCTCGTCCTGATGCACTGGCTGCCCTGTGAAGGTCGGGCTCTTCCGAGGCAAATTGGAGTTGGAGTATTAATGTGGGAGCCGGACCTGCTTGCCCCTGAAAGGTGAAATCTTTCGTGTGTGGAAAGTAAGGGAAGTTGATGAAGGTTTTCACTGCTGGCTGTGTCGTGTTTGAAGGAGTACCTGGAACTTTTAAACATTACAAAGTGTTGGGACACACCTTAACTATGTACACATGGGAAAAACTGTCAGTGGAAGGAAAGTTATGCAGCGCTGTGTCCATTATTCAGCTATTTGGCGCATGGACTTTTAAAAGAGCGCTATTTTCTCCATGCCAGATTTTCATTATTCCCAGTGTGCAATCTGCTTGAAGATGTGCCTGCGTGTTTAAATTGAGCACGTGGGGTGATTCAAAATGCAGAGATTAGTCCCGTGATCAAGGCTCCTGTGAGAGCAGAAACGTTGGGAAAGTGTGAGTCCCTCATGCAGTGGGGTTCCATGGAATAAACAAATTTTTACATGACACGACCTGTGCTGGTGCACTTCTTTTGAAGAGAGAGGAGATTTGCTGGGACATATTCAGGCTGCCTCGTCCTGATGCACTGGCTGCCCTGTGAAGGTCGGGCTCTTCCGAGGCAAATTGGAGTTGGAATATATATATATATATATATATATATACATTCACCGAACAAAACCAAAGGTTACAGGGACATTATAGTTAGGCTCCGATTTCACTCATACAAAATCAGTGAAATTCAGCAGCTGTAGTTACCTGATCTAACTGTAACATATGTCCTCTCAGTGCACTGCTGATATCCTCACATATTACATCACTCATGACATGGTCAGGGACATCACTGATGACATCTCAAATGACATCACTGATGACATCATCCAGTGATTGTGAGTATTTTATAAAAGTATATGAGTGTGAAAGATTTGTACTAAGGTACTTCGAAGGTTAAGTTAGTATACTTTGTGTTCTACTAATGAGTGATACTATTTCTAACATATATTATGTGAGTGGCTTTGTGACTTTCTGTATCTATGTGTGAGTGGAAGAGGTGTGGAACAGCAGCCAGGGTGCCTGACTCCGGACTACGGGGTTCAAGGTTCGATCCCCGGTGCCGGCGGCAGGTTAGCCCAGCACCATGTGACTCTGGGCAATAGCTTGCTTAATATTCCAGAGGGCCCCCAGCGCCGGGACACCACTTCGGAGGTAGCTGTGCGCTTTACAAATACTGGTATTTCATTTCATCTGAGTGACTGGATGTGTGAGTGGGTATGGGTGAATACGTAGGTGTGTGAGTAGCTGTATTGGTGAGTGGGTAGGTGTGTGTGAGTGGCTGTATGAGTGACTGATTGGGTGTGTAAGTGGTGGTATGGGTGAGTGGGTGGTAGTTTGAGTGGGTGTTTGATTAACTGTGGTGGTGTGGGAGTGCATATATTGGAGAGTGACTGTCAAGTGGCTGTATGAGTGAGTAGACATCTGAGTGAGTGCTTGTTTGGGTGTGTGAATGGGTAGGCAAGTGGTTGTGTGGGTGTGTGAGTGGTTCTGTTGAGAGGCTGTATGGGTGAGTGACTGTGTGCGAGTAGCTGTATGGGTGAGTGTGTGGGTGTGTGAGTGGCTGTGTGACTGATTGTATCAGTGAGTAGGTGTATGGGTAAGTGAGTGGCTGTATGAGTGGCTGTGTATAGGAGTAAATGGGTGTGTGAGTGGTTATAGAGGTGTGTGAGTGGATGTATGGAAGGTTTTGTGGGTGTGCAAGTCAGTGCATGAGAGGTTCTGTGGATGATATCATCAGTGATGTTTTCACAACCATTTGGGTTTGTCATGGGAGTCAGGGAACCAGGGTGGGGCCAGTGTCAGCTCCTGTAGGATTGTGGCACCTCAAATACAATTTTTCTTTTATCAGAGGTCCTTTTGTGGCCTGCTTCACAAGACTCAGGGGTCAGGATACCCATACACTGCTCCCTTATACAGTATATAATTTGTAGTTTCAGGGCACTTGGACTAAGCCCCCAAGTTCTGTAGTGATGGACCCATTATTTTTGTTCAGGTTGCGGCAGGTCAATCAGAGCATGAACTCCTGCAGGATTCATGGGAGCCTGTCCCTCCTGCAGGATCGAGGAGGCTGATGGGAAAAAAACCCTCTTGGCCAACCGGCTCGCCCTATTTTTTAAAGCTGTGTGCCTGCTACGCTCCTACAAGCTTCCCAGGAACACAACCATCCAGATATCTATACATTTTTACACTTGATTTCTAAAAAACTACTGAACAGATTTACACCACATCACATGAATCTCGTTTCAGGGTAAAGATCTAGCTTTGTGCCAGATTTGGTGTAATTCTTTTTGCTGTTTTGGCAGAGGTGATATTCAAACATGCCTATGCTAAGTGCATTGGTAAATCCTATTTTGCAGCCAATTCAGGTCTTATCTAAAGATCTGAAGGCGCTGCGAATCCTCTGCGGGGTGAAATATACTATTGATCTGTTACACCAAATCGCAAATACATGCATTGTAGACTAAGATTTAGCTTGCTGCCTAATGAAACCACTCCCCGAGCTGAAGACCAGCTTCTGGTACCAATCCTGCAGGGCCAGATTCAAGCAGAGTCCCGGGACCCAATCTTGCAGGACTGTGCAGTTTCCTGCCCAGGAGAGTGGGTCATACCATTCCTGCACTCTTTTGAGCAGGAAACACAACTTTGCGACGCCACCAAAACAATGGGTAGTGGACTGTCTTGTGCACATGGACTGTACCAATAGCACAGTTGGCAGAAGGTACAGAGGGGCAATATCAAATCGGCTGCATGTATCTTGTAGCTCACTGGAGAGCCAGGAATCTGCATTAATCAAAGCAAATGCGACAAACAATGAAGGCACTACAAATCCCAGAACACCAAGCGGCCAGACACGCTCACTTGAGGGCTCTCCACCAGAGGATGTTAAATAGCATCAAGACACTCACCTTCATTGCTCTTGTCGCTTTTGCATGCAACTCCCGTGATCAAGGAACAGAGTTTTCCGAAACGCGTAGGGCTTAAAATGAAACAGGACACTGGGTGCTGATTGCTTCAATAAAGGACGACGTGAAAAGTAAAGCGGAGTCCGGCTGGTTCCTTGTGCGCGTTCTCAACTGGGGTGTGGTTCTGTAATTCTCAAACCTGACTCCATTTTAGTCTTGCCCTCACGTAGGCCTGTGAAGTAGGCCCAACGAACAAGTGGTCTGCCCTTCTGAGTTCGTGCATATATTAACTTGGGTTTTTCTGACTCTGAATGAACTGCAGAGAGAGTAACCCTTTTCACCTGAAACTGACCTTTTGCAAAAACCAGTTTCACTAGCTGATCGTTGTCTGAGTTTTTCAATCACTGTTCAGGACCTCGTTAACCTTTAGTTTCCTTGCACATATCTTATCCTAAACAATATCTAAATTGTTTCTTTCCTTACGACTTTCTTTTCTAAACATGGGTTTTTGCCATGTGTCGTGACTGCCATCTGGTGTTGCCTTTTACTAGGCCTCAGAAGTTAGTCTGCGAGCAAAGCAGTCGGACCTTTTTTTGGGTCATATATACATTAACTAAGGTTTTGTTCGTGCACTGGAGTTAATTTCAGAAGCTGGCCTTTCACCTAGAAATTGACCCTGCCAAGCCAATTTCCCTGCAAGATCGTTATCCACTTTTCCCAATCACCATTCAAGACATTTGTTAACTTTAAAGTTTATTTACGTTTCTGTTATCTTGCACATTATCTGAAACTACTTTTCTTTACTGTTTCTTCATTTCATGGGTTACGCTTTCAATTAAGGGTTTGTTCGGCCCTTCCAAATTATTATTTAGATATGCCTAAATATTAACTTGTGGGTTGGGACACTGTAAAATGAGCTTTACTGTATGATGCTGTGTGATGTCATGTATTTTCTATTGGTTGAATTTTGGTGCAGGGGCGTGCATTTTAAATGTACCTTTTTGTGTATAAATAGGGATGTCTCGCCTTAGTAAAATTGAGCAGTTTCTTGAGTTGTACACCGTGTTGTATTACTCGGATTTCTGCTACTGGCTGCAGCTAATAAATTTGATCTCTGACGCCACCTAGAAGTATTCAGTGTCTCTGTATACCAAGGCAAGGGAACCCAGAGGACTTTGGGCGTGTCCCTGGCGCCGCTGGGTACTTGAAATCCCAGTTCTTCAGTTGGCGCCCAACGTGGGGCGACTTCAGTGGTACCGGTCCAAGCCCGAAGATTGCGAGACCGAAGGTCTTTTCTGCGAGGCTTCCCGCTTTCCAACGGCTACGAAGGACTGCTGCCCTGACTGTCGCCTTGCCTTGGGCCCTCCGATTGATGTTCATAAAGCGAGACGATAGACGGTCTTCTTGTGGCGTGACAGATATTTGGTTAAGTATAAGTGGGTCGCTCCCACGACTTTGTTTGGTTCCTTGGTTTTGATTTGGTTGCTGCAGTACCCAAAGCCGATGGGCTTGTATATTTACGAGTGTATCATTTTTTGATTCCCTTTGAAGTTTGAAACCAGACTAGTGAGCAAGATGCCTGGTCTTGGTAAATTTGGTAATTGGTTTGTTTGTGGTAGTAACAGGGATTCCCGATTGGAGGATTTATGTCCGATACCTCCGGTTGGAACTCCGACTTATGACCTCTATTGAAAACACGGAGTGGCCCCATTATTTATAATGAAGTATGGGTCCACTACACTAACACTAAAAATGATGGTATTTTGCAATGGCCCCCACATGGTAGTTTTGAAACAGAGATTTTAGACAATCTAGAAGTTAAGCTATTTAAGAAGAAAGCCCGGCCGGCAATGTTTGACTCTTTCCGCCTTTGGCGTAAGGAAGCCAAACAGAGAGAAATTAAACAAGCAAAGAGAGATAGGAAAGATAGGAATATGTCAGTATTACAAGCTGCTAGACAGTTTAAGGAAGATGGAGAAGAGCGTGCGAGTGAAGTTTTAGATAGACAGCGTTGTATGGCCATAGATAAATGTTATCCGGCCTTGCCGTCTTCTCCTCCAAAAGTGATTGAAGACCTTGAAAAAGATCCTTTGATC
This sequence comes from Lissotriton helveticus, assembly GCF_964261635.1. Classification (NCBI taxonomy): domain Eukaryota; kingdom Metazoa; phylum Chordata; class Amphibia; order Caudata; family Salamandridae; genus Lissotriton; species Lissotriton helveticus. Next base: position 477,385,682 of record NC_136068.1, on the reverse strand, counting down.
TCTCATTTACTGAGATTGCCACCTCCCTATGTGCAGGGTGCTACTGCGCCTTTATTACCCCCGGTTGTTCCACCCTTTGTTGTTCAACCTCCTGCTGTTGTTCAGCCACCCGGTGCTCCACAGATGGTTTTGCCTCCTCCTGCGCAACCCATTCTAGGGTCGCCAGCCTTGCTACCAGCTTTGCCTCAAACTCCTTTGCCTTCTGCTTCTGCATCTTCGATTTCTACTGTTCTAGTCTCTACACCTTCTTTGCCTCAAAATACTTATTCTCCTGTTCTTATGTCTGCTTCTTCTCCTTCTGTTCGAAAACGAATGACAGAAACTGTTTCTAATTTGTTGTCACCATTGTTTGGGTCACTGAATATGACCCCTGTTTCGGAGCGTAAGCAGAGTCGTAGTCAGCTTCCTGGTTCTGAGGAACGGGCTGTGTTGGATTTGTTGGCTCGTAAATGGATTATAAATGCCTCAAGGTATTTGTTTGCCAGCGGTTATGGATGTTTTCTTTCAGTGGGAGCCGCCTAAGCAAAGGTATGTTTTTAATGTGATGTGTATGTTTTTGCGTCAGGAATGGGAAGATAATGATTTGGGTTTGATCCCGCAGGAATTACTTGATGTTCAGTCGGATTTTGCTAAAGGGATGATAGTAGAATCTGATATTAAAGATGCCGTAGAGACGATACTGGCTTTTAGATCTAGCCTTCCGCCTCAGACATTGTATGAACCTGATTCTTCTGTTCGAAGAAAGGCGAGACAGTATCCAATGAGAGAAGTTCCCCCAATTTGGAAGGAAGGGGATCCAAACGCTAATCCAGTTATTCTGCCGCATTTTCAGCGAATATGGGTACATGTCCCTTGGAAGAGAGCAGAGGTCTTGGCTCTTAAGCAGACCTTACCTGACCCTCGTAAGAATCCTGCTGGTTATTACAAGGAGTTGTCCCAGACAGTTGAAGCGTGTATTATGAATTTAGCTGACATCGATATGTTGATGGGTAATGTAGTCCCCCAACCTTTGTGGGCGAAGATTCGTCATGAGAATCATGCTGCTGAATTAGGTGATACCTGGGCGAATATTGTTGCCGCAGATGGTAGACAGGAGGGAGGTGCTAAACCTGAACCTCTAGTTTCAGAATTACCAGGTAGAATTATTAATCTGATGAAAACGATGATGCACGCTTTACGAGTGAATTGGGATAAGTTAGCAGCATGTAAGCAGAAGAAAGACGAGAGCGTATCTGATTTCTTCACTAGGTTTGAAGAGACGTTTATTGATCATAGTGGTCAGGATATGAGTACGGAGGGTGGTCAAAGGTTGTTTGTGGATAAATTTGTCTTTAATTTGCTTCCCGAACTTTCTAATATGTTAAAGGACTCTGAGAGTTCATGGGCTGTCTCTTCGTCGGCCCAGATATTGGCTACTGCACAATATTATGAGAATAGGGATAAAGATGAGAAGGATAAAGTGGAGAAGAAAACGAAAGAGTTAAAGACAAAAGTTCTTTTGCAGCAAGCTTATCCGCCTCGTCAGAATCAGCCTCAGTTTCAGCAACCTCCACAATTTCAGAGATTGTTACAGAAGCCTGAGCCTTATGTTCAGCGATTCTTTCCTGGCCCTAATCAGTGTGCTTATTGCAGAGAGGAAGGTCACTACAAGAATAGTTGCCCGGCTTTGTTACAGCGTGCGAATGGTGTATCTGGTCAGAGAGGTCGTGGTAGTTTTCAGCAAGCTCCTAGGGGTTGGGGACATGGTGTGTTTCCCCAGAATGAGCGTTCCTCTTCCCTACAGAATTCTGCGAATTATTTTGACAGACTGAATGTTCCGATTGGTCAGTCTGCCCAGTATTATGTTGAGGATTACTATGTTGAAGGTGAGTGTTCTGGTTATAATGATAACTAGGACAGCCAAGGACAAAGTGAGGGAGTAGTGTCAGTTCCAGTAGACCAGAGTGGACCTTAAGTTGAAGTGATTACATCAGATGTGGTAGAACCTTTTCTTTTGGATACTGGTGCGATGAAGAGTTCTATTATGCACTCTAAACTTCCTGGCGCACCCTTGTCTGGTTTGACCAATGTTTCATTAGGATTTTCAGGCGCCCCAATTCGTAATCCGGTTTCTAGTCCTTTGTCCCTTTCGATTGGCCCTTGTGAATTGGAAGCTCCACTTATTTTAACGACTGGTTGTGGTGAGAATCTGTTGGGTTTGGACTTGCTGAAAAGATTGTATGCAACATTGCATTGTTCTCCTTCGGAAGTACAACTTACCCTTAGTAAGAAAGTGATTTCCCCAATGTATTTGTCTTGCGGTTCTTTAATTTTGACTCCATCTTACATTTGTCATGAATTTGTGTTGCCTTTACACAGACTGCTCTATTCATGAAGTGTTTCCGCCCTTTGGACTGCAACGTGTAGAAAACCCCCCTCTGTCCTTGCTTTGAAAGCAATCTCGGACACTAGCTGGCCTAACTGCATACAGACACGTTCTGCCATTACTGATTGACCTATAAGTGCTGAAGTTGATTAACTTATGGGTTGGGCAGAAACACGACGTAAGGGGGACATTCTGGTTACATGATGTTTTTCTATTGGCTAATATTTTGCAGATCTTGTATGTCCATATTAGGTATTTTGTATGCTTGCAGAAGCTAGGACTGCCACTTTCTTTATGCTGAGTTTGTAAATCCTAAGCATATAAAAGACCTCTGTGTTCTGTATTCTTTAGACTACCTCATTCACTTGCTACGGCTTCTGTGTGACGTGGCCTCACTTATTACATTTAATAAAGATGTCTTTTAATATTTCAGCTTCTGTGCCAAGTTCTTTTGTATTAGTGAGACCCCTGAGAATGAAGATTTCAGTTCTTCAGTCTAAGGATTGTTTGCCACTGGAATTGCGTTCGCTTCCTGATACACTTTGGGCTACAAGTCCAAATGATGTTGGTCTTTTGCAGATTCCTCTGTATGTTGTTACTCTTAAGTCGAATGCTAGGCTACCTCGTATTCCCCAATACAAGATTTCGAGCGATGGTGAGAGAGCTCTTTTAGCGATTGTTTATGATCTGGTTGAGAAGGGTGTAGTTGAGGAAACGAGAGGTAATGTGTGTAACAGTCCTGTTTTGCCTGTTCTTAAACGTACTGATGCTTCTCAGCCACCTGTGTACCGGTTTGTGATCGACCTTCGAGAGGTAAACAAGATAGTCGTGCCACAGTTTCCTGTGGTACTTGATATCACTGCTTTGTTGACTTTGATTCCTGCTTCGGCAGCATCGATTTGAAGAATGCTTTCTTCAGTATTCCTATTGCTGAGGAGAGTTTGGATATTTTTGGCTTCTCATTAGGAGGCCGAAGCTTCCGGTTTAAGAGAGCTCCCCAAGGTTATTGTGAAAGTCCCTCCATCTATAGTCAAGCGTTGAAAACTCAGCTTGACGGTTTTGTGTTACCTGTTGGTGCTACTCTTATTCAGTACGTCGATGATTTGTTGGTTACTGCTGATGATGAAAAGATTTGTAAAGAGGCTACTCTTTCTTTGTTGCGGTATTTGTCTGACCTTCATCATAAAGTGTCACCTTCAAAGTTGCAATATTGTCGCCAAGAAGTGACCTACTTAGGTCATCTCTTGTCGAAGGAGGGAAGGAGATTGACCCCAGAACGAATTCAAGCAATTGCGCAAATGAATGTGCCATCCACGCAGAGAGAAGTGCGTGCCTTTATAGGTATTACATCGTATTGTAGACAGTGGATCCCCAATTTTTCACTGTTGGCGGAACCTCTGTTAGCATTGACTCAGAAAGATACTCCGCATCCTCTTCCTTGGTCTGACGAATGTTAGAAAAGTTTTTCTGAACTACGTGATTCATTGTGTTCGGCTCCTGTGTTGGGTACTCCAGACTATAGTAAGCCTTTCACGTTGTACGTGCAAGAGAGAGAAGGTTGTGCGTTGTCAGTGTTGACACAACCATTTGGGGACAAGCAGCGTCCATGCGCGTATTTTTCAGCAACGTTAGACCCAGTTGCTAAGGCGTTACCGAGTTGTCTGAGAGCTACAGCTGCAGCGGCTGTTTATATCTGACAGCCTTCTGGTTTGGTATTGGACAATACGTTGATTGTGATGGTCCCACATGCAGTGGATACCTTATTAAACAGGACTAAGACACAGCACCTTACTAGTGCACGTCTTTCAGGTTACGAGTTGACACTGTTGGCTAGCCATGTTCACATCAAACGATGCAATGTGCTGAATCCAGCTATGTTGTTACCGATCTCTACAGAGACGGATCCTCAGGAACAGCATGATTGTTTTCTTCGTACAGAGGAAGAAACGAAAGTTAGAGTTGACCTGAGGGATACTCCCCTTACGGATGTTGATGGTACCCTATGGGTAGATGGTTCGTGTTTTAAGCTTCCGAATGGTGAAACGACTGCAGCGTATGCTATTACAACTTTACATACAGTTGTTGAGACAGCACACATACCACAGAATTCTGCGCAAGCAGCAGAGTTGATTGCACTGACTAGTGCGTGTGTGTTGTCAGAAGGAAAGCGAGTGAATATTTACACCGATAGTCAGTATGCGTTTGGAGTTGCCCATAGTTTTGGGCGTTTGTGGAGAGAGCGTAGGTTCCTTACTTCGCATGGGACAAAAATACAGCATGGGCAGTTGGTGAATGAACTTTTGGAATCTCTCACTCTCCCAAAGCAGATTGGAATTGTGAAGTGTAGTGCGCATAAGAAAGTTGTGGACGATGTTGGTCGAGGGAATGCGTTTGCAGATGAAGTTGCGAAGGAAACGGCGAAAGACATGATGAGTCGTATGTATGTTACAGGCCCAGCTAATTGGGTTATGGCTGGTGGAATGTGTGAAGACACAATAGAAAGTGTGAAAACGATTCAGGCTGAAGCGACTGAGAAAGAAGTGAGTGTTTGGAGAGAAACTACGGGTATGTTGGATTCAACAGGTTGTTGGGTTGAGTTGTCAGAACACCAGCGATGGTTGTTGCCTGATGCATATGTGCTCCCAGTGGTTACAATGGCCCATGGATTGGCTCACATTAGTTCAAAAGGGATATGCAAGTTGTTGGCTCCGGTATGGCAGAATAGTGGAATTCCCAAATGTGCAGAGAATCTGGTCAAGAATTGTATGGTGTGTTTGATGCATAATCGCGGCAAGGGAACTCCAACTCCTGCAGGTCCTTTTGCTCCTCCAACGTATCCGTTTGAGGTTCTACAAATAGATTATATACACATGGAACGATGTAATAACATGAAGTATGTCCCTGTGGTTGTTTGTGCCTTTTCCAGATGGATAGAGGCCTACCCCCTAAAGGATAATACTGCCTTGTCTACTGCCAAGGTTTTGCTCAAAGAGTTTTTCCCTAGGTATGGAATGCCACGGATTGTATGGTCTGACAATGGAAGTGAGTTTGTGGGTCAGATAATGAAGAAAGTGTGTGCGGGCTTGGGCATCAAGCAGAAATTTCATGCTGCGAATCACCCACAGTCAGCGGGTTTGGTTGAGGGTTATAATGGGACATTGAAGCTTAAGTTAGCGAAAGCGCAAGCAAGCACTGGCCTTACATGGCCCGATGCTTTGCCGTTGGCTCTTATGTCGACAAGGACAACAGTGCATTCTCGTGTGGGACTTAGCCCATATGAGATTGTGTTTGGGCGTCCTGCCAACGTTTGGGGTGTCCCTAGACCGAAGGAATATAGCGACATCGAACATCCTATGCTAATTGACTACTTGCACGATTTGACTATTAAACTGCGTGTCCTTCATCAACAGGTCCACAACCAGCTCCCATCAGCATCTGTGGACCCAGGCCATACCCTCATTCCAGGACAATGGGTGCTTGTGCGTAACTTCCAACGAACAAAGAACCTACAGCCTCGTTGGACTGGTCCCCACCAAATTCTTTTGGCTACTCGGACTGCTGTTAAGGTGTTTGGAAAAAAGAATTGGGTGCACGCTGCCCATACGAAGCGCGTACCCCTGCCTTTGCCGTACGACACTTGGGTTAGAGAGTGTGTGGGAGATTTTGAAGGAGAACGTGTCCCTAGGTTTGTCCCTTTTAGTGACGCACAGCTTGAATGGACTCAATCTGAACTGGAAAATGACAATGTGTTGCAAGAAGCTGTTCCTCCACGTTTGAGATTGGACACTACCGAACCTGAACTTTTGTTTACGGACCAAACTGTGCCGACTAAATTACGTTACAAGCTCCGATCTCGGAATAAATAAAGAGACTTTGAACATTATTTTTTTCCACACTGAGATCAAAAAGAGACAATTTCTTCGAGTATTTTGCATTTGACTTTTGTTTTTCTTTTTCTCTTGCTTTTTCTGAAATTGTATTATGGTTTTCTGTTAAATTTGCCAGTTGCAGGGTCCCGTAGGAGTACCAACGGTTCAGTTTGTGACCTGAGTAGTGGCAATAGGTCTGCAGGACTTGCGGTGTCCCTACGGCCTGCTAATAATCACAGCTGAAGTACTCTGTCAAGATTGCGTGAGCAACATTAGAAAATGAACATTGTATTGAGGAATGACGATAAAAGGCAAGAGATGAAAAACCGATATTATAGAATGTTGTTCTCCAAGTGTGGTATAGCTTTATCTATTTTAATACTTTTATGTATTTTATTAGCTACTATATTCTGGTTTGTTCCTTCTACACAATTGACGTCTGCACCAACTTCTCAACCTATGCTTTCCTTTACTACTGTTTCTTCACACCAATTTCATACTTTGCCTGAACACGAACAGATAAGGAGATCAGAGTTTGTCAACAATTCGTTTATTCAGCTGTTGCATCAGCATCAGTTAGTAGTCAATACCACTAATTGTTGGGTGTGTGGTCTTATACCTCATACAAGAGATAGAGGCATGCCATATTTGGTTTTGCCCTTTAGTCTTAATGGTTCTGCATGGGCTTTCCAGACTATGTTCATCTATGCCAATGAGGTATATCCTTTACGTTCCATGAAAGACAATCCGAGCAATAGTGCCTTGATAAAGGGAATAGCCGATATGATCAGAGATATTGATGCGTACAAGGCTATCCCTAAGGATGAGGTGCTACCTTACATTGGTTGGAATGTGACTGGGTACAGTGCTAAGTTGACAGAGAAGGAGAGACGAAAAAGGTCTCCTCCTATTTGGATTGTGCCACATCGAGGTCAATTTTGCTTACAGAATAATGGTCGGAATCCGAGAGCTCAGTTAGGTAAAAGTGTTTGTTATCACACCTACGTTTATGCATCCAGAACTTCTCCACCGTTTGTGCCAGCTAAAGGTACATATTTTGTTTGTCACGACAGAGCCTACACTTGGTTACCACCTGAGTTTTCAGGAACGTGTTATGTGGCGTTTCTGCTTCCCCCGACATATACTGCCTCCTCAGACTATCATAGAACAAGATATGGTAGAGGTGTCTTCGATCAGGAAGATACTGCTGCACAGGAAGTAGGAGACTTCTTTAAGGGTTTCCTGCCCTTTTGGGGTCCTATGATGAATAGTAGGCATATTCGACAGCTTGTCCGCGTAGTTAAAGCTACCATTAACGAAACAGCTGGAGCGTTGAGTAATATTACAGCGGAGCTTCAAGCTGACCGCCTTATGACTTTGCAGAACCGTATGGTTTTAGATATTATACTTGCAGATCGAGGAGGAGTATGCAAATTGATCAGATCCAGTTGCTGTATATACATACCAGATAATGCCCCGACAGTGTACCAGGCCATCTCTAGATTGCACAAGATCTCTGAGTCTATTCACGTAGACGAAGGAGATTGGTCATTGACAGGATGATTTTGGGGACTACTGTCCACATGGGGATGGAAGATCTTGACGTTCCTTGGTATGGTTTTGGCTATTCTCTTCTCTTGTTGCCTTTGCATCCAGTGTGGTCCCGCCATTTGTAGTCTTTGTGCTACAATCTGTGTGAGAAGACCCGTCCCGAGAGAAGTGAAGGATAATAAGATGATGTTACAGCAACACCTTGATGACCTGATGAGAATAGATATAGACCTAGATTCAGACTGACATGAGTTTAGGTTATTGCCTACGTAATGGCAAAAGGAGGGGCTGTGGTTCTGTAATTCTCAAACCTGACTCCATTTTAGTCTTGCCCTCACGTAGGCCTGTGAAGTAGGCCCAACGAACAAGTGGTCTGCCCTTCTGAGTTCGTGCATATATTAACTTGGGTTTTTCTGACTCTGAATGAACTGCAGAGAGAGTAACCCTTTTCACCTGAAACTGACCTTATGCAAAAACCAGTTTCACTAGCTGATCGTTGTCTGAGTTTTTCAATCACTGTTCAGGACCTCATTAACCTTTAGTTTCCTTGCACATATCTTATCCTGAACAATATCTAAATTGTTTCTTTCCTTACGACTTTCTTTTCTAAACATGGGTTTTTGCCATGTGTCGTGACTGCCATCTGGTGTTGCCTTTTACTAGGCCTCAGAAGTTAGTCTGCGAGCAAAGCAGTCGGACCTTTTTTTGGGTCATATATACATTAACTAAGGTTTTGTTCGTGCACTGGAGTTAATTTCAGAAGCTGGCCTTTCACCTAGAAATTGACTCTGCCAAGCCAATACCCTGAAAGATCGTTATCCACTTTTCCCAATCACCATTCAAGACATTTGTTAACTTTTAAGTTTCTTTACGTTTCTGTTATCTTGCACATTATCTGAAACTACTATTTTTTACTGTTTCTTCATTTCATGGGTTACGCTTTCAATTAAGGGTTTGTTCAGCCCTTCCAGATTATTATTTAGATATGCCTAAATATTAACTTGTGGGTTGGGACACTGTAAAATGAGCTTTACTGTGTGATGTCATGTATTTTCTATTGGTTGAATTTTGGTGCAGGGGCGTGCATTTTAAATGTACCTTTTTGTGTATAAATAGGGATGTCTCGCCTTAGTAAAATTTAGCAGTTTCTTGAGTTGTACACCGTGTTGTATTACTGGGATTTCTGCTACTGGCTGCAGCTAATACATTTGATCTCTGACGCCACCTAGAAGTATTCAGTGTCTCTGTATACCAAGGCAAGGGAACCCAGAGGACTTTGGGTGTGTCCCTGGCGCCGCTGGGTACTTGGCATCCCAGTTCTTCAGGGGCAACTCTATTTTGGGAATATATATATATAGGGAGTTGTTTGCCGCATCTTGAAATAAATTCACGCTAAAACAACTGAATTGGGGCTCGGTGTATTCTAGTCATCTACCAGAGAATTTGTTGCTGGTTTTTGGAGGGTCGCGACCTCGCCGGTAGCCCACCACCACTAAGAGGCAGAGGTCATAGCGAAATACGTTTTGACTGATATATATATATATATACACATCACTGGTTATTTATAGTAAGGAATTTGTTTCCATAGGAAATGCCTTGTGTTGCTAATAACTTTAACAACATTTGATAATTCTCCAGGAAACTTTACAAAATATGCCACCTTTAGACTAATTTGCCCAAGGAAAGTCTTGGGGTGTTTGATCAAACAGTGGGCAAGAAAAAAGTGAGGTGGTCCCAAAATGCATTTTACCCATTTGCACCCACCACCATTAAACGGATTTACACCAAATTTAAAAAAAAGCTAGATCTTAGTTAAGGAGGAGTCCTCTTTTTGATTTGGTGTAAATCTGTTTAGTAATTTTTGAGCAATAAATGCCTAAATACATTCTATATCTAGGGACACAGAGCCTCTGCGGATCCAACAGACCTCAAGCTGAGATTTGATTGGCTGCCGCCAAATCAACCAAGAAGTGGTGGTAGCCATCTTAGGACTCGGGGTCAACGGGGTCAAATATGACTGTGGGAGCCACACGCTCCCTCCCCTTTTCAAATTGAATTTGTCCCTCGGATGTGGTCCCCAGGGCTAGAGAGGCTCGAGGAGGGTGGCTGCATGGCTCCCTGTCATTTTTTATGACCTTTGGTTCCAGAAGGTGGGGTCTCTGGGCCCTGATAAGGCTATATATATGTGTTGGGCCCTGGAGGATGGGGGCCCCGAAGTCCAACCCTATAGCACATTGCGAAAGACTGTGCATGGCATTAGATTGGCAGACTTCGGGGTTGGCTGCCTTCAGGTGGGTTGCCCGCAGGGCCTTGCTGCATTCCAGGTCCTGTGGCTAACCCCCGCTGTGCAAGTCCGAAGGTCTTGCACAGAGTGGGTATGGCCAACCTCCCCACTGTGCATTGGCTGTGTTGTTCTTACTTGATACAACTCTTGATCACATATTGTCACATGTGTGTATCACTTGTAAGAGAGCACAGAGCATGTTTCTCACCATACACTCACTGCACCATCACATTGTTTTTAGTTTTTTTTATATGTGGTTAAATATGTTGCTTGAGTATGAATTTACTGTGATAAAACTAAGACAAGAGCCGTTTGACAAAACAGGAACTGTTGGTTTAGTTAAACACTTCGGCAAGAAGCATCTGACTTTATGATGTTTTATGAATGTGTGTTTGCTTTATTGGGGCCAATCGCCCTGAAACATTATGTTGTTTCTGCACTTATCTGAGTGATGGACCAGAAGTTTCTGTTAGCTCATTTGTCTGCTGGCTACGTGCTACCCCACCTGTGACCTGTCAATCAGTTACTGCAGGCCAAGGTTGTAGAGCCTGCCTGATCATGTATTTCAGAGTCGGTGTTGATGGAGAGTTCACGACGGACGAATTTGATAATAGTGATGCAATTTCATTTGTATATACGAGTGTATCATTCTAAGCATTTGCACTCATTTTATCAATATCAACAAATAAATTGGTCATTTGAAATATTTGCACATTTATTGTCATATCTATGGTGTTAAGACCATTGTTATTTATGCATAAGCTTTCTCAAGGTCGCAGGCGACAATGAGTTCCCTTGTTACCAATAACCTTCCTAAAACCGATGGCACTGATAAGGCAGTAAAGAAGTAGCACAGGTTTGACATCCTGTATTTCACATTGTACTACACTACTCCTCTGCCACACTTCATGCTCACAAAACTACCCTCCAGATGACTGCAAGCATGGAAATGATTATGGGGTATGTGCATATGAAGAGCATGAGTATGTGCTGAACTACTTGCATGCATGTACCTTCTGGTAAGCTCTTAACACTCTTGGCATTCTCTTGCATCTCTACCATGCACAGAGTTCTGATAAAGGATTTAATTAGACATGCCATGTGTGTTGTTAGGAATACTGTCATTTAACATGCCACAAGTGAAGAACGAGTTATATTTAATGTTGTGTGGCTACCAAGTTCACAACAATGTGTAAGGAGGTGTGTGAGTTATTAGACTTTTTGGACAGGGCACTGTCCAAAAACTGTAAGTTATAAGTATAACTTCAATTTCTAAGATTTGAGTGGTTTAAGTTGGTTTAGTATCAAAAGAATAATGAACATTTTCTGAACTATAACTAAGCTGGAAACTTTTTTCAATTGAATTTGTTTTGATTTTTAAATGTTAGAAATTGTTTTGTTAACATAACACAAAGTAAATCTCTCTTTTTTTTTAAAACAGCCATACATAAATCATATTGAAATGTACTTGTTTTATGTAGGAACATATATACATGTATGTGATGAGGTATAGATTTTGGTTTCTCTATTAATTTTTTAAAGAAGAAAAAAAGTTGTATTGCTTTCTTATAGCCTGCAAATCTCTAGGCTTCTTTCTGTTATTTACTAGTATTAGGCTTCGATTATATCCCATTTGGTGTTACTTTCTAACAGTCACCATATTCTATATGATTATCAGCTGGTATTTGGATGTATTGGGCTCTGTTTTGGCCCACTTGTTGTTATGAACCTGTTGCGGGGATACTGAACATATACAGAACTATGCACAGGAAAACAGGACCTCAGTGAATAGGGGTGTACCAACCTACCACATTAGTACCCAAAATCCCAAACCGACTAGCTGTAGTGTCTCATTCACTGTCTGTCTCCAGCGAAGCTACCAATGATTAGACAACCCAGAACACGTCACTCTTGGGAATCGCGGGAGCCAGACACTCTTTCGCTCACTCACTCGTACTTGTCCACAATGCGAGTAATCTGAGACGGGTATAGTTTAAAATGTTTATTTCAACTAACGCGCACAATGGTGCACGAGCCAATACTAGCAGCAAAATGCTTAAACACAATATCAATCAATCAATCAATCATCACATTTGTATAGCGCACTACTCACCCAGAAGGGTCTCAAGGCGCTTTGGGGAGGGGGGTCTGCTACTGCTCGAACAGCCAGGTCTTGAGTTGTCTCCTAAAGGCGAGGTGGTCCTGGGTCAGCCGAAGGTGGATGGGGAGGAAGTTCCATGTCTTGGCTGCAAGGTAGGAGAAGGATCTGCCTCTGGCGGTTGCTCTTCGGATGCGTGGTACGGCGGCGAGGGCGAGGCTGGTGGACCGTAGCTGGCGGGTGGGCGTGTAGAAGGTCAGGCGGACAATATAGTCAGCATTGTCACAATACCATAGAATACAAACAGGGATATCATTTTCTTGACAGTCTCGCTGCAACATTGTATCACAAAAATGTACTCGATGGAGTAAGCGGTTTTGTGAGCATAGGACAAAACATAATAAGGGCTGACTTCGCGTCAAAATCATTGAAGACTGACCTACGAAAACAATGGAACCTAAAACCAATAGAAGGTCACCACAAATGTGGCAATTATTCGGTTTGTGAAATAACGATTGAAGGCACAGAATTTGTTGATGGAGGAGTGACATGGAAACATAAAGAGTTTTCAAACTGTGAAACAAAAGACACCATCAACGCCATTAAATGTTCCTGCTCAAAACTGTATATAGGGAAAACAAATCAACAAATAAATCAAAGGATCGTCCGACATAAATCCAGAATAAAAAAAACAAGTATTGACAGCGCCAATGGTGACGCATTTCATGGAGAAAAATCACTCTGAGAAAGAATTTGTTTGGACAGTATTATATGTAATATCAAAACCACCCAGGGGTCGCAATGTAAAAACCTTGCTGTTGCAAAAGGAAGCATATATAATTTTAAAATTCAACAGTGCCCAGAATGGGCTCAATGAAATGACAGAGATATCAAACACCTCAGGTTGAGGCACTGATGATCTTGAAATATACAACAAAAAAACTTCAGCTCCCAGAATGCAATACAAAAGGAAAGTCGAAGTTGGAATTTGGTCATAATCTAAAACTTCAACAACCACGGCAGGATGTTCACAATTTAAATGGAACACCAGCAGAACAATAAAGATTCGAACAAGTTTGTCAACACAACACTTTGCCTAAAAGGAAAAAAGAAAAAAAAGCACTTTTGGCTTTGTACAAATAAACCACAACTTTAAAAAGTACAAAGAGGCATACCGGAAACAACGATCCGAAATGAACTATTGAAGACACACTACTCTGGAAGGAAACACTGCTCGCAATATCGCTTCACTCATAAGTAAGTGCCGAGACAAGATTTGGCAGCTCAGGGCTATCGTAAAATCACCAAACAAACATTGATGTAACCACTTTACGTTTTAGAAACCAAATTAGAAGCAAGATTCAGTAACAGAGGGGAAGGCAGCCCGCCAAACCGCTTCCTCCATTGAGTACGTTTTTGTGATACAATGTTGCAGCGAGGCAGTCAAACGCGATCAGAAAATGAAGCGCGAGCGAACAGAAGAAACTATTATTTAATCAGGCAACAATTTCTTTGCTTCACAGAAGACAAAACTACGGATACATAATTTCTCCAAAATAATGAAAAGAATCTGACACTAATAAATCCAAGTAATCGCTCCCTTTTAAAATCATAAAGAAAAGTGCTCTGTATGTATTCTTATCTAAAAAAACAAAGCAGCAAACAGTTATTTTTGCACTTGTAGATTTAGCTCAGAATACTACATGTTTGAAACCGCACCAACAAAGGAGGAACAATACACAACAGTACAGGTATAATGATTTTTAACCAACCATGGCAACATTTAAAAAGGAGAAGGGATACACAAGCACTGATTTTTTTTTTCTCTTACATTGTTCTTTCAGACTATACCAGTCACTGCCCTGAGGAGAATCCCACAATTGACATAGGGATTCGAAACCCGTTTGCAAAGTTACAAGCCATGAGGGATAACAATTAATAGTGGCTTTCAGTCAATATCCCCATGGTTATTAACTCTCAAAAAGAAACAGGCAACTAATGTTATGGGAGGTGATCTGCAACGATTCACTACTGTTGTTTGTGACAAATTGTATATGGTGTATCATTATTTTCTACAGTATATAAGTTGTTTTGATTCAATTGAATTTAATTTTGTTTAATGATGCGATCATAGAAATGTAAATATATGTTGCATGAGCATATTTATTTATTGGTGATTTAAAAGTGCATCGTTTATGTCATGACTTGTTTTTAAATAAGAAAAAATGTACTGACAAAGTGTTAAATGTTTGCCAATTAATTGGTAGAACCAAGAAAATAATACATTTGTTCTGAGTCTGCTTTAAATTTAAAAAAAACGGTGGATGTAGGCCCAGATCGCTGTACTGGGGTGAATGTATGACATTGTTCTGCATTCTATCCATCAACAGTTGTTTTTGCATTTGTCACCCCGAGTGGGACGGGTATGCGCAGACGTGAGTCCCGTGCTCTCCACACCACTGGAGTCAAGCTATCCTGGCTGATGACAGCTGATAGCCAGAAACCGGTCCTAGGATGCTTGATTCCGGTCCAGGGAAGACATGGCTTGGCAGTTCGGACTGGCCTGTTCCCATGAGGCACAGGGTCAAGGCTGATTTCCATATGGCCATGTCTGAACTGGGGTGGTGTGGAGTGCAAAAAAACGATGTATTTAGGCCCAGATCTCTGTACTGGGGTGAATGTATGACATTGTTCTGCAACTGTCCATCAACTGTTTTTTTGCGTTTGTCACCCTGAGTGGGACGGGTATGCTCAGATGTGAGTCCCGTGCCCTCCACACCACTGGAGTCAAGCTATCCTGGCTGATGACGGCTGATAGCCAGAAACCGGTCCTAGGATGCTTGATTCCGGTCCAGGGAAGACATGGCTTTGCAGTTCGGGCTGTACTGTTCCCATGAGGCACAGGGTCAAGGCTGATTTGCATATGGCCATGTCTGAACTGGGGTGGTGTGGAGTGCAAAAAAACGATGGATTTAGGCCCAGATCTTTGTACTGGGGTGAATGTATGACATTGTTCTGCATTCTGTTCATCAACTGTTGTTTTTGCATTTGTCACCCCGAGTGGGACGGGTATGCTCAGACATGATTCCCGTGCTCTCACATCACTGGAATCAAGCTATCTGGGCTGATGACGGCTGATAGCCAGAAACCGGTCCTAGGATGCTTGATTCCGGTCCAGGGAAGAAATGGCTTGGCAGTTCAGGCTGGACTGTTCCCATGAGGCACAGGGTCAAGGCTGATTTGCATATGACCATGTCTGAACTGGGGTGGTGTGGAGTGCAAAAAAACCGATGGATTTAAGACCAGATCTTTGTACTGGGGTGAATGTATGACATTGTTCTGCATTCTGTCCATCAACTGTTGTTTTTGCATTTGTCACCCCGAGTGGGAGGGTATTCTCAGACATGAGTCCCGTGCTCTCCACACCACTGGAGTCAAGCTATCGTGGCTGATGACGGCTGATAGCCAGAAACCGGTCCTAGGATGCTTGATTTCGGTCCAGGGAAGACATGGCTTGGCAGTTCGGGCTGGACTGTTCCCATGAGGCACAGGGTCAGGGCTGATTTGCATATGGCCATGTCTGAACTGGGGTGGTGTGGCGTGCAAAAAAACGATGGATTTAGTCCCAGATCTCTGTACTGGGGTGAATGTATGACATTGTTCTGCATTCTGTCCATCAACTGTTGTTTTTGCACTTGTCACCCCGTGTGGGACGGGAATGCTCAGATGTGAGTGCCGTGCTGTCCACACCACTGGAGTCAAGCTATCCTGGCTGATGACGGCTGATAGCCAGAAACCGGTCCTAGGATGCTTGATTCCGGTCCAGGGAAGACATGGATTGGCAGTTCGAGCTGGACTGTTCCCATGAGGCACAGGGTCAAGGCTTATTTGCATATGGCCATGTCTGAACTGGGGTGGTGTGGAGTGCAAAAACATGATGGATTTAGGCCCAGATCTCTGCACTGGGGTGAATGTATGACATTGTTCTGCATTCTGTCCATCAACTGTTGTTTTTGCATTAAATAAAATAGCAGCAACTAAAAAAGTAGTCAGATAATCCCTTAATGTTACAAGTTTTACCACGCCCTATCTGGCCACTGTTGGGCGTAACCCCTACTATGACTAAAATTCCAAATGTACCAGCATGCACCATTAATCCATTTGCAGATGATTCCTGCTCATGAGCAACTAAGGGACTCATTAGCTGGTCAAAATCCAGGTCCAGACATGACATGTTGGTAAGGCATGAATCCAATGCCCACGTAAACTGACAGCGGAGGCAAGAAAATACGGGTTTCACCCAAGTGAAAAATCGCGAAAGGATAATCCATAAGAGATGCTTAGGTCACAAATGGCAGTGTACCGTAGCATTCATGTATCCGGTCACGAGGCAAATGCAGCTGGCCCGTTCTGTGCAGCACTACAAGAGAAGCAACCATTGCGTAGCAGGCACAACAGAATCAGAATTCCAGTGGCTAATGCCAATATTAAGGGAAAACCACCAAAGACGCTAGAAAAGATAGAACGAATGAATGCAGGTATTACACCAAATATAGTCTGAAAAGAAGACATGAGGCCAGAACACACAACCTTAAAAAAATGTGCTAGGCCTTGAGTAGTTGACGCATTGAAGATGTGATGTGTTAACTCCCCAAAATAAAGTGGGAAGTTTGTATTTAAAAGTGTTTGAATTTCAGTGGCCGCGCGAGGCACCTGGAGGGTGAATGTTTCTCTTGCTGAAGTCATTGCAACTTCTTCTTGCGTTAAAAGTACTTTTAATCTGCTCAGCTTGTTGAAATCTGCTTTCAAAGTTGATATTGAAGGCCAAACTGAACTATCCATTGGCCCACGTGGGGGTGGAAAAAGCACATTATTGCAACAATTTACGCGCTGGGAAACCGTTACAATGCATGTACAGTATATCAGCAAGCAAGTCGCAGCATTCCTGGTTATTTAAAATAAGATAGCTACCGCTAGCAAGCAGAGTGAACGTGGGAATGATCGCGGGCACTGGTTTACCTTTCAAAACACATGCGATGTTCGGAGCTGACAGATTACACGCCCCATGCAATTGTATGTTTTTGTATATTAGGAAATGCCCTACTGTGGAATCACAATCCTCCCCGGTAAGATAAACCTCAGTATCTTCGCTTAAACATTGATAAGTGAAAGGAAGGGACCACAGTTCATGCAGAAATTTGCTTCCAAGGGGAGTAATTGAAAAAGAGAGAATAGCAAAGATATAACCCCATGGATTAACCAAACAGCAGAGTTAGATGCTGCTACAGAAAAAGGTAAAGGGTCTATTTTTTCAATGTGCAAAAGAGTGTAGGTAGCATCTTTCATGGACATGATTTGCTTTGTGTCTGTTAAATTAAACAGTAAAAACAAAGCAGTAGCATTCATATAATCTCACAGTACTTTTCCCATCTTTAGAGTTTGCAAAGTCCATGCAAATTGCATTAAAGAACGCAATTGATTCTGATCATGATATAACGGAGACACATCATCTTGTACAAGGTCAATAACAGAGGAAACAATAGTATCTAATGTATATCTGCATGAAGACAGTGTATTAATACTGTTGTCGACAACAGCCAAAGCTTTTTCTAAGTTTGCCCGGTCTAATTCCAGCAAACAAGATGCAGCTTCAATTTGAGAAAGTTTCCAAATTTTATTGTATGCAGCGTATATTTATATCCATTGTTTTGTTCTAGGAGCTCTAGGCCCTAAGACAAAATCAGCCAAATTAATATTGTTGGACAACAACAACAAGTGTTGTTTAATGGGCGAGAGTGTAGAGTGCTGCAGCCACTGTTGACATAATTTACCAACCGAATAGGTTGTGACAGTATGCGAATCAGAAAATATAGGGTCGGGTCTGTCTTGCATAAAACCTAAACTACTGTTATGAAAACGGAGTTGGCAGGTATTTCAATTAGTCTGACAAACTAACCAACCAAGTGGGTCCAGTGTAGATTCATTAAATGAATAATTCTGAACTAACATCTGTAAAGCTTCAATGGTAAGATTTGCGAATGAATGCCAATTAGTATATTCAGCTAAGGATGGAATGGCAGGGTTATTTATTTTCTTAGCAGTAGCCAAATTGGAACATTTGTTTGGTATACTGTAGAATTTAAAAATAAAATTTGTGTTGGGATGAGGCAGGCACGATGCAAGGCTTCAGTGCCTTGCACTTGCCAGTCTTTAGAACTCCAAATTCATTTTAAGTCAATGGTGTCCTTCCAATGAGCATAGCCTTTTAGGGACAGATCATGTTGGAAAGAATTGGAATAAACCAATTTACTATGAGTTAAGATGACTTTTTGAGTTGAAGGGCCACCTAATTTGAAATAATACGATTCTGGTTTTGATTTATCGAAATCTGTGAAGTATGTACATATGTACTTAAGGGTTTTTGAGCAGTCTTTTAACGGTGTAGGGCAATGTTCCCATTGTGTGTCATTTACGACAGGATGTAATGTACTGGTCTTGTGTATGAAATGATGCCCATAATGTTGATAACAGAATAGGTCAGCATAATTGGCAGAATTCATATACAAGTCTTCAGCATCAAAAGCAGCATAATATTTTAAATTGGAAAACAAAGCTTGTATTGCACGCACATCCCAATCATCAGTACGTATGCCCTGTGTTACCACATCACCCATAGAGACACAAAATATGTACGGTACATTAATGAGCTTTTTGGACCATGAACTTGAAAATCCACCCCATCCCAAATGATACCAACTGGAATTGGTAATGCTGAAATGTTTACAAGAGTCTGGTCACGCTTCATGATGTGGGAAGATGAATGGGATGCCAAAATACCATCAACAGAGCGTTCAGGTAAGTAGTGACCATTGATGAGTAGGAAAAAAACTGTTACAAATCCAATGGACATAAAAATAAAAATCACAATTAGTATCAACCAGATGTATGTCCATGGAGGGACTGAATACGTATTTTTAAACCAGGAGAAAAAAACCAGTCAATTTGGTTGGGGCACTTGAGGAGGTGGAAGACGAGTCATAGGAGAAACTGCCATGGTTCAGTGGACTATCATGGAACGACTCACTTGTGGGATATGTGTATACAGCCTCTGCATTGCAGGAGGAAGCTGCTGGAACAGAAGAAAGTTCAACAACAGGATCCATCTCGATGACCATGTCTCATGGTGAACTGGAAGACGTGCCACTTTCACAAATCTGTGTCATTGTGGGACATAAAAACAGCAGGTGTCACACCATTCAGAATCGGCCAGATATTGTAGCTTGACATTGTCCACTGAAATGTATCTGTTGTCCATGCGACCAGCAAGAGGAGGTAAAAACACTGTTTGAGTACCCTTCAGAAGAAGCACTGGAACCGGTGCACAATAAGAGGGACCAAATTCTTTTTTGTTCTCCAGCATTTCTCGGACCAAATCTCTAACTTAGGAAGCCAGCCAACCGCCGGTATCAGGAGTGCTGCTTCAGCTGCTGAGGACAAATGTTCAGTTGCAAGGCTGGCACGGGTATCTTGTAGGTTCCGTAACATGGTAGAATGATTATCTATGTCAAAAGTCGTGGCGGCCGTCCCAACGTCTAGACCATCAAGATCTGGCACAAACATTTTAATCACAAAACAGTAGTGAAGAGATGCACACCTTCTGTACTCCTTTATATCACTGTTCACTTTATTCAGATCCACTTTTGCCAATGTCGGCGTGCAAGCACTCCGCGCTCCGCCCAATTGCGCTATCAATTAGTAGGAACAACAAGGGAACCTCTTTTTGGTCCCCATCAGGCTGCACAGCCTATTATGAATGAATTTAATGAATTAAATTCGTTTTTCACCATTAATGTATTTCATCATATTTTACACCATCCTTATTTCCTTATTTTCTTTACTCTTGATTATTTCAATCCATTACACTCATTGCTTCTTCTTGTTCAAAAACCACAGGAGCAACGTTGATTCCACGTGCCACGTTTTATTATTAGTCACCCAATGCATTTCGGGAATCAATCCCTTCTTCGGGGGTTTCTAAAGTACAAACAAATGATCTTTATCAGTTTCATAGTCCTCAATATACACGAAGCAAAACACATGTTTTCCATGCTCCAGTGCATGTTCCTTTAGGACCGCCATTTGCACAGCTGTCTAAACTATTTCATCAGTCGAAAACCTCATTTCGGCCAAGGTGTACAAATTTGATTCGTATGTGATAGGTACTGCGTCTCCTTCATTGTACGTCAAGTAAGTGAAACCTACTGAACCTGGCACTATTTGTATCACCATGTTAGTGTGATTATCACATGTCAACAAGTATTTATATTCAAGCAAACCAGATTGCAAAGAAAGTAAAATAGTAGAATGTTCCAGTAACCAGCTGACTTTTTAAAAAGTAGGTTGTATAAAGGCATAAAGCGGTTTGATGCGCTGGGCATATTCGGGAATATAAGAACGTCCGAAATTCAAAAATCCCAGCAAAGACTGAAGTTTTTTCAGGGTAACACAAAAAAGCATACAGCAGCAGACCAAGGTCAAGCACACTAAGTCCCACCAGTTTCATATATTTTTGCATGAGTGCAACCAATTCTGGCATCTGCTGCTGCGATATGTCAATTCCAGAGAAAGTCCACAAGAAAGGAAGGTGCACTCTAAGTGAGGTCAGTTGGGAAGTGAACGTTATCCAAAATTCTTCTCTTTATTTATGTAGTTTGGTTAAAACCGGCACACAGCCAACGCGTTTCATTCCCTAGTGCCACAGGAACTTCGTCAGGGCTTCTTCGTAGTGTATCAGGACGTGTGTAGCCTAAATGTAACACCGATTGTCATCAGTGTGCAACGTCTCCAAGTAGGATAGTCTCCAAAGTATGATCTAGTAAGATCTCAAATGTAGTTCACTCTTTCAAACCGTCAATATTCAAAGCATATATCATCATACGAACACTATGCAGTGATTCCCTTGGATTTTTATCAAAATTATGTGTGTCCACAAGTATGGGAAACTCCAGGGCACATGCAGTCGTCCTGGAAAGTGGGGAGCCAAGCCCTGACCTTCATTGTTAAGCTCATACTCCAAAAAGTGCACTGCATGACATGCAATGTGAGATTTGGCAAAATTGAATTTGTAGCCGCAGGCCGCAAATTCTAGAATTATGAGGTCAGCACAACACAGATGCGGCCATAATTCGTCATCATCCACATACGAGTATGCATCTGGGTCTATGCTGTCCAACAGCGGGACAACACGTACTGCGAAAACCCCGGGTCAATTTTATATCCCATAGGCAAACGCCAGGATTTTTTCTGTTTTGCCACCAGCTGTGAATGCGGTCCATTAACTGCAATCACGGGACAGGTTGTGGCTTTAAAAACAATTAGAAATATCAACCGTCATTTTATATTTTTTACAAACTATGCTGTCTACTAAAGCAGAGCTATGGGTATTCTGTACTGCAAAGGTCCGACAATGAGAGTTCAAGTGCCGGTAATCAAAAGCTATGCAGTATGACCCATCCGGTTTGGATACAGTGAAGAGCGGATTATTTATCAGTGACACACATGTTTCAATCACTCCTTGATACTCCAACTGGGCTAGAATATCAGCAACAGGACCTTTGGCTTCCCGCCGTATGGGATATTGGGGTTGTGGTTGAGGCGTAGATCACAATGGAATATCATGTGGGGCGAATCTTTATCCCAGCCAACTTGATTATGGTACAGTGTCAATGTCAGGGCCAAAGCCCACTCAGCTGCAAAGGCCTCTGTATGCTATTGGGGACGTAAAGCGAAAAATTCAAAAGTATCAAGTCCTCCCCACGAGCCGCGGCTAGAGAAAAAGGTGGGGGTCAGTCTGCCTCCACTACCAAAATGTCATAGGAAGCTGTGAAATTCTCCCAAAAAACCCTGTGATTACACGCTCAATGTCACCCTCTATATGAAAAACCATATTGTACAATCAATCCGGGGGGGGGCAACCCGGGTGTCAGCTGTCGCCACAGTAATGAAAGTATCA
This sequence comes from Lissotriton helveticus, assembly GCF_964261635.1. NCBI lineage: Eukaryota > Metazoa > Chordata > Amphibia > Caudata > Salamandridae > Lissotriton > Lissotriton helveticus. Next base: position 477,363,503 of record NC_136068.1, on the reverse strand, counting down.
GTTGCTCTCACCTCCAGACAAGGACGCAGTGCCTCCCACACTATGGTAACTTCCGCTGCTCTGTCTAGCAGGGTTACCACCCAAGCCCAGTCCAGCAGTCGGGCTCTCACTGTCTGAGGCATATCTCGCTGTCAAAGCGTCAACATTTTTCTTTTGAAAATGGGCACGGAAGCGTGGTTGTTCCTCCTGCTTCCACTTGCCGTCAAACTGACGAGGCTAATCACGCCCCCTTGGAACTGGCTGACTCGAGCCATGATATTGACAATCGGCTAACTCGGGTATTACATTTTTAGGCAAACTAATGGTTAAAATTTGGTGTTTTTCTACAGGATTTGTATTAGGGCAAAGAGTTTCCAGCTGTCCAAATTTCTCGGCAAGCAAATAAGGCAATTCATCATTATTTCTCGGTCTCTCGCCCCTCACCGAATTAACCATAACAGGACTGATAGTCACGCCACCAGTCCCCAAAGGTTGCGCAGCCACCCCAGGTGGAGCCACCTGGAAAGTACACAACACAAACTGAATAACAGCTCTATGTACTCGAATCAGAGAAGTATGCAACATACGTAACCCATCGAGCGAAGCTGTCATTAACCCATGTGGGTGTGGGCATACCCAGCTAACACCGGACATGTGGCCCCTTCTATTGATAAAGGACCCAAGCAGATCGGCGTGAATGTGTGAGGAAGGGCGCCATTAAACCAAATTCGGTGTTGACAAGCTGTGAGCGGAACCTCAAGGGTCCAATAGGGATGATACTCAACCGGAACAGCCGCGGCGGTGTACTCATGAAGCAGATTGTCGTCCGCTTCCACCGCCAGAAAGGTGACTCATGAATAAAAGACTTCGAACATATATGCAGGATGCGCTTCTACTACAAAAATCAAGGACACCCCTGCATCAGGGACTCTATAATTTCTTAAGCAATCCCTGAGCAGGGCACGATTGTGTGTGACAATGTTATGCCCCATCACGAAAAGTACGAAGAATAACTTAACTATCAGGTAGCACAACAAGGGCTAAAAGTACAAAGAGAAACCTTTTTTGTAAAAATTCAAAAAAAGAACCTATAAAAATGTCAATATAGGAGGTTAAACCTTCACAGCTGTCTCCAGAGGCAGAAGTGAGGGTATTGTTGACAAGCACAAGCACTACTCAAGCGCTTCTCAGATAAGAACCAGACCAAACGTTGGCGGTGCCATGTTATGGGGATTCTGCACATATACAGAACAATGCAGAGGAAAACAGGACTTCAGTGAATAGGGGTGTGCCAACCTACCACATTAGTACCCAAAATCCCAAACCGACTAGCTATAGTGTCCCATTTGTTCTCCGTCTACAGTGAGGCTACCAATTATTAGACAACCCAGAACACGTCACTCTCTCTTTTGAATCGCGGGAGCCATACACTCTTTCGCTCGCTCACTCACTCGTACTTGCCCACAATGTGAGTAATCTGAGACGCGGTATAGTTTAAAATGTTTATTTAAACGAACGCGCAATACTAGCAGCAAAATGTATAAACAGAATCTAGTGAGCATTGTTACAATACCATAGAATACAAACGGGGATATCATTTTAAAAAAATCAGTGGAAAATGACTGAACGACCTAACCACCCTCCCGGTGGTAAGGGATCGTTTATTATAAATAAGAAGACTTCTCGACTTTGTCAGCAGACCCCCATACCTCAAGGCCTAGATGCAATGTTCACATCTCAGGACAAGCACAGCTCTTCTCTTTGGAAAGGTGTCTCTCCAAGTGCATGTGAAAATGTTGCACATGCAATATTAAAGCACACGATTTCCAGAGGGTGCAGCTGTGTTTAGCATGTTATGTCTAGGTGCAGGGGACTGACCAGAACGGAATAACAAGGGGTATTGTTGTTTAACCTTGAATAGTGTGTACAGACTAAACCTCCGAGCACAGCAGAGAACATGCAAGGTAGACAGATCTCATGTGAAAGGGGCACAAACAGGGTCTTGCGAAATATATGCATGCAGTGTTGTGCGCAAAAGGAGACTCATGGCAGCGAAGCTCATGCTAACTTTAGCAAATGTCGACAATGGACCTATAAGCCATACTAGCTTTCTTAGAGACTGCAAATCTCTATGCTTCTTTCTGTTTTTTACTAGTATTAGACTTCGATTATATCCCATTTGGTGTTACTTTCTAACAGTCACCATATTCTATATTAGAACATTGGAATGTTGGGAGCTCCATTGCAGACAATGGAGTGCTCCCTGCTTCTACGGGCCGGTAAAGGCCCGCAGAGCAACATTACAATGTTCTGCAAAGGCTTCTCGAAATTCGAGGGGATTTATATCCCCTCGAGCTTCGAGAACCCTTTGTTTAATTTGTTAGAACATTCTGCCCTCTAGTGGCAGAATGTTCTAATAGCCTTATAGCCCTTTGTAGCAGGGCTATACGGCTATTAAAGTCCCGCTGTTTCGTTAAAGTCCCTCGCCTTCGGCTCGGGCCTTTAGCGGTTCAGCTGGCCTTTAATAGACGGTATAGCCCGCTATGGCGGGCTATAAGGCTATATGATTATCAGCTGGTATTTGTATGTATTGGGCTGTGTTTATAGCCCACTTGTTGCTATGAACCAATGGCATAATGGTTTACTAATTCGTTTTCTGAGTTGTTGAAAATATAATTGCTTTCAAAACAACACAAAGGCTGTTGTAACAGCCATCCTATATTATGTGTAGGTGAATTCTGTGATTTTTTAAAAATATTTTTTTAAATGGTAAGTTCTGTGGAACCTCCTAAATAGTATTGAGAATGAAATGTGGTGTGAGAAATTGGGTTGTTAGTTGACTGGAGTGTAAACCGTGGTCAAGCAATAGCCACAATCCCTTGCAGGGTGAATAACAAATGTCTCTAAATTAACCTGTGCTTAACCCTGGGTAGGTTGGCACAAAATGCAGTCAGGTTTAACTTAGAAGCAATAAACAAAGTATTTATGTAGAACGCAAACAGTAATAAAGCAAAAACACAACACAAAAAAAATCCCACAGCAATTTAGAAACATAGAGTACATTTTAATAAATTATTTGACACTAAAACAACAAAAATCCAATTAGTAGAACCGTAGTAATGAATTTTTTAAGTTTTTAGTCAAAACGAGTGCCTAAAAGATCAAAGTGCCAACCACGGACATCTAGTTGTGTGAGACCAGGTCTAAGTAAAAAAAATATGGTTGACAGCGATGGAGCACGGTTTGGATACAAGTAGTCGATTGGGCTGGGTCAGCGCTTACATTCGAACTTAAAAGAGATTGTGAGACAAATATTCTGAGAAGGTAAAGTCTAGCTGGTTAAGGCTGCAGGAGGTGTCTGAGGAGGGAGCATCATTGTCAGGGAGCCTTGGTTCGAAGCTGTGGTGAAGATTTCTTCATTTGGACGTAATCATTTTTATTTAAGTTGAAAATTTCAGGTGGGGCGATCAGAGAGCTGTTACACGGGTTATGATACTCCTTTGGAGAGGGAGAAGCTAGGAAGTCAATCTGACCAGCCAGTCACCGCTGGCAGATAGGCGAACAGGTTGGTCCCGGTCTCCTCCTGGTTGTCAGAGGAGTTTTGGGACAAAATGTTTTTAAGGGATGTATGACGTTACAACGCAGGCTATTACAACGCCTGCCTTTACAACGCGGTTTTTACATCGCAAACCTTTACAACGCATAGCGCTTAGAGGTGCTGGATAGTGGTAAGTATAATTTTCTATTCCAACTCCAGTTCCCGTGGACACTAGGGAAGGTGTTGGATAGAAAATTAAACTTATTCCCTATCCTAGAGCGCCCCCCAGCGCAATGCGTTGTAATGGTTTGCGTTGTAATGACCGCGTTGTAATGGTAGTGCGTTGTAATTGTTTCGTTGTAAAGGTTGTTCACCGTTTTTAAGTCCTCAGTTATGAGATTTGACCCTGTGAGTCCTTCAGCACCACTACAACCAAGGGTCCAGGACTGGTGAGACACCAATTGGGTGTTCAGGACTGGGCCCAAGTGTGGGTTCAAGATGTTAGGAGCCTTTTGTGAACAGGAAGTCAGCAAACTACGCTTTGGAGTCACACTGGAAGTCCTAGGTTCAGGTGAAGATGCAGGTCTCAACAGCAGGCTGGTCTCTGGTGGATCAATGTGGGCTCCAGGCACCAAAGCAGTCCTCCCAGGTACAGAAAAGCAGTCCTGCAGAGTGCACAGCAAGTCACAGCAGCAGGAAGTTCTCTGAGAGTCCTTATGCATGTTCAGGAGTGAACTGAAGGTCCTATGTATATACCCTGGTGCTCTTTTTTTGGAAGGTGGGAGAAGCTTCTAGAAAGGTTCTTTGATGTCCATCACATTTCTTGAAAGTTGGCTCCATTGACAATGTATAGGTGATAGGTTCTTAATGTGAAGACAGATCATGCCCTTTTGAGTTGCATGTGGGCCTGTGCTCAGTTCCAACTCCCATCCGGCCAGCAGATGGCCTGTTCACCACACCTAATCCCTCTATTGTCTGACTATCTGGGAGGAATTCACAAAGTGTAAATGTCTGCTGCACCCAGCCATGCGACACAGGACAGGTTGCAGGCACAAAAGGACTGATGGCAGGAGAATGCCAACTTTCTAAAACACTGGTACATCGTTGTTGAATCTTCTGTTATACCTTTTGTTGTACTTATACCTGACTGAGATCATCTTAATAGAGTTGTGATTACCTAGACTAACAATTATATTCTCTGCTTTCAATCTGTGATGATATTATATGTTGATGTAAAATAACTTCGGAGTCTGATAGCTGCATGTAACTTTTTAAATATTTTTAGTATTTAGACAAAATGTATGTTACCTATACTTGTCTCTATATATTTTTTCAATTCTAAGAAGTTCTGCCAAGGATTCTGAACAAAACATTTCTTCACCTTCCTTCCATTAGCTGTTAAGGTTAGAATGACCCTTCTTTCTACAATACAATGTCCTGTAATACTATTTGATCATTTCAATTTAAATGTCGGTAACATCAAGGAAAAAACTGCCCAGTTTTTCTTTTCTATTTAATAAGTTTAAAAATGACATAGTGGATAGTTATTCTAAACAATATGTGAATTCATTACATTTTTCCATTACTTTGATTTGCAGGGTCTTGTACACTAACTTTTCTTATATTCGAGCTTCACATTCCAATATTTTCAAACAGACAAGGGGGACCCGAAATAATGGCTGAGGACCACGGGTAACAATTCTATTTCAAGGACAAAGGTACTAAGCAAATAATAATGTACACAAAATAATTAGAATATAACCAACGAAGGGTTACTCTAGCCATCCAGTGTCCAGCCGGACAATGGAGTTTTATTTTTACAATGGAGAAAATAAAGTCAGAAATACTTTGAACAGCATAAATAGTGAGGCACACGCCTGTACCTTTAAAGAACCGGGAAGTGTGGGGGAATGGGGCAACAATACAGACAATCAAACCAAAACAGAAATACAGGCAAAGACTTTGAGCTTTGGCCACCTGCAGTCAGTTTTAAATACCAGCAAGTTTTGACCAAAAATAGATACTACAACAGTTAAGCACAATGGACATTTGTGGTTCTATTTAGAAATGTTGACGTTTAGATCCCTTGCTCATGGTAAACTGGGATCATCATCAGGACTAGAAAATAACATTTGCCTGGTCCAGAACATGTTTGTGCCAGTCGGCAGAAGTATCAAAAATTGAGTTTGTGAATTTGAAATAGCCGGAATAACATCGCCACAGCTCTGTAAATAGCGATAACAACATGAATGGTTGTCCTGGAGGTAATGGAGGGAGAGGGCGGCCGCCGCTCTCCTCAGTATGCTCCTGTATCCAAGGTTGGGGATTGTTGGAGTGCCGTACCGTATTAGGTATAGGGCTTGCTCCTTAGGGTTGCGTAATGGCTGGAATCAGGAGACAGCAGCGATGTGCCATTAGGTTCCTGACGTGATAGCAGGTACTATCACAAATTGGAAATGTATCAGTACCTTAAAAACAGTGATTACACATTTACATGCCATTAAAAACAACAGAAACAGTCTTTTTCCTGTGTTTATGGAACGTTTTGTTTTTATTATTGCTTGCTTTCTACGCTGATAGTGCATGGTATATACAGACAGTTGTATGTACAGTACATACGAGGTCCAAATACATTTCTACAAATCAAACGTATTGTACTAAATCATACAATACTTCTTTAGTGAGTCTTTGGTCATGTACAATTGCTCTTTCCTTCCTATGTAAACTTTTAGATTGGCACTTGAGACGGGCAATGGCAAAACAGCCAGTACACAATTTGCTAACTCTGGCCACCTACATAGCTTTCCATCCCAATACTGGTACACCTGAAGAGTGTGATTATCTGGGACAGGTTCAGCAACATATGCATTGAACTGGGAGCATATGCCCACAGAGTTATTGAAGAGGTCAAAAATGAAGCAGTACTTTTCAAGAATGCAGTACAGTTTACTTTTTTTACATCACGATCAATATGAGACCGAAGATCCTCACATTCTTTTGCCTTTTGCATCATTAATAAGCACAAATTCTGTGAACAGTCACCACTTGGATAAAATAGCATTCACAGCCTCTAGGACTGAGAACCCCTGGCTAAATGACACCATTGGGATGATTCTTTCTTTAATGCCACACAAAGCACAAAATGAGAAATATTTGCGTTTTGATCTCATACATAACAAAATTGTTCACCAGAATGGACTACAAAGTCAATACCATTCTTCATTAACTCTGAAAAGTGTAAGTATGTTTTCGGCATATCATATAGCAAGTGGCAAGGATCTCTTGCAGGAAGCACTGCAGCTCAGGTATTGATTTTGACAGGTCACCACACAACCTTTTCAAATAAATAGCTGAATCCCTGCAAATACAAACAATATCACTACAATCTTTGTTGAACTTGGTAAGAACCTTTTACAGCAACATTTCAAGTGACACTGTGTTCCATGTTTTCCAAACGTTTGGTGCCATATTTTCACCACTATCCCAGATGCTTGGTGACAGCACACTTCTCACATATACTTGCAACTGCACCCTTTATTGAATGTTTAAAGCCTGGGGTGTTTGGCAATTCACCTACTATCAATACTGAATCATAGAAAAGGGAGCTCATATATTCACCCATTCTCTGTCTATGGATAAATGTGATGATACATATTGGGAATATTCTTATGAAACTAGCCATTTTACCGATCAGTGAAAGAATCAAAATTGTAGGCAAAATATAAAAAAATATTTTGATATTTCCTGATTCCCTATAGTTTATAAAATATTCAAATATGACCTAAAACATGCTTCTAAACCCTGCAACTTTAGACTAAAAAACAAACCTCAAGCAGAATACTGTTAGCCCAGCCTTTCTTGCTGCTACCTTGTATAACAAAGTTACATTGTATTGGCTCCCTCAGGAAGAAATAAAAATGACTCTTCCCCTCTCATTTTCCTTTCTTTGAATGGCATTTAGTTTTTGTCTCTGCTGTTTATTCCCAGTGTTTATATGCTTACACTGGTGAGGACTATTTCCCTTTTGGTGGGGTTTTATCAGTTATTATAGGTTTAAACCAAAAACTTTATTGCCTAGCTATTCGAAATACATTGTTTGTTTGCCTCTTTAGCCTAAAGAATATGCTCTAGCAGAATCGATATATGAGCTCTTGATGTGGTTCCCTTTCAAAATTCTACTTCAATAATTTATCTATTATTATTATTACCCTTTTTTAGGAAATGTATTCTTCCTTCTTACCTTGAAAGGGTATTGGATTTCCATAATTCATAAGTATTACTTACTATACATAAATTATAAGGTGTCGGTTTTGTTTTTCAATCTTCTATACTGGGACTAAATAGGGCATCTCATTCTATAATGGATTAAGGTACATAACTGTAGATATACTTTCTATTGCTGTTTTATTAATCTCTGGGATGAAGTCTATACCTATACATGGTTATTATAATATTATGGTTTTCACTGTAAATATGATGTTTAATTAATTGAAGAATAAGACGAGAACTTGATTAGTTATTTTTAATATTTTTATTGTTTTAGAGGGGTCAAGAAATTTCATATGATCGTGCCTGAAGATGGTCTCAATGGTTTGACTGAATAGAGACCGAAATGTCGATGCCTAACTGTCAGGGACTGTCTGGGACGCTTTCCGAGAATTGGGCAAGGACTGGTGACTCAGTAGAAAATGTAAGCAGAAAGATTAGCACAGGGCTGCCCAGGATCACACAAGAAGTCAAAGTAGAAAAGGGATCCTAAGTGGAAGCCTGCACAAAGGAACAAAATAGCTAGAACTCAGAAAGGATAGGCACTCAAGAGGTGTTTTAGCATTCAGAATAACTACACCCAGGATGGATGTGCAAGACATATATATATATATTAACCACAAGTTCCGACATGCACCGTAATGAAATCTACTAAGAGAGGCACACCGGAGGCCTATATATGATGTAAGCACGCAAAGGAACTGTGGGACTAACTATTAGTTGTGAATTCAAACTGCCTCTGAGGAAGGAGCGCGATCGCTCTGAAACACGTCAGGCAGACGGACACAGTTATCAGAGTTGCAATGCCTGCTCCCTTGAAATAAAAGATTTGTTAATCACTGGCTGGAGGAGTGCGTCTTTAATGCATAGGCATTGTGGATATATATATACATATATATATATATATATCCTGGAAACTCAAACCACTTCCTGATTCCGCCGACGGCGGGTTAGGCGAGGAAAGAGACACAGACCTCCGTGGTTTAATGGGCGAAAAGTGTGGTTTTATTTCAGTGACCCAACACAACGCGTTTCAAGCTTGTAAGCCCTTGTTCACGTGTCAAAGTGGAAAAAAACACCATCTGTTCTTTAAAGTGAAACGACCCCACTCCCACTTTCTGACATCATAGGTCACATGTAGATGGGCATAAACAACAGACTGAGGTAACCACAAGACAATCATTTCGTAGTTTAAACCCCATAGACAGAATAATATTTCATGACACATTAGATATATATATACACATGTTTAAAATAATCTTTAAAAACACGTAAAAGTGCTTAAGTGTCATAGTTTATAAAACAATAAATATAATTCATTTTAAGATTCTCTTTGGATAAATCCAAGACTGCCTATATAGCTGCAGCGCGCATACAAAATTATTCCCGGATAAATCCGATTATTTTCAATTCAATCAATGTGGCCTATTAGTCTTAGATGTTTAGTTAACACATATTTTTTATATGTTGCCATAATTTTGTAATTTTCACATTTTCTTTGTGATTTTTTTCTTTTTTTACCAGTGCAAATACAAGTGGGATGGAATCTGTGCAACAGTGCATAAATAAATAAATATAAAGTGCTGGTGTGATTTGTATTGACTTCTCAATTATTTTACAATAAATGCATGTCCTCACCATTCATTTCTAGAATATAAATAATCTATTTTCTATTAAATGGTGTCATAATTTAGGGCAGAACCACATTTATATACTAAATGCTTTAGGGCAGGGGCCCGTGACACATTCCCAGGGGGTCCGTAGGCAACAGTTTTAAAAGCACAGAAACATTTCTTGTATAATAAGCAGTTTTCCAGTAACAATAAAAGTGTCAAGAGAATGCCAGTGATTAATGTACCTGCTGGAGAGCGAGGAGAGTTTTGTTCAGTGGCAGCTTTGATTTAACTAATGTAGCACAGAGGGTTAATGTGCCTGCTGCAAAGAACGTGTAACATGCATCTTAAAAAGCAGCATTTTATGTGCCTATGTTTGTGGTTACTGCTTTTGTCACAGAGATTCTTTTGTTACTGTGCACTTCATAAGTGACAATCGTAATCTAGCAGAGGGACCTATAAACTGTCATCAAAGAGCTACTTGCAAACTGCATGGTACCAGTTAGTAACTTATATTTTGTCCCAGTTATTCATTATCCTGATGCTGCTAAAAAGATATATTTGGGTGGAAATACATTTTTAATATTAAAGTCAATGCTAGCCACTGTGTTATGCTCTGAATCCTGAGTTTGTGCTTTTCCAGACCAAGCACTCTTTAAACATTTTATATACACACTGCTTTACATGTATGTTTGAATGTCTCTATATGTGTGTGATGTAAAGTGCTCTGACATCCTACAATGGTATGAGAGATACTACAAAACAAATGAAATACATGTGACAGAGGGGCTATTACTTCAATATAAAATACTAAGGGCCATATGTACGATCTGTTTTTATATGCGAGAACGGGTTGGCGAACCCGTTTGCACATGCAAAAACCTATTGGGCCATGTACATAGCCTAATTCGCGAGTCATAATTTGTTTGCGACTCTCTAAATAGGTTTTGCAACTTGCTATTTAGAAGGGGCATTCCCTTCCAAATAGCGAGTCTCAAAACCATGTACACATTTTTTGCGATCACAAAACAGTCACAATTACCACCTACATCAAGTAGATGGTAATGCATTCGCAAATGGGAAGGGGTCCCCTGGAGAACCCTTCCCCTTTGCAAATGCAAGCAACATTTTTTTTAAGGTCAGGCAGTGGCCCCAGGGACTTCTGCCTGCCCTTAGAAAATGAAACGAAAACGTTTCATTTTCTTTTTTTTTTTTAAATGCATGGTAAATGGGCTGCATTTTTTTTTTTAAACTGCTTTATTTAAAAGCAGTCCGAGACATGGTGGCCTGCAGAGCCCAGCAGGCCACCATCGCTGGGAGGGCTGGCATTCCCAATGGGCTCTCAATTTGCGAGAGGCTCATTAATATTAATGAGCTGCGCAATTTGCGACCCCATTGGGAATCCCAAACAGTGTTAAACACACTGTTGTACATTTCATTTAGCGACTCGCAATTTGCCACTCGCAATGTGTCGCCAATTGCGAGGCGCTAAATAAAATGGTCGTACATCAGGCCCCAAAATCCTTAGTACTTTAAGTATTTGTTTTGTGTGCACACGTGTGTATTTTTTTTTAATTACTGTTTTAATGTTTGAAATTTAACTCATACAAATTGCTTGGGGGTCCCTGGCTTCTAGTGGTGACTCAGCGGGGGTCCTCAGGAGTCAAAAGTTTGGGAACCACTGCTTTAGGGAAATCAATGATGGAAAGAAGAGAAAAAGATAAAATATATATGATGCAATAATACAGAAAATTAATATCTTAGTATATTTGAGACAGTTTATATGCTACTAGTAAGAGTAACCATTTGATTGCTAATACTAACCACAATATAGCAGCAAAAGTATATTTCTACAGAAAGCTGCGCATGTCTTCTGTGGTGTTCAAACCGTTAGGCCATTTGCAATCAAGCTCAAGAATGTATTTTGTTCCGAGCTGTCGGAGTTGGCGCTCTCTGTTGCCACCCCTTCTTTTCTTAACCACAGCATCTATTACATAATAGGATAGGCATATATATATCAACATTAACAATAATGAAAATGTAGGGTAAAGTACTCTGGAGCTCCACACAGTAAGACTGAAGCTCAGTAACTTCCTCACCCACAATTGCTGTTACAGATACTGACTACAAATACCCACATATAGGATATGCATGCAAAGGCATGGTCTGTGGAGCTGATACCTATGGTGATGTTATAAATTTAACTCAAAGACAATACTCACAGTGAACAAGAAACACCACCTAGATTGTCAGCTGTGCCCACAGATCCTGGCAATCAAACAGGAACACACAAGGCAGTTACAGCAAAGGGGTACTACCAAACACAAGCACGATAGGCAAGGAGCTAGCAAGGAGGAATGCTTAACAGGAAAAGAAGGAAATCATGAGGCACACTTGGTAGAAATGTGGAAAAGTAAATTTTGCCATGTTGTATGTGACTACGTGTTCCCCATATTTTGTTATATGTGCATGATCGATATGCATGTATTCTCCTCTGATCGATTAAAGACGCAATTACAGTTGTGTCCATCTCTAGTATGCCAGTTTCCAGTCTTCGTGAAAGCAACGAATATTAGGCCTATGTAAACCTACGTTGCCACATTTTACAGTGTGCACGTTAATTCATTGAATTGTCCCCGTTTCTAGGCCTCAAAAAGGGCCCGGACTCAGATTCAGCTCCTGTCTCCTGAACACTCTCCGAGGAGCGATACAGCCCCCACCTGCATCCCTGACCTTTAGCTTACTTCTTGCCACGCAGTGCCCGGCCTGGCCTGGCTCTGCCTCTCAGTCTGCCAAGAATATGTTATGTTTCTAGTTATCAGTCCATCCCTCCTTCTCTGCATTCCTAAGCTACTGAATCGCATCAATAGTTTCCGTCATGGTCTAGCCTTTATGTCTCCATGAAAGAGAAATACTGTATTAATGTTCATAGAATATTCCTCGCACACGCACTACATATAGAATTATGCATGCACCAGTCTTAGAGTCTATTAGCCTTTACCCTGATAACTTTTGGATTCTATCAACGTGTACTCTAAACAACAGATACTAGATATGCCTGGGTACATGTCGCTCTGACACTCCAGACTTTAGTCTCCTCTTCTAGCGCAGAAGTCATAGCCCCCAGTTCTCCCTGGTAACACGTCATTGCCAATTTGCGCGCACCACTAGGTTAGAGGTCCCAGCTGCTCAGGTAGCCCCCTCCATGTTTCCGCCCCGTTTATGACATATTCTGTTACGTTTGCATCACATGTCTATGTATACGCCCTGTACACGCCTTCTTGTTACATCATTTTGCCCTTATCTTTCGCGACTGTTACGAACCACGCCTACTGCTACGCCTACTGTATTGAATGTAATGTATTTTGTTTAACTATATATATTGTGCACTGTTATTAAAAGTTAGCCTCCCTTATGCTCCCAGATCCTGCCCCCGGCAGCTGCCATCCTATTCCCGTACAGGCTGTCCTGTTCCTGTCCTTTATGCCTATTAAAGCCTGTAAACTCCAGCTACCTCGAATCTTGACTCTTATTTATTGAGCTACCTGTTTATTGATTATTCTGAAAAATAGATCCGGTAATAAATTATTTATTTACCACATAATGGCGCCCGAATAGGGACTTGCCCTTTCCCCACGCGCCGGAGAAGCCACGCAGGCCCCCTGATCCTCTGCAGCCGTGACGGAACCATACCGTGCACGTGCAGATATTTCTGCTTCAAGTATCCCTCAGGCCCACGGAGGAGACGGAGGTTGCGGTCCAGCATCCAGACGAGGCGGTGGAGGAACGCGGCGAGTCCCGACCAGAGCCCAAGCCGAGAGTCCAAGGTCCGAGGTATCCGGAGGCCCACCTGTAACTGAAGTCCGAAGTTCGTCAGTCCGTCGTCGTAGCAGTCCAGTCCAGTCCGAGGCCTTCCGTTCTTGCTGCCCGGTGAGTACCGTTGCTGGGGTAGTATCTAGACAGGGTCAAATTAATTTGTCTCTGGTCCGTGGGTTTGGGTACACAGATCCAACACGAAGTGTCCACCTAGGTGGATGCGGGTCCTGACGTGTCTCTTTATGAGACCGGTAAGTTTCGTACTGTTTTAGCAGTGCATCTAGTAAATTCTAGTAAGTTCTGTTCTCGAGAAATTCATGTGTTCTGTTCTCAGTATACCAGGTAATATTCTGTTCGAACTGTTATTCTAAATGTTATTCCATGTGTTTTCAATGTCGTGGTATGAGTGATTCGTTTTTCAGTTATTATTGTGTTTATTGTGTATTGTATTGTGTCCAGACTCCAGCCTAAATTATGCCTTTGTTCTCGAAATTACGTCAGCTAAGAACTAGAAAAGGTCTGCTAGAGGAAGCAGTTCCTGTCCCGCCTAGGGACAGTCCAGGTCATTTCATGTATCATAAGCATGGCATAAGTGCCATATTATATCTAGACTTATGGGTGGAGTACACCAAGGAATTAGAAGAGAAATATAGATGGCCCATGTCAGGTACATGGGATGCCGAGTGTATCATGCGAGTAGAAGAAGCATTATGGAAAAAGAAATCCAGACAGTCCCAGAAAGATGCCATCGAGTTATGGCGCAAAGAATCTCATAGAAGAACAGAAAAAGAAATCAGAAAAACAGAATTAAGTAAGGAATCCGCAGAAAAAGCCCAAGAAAGGGAATTAATCGAAGTAAGTGAACGAGTTAAAGCCGAACAGTCAGATAGACAGAGAAATGCCCTTATTAAGGGTATGTATCCTCTTATTGCCGAGGGCTTGCCGAAAGCAACCCCGGAAGCACCATGTAATTTCCCGCCGCCATTAGTTCCGATTAAGTTACGTCACAAACCGACCGCAGCTGATATTTTTCTCTCGTCCTATTTGGACGACACAGTCCCAGAATATGCAAATCCTGTTCCGCCAGCTCCCGTAAATAATGTAATTCCTGTTCCTCCAGCCACCGGGGCACCCGTTACAGCACCTGTTACGGTACCCCCGGTCCAGCCTACAGTACATGTACCCGCTACGTCAGTCACTCTTCCAGCACGTACAATACCCGTCGACGATTCTAGTTTAGGGGCCTCGGGGGGAAGTCCTCCTGGAACCCCGCCTCAACACAGACTTGTGACATTACTCGAGCTACATGCCTGAGCGTTACAGCGGTCACCCAAAAATCAGTCAGTTGCCGATATCAAACGAGCTCTTACAGAATGCCGTTATGATCCAATCCCAGGCGATGATGGTATGGTCCTGTATTCATTGCGTGTAAGACGGGTGACCGAATATTTGGACACCCTACCGAATATGAAAGAAGATCTAGACAGAATGTATCGTTTCATCCGTACAGGAGTAGATCCAGAAAGTATTGGCGAAGCCATGTCTCAAAGGAAAGCTGAGACTCAGCTCATGCTTTTAAAGTTTCTAATTAATTGTTTAATAAGGGAACAAGATTATCCAGATAAAGATCCGACCGAAATGAAAGTCCTGACAAGGTGGAGTGATCATATAGCCGAGGGAAGACACAAGACACTAAGTAGTATAGACAGTATGTACAAGAAAATTCGTAAGGAAATAATAAAGTTACACGAGAAACGAAAAGCAGCACAAGTAAGCGAGAAAGAAGACGACTCTCCTACCGAAGAGGTAGACGACGAGAATCCCATCAGAATAGCGTATGTAGGTAAAACTAGACTTCCCGACCGACATTCACGCCTAGAACACAAGAAAGTTTTTCCTTCTCCAGCACCAGATCAAGGTTCTCTTGAGCAAGTATTCCAAGCCACCGATCACATTCTGAAATCACGAATCGGTTATAGTGAACTGAGTACAATGCATGAACAAGAATTAGCCCGATCAGCAGTCCGATGGACTACTGATTCTACCACTTTTCCAGACGAAATAGTGGCACAAATGTTTCTGAAACTGCCCCCAGCCGAGCAGCGACTGGTGGGTATGTATATGATCCAGCACCTCATTACACTGTATGAGGGACAGCATTCTGATCCAGGTCCGTTGCATGATGTTCTGAACAAGTTACTCCAGTATAGATGGAGAGGTCTAGGTACCGATTTAATTAGTATCATTCTAGAACAGCGCCACAAATATCGAACGTTTCTGAATCCGCATTTTGTTCATGTCTCACCTCCAGAAAGTAAATCATTTTACATAGATAGACAGCATCCGTTACGAGAAGTACACCCAGTTAGGACAGCGGGTGGTGATCTAGAACGAGTATTTGTTTACACCCCCATTACAAAGATGGAACTCTTAGAGATGAAAAAGTTAATTCCCTGTCACGACAAAGATCCAGCAGGGTTCCATCGAGAATTAAAAGACATGCTCCGTATGGGAGAATACACGTATCCTGATATCATTAAAATGTTAAAGGTTCTGTTGCCCGCAGGGGTATATGAGAAACTCAAGGAAAAGGAATGGGAGGTGGGAGAGAAAAAGATAGATTGGACAACTCTAGAAGCTGAAGATAAAATACGAGTACCAGGTACTGGTCTTGGGGACAAATGTAAAGAATTGCCCGAGTTATTGATCCAGGTTTTGCCAAGATTACTAGCCACGAAAAAGGAAGATTGGGATGCAATCTCAGCATGTAAACAGAAACAGGATGAAGACACTAGTGATTTTTATTCTAGATTTGAAAAATGTTTTATTATTAACAGTGGTCTGAAGACAAGTAGCGAGTCATACCCTCATCTTTTTGTTACCAAACTAGTCGAGAACTCAAGTCCACAAGTTAAAAATCGAGTTTTGAAAGTCGAAAGTAGTTGGCAAGCTAATACTCCGTCACAAATGCTCCAGATGCTCCAGTATCACCAGAATAGAATCAGGGAAGACCAAGAACACGAAAGGAGACGTATGAAAGACACGAAAATGAAAGTATTAGTTGCACAATCTGTTCCACAAGACAGTCAGAAGAGGGGTCCGAATCAAGCCAGTCATCCTGCAGCTCCCGTTAAAGGGACTTGCAATTACTGTAAACAGCCAGGTCATTTTATAAACGAGTGTGCAGTTCTGAAACACAACATAGCTACTGGTAAGACTAAAGAAAGACCACGTCCGCCTAGACAAGAACAAGTTTCACAGACTTCTCAGTCACCACAGAATGCACAACAGACAGTTCCAGCACCGCAGCCTATCGCTGCAACACAGCATGTTACAAAGCAGATGTACCAGTATGCTCAGTCAGAGTATCCAGAGTATCAACAGTATTCATGAAACAGCCTAGAGAGGGAGGTAGGCTTGCCTCTCATCGAGATACCTGTAGATCAAGAGGGTCCCTATGTACACAGTCAAGTATTAGGGAAAGACAGAAAGTTTTTGATTGATACAGGGGCAAGTAGGACTACTATCAGTCATGACGAAGTTCCAGGGGCTCCGCTCTCAGGCTCTAAAAATGTTTCCCTTGGATTTTCAGGAAAGCCGATTGTTAATGAAATTTCAAAACCAGTTTCCCTAGAAGTTGGTCCATTGTCCCGAACTACTGATTTGTTACTTACGAAATCATGTCCAGAAAATTTGTTAGGCATTAAAACATTGAAGGAATTAGGTGCAGTAATTTGCTGCTCCCCAGAAGGAGTCCGATTGTTTTTACGAGACTGTAAAGGTCACTATGTATTACGTGATTTTGATCCAAGATTACTGAATGTTCCACAGCATTTATGGGCGCAAGGTCCAACTGATGTAGGATGTATGCACATCACACCCCATCGTGTGACTCTCAAACAAGGTATAGTTTTGCCACGAATCAGACAGTACAGATTGCCACCTGAGGCTGTAGCAGCCGTATCCAAAATTATTGACGAGCTCATTGCTCAAGGAGTAGTTGTAGAAACTGACTCCAATGTATGTAATTCTCCTATCATTCCGGTCCTGAAACGTACTGATCCAAATGCACCTCCAGTATATCGATTAGTGATTGACCTTCGAGAACTTAATAAATGTATCATACCCCAGTATCCAGTAGTCCCAGATATTTCTTCCCTATTAACAGCCATTGATTCTGAAGCTACATTTTTCACTGTTATTGACCTCAAGAATGCATTTTTTAGTGTCCCCATTCATCCAGACAGCCAGTACCTTTTTGGTTTTTGTTTAAATGGAAGGAGCTATAAATTCTCACGAGCTCCTCAAGGTTTCACAGAAAGTCCTAGTATTTACAGTCAAGCACTTAAGAGACAACTAGACAATATTCACATGCCAACTGACACTGCCCTGCTCCAGTATGTCGATGATCTACTGATCACAGCCCGTTCTGAACGTGACTGCGAGCGAGCGTCACTTACAGTTCTGTATTTCCTGGCCGAGCAGGGGCACAAGGTGTCCCCTTCCAAATTACAATTCTGTGTCCAGCAAGTGATCTACTTAGGCCACTTACTGTCCAAGTGGGGTAGGCAGTTGACACCAGACCGTATCCAGTTAATAGCGAGTCTTCCACAGCCCAAGACACAGAAGGAGGTACGAGCTTTTATTGGCCTCACTTCTTATTGCAGACAATGGATTCCTCAGTATGCATTTCTAGCCAAGCCACTGATACAGTTAACGACACAGGAGGCAGCCGTATCGACTGTCCTCCCTTGGACCCAGGAACATACACTTGTTTTTAATGAATTAAAGAAAGCCTTATGCCAAGCACCTGTTCTAGCAACACCGAACTACAGTAAGCCTTTTACACTTTTTGTCACAGAACGTGATGGTACTGCATTATCTGTTCTCACACAAGATCAAGCAGGACAGTACAAGCCCTGTGCTTATTTCTCGAGCACATTAGATCCAGTAGCCCAGGCTCTGCCTGCGTGCCTCAAGTCAGTTGCAGCCACAGCTCTAGCAATCAGACAAAGTGATTCCATAGTATTAGGACACTCCCTGACAGTACAAGTTCCACACTCCGTGGAAGTTCTTTTAAACCGAACCCAGACTCAACACTTGACTATTGCACGTTTAACAGGTTATGAACTGACACTGTTCCAACCACACATAGAAATCAGACGCTGCAACATTCTAAATCCTGCTACACTGTTACCGTCAGTTACTTCAAATCCTGCCACACATGACTGTGTGGAAGTTGTTAGCACTATGACAAAGCCAAGACAAGACCTGACAGACATTGCATTACCTAATCCCGACCTGACACTCTATGTGGATGGTTCATGTATGAGAACAAGTACAGGAGAACTAGTAGCCGCGTATGCAGTGACTACTGAAACTGAAGTTATAGAAACACATCGTATTGACACCCTGTCTGCTCAAGCAGCAGAGCTAGTCGCTCTGACCCAAGCCTGCATATGTGCCAAGAACCTGAAAGTAAATATATATACAGATTCACGTTATGCATTCGGAGTCGTACATGACTTTGGAGTGCTCTGGCAGGAGAGAGGTTTCATGACTTCTCATGGAACCAAGATTCAGCATGGTCTCCTCATTCAGGCTCTGTTAGATGCAATACATTTACCGACAGCTATCGCTATCATGAAGTGCAAGGCACATACGAAAGTTAGTGACATCATTTCCCAAGGTAACGATCTAGCAGATCGAACAGCCAAACTTACAGCTCAGACTCCCGACATTCCAGTTAACACGACACAGACACTTACTCCAGATCCGACTACTTGTATGACAGTTAAGGACCCTACACAAGATGTCATAGACATACAGTTACATGCTACTCCCGAAGAAATCAAGAAATGGTCCGAACAAGGAGGGGTCCAGACAGATCAAGGATGGGTGACGAAGGGAAAAGCCACATGGTTTCTCCCCGACTCTATGGTTCAAGTCATTATTAATACCGCACATAGTCCAGCACATCTAGGAGAAAAAGCTATGTTAGACAGTATTCAGAACCTTTGGTTCAACAAGCACTTACGAGCTGCAGCCAAGCAGAAAGTCCGTACCTGTATGATATGTTGCCAGTTCAATCCAGGTAAAAGTGTCCCGGTGGAACAAGGTGGATTCCAACCCCCTGACCACCCTTTTGAAGTCCTCCAGATGGATTATATTCAGATGGAGCGATGTCGAGGTTTCAAGTATGTCCTCGTAGTTGTATGCGCTTTGTCCAGGTGGACAGAAGCATATCCAGTTCCAGATTACACAGCCGCGACCACTGCCAGGCAGTTGGTTCGTGAATTCTTTCCCCGCTATGGACTCCCTAGGGTCGTGTATTCTGATAACGGCCAGCCAATCTCATCTGAGCTTATGAGACATGTTTCCCTTCTGTTAGGGTACCAGTGGAAGTTCCATTGTGTGCGCCATCCTGAAGCAGCCGGTCTCGTAGAGAGACATAATCAGACCCTGAAAATCCGTATTGCCAAGATATGTAAAGAGAAAGGTGTAGACTGGCTAGCTGCCCTGCCAGTTGCTTTATTCTATATGCGGATGGTTGCACATTCCCGATCAGGTTTGTCCCCTTATGAGGTCGTATTCGGCCGCCCCCCAAACATGTGGGGTACACCTAGACCCCGCAGTATTACAGATGTTTCCAGTAATATGCTGACAGATTACCTAGCTTCCTTGATGTCTGCCCTACACTCTTGTCGTTCACAGGTTGCCGCCGCATTTCCAGACAACACCAAGGTGAAACCGCATGAAGTCATTCCAGGAAGCCTCGTGTTGGTACGGAACTTTGATCGTTCAAGTCTGCTGGAACCCCGTTGGAAGGAGCCTCGCCTAGTCTTATTAACTACAAGGACTGCCGTGAAGTTGGAGGGCAGGAAGGGATGGGTCCACCTGTCCCACGTCAAAAAATTCCATGGACTTCGTGAAAAATCTTTTGCAAAGGACTGTTCCATTATTAAAGACTGCCTAAAAACAGACTCTGAACTTGATTCTGAACTCAAGCCTCCCCTGTTAGAGGAAACTCCGCAACAGGAGTATAAATTAAAACTCCGGTCTAGTAAAATAAGTCAGCCAATTTAATTGTCTAAGTCCCTCTCGGGTGAAACGGTTAGACAGGTTTCTGACATGTATGAGATAGACCCCCATAGTGAGAGAGTTAGTCAAAACTCTATAAGATGTATCGTTTTTCTAAGTTTCTTATTGTTTCTAAGTTTAATGGTTACCTGCACAAGTTATGCATTACATTTATGTTTTCCAAGTTCACATGTAAACAAGTTTTCTAATGCTACAGTAGAGCACACATTTAGTGATCTGCCTCCTCACGAGCTATCCTATCGTCTTGCTATGCGCAATAATACATTCATTAGAATGTTACACTATTCACACCAGACCAGCAATGCCACTAATTGTTGGGTGTGTGGTCGACTCCCCCCTTTCCAGACACCGAAGGGAGTTCTACCACTTTTTCCTTATCCGTTTTCACATAATGGTTCGTGTGGAGCATGGTCCACTTTAACGTCATCTTCCAATGATATGTCCCTTCTGAATAGAACATGTTTTCCAGACAAGCAAGGTCTCTCCCATAGAACAGGGTTAGATCTAGAAAATGAAGTATATGATTTAGGTAATTATTCTTCGAATTTCATGGTCCTGAATGTTCAGTCTGATACTACTCCAGATTTGCCTGCTATTTCAGTACTACCAGTCAAAGGCGAATTTTGTGTCAGAAAGAATGGTTCCGCACATGTAGGACATAGTGATTGTACTACTATTGTCAAGTATAGTGACAGTGGGAAATCTATTTTCAAAGCCTCACGTCATTCTTATTTTGTTTGTGGTCAGACCGCATATGTTCGCCTGCCCCTCGATTGGGATGGAACATGTTACATTGCCTTCCTACTGCCACCAGTTTTTCTAGCCCCATCTGATTATCACAGAAACACACATCTAGTACACGTCAGACATAGAAGGGAGATTGAGTCCCCAATTGTCGATCAAACTGAAACTACTCTAGAACAGTATCAAGACTTCAATAAAGGTTTCTTCTTCTTTATAGGCCCTGTCCAGTATAGTAAGTTAATCCGTAGGTTAACCAGAACCCTTGAAGCAGTAGTGAATGAGACTACTTCTGCTCTAGGTAACTTAACTGAAGAGCAATCTGCTATGAGATTTGTCGTGCTCCAAAATCGTCTCGTTCTTGACGTCATACTGGCCGATAGAGGAGCATGTAGAGTCATCGGATCTAGTTGCTGCATTTTCATTCCTAATAACGCGCCGTCTGTTTATTCAGCTATAACCAGACTTCATAAAATTGCCCATCAGTTACACCAGAATCCAGGCACCTGGACATGGTCCGGTTGGCTCTGGAGTATTATATCTGCCTGGGGATGGAAAGTATTGTCATTCCTAGGTATTGCAGTAAAGATCATATTCAGTTGCTGCCTCTGTATACAATGTGGCCCTGCGATTTGCGGCATTTGTGCTACCTCTTGTATTCCTAGTCCTAAATCCCGTTCCAAGACAATTCGAGACGAGCAAATGATGCTATATGAAATGATAGATGGTATCATGAATATAGATGTTTCCTGATGGAAACGTAGGGCACAAGGAGGGAATGTGGAAAAGTAAATTTTGCCATGTTGTATGTGCCTACGTGTTCCCCATATTTTGTTATATGTGCATGATCGATATGCATGTATTCTCCTCTGATCGATTAAAGACGCAATTACAGTTGTGTCCATCTCTAGTATGCCAGTTTCCAGTCTTCGTGAAAGCAACGAATATTAGGCCTATGTAAACCTACGTTGCCACATTTTACAGTGTGCACGTTAATTCATTGAATTGTCCCCGTTTCTAGGCCTCAAAAAGGGCCCGGACTCAGATTCAGCTCCTGTCTCCTGAACACTCTCCGAGGAGCGATACAGCCCCCACCTGCATCCCTGACCTTTAGCTTACTTCTTGCCACGCAGTGCCCGGCCTGGCCTGGCTCTGCCTCCCAGTCTGCCAAGAATATGTTATGTTTCTAGTTATCAGTCCATCCCTCCTTCTCTGCATTCCTAAGCTACTGAATCGCATCAATAGTTTCCGTCATGGTCTAGCCTTTATGTCTCCATGAAAGAGAAATACTGTATTAATGTTCATAGAATATTCCTCGCACACGCACTACATATAGAATTATGCATGCACCAGTCTTAGAGTCTATTAGCCTTTACCCTGATAACTTTTGGATTCTATCAAAGTGTACTCTAAACAACAGATACTAGATATGCCTGGGTACATGTCGCTTTGACACTCCAGACTTTAGTCTCCTCTTCTAGCGCAGAAGTCATAGCCCCCAGTTCTCCCTGGTAACACGTCATTGCCAATTTGCGCGCACCACTAGGTTAGAGGTCCCAGCTGCTCAGGTAGCCCCCTCCATGTTTCCGCCCCGTTTATGACATATTCCGTTACGTTTGCATCACATGTCTATGTATACGCCCTGTACACGCCTTCTTGTTACATCATTTTGCCCTTATCTTTCGCGACTGTTACGAACCACGCCTACTGCTACGCCTACTGTATTGAATGTAATGTATTTTGTTTAACTATATATATTGTGCACTGTTATTAAAAGTTAGCCTCCCTTATGCTCCCAGATCCTGCCCCCGGCAGCTGCCATCCTATTCCCGTACAGGCTGTCCTGTTCCTGTACTTTATGCCTATTAAAGCCTGTAAACTCCAGCTACCTCGAATCTTGACTCTTATTTATTGAGCTACCTGTTTATTGATTATTCTGAAAAATAGATCCGGTAATAAATTATTTATTTACCACAGAAAGCGAGAAACAAACATACAAGGTAATAGAAGCAAGACATCAGGAATAGAAAGATAGCAAACTAGAAACTGGAACAAAGGAAATGGGAAAATAGACAGGGTCTCTGGGAAATGGCAAATACATAAGGAGAGAGACTCTAGGGAGCACTAGAGTAGTACTGGATCAGGAATCAAAAAAGGTAGCACTGAAGGGAGTGCTAGTTCAGGAACAAGGAATAGCAATAGCTCTGGAATCAAGTAATTTATGAAGTGCTGCAAGCAGTGCTAATTCAGGAATAATGAATAGCTATAGCTCTGGAATCTAAGTAGCACTGGCAGGCAGTGCTAGGTACAGAACAGGAGATAGCTACAGCTCAGGAAACAAGGAGGCAGAAGAGCACTGCAAGCAGTGCAAATCTGGAACAAGAAATAGCTGCAGCTGAGAAACAGGAACAAAGAATAACTATAGCGCAGGATCTCAGGAAACATGGTAGCATTGCAGGCATTGCTAATTCAGGCCCAAGGTATAGCTATAACTCAGGAATTCTGGAAACAAGGATAACAGAAGTTCAAGAAACAAGGGTCGGTCTCACCGGGACACAGCTACAATGACCAACACTGGACTGAATGGAGCTGGGGCTTAAACAAAATCACATGCATCAGGTGTGAGTAGGCTAGCAGCAGCCAGCAACAGGTGAGCTGAATTCCTCCACCCATCCTTGGCCTGCAGGGGTTGGGATGAAGCATTGTGCAGGGGGTTATAGGTAATGTGTAGTAAATAGCTTTATTTCGATATGATTCATATCATAAAAAGCAATACATGTACATTAAAAATCAGTAAAATCCAGTGCATAAGTAATAACATACAATTTAAACAACAATTTGCGTAAAAAATTACGTAAAAGCAATCTAAAATACATCTAAACTAAATCTAGGGTAGGTGGTTTAACTGACTTCTTCGGGGGGTTTAAGAACAGGAACTTAGTCTTCCCTGTATTTATGACTAATCCCCTAGAGTCACAGAAGGTCTTAAAGCTACGTAGGAGACTCTGTAGACCCGCTGGTGACTTAGAGATCAGGAGGGTATCGTCTGCAAATAAGAGGGTAGGTATTCTCCTGCCAGCCAGGGATGGTGCATCTGCAGGATGTTGTAGCAGGTGCTCCACCACTCCGTTGACATACAATGAGAACAGAGTTGGGGCTAGCACACAACCCTGGCGGACACCTCTATTTACAGGTATTCATGATGTTTTTTGTCCCTGCTTACCCCACCTGATCTGTGCAAAATTGTCTGCATGGAACCTTATCAGCATATCCAGTAAATATGGGGGAATACCTAGCGCATCGAGAACTCTCCAAAGGTGGTTACGTGGGACCAGGTCAAAGGCAGTCCTTAGATCTATAAATGCAAGGTACAAACTGCCTTTGCCCAGTACAACTGTGGTAAATAAATAAATAATACCCTATTTTTGACTAGACTTATAGCATAACAGATAGCTCAATAAAATAAGAGTCAAGATTCGAGGTAGTAGGAGTTTCTGCAGGTTTATTACAGCATAAGGACAGGATCAGGACAACCTGCATGGGAATAGGATAATAAGGCCCGGCAGCTGCCGGGGCTGGGTCTGGGATGAGCGCGCTAACATTCAATAACAAAACATTGACTTATATACATAGCGCAAACACATAGCATTACATTGCAGTAGGCGTAGCAGTGGGTGGAGCAGAAGGCGTAACGCGTAGCAGTCGCGAGAGATAACAGTAAAAAGAGGTGTAACTGGGCGTATACATAGACATGTGGTGCAAACGTAACAGAATATGTCATGAATGGGCGGAAATTTTTGGAGGGGGCTACCTAAGGAGCCGGGACCTCTAACCTAATGGTGCGCGAAAACTGGCAATGACGTATTACTAGGAGAAGCTGGGGGCTATGAACTCTGTGCTAGGAGCAGAGACTAGAGTCTGAAGGGTCGGAGCGACATGTACCTAAACCCTATCTGGTATCTGATGTTTAGGGAACATGTTGATATAAACTAGAAGTCATGAGGGGAAAAGCTAACTTGATTCTAGGACTGGACCATGCATTATTCTACATGTAGTGCGTGATGAAGAATATTAAATGACCATTAAATACAGTATTTCTCTAACATGGAGACGAGAAGGCTAGTCAATGACGGAAACTATTGATGCAGTTCAGTAGCTTAGGAATGCAGAAGAGGAGGACTGAACTGATAACTGGAACTATAACATACTTTTGGCAGACTAAGAGGCAGAGCCAAGCTGCACCGGGCACTGCGAGGCAGGAAGTAAGTGAAGGGTCGAGGATACAGGTGGGGGCTGTATCGCTCCTTAGCGAGGCTTTCAGGAGACAGGAGCTGAATCTGTGGTCTGGGCCCTTTTGAGGCCTAGAAACGGGGATATGATAATGGAATAACGTGCACACTAAGAATCGTGGCAACATTACTTTACATAGGCCTGATATTCGTAGTATTCACGAGGACTGGAAAATGGCATACTAGAGGTGGACACAACTGTAATTGCGTCATTAATCAGGCATGGGGAATAACATATGCATATTGGTCATGCACACATAACATATGATGGATGAAGCGTAGGGACACAGAACATGGCAAAATTTACTTTTCCACATTCCCTCCTTGTCACTACGTTTCCATCAGGAAACATCAATTTTCATGATACCATCTATCATTTCATACAGTACCATTTGCTCGTCTCGAATTGTCTTGGAACGGGATTTAGAACGGGGCTTGGGACTAGGAATACAAGAGGTAGCACACATGCTGCAAATCGCAGGGCCACATTGTATACAGAGGCAGCAGCTAAATATAATCGCTACTGCAATACCTAAAAAGGACAGGACTTTCCATCCCCATGCGGAAATTACATTCCAGAACCAACCGGACCATGTCCAGGTGCCTGGATCTTGGTGTAACAGATGGGCAATTTTATGGAGTCTGGTTATAGCTGAATAAACAGACGGCGCGTTATTTGGAATGAAAATGCAGCAACTAGATCCGATGACTCTACAGGCCCCGCCCCTATCGGCCAGTATGACGTCAAGGACGAGACGATTTTGCAAAACGACAAATCTCATAGCAGATTGTTCTTCGGTTAGGTTACCTAGAGCAGAGGCAGTCTCATCTACTACTGCTTCAAGGGTTCTTGTTAGCCTACGGATTAGCTTACTGTTTACAACTGTGCCTAAATAAGGGAACACACCTTTATCAATATCAATGAATTGCTCTGCAGCAGTTTCAGTATAATCGACAATCGGGAGATTCCTCTTGTGTCTGGTATGTACTAGGAAGGAATTCCTATAATAGTCAGGTGGGGCTAGGAAAACAGGTGGCAGTAGGAAGGCAATGTAACAGGTTCCCTCCCAATCGAGGGGCAGACGGACATATGCAGTTTGACCACAAATAAAATAAGAATGACGTGAAGCTTTGAAAATAGATTTCCCACTGTCACTATACTTGATAACAGTAGTACATTCACTATGACCTACATGTACGGAACCATAACTACGGACACATAATTCGCCTTTGACAGGTAGTACTGAAATAGCAGGTAAGTCTGGAGTAGTATCAGACTGAACATTCAGGACCATGAAATTCGACGAATAATTACCTAAATTATATACTTCATTTTCTAGATCTAAACTTGTTCTGTGGGGGAGACCTTGCTTGTCTGGAAAACATGTACTGTTAAGAAAAGACATATCTGTTGAGGATGACGTTAACGTGGACCATGCTCCACACGAACCATTGTGTGAGAATGGATAAGGAAAAAGTGGCAGAACTCCCTTCGGTGTCTGGAAAGGGGGGAGTCGACCACACACCCAACAATTAGTGGCATTGCTGGTCTGGTGTGAGTAATGTAACATACGGATAAATGAGTTGTTGCGCATAGCGAGGCGGTATGAATATTCGTGAGGAGGCAGATCACTAAACGTGTGCTCTACTGTAGCATTAGCAGACATATTTACATGAGGAACTGGAAAACACAGGAAAAGTGCGTAGCTGGTGCAGGAAATCATTATGCTGAGAAATAATACGAAACTCAGAAAAACGATACATTTGATTGAACTTTGACTGACTCTCTCACTATGGGGGTCTATTTTATACATGTCAGAAACAATTTAACCGTTTCACCTAGGGGAGGACTTATACAATCAAACTGACTGACTTATTTTACTAGACCTGAGCTTCAACTTATACTCCTGCTGCGGAGTTTTCTCTAACAAGGGAGGGGTTGCAATAATGTCTTGTGCGGGACAGTCCTTAAGAGCAATATTTTGGCAGTCCTTTGAATCCTGGAAATCCTTGGAAATGTTTTTGGAGACTGATTTCAATGGATTGAAAAGTTTTACATGAGAAAGGTGGACCCACCCCTTCCTGCCTTCCAACTTGACGGCAGTACGGGTGGTCAAGAGGACCTGGCGTGGCTCTTTCCAACGTGGTTCCAGCGGACTTGATCTGTCGAAATTTCTGATCATCACAAGGGAGCCTGGAACGATCTCGTGCGGTGCCACCTCGGTATTGTCTGGAAATGCGGCGGCAACCTGTGAACGACATGAGTTGAGGGCAGACATCAAGGAAGCTAGGTAATCTGTCAGCATATTACATGAAACATCGGTAATACTTCGGGGTCTAGGAGTACCCCACATGTTAGGGGGGCGGCCGAATACGACCTCGTACGGGGACAGACCTGATCTGGAATGTGCGACCATGCGCATATAAAATAAAGCGACTGGCAGAGCTATTAACCAGTCCACACCTTTGTCCTTACAGACTTTTGCAATGCGGATTTTTAGAGTCTGATTATGCCTTTCGACTAGTCCAGCTGCTTCTGGATGGCGTACACAATGAAACTTCCACTGGTACCCTAACAACAGGGAAACGTGCTTCATTAACTCTGAGGAGAATGGCTGACCGTTATCAGAATATACGACTCTAGGGAGTCCATATCTAGGGAAAAATTCACGAACCAACTGCTTGGCCGTGGTCGCGGCTGTGTAATCTGGGACTGGATATGCTTCTGTCCACCTGGACAAAGCGCATACAACTACAAGGACATACTTGAAACCTCGACATCGCTCCATCTGAATATAATCCATCTGGAGGACCTCAAAAGGGTGGTCAGGGGGCTGGAAACCACCTTGTTCCACCGGGACACTTTTACCTGGATTAAACTGACAACATATCATACAGGTACGGACTTTCTGCTTGGCTGCAGCTCGTAAATGCTTGTTGAACCAAATGTTCTGGATACTGTCTAACATAGCTTTTTCTCCTAAATGTGCTGGACTATGTGCGGTATTGATAATGACTTGAACCATAGAATCGGGGAGAAACCATGTGGCTCTACCCTTCGTTAACCATCCTTGATCTGTCTGAACCCCTCCTTGTTCAGACCATTTCTTGATTTCATCGGGAGTAGCATGTAACTGTATATCTATGACATCTTGTGTAGGGTCCTTAACTGTCATGCATGTAATCGGATCTGGAGTATGTGTCATGTTTACTGGAATGTCTGGAGTCTGTGCTGTAAGCTTGGCTGTACGGTCCGCTAGATCATTACCTTGGGAAATAATGTCAGTGACTTTCGTATGTGCTTTGCATTTCATGATAGCAATAGATGTCGGTAAATGTATGGCATCTAACAGGGCTTGAATAAGGAGACCATGCTGAATCTTGGTTCCATGAGAAGTCATGAAACCTCTCTCCTGCCAGAGCACTCCGAAGTCGTGTACAACTCCGAATGCGTAACGTGAATCTGTGTAAACATTAACTTTCAGGTTCTTGGCATGTATACAGGCTTGTGTCAGAGCGACTAGCTCTGCTGCTTGAGCGGACAGGGTATCAATACGGTGTGTTTCAATAACTTCAGTGTCAGTAGTCACTGCATACGCGGCGACTAGTTCTCCTGTACTAGTTCTCATACATGAACCATCCACATAAAGTGTCAGGTCGGGAACTATGGAATCACTTTGTCTGATAGCTAGTGCTGTGGCTGCAACTGACTTGAGGCACGCAGGCAACGCCTGGGCGACTGGATCTAATGTGCTCGAAAAATAAGCACAGGGCTTGTATTGACCTGCTTGATCTTGTGTGAGAACAGATAATGCTGTACCTTCCCGTTCAGTAACGAAAAGTGTAAAAGGCTTACTGTAGTTCGGTGTAGCTAGAACTGGAGCTTGACATAGGGCTTTCTTTAACTCGTTAAAACTAAGTGTATGGTCAGATGTCCAAGGGAGGACAGTCGATACGGCTGCCTCCTGTGTCGTTAACTGTATCAGTGGCTTGGCTAGAAATGCATACTGGGGAATCCATTGTCTACAATAAGAAGTAAGGCCGATAAAAGCACGTACCTCCTTCTGGGTTCTGGGCTGGGGAAGACTCGCTATTAACTGAATACGGTCGGGTGTCAACTGCCTACCCCTCTTGGACAGCAAGTGTCCTAAGTATACCACTTGCTGGACACAGAATTGAAGCTTCGAAGGTGACACCTTGTGCCCCATCTCGGCTAGAAAATACAGAACTGTAAGTGATGCTCGCTCGCAAGCACGTTCAGAACGGGCTGTGATCAGTAGATCATCGACATACTGGAGCAGGGCAGTGTCAGTTGGCATGTGAATATTGTCTAGTTGTCTCTTGAGTGCCTGACTGTAAATACTAGGACTTTCTGTGAAACCTTGAGGAGCGCGTGTAAACATATAGCTCCTTCCATTTAAACAAAATCCGAAAAGAAACTGGCTGTCTGGATGAATTGGAACACTAAAAAATGCATTCTTGAGGTCTAAGACAGTGAAAAACATGGCTTCGGAATCAATGGCTGTTAACAGGGAAGAGATGTCTGGAACAACTGGGTACTGAGGAATGATACATTTATTAAGCTCTCGTAAATCAATCACTAATCGATATACTGGGGGTGCATTCGGATCAGTACGTTTCATGACTGGAATGATCGGAGAATTGCATACATTGGAGTCAGTTTCTACAACTACTCCTTGAGCCATGAGCTCGTCAATAATTTTGGATAAGGCTGCTACAGCCTCAGGTGGCAATCTGTACTGTCTGATTCGGGGTAACACTACACCTGGTTTGAGAGTCACACGATGGGGTGTGATTTGCATGTAACCTACATCAGTTGGACCTTGCGCCCATAAATGCTGTGGAACATTAGACAATCTTGAATCAAAATCTCGTAATACATAGTGACCCTTAAAGTCACGTAGGAACAGACGTATTCCCTCTGGGGAACAGCAAATAACTGCACCTAACTCTTTCAGTGTCTTAATACCTAATAGATTTTCTGGACATGACTTAGTAAGTAACAGATCAGTAGTACGGGACAATGGACCTACTTCTAGAGTAACTGGCTTAGATATTTCATTAACTATTGGCTTTCCTGAAAATCCAAGGGAAACATTTCTTGAGCCTGAGAGCGGAGCCCCTGGAACTTCGGCATGACTAATTGTGGTCCTACTTGCCCCTGTATCGATCAAGAACTTTCTGTCTTTCCCTAATACTTGACTGTGAACATAGGGACCTTCTTGATCTACAGGTATCTCGATGAGAGGCAAGCCTACCTCCCTCTCTAGGCTGTTTCATGAATATGACTGGTACTCTGGATACTCAGACTGTGCTTACTGGTACATCTGCGATGTAACATGCTGTGTTGCAGCAATAGGCTGCGGTACTGTAACTGTCTGTGGTGCATTCTGTGACTGAGGAGTCTGTGAAACTTGTTCTTGTCTCGGCGGACGTGGTCTTTCTTTAGTCTTACCAGTAGCTATGTTGTGTTTCAGAACTGCACACTCGTTTATAAAATGACCTGGCTGTTTACAATAATTGCAGTTCCCTTTAACGGGAGCTGCAGGATGACTGGCTTGATTCGGACCCCTCTTCTGACTGTCTTGAGGAATAGATTGTGCAACTAGCACTTTCATTTTCGTGTCTTTCATACGTTTTCTCTCGTGTTCTTGCTCTTCCCTGATTCTATTCTGGTGATACTGGAGCATCTGGAGCATCTGGGACGGAGTATTAGCTTGCCAGGTGCTTTCGACTTTCAAAACTCGGTTTTTAATTTGTGGACTTGAATTCTCGACTAATTTAGTAACGAAAAGGTGAGGGTATGACTCACTACTTGTCTTGAGACCACTGTTAATACTGAAACATTTCTCAAATCTAGAATAAAAATCACTAATATCTTCATCTTGTTTCTGTTTACAGGCTGAGATTGCATCCCAGTCTTCTTTCCTAGTTGTCAATAATCTGGGTAAAACTTGAATCAATAATTCTGGTAAATCTTTACATTTATCTCCAAGACCGGTACCTGGTACTCGTGCCTTGTCTTCAGCTTCTAGAACTGCCCAATCGATCTTTTTCTCTCCCACCTCCCATTCTTTTTCCTTTAACTTTTCATACACCCCTGCGGGTAACAGGACCTTTAACATTTTAATGATATCTGGGTAAGTGTATTCTCCCATACGGAGCATGTCTTTTAATTCTCTATGGAACCCTGCTGGATCTTTGTCATGACAGGGAATTAGTTTCTTCATTTCAAGAAGTTCCATCTTTGAAATCGGAGTGTATACAAACACTCGTTGCATTACGCCACCCGCCCCTTGGACTGGGTGGACTTCTCGTAACGGATTCTGTCTGTCTATGTAGAATGATTTACTTTCTGGGGGTGAGACATGAACAAAATGCGGGTTCAAAAACGTTCTATACTTGTGACGCTGTTCTAGAATGACACTAACTAAATCGGTACCTAGACCTCTCCATCTATACTGGAGTAACTCGTTCAGGATATCGTGCAACGGGCCTGGATCAGAATGTTGACCCTCATACAGAGTAATGAGGTGCTGGATCATATACATACCCACCAGTCGTTGCTCGGCTGGGGGCAATTTCAGAAACACTTGTGCCACTATTTCGTCTGGAAAAGTGGTAGAATCAGTAATCCATCGGACTGCTGATCGGGCTAGTTCTTGTTCATGCATGGTACTTAACTCGCTATAACCGATTCGTGATTTCAGAATGTGATCGGTAGCTTGAAATACTTGTTCTAGGGAACCTTGTTCTGGTGCTAGATGTTGAAAAATAGACTTGGGTTCTAGACGTAAATGGCGATCTGGAAATCTGGATTTTCCTACATACGCTATTCTGGCGGGATTCTCGTTCTCTTCCTCTTCAGGATCAGAGATACTTTCTTTCTCGCTTACTTGTGCTGCTTTACGCTGGTCGTGTAACCTTATTATTTCTTTACGAATTTTCTTGTACATACTCTCCATGGCACTGACGGTCTTGTGCTTACCCTCGGCTATATTATCACTCCACCTTGTCAGGATTCTCATTTCGGCGGGATCTTTAGACGGGTAATCTTGTTCTCTTATTAGACAATTGATCAGGAACTTTAATATCATGAGCTGAATCTCGGCTTTCCTTTGAGACATAATCTCGCCAATACTTTCTGGATCATCCCCTGTACGGATGAAACGATATATTCTGTCTAGATCTTCTTTCATATTCGGCAAGGTGACTAGATACTCGGTCACTCTCCTTACACGTAAGGAATATAAAACCATAGTATATTCGCCTGGAACTGGATCATAGACACATTCGTTAAGGGCTTGCCTGATTTCTGTGACAGACTTATTACTTTTAGGCGTACGCTGTGATGCTTGTGCATGTAATTCGAGTGCCGATAAACGCTTGTGTGGCGGCGGGGTTTGAGGAGTAGCTCCTCCTGCGGCCCCTAAACTGGAGTCGTCTACTGAGGCTCTACGTCCTGGCAGAGTGGGAAATGGAACTGTAGACTGGACCGGGGTTACCGTAACAGGTACTCCGGTGTCTGAAGAAGCGGGAAGTGCCTGATTTACAGGGACTGGCGGAGCACGAACAGGATTTGCATATTCGGGAACTGTGTCGTCCAAATAGGACGAAATAAAAATATCAGCTGCGGTCGGTTTGTGACGTAGCTTGGTCGGAATTAATGGTGGCGGGAAATTACTGGATGCCTCTGGGGTCGCTTTTGGCACTCCTTCGGCAAGAAGAGGGTACATACCCTTAATAAGGGCATGCCTCTGTCTGTCTGACTGTTCGGCTTTGACTTGTTCACCTATCTCGATTAATTCTCTTTCTTGGGCTCGTTCTTGGGATTCTCTACTTAACTCTGACTTTCTGACTTCCTTTTCCGTTCTTTTATGAGCTTCCTTGCGCCATAACTCGATGGCATCTTTCTGTGACTGTCTGGCTTTCTTTTTCCATAATGCTTCTTCTACTCGCATGATACATTCGGCATCCCATGTACCCGATACGGGCCATCTATACTTTTCTTCTAACTGTTTGGTATACTCTACCCATAAATCTAGATACATTATGGCGCTTATGCCATGTTTCTGATACATAAAATGACCTGGACTGTCCCTAAGCGGGACAGGAACTGCTTCCTCTAACAGACCCTTTCTAGTTTTTAACTGACGTAACTTGGAAAAGAGCGGCATTCTAAACTTGAATCGGAACACAATACAATACACGAAAAACAATAACAATTGGGAAAACAATTCAGGCATACCACGACATTGGAAATACATTAAACAATATCATAACATAACAGTTCGAACAGAATACTACCTGAAAATACTGAAAACAGAAACAGAACAGAATTCTCGAGAACGGAACAGACTAGAGTTACTGGATGCACTGCTGTAACAGTACGGAACATACCGGTCCCATAAAGGAACGCATCAAGACCCGTATCCACCTAGGTGAACACTTCGTTTGTGGGCTTGGGTACCACCAACCCACGGGCCAGGAGTCAATTTAGATTGGTCCTGTCTAGATACTACCCCAGCAATGGTACTCACCGGGCAGCACGGAACGGAAAGCCTCGGACGGGACTGGACTACGACGGACTTCGGACTTCGGACTTCAGTTACGGGTGGGCCTCCGGATACCTCGGACCTTGGACTCTCGGCTTGGGCTCTGGTCGGGACTCGCCGCGTTCCTCCACCGTCTCGTTTGGATGCTGGACCGCCTCCTCCGTCTCCTCCGTGGGCCTGAGGGATACTTGGAGCAGAAATATCTGCCAGTGCACGGTATGGTTCCGTCACGACTGCAGAGGGTCAGGGGGTCGGCGTGGCTTCACCGACGCGTGGGGAAAGGGCAAGTCCCTATTCGGGCGCCATTATGTGGTAAATAAATAAATAATACCCTATTTTTGACTAGACTTATAGCATAACAGATAGCTCAATAAAATAAGAGTCAAGATTCGAGGTAGTAGGAGTTTC
Source organism: Lissotriton helveticus (assembly GCF_964261635.1). Lineage (NCBI taxonomy): Eukaryota > Metazoa > Chordata > Amphibia > Caudata > Salamandridae > Lissotriton > Lissotriton helveticus. The sequence goes on along the minus strand of NC_136068.1, from coordinate 477,329,176 downwards.
TGCAGGTTTATTACAGCATAAGGACAGGATCAGGACAACCTGCATGGGAATAGGATAATAAGGCCCGGCAGCTGCCGGGGCTGGGTCTGGGATGAGCGCGCTAACATTCAATAACAAAACATTGACTTATATACATAGCGCAAACACATAGCATTACATTGCAGTAGGCGTAGCAGTGGGTGGAGCAGAAGGCGTAACGCGTAGCAGTCGCGAGAGATAACAGTAAAAAGAGGTGTAACTGGGCGTATACATAGACATGTGGTGCAAACGTAACAGAATATGTCATGAATGGGCGGAAATTTTGGGAGGGGGCTACCTAAGGAGCCGGGACCTCTAACCTAATGGTGCGCGAAAACTGGCAATGACGTATTACTAGGAGAAGCTGGGGGCTATGAACTCTGTGCTAGGAGCAGAGACTAGAGTCTGAAGGGTCGGAGCGACATGTACCTAAACCCTATCTGGTATCTGATGTTTAGGGAACATGTTGATATAAACTAGAAGTCATGAGGGGAAAAGCTAACTTGATTCTAGGACTGGACCATGCATTATTCTACATGTAGTGCGTGATGAAGAATATTAAATGACCATTAAATACAGTATTTCTCTAACATGGAGACGAGAAGGCTAGTCAATGACGGAAACTATTGATGCAGTTCAGTAGCTTAGGAATGCAGAAGAGGAGGACTGAACTGATAACTGGAACTATAACATACTTTTGGCAGACTAAGAGGCAGAGCCAAGCTGCACCGGGCACTGCGAGGCAGGAAGTAAGTGAAGGGTCGAGGATACAGGTGGGGGCTGTATCGCTCCTTAGCGAGGCTTTCAGGAGACAGGAGCTGAATCTGTGGTCTGGGCCCTTTTGAGGCCTAGAAACGGGGATATGATAATGGAATAACGTGCACACTAAGAATCGTGGCAACATTACTTTACATAGGCCTGATATTCGTAGTATTCACGAGGACTGGAAAATGGCATACTAGAGGTGGACACAACTGTAATTGCGTCATTAATCAGGCATGGGGAATAACATATGCATATTGGTCATGCACACATAACATATGATGGATGAAGCGTAGGGACACAGAACATGGCAAAATTTACTTTTCCACACAACCACTTTCCAAAAAAGCATCATCAACCGGAATGCTTGCTCGATCGTCCCCATGCCAGTTCTAAAGCCGGCGTGAAAGTCTGAAAGGATATGGTTCTCCTCCACCCACTGCAAGATCCTTCCTAGAACCACTTTGCCTGCCACCTTCTGCGTGGAATCCAGGAGGCTTATAGGACGATAATTAGCAGGGTCATCCCGACTCCCTTTCTTGAAGATCGGGACGACCTCTGCGCCCTTCCATGAGTCCGGTAGAGCCGCACCAGCCAAGCCAGCATTCATTATGGAGGCAATAAGTCTCCCCCACTCGACTGGGTTGAGACAGAGCAAGTCTCCCGGAAGGCCATCAGGGCCGGTGCCTTGTTAGGCACAAGGCACTTGATCGCCCCTTCCACTTCCTTAGGTGTAAATAGGAATTCCTCACTGGGCTCTATGCGAACCATTGGGTACTGTTCCAACGGGGTAGCTTCAGGGCCCGCAACCATTGCATAAAGCTTGGAAAAATGATCAAACCACGCTCCCTCAGTTATGTTGCATGTTATGAGAGAGTCCACGGGTTTGTCCCTGGTTCTTATTAGGTCCCAAAAACCCTTGGAGTCCTTCCTTGCGCTGGCCGCCTTCAAATCGTGCCAAAACTGATTCTCATACTCGGCCCTTGCCTTCGATATAGTCTTTCTATAGTTGCACCTAGCAAAGCTAATCTGTGCCCCAACCTTTGCTTTCACTGCCTTAATTAGTTCCCTTTTGGCAACACGGCAGGCAGGGGAAAACCAGCCCGCATTGCCCATGGGTCTACCTATTGCGTTACCCCTTGAACCTATAGGGTGAACCATAAACAATTCACCTAACGCGTTTATTGTTTCGGCAAACAAATTTGGAACCTCAAGGATGCTGGCTCCAAAGGAGACTAAACGCAACGCGGTGTTAGACATTATGGATTTGACACCCAGGATCTTTTCCTCGTTTGCCGCAATGGTATTCCATTTTAGACGCCTACCACAATTAGTGGGAATTACTTCATGCGTTGATTTCCACACGTGTGGGGTTTGGACTAGAGTCGCGCCCATCCAGAGAGAGGACAAGGACAAAAATAGAGGGTTGTGATCACTAACAGGAGACTGTAAGACCTTCATATCAATCAGGTGGGCCCAAAGACTGAAGTTTAAGAGAATGAAGTCAATTTGCGAAGTATGACCCACTCTATTAAACGTGTGAGCTCCTGTGGGATCTGAGTTCGATCTACCGTTGGTTGCCCTAAGGCCATGTTCTAAACAGAGAGCATTAAGGTCAATAGCATTTTGTGACCAGCTTCTGATGGGGGCCAACTTAAGAGAGGGGATGCCTCTCCTGGCATCGTCCTCCCTAGTGCCCAATATGTCCTCCCTAGCCAGGGGTTCAAATGTACAATTGAAGTCCCCAGCTAGTATGACAAGGGAGTCAGAACCACAAGAACTAAGGCACTCCTCAATGCCCGTGAGAGAAAGTGTGGAGGACCCTCCCCTTGTTTCTCTGACATAGATGTTAAAAATTTCAAGCTTCCTCCACCCGCATGGGCCTCTAACTAAGATTCTCTGTAGGTCAGGGGATTTAGTAGCAATATGCCTGATAGAGAGACCCAGAGAAATACTTGCCCAGATTAATAGGCCGCCGGAAGGGCGGCCCTTCCCTCTGGGTGATTGTGACGCAGGTACAAAGTAGGTAGTGAAGCCCACCTTGTGACGTGGTTCCAAGCACCAGGTTTCCTGGAAAAGGCAAATCCCGAAGGATTCAACAAATGAATTCCAATCGGGAATGTCAATATTCCGTGCAAGGCCTGCTATGTTCCAGCTAAGCACCTTCAGCGCTTCGCCACCAGCTCCCTCCAGACCCGGCACACAATCGCTCGTAAGAGGGTCAGAGACAATGCTAGGGGCCTCAACCGGGATCAAGGTTAGGACTTCCCCCCCAGAGACCTCCACGGTGGACCGAGCAAACTCCCCCCCATTGCCGACGGCAACTGCGGGTTGGGGCTGCTGCCAGGAGATCCTTCACCTCGGATGACTACATCCGATGAGGGTGGCTCTGGAAAAGTCAGCCCGTCATGGGGCAACCTTCGTATTACATGCGTCACCCTTTAAAAGGGATTGCCCTTCACGCCGTGTTCAACTGGGACTGCATGGCCAATCTTATCACTGGAGAGCTGGAGGACTGTATCAGTATCTAGATAGTTAGCTACTTCCCCCCTGTGGACAAAACCATACTAGCCCGTAGATTACTATTTACAGGGATGCATGGAATTTGCATGTGGATAGGGCTGGATATAGAAGATGTATTATCAGGACAAGTTGTGCAAACTACCCTTCGGGTGAGTCAATCTACTTCCTCAAGGCAGGCAAATCTGTTGTAGGTGGGTGCCCCGTTCCACCAGCCTTGACCACCCTGCCAGCCATCTACAGTCCCCCCCCGAACATAGTTTCTAGCCGTTGTCCAATTCCCCCCATAGTTAGAACGTGTTTGCGGGGGATAAAAGTAAGAAAGAGGTCTAACTTCGATAGACGAGTTCCCCCCGTGGTTGTTCCATGAGCATAGATGGTATACTGTATTAGGGTCCTCAAATGAGACAATAATGCAATCACCAGGAATAGATTTATGTGTGGTGCCTATCCATGGTACCCTTCGCACCATGAGAATTTTACTTCTCAGATGATTGGGTAACGGCCTGTTTTCATTCAGCCAATGTGTTACCTTATTTCTCAATGACCCAAAATGTTCCTGTTGGTGATGTGCGGTTTCCGGAACTCCTGTTAGCACCACTACATATGGCCTTACATCTGGGGGAAGATCAACGAAGCCCATACGCTGTTTCACATCGGATTTTGCCCCCTGCAAGTTATGTTGGCGTGTCTTAGATTCTTTAACCCTCAGGGCTGCCATATCTTTTGGAGCTGATACTGATTGTGCAGGCAACTGTTTAAATACCTGCGCTACAGTGTTGTTAACTCTGTTTTCGAGAACCTTAGACCGGGGTTTAGGTATAGGTTTGATCACAGGACTTGCGGGTGGGATAACTGCGGGTGCTAGTGCAGTGTGATTTGCACCAGGTGTGCTGTTGAATTTGTTTTCAGATATACTGAGTGTTGCTAAGGTTAGAATACTCTTTTCTGTCTCTAGCAGCTGGGTTTCTATGCGTGATAGCCTAACTTCCTGGGTGATTAGGAGTTTTTTTAGTGTTTCCCAAACTATCTTCAAAAATTCCACATCTCTTCCCTCTACCACACACACTGGTACCCCGTCATTCTCACCTTCAATTACTAAATCTTGCTCCCCTTCTATCATAACCAAGCTAGATTCAACGGCATTCAGACTGTTGGTTTCGGTAGCTGGGGGTACATGATGGGGTATATGAAGGGGTATACCACCCCCCCCACCTACAGTAGACTTTCCACCCGTATAGGACTGGGCCTTTGCTACTTTAGCCTTCTTTCTGGAGTAGGCGGATGTAGTGTTGCGCTTTCTTTTTTGGATAGCACCCTCTTTGATAGCAAACAGATTCCTCCCACACACCCCCTTTCCCTTGGGCGTTATCTCTGTAGGAGCCCCCCTTGCCGGATCTGCCCCACCCAAGGATGGACTTTAATTAGAAGAAGGGAGGGGTAACCCCAAGTTGGGGACTGGCAAAGGGGAAGTTATGTCCAATGTCTGATGGACAACTGCCTGCGTCAAAATTGGTGCAGGGCAGGTCCGACGTTCGGGGGTTTTAACAGAAGCAATGTGACCTAAAGATGATTTTTTAGCCATAGCCAGCTCCTGTGATATTCTTCTAGCTGCATCAAGTTCCATAGAGACTCTCTGCTGCATTTTGTTGATCTCCACATCTATGGCTGTATTAGTCCTAGTTATGAAGTCATCGAGGGTCCCATTTAACTGCTTCCCTTTGGCTGCCCTGCTTCTGCTTTCGCGCATAGACATTGTTCCTAGGTTCCAACGAGGGGCTGATAAGAACAGGGCAAGAGATTGATATTAAGGAGCTAAAGACCAAGCGGGGTGGCCTGGTCCGGTCTCTCTCGGCCTCTAACGGCCACAAACTGCCCGCCCTTAGCCCAGGCTTCGCACCGCGCTTCGTGCCGCGCGCGTCCCACGTACGCGGGTATGAGTTGGATTATGAACGTGCGCGCTGGGGGCGTGGCTTCCGGGGAGAGCGGGCCAGGTGTCTCGCAGCCCCGTTGAGCCGCCGCAGCCCACGCTCGCTTTCCTCGTGAAGCGGGACCCGCGGAGCGGGTCCGGCGAACAGTGACAGCAGATAGCGAGAGGTGGAGAGGGTCAAAGCAGGTCAGGAACACCTCACTCCAACCGCTCTGTGCAAACTACAAACAGGTCCCACCAGGTAATGGAGTTTCAGGCATGAGCTGGCTTCCACAAACCCTGGCATGGATTGGGAATGGGTGGTGTTGGACCTGGCCCTTTTTGGTAGGTTCACCCCGAAACCTTTTGCTTTTGACTAGCCTGTTTCTGCTCACTTTTTCACTGTGGTATAGTGTAAAGTGCGTGAGCTCTCTGTGTATGTATGGTGAGTGACCTGCCCTCCCATAGGAATGAATGGGGAATATGTATGCCCATGGTAGTTCCTGATGTGTGGGGAGTGCAGGGTCGAGTTTGGTATGTGCGAGCTCGTGAGATTGAATGCTGCGTAATGGTATATGCGGCATGATTGTGTCTAGTGTAGAAGTGCCACTTTTAAAAGTTGGCATATTTGTGTAATTTGTGCCTGGCGTGTGATTGGCTGGTGAGCCTGGCCCAGGAGTGCCTGGGCCTGCTTGTGGATTGACTGTCTGGTTTAAGGATGACAGGGGCTGGGGAGCCCCCAGGAGGTTGTCTGAGTCAGCCCATGGATGAAAGGCTGCATCTGCTGCCAGGGAAGTGGGAGGAGATAGCACCTGGGAGTGAATGAGGCTGTGCCTGCCTGCCACAATGCTGGCTCCATCTCCCGCTGGGCGGCTGTCGCCTCTGCCCCTCACACTGAAAGGAGTTCCCTATAACCAGTTCTAGCTGGTTCTCACACTGCCTGCACCCTTTAGACAAAGGATTTTATAGTATAAAAAGGGGCTGTGTCCCCTTCCAAAATGTTCTTGTTTTTGGACTTGAATCTGCCAGGGGCGTGCTGCTGCTTGGGCCCAGGGGAATCCCTGGGCCCTGCCCAGCCCCTGGACACCTGATGGACTTTCCTAGATGCTGGAGGACTCATCTTTGCAGGGAGCTGTTTTGCTCAATCTTTATTCTTCCAGGACTGCTGGGACTTCTTTTTGCTGGCTGTTAATGATGCCAGGACCTTGAGAAGCCCCCCAGCGCTTTATTGTGGGCAGGAAGCGCTTTATTTTGTCTTTAGCGCTTGCGAGTGCTTTATTTGCCTTGCTGGGGCGGAGCGCTGTCGTTTTCCCTTGATGGGAAGCGCCCCTGCCCCTTTTTGCTTAGTTACATTTATTTTTTATTGATGGGTGCCACCCCATTTATTTAATTGCCTAACAGGTGCGCACCCCGTTTCTATGTTTATTTTGTTAACCAAGGGTGCCCAGCCCTCATTGCAGCCGTTAAAACACAGAGATCGCCGCCGCCGCGGCCCGCCTGGTTGTGGGCGGGGCCTGCGACGGAAGCGGAAGTGCGGCCGTGAAGAGGAAGAAGTGGAGCTGTGGCCGGTGACGGGGCTCCCGTGTGCGGAGGGAGCCCAGAGAGACAAGAGTCGCGGCTGCATTGGGCACCGGGGCAGGCAGGAGCCTACTCTGTGCCCCGGTGCACTCACCCAGAAGAGAGACTGCCGCCGGGAGCCTTGCTGGCTCCACACTGAGTCCCGGTCCCGAGACGGGGGACCGGGCAAAGCAAGGAGAGTCCGTGAGGAGCAGGAGCTCCTCAGATGCCGCCGAGTCCGCCCCCGCCGCACCGAAGACCGGCAAGAGCACATGGAGCAGCCCGGTGAGTGAGGGCTGAGGCAGGGCTCTTTTCAGTGTAGGGCGGCCCCGGATCGCAGCGGGCCGCCCCGACGGTGCCTAAAAAGCTTTTTGAGCCCTCGTGTGGCCCTGTGAGGGCATGGCGCATTCCTAGAGCCTACGTCGCTCCTACCTCTTGGGGATGTTTGTTTCGAGCGCCAGTGCGCTCCGTGGGGGCATATGTATTTTTGAGCCCGTGCTGGCTCCCCCTCTGGCTATGGTTGGTGGACCCAGATGGTTCCAACATCCAACAGGGATGGCATATCTCTTTTAAGAGCCAGATGGTTCCAAACACGTGGCTGATTGTTTCCAGAGCCCAGGGTGGCGCCCACATTATTGTGCCCTGAGCATTTAAAGGGCCATGTGTGATGTCCAGAGCCTGTGTGGGTCCAACGTGCGCTGTTCAGAGCCTGTGGGGCTCCAACAGTTGGCGCAGATCTGTTCTAGGGTCGGTGAGGACCCTGTCGCAGTTTTGGTTCCCTGCTGCCCAGCAATTAGTGGGCAGCTGCACCGTTTAGGCGCTTGGGATTGTCCACAGGTGCCCAGCAAGTAGTGGGCACCTGCAACGTTTAGATTTTGCACCGGTGGCGCACCCCTGACGAACAAGTTACTTACCTTCGGTAACGCTTTTTCTGGTAGATACAATATCTGCCTGTGGATTCCTCACCTTGTGAATATCCCCTTGCGTCAGCAACGTTCGGAAATTTTCTTCGTAGCACGCCGACGTGGACGACGTCACAGGAGTACGACCTCGCGCGTGACTCCGCCTGACGTCGCCGACCCTTTATCAGGCCCACGCCGGCGTGATGACGTCAGTTCCGCCCTTTTTTCCATGCCTTCGAGGCACATGGACGGACCAACGATAGCAAATATGCAAATATACAACGTACCCAGTACATATAAATCAAAATCAATACAATAGCATAAACCATATATACAGAAAGACCAGGTATAGCAGAGTGGACAACGGGGAGGCGGGTGGGCATGTGAGGAATCCACAGGCAGATATTGTATCTACCAGAAAAAGCGTTACCGAAGGTAAGTAACTTGTTCTTCTGATAGATACATCTGCCGTGTGGATTCCTCACCTTGTGAATAGAGTCCCCATTCCCGGAGGAGGGTGTCCACTCCGCTACACCAGGAAATCTTGGAGAACAGAGCGCGCGAAGTGGCCGTCCCTCCTCACCTCGGTATCCAAGCAGTAGTGCTTCGCGAAAGTGTGGAGGGAGGCCCAAGTCGCGGCTCGGCAAATGTCCTCAACAGGTACACCTCTAGACAAAGCAGATGTTGCAGACTTTGCTCTAGTTGAATGTGCTCTAATACCCTCAGGAGGGTCCTTACCCGCAAGGGAGTAGCAGATCTTGATGCACAGGATTATCCACCTGGAAAGTGTGCGCTTGTGCACCGCTCTGCCCTTCCGACAGCCAGCAAAACCAACAAACAGCTGGTCGTCCACCCGGAAGTCTTTAGTCCTGTCCAGATAGAAAGACACCGCCCTCTTAGGGTCCAGACGATGCAGTCTCTCTTCCTCCTTAGAAGGGTGAGGGGGAGGGTAGAAGGTAGGAAGGGTAATGGACTGTCCAAGATGGAAGGGAGTAACCACCTTAGGCAGAAAAGCAACCCTGGTCCTGAGAACCATCCTTTCAGCATGAATTGTCAGGAACGGGGGCTTGGAACTAAGAGCCTGAAGCTCACTTACCCTCCTTGCCGAGGTGATTGCAACGAGGAAGATCGTTTTAAAAGAAAGAAGCCTCAATGGGCACTTGTGCAAGGGTTCGAAGGGAGAACCCATTAAGAAGGTCAGCACAAGATTCAAATCCCAATGAGGAACAACAAAAGGAGTAGGAGGGAACATATTCGTTAGACCCCTCAAGAACCTTAAAACCACCGGAGATTTAAAAAGAGAGGGCTGATCCGGCAAACAGAGAAATGCCGATAAGGCCGAAAGATACCCCTTGACCGTGGCCACAGCAAAACCTTGCTGCGCCAGAGAAAGAGCAAATTGTACAATGTCAGATAAATGAGCCTTCAAAGGGTCAACATCCTTCTCCCTGCACCAAGAAACAAATTTAGACCACCTATAGGAATAAATGGACTTAGTGGAGTCACGCCTGGCAGAAACAATGACATCTACCACATCGTGAGGGAGAGAAAAAGAACTCAAGTTGCCCCGTTCAATCTCCAGGCATGAAGGTGCAATGTCTGGAGGTGGGGGTGTAGAACCTGCCCCTCCATCTGAGAGAGGAGGTCTGCCCTGTCAGGGAGACGGAGCGGCGGGTGAGAGGAGAGGTGGAGAAGGTCTGTGTCCCACACCCTTCTTGGCCAATCCGGGGCGATCAATATGACTTGGGCCCGGTCTTGGCGAATCTTCCTCAGAACCCGAGGAATCAAGGGTATGGGAGGAAACGCGTAAAGGAGTTGATTTCCCCAACTCAACTGAAACGCGTCCCCCAAGGCTCCTTGCAACGGATACTGGAGACTGCAGAATGACGGGCAGTGAGCATTCTCGCGAGCAGCAAACCGGTCCACACGAGGAGTCCCCCACATCTGAAAGATGTCGTGAACCACCTCCGGGTGAAGCCTCCACTCGTGGTCGGCAGAGAACTTCCGACTGAGACTGTCCGCACGAACGTTCAGAACCCCGGCCAGATGATTTGCCATCAGACAAATCTGATGGTCCTGAACCCAGGACCAGAGACGCAGAGCCTCTCTGCAGAGACACTGTGACCCCACTCCTCCCTGCTTGTTGATGTACCACATCGCGGTCGTGTTGTCCGTCAGGACTTGACCGACCGACCGCGAAGGGAAGGGAGGAAGGCCTTGAGCGCCAAACGTATCGCCCGCAATTCCAGAAGGTTGATGTGAAGCAACCTTTCTTCTGGAGACCAAAGGCCCTTGACCTCCAGGTCCCCCAGATGAGCACCCCACCCGAAAGTGGATGCATCCGTTATCACTGTGGCCACTGATGGAGGCAGTTGAAAAGGCTTTCCTTGAGGAGGAGCTTGGCGGGCATCCGTGATGGCCGCGTGAGCACAGCGCTCTCCGGACCCCCGCCACTCCCGGCATGATATCCTGAACATATCCTGATTCTTCACGAGGATTTATGTAGAGGACGCTGGGCTGATCTTCCTGTGATTTTTGGAATTTGATTTGGACCCGGGGCGCCGAAGATACGGCGATTTGAACTTTCGGGGTCCGCCCTTGGGGTGCGCCCGGGACTGGGTGAGGCTCTCTGGCCGTCTCGGAGTTGAACAACAACGGCAGGGGGATTGGACTTGTGGGTCCCCCTCTTAAGTTTCGGTTTCGATTCTGCCTCAGACTGAGACATCTGGCAGGGGAGTCTGGCCTGGGCTGGGTCCGGCACACGGTACGGCTGTCGGACCTTTGGCTGGCTTATTCTCCTTTCAAGCTGGTCCTCTCCTAGTGGCACCTTTGCAGCGGCCTTTTGGTCCCGACGCCCTACTTTCCTGTGGCCATTTCCATCGGGTCGAGTGAGTCTCCTGGTGGCGCGGTTTCCGGCATGGCGGGCAGGGGGGACCGAGAGACACGAAAGACCAAGACGCCCCTGCGTGGGGGCCCGGTCCAGTCTAACGCTATGGACCGTTACACCCATGCGAAGGGGTCCCCCGGAGCCGCCCTGCCGGGCCCAAGTGCGGTTGACCACATCGTGGACGCATCAACGGACCCGACCTTGCAGGACATCATGGGCGCCATTTCTGGCATAAAGGAAACGATGGGTCAACAATATGAAGCTTTGGCCCACAAAATCGACACCGTGGCCATTGATGTGAACTTGATTCGGGCCGACCTATCTAAAACCAATGAGAAGGTGAAGTCATTGGATCTCAAGTCATCCAGCCTCACGGCAGACGTCTCGGAGATACAGACAGAGATTGGCAATCTCCGTAGGGTGAACGATTTCATGACCCGGCGCTTGGAGGACTTTGAGAACAGGGCACGTCGCTGTAATGTGCGTGTGGTTGGCGTTCCGGAGAATCCAGAACCGCACTCTGTTGATCTCCTGGTTGAGGACCTGATCCAGAACTACCTCTCTCCGTCTGGGCTGAGTAAGTTCTTCGCAGTGGAGCGTGCCCATCGTGTTCCGGGAGGCCAGGGTAAGCCTGGCGCCCCGCCAAGGCCTATTGTTGCGAAACTCTTCCACTATAGGGATCGGGACGCTATCCTGCAGGCATCACGTGTGAAGGGCCCGGTGGCCTTTGAGAATGCCACGGTGAACTTTTATCCAGACTTTTCTCAACTGGTGCAGAAACAGCGTATGGGCTTCCGTGGAGCCAAGAAGCGTCTCCGGGACATGGGACTGCGCTACGCTATGCTTTTTCCGACCAGGCTGTGAGTTGAGTACAATGAACAAACCTTTTTCTTTGATCGGCCTGATTCTGTGAATGACTGGCTGGACTCCCTGCCGGACCGACCTCCTGCGGCTGAGTCCGCCGCCCACCCGGGTGGTGCTGAGGGTGGTGTAGAGAGCTGAACTGTTTGTTTATGCCCGGGTCCTCGTGTAAAGTAACTTCTTCTAGGATTCTATGCCTAAGTGCCTCTGCTGTCTGAGTGTTTTCTTTGTTATTTTTCTTGTTGGGGTGGCGGGTGGGTCAGAGCCTTTCCTCCTCCGGGGTCTTTTTGTAGAATGGGGGTTCTTGGGCGACAGGCACACTGCATGTTGGGGTGGCTTTTTAGCTTCTTGCAGGGGTGCAGGGTGTTTCCTCGATTGTTGGGGGGTGGGTGGATGGGAAGTTTGATGTTTGTGTGTTGTGTTCTCAAGGCGATTCTATCTTGCTAATGATGTTTTTGATGTCATGCTCATTGGAGGGGGGTTGCGGCGTTACTATATGGGATGGGGGTAGCGGGTTGAGGTTTATTTCGTGGAATGTTAATGGTCTGGGGGATCGTATTAAGCGGGGTGTAGTGTTGCGATGTATACGACGTTTGTCTCCAGATATTGTTTTTCTGCAGGAGACTCACTTGGTAGGCAATACATGTCGTGCAATGAATAGGTGGGGCTATCGCCTCGCCGCACATTCGGGGTTTACCACTGGTTCCAGGGGGGTGGGTATCCTGGTTCGGGCTTCCCTCCCCCTAGCTATTGATGATGTGATCCTTGATGATCGGGGGCGGTACGCCGTCCTCGTGGGTCGCTATGAGGGTCGAACCCTTTCCTTGTTTGCCGTTTATGTGCCCCCCGGTCTACAGACCTCTACCTTTTCCGATTTGGGCCGTGTGTTGTTGAACCTCCCTGATAGTACTCTCTTCATAGCAGGTGACTTTAATTCTGTGCTCTCCGGTCTACATGATCGTCACCCCCCTAGGGACACCCCTTTGGCCCAACAGTGGCTGGGTGGGTTTCTGGATACGTTCGGCTTGGTGGATTGCTGGAGACTTATGCATCCTACTCAGCTTCAATACACTTTCCACTCTGGGGCCCATGGGAGTCTGTCTAGACTGGATTATTTCCTGATGCCTGCGGCGCAGTCACCAGCGGTTCGTGAGATTAGGCACCTTCCCCGGGGCATCTCTGATCATTCCCCGCTCTGGCTTTGTTTTGAGGTGGGGGTGGAGGCGGAGGGCCGGGTGGCTCCTATCAACCCATGGTACCTCACCTCCCCCGAGACCCGCAATCTCTTGATTAAGTCTTTGGACAATTATTTTTTGGACAACGAGGGTTCCGTCTCCTCTGCTGTATCCCTGTGGGAGTCCTTTAAGACAGTGATTCGCGGGCAGGCCCTTTCCCTTATTGCCGAATCCAAGAAGGCGAGGAATCGGGAGGTGGTAGGCCTTGAGAGGGAGATTGCCGAGATAGAGGCTGACCTAGAATCGAACGTTACATCTGATAAACTCCACGCCCTGGGTCTGAAACAATTTGCTTATAAGTCTTTGGTCACAGATGCGGCTAAACTGATGTTTCGGGAGCAACAGGGTCGTTTGTATGATGTGGGGGACAAAGCGGGTAAACTACTGGCATGGTTGGATAAGACGGAGAGGGCGAATCGTGTGGTGCCTGTGATTCAGACTTCGAGTGGCGTGGGAGTGACAGACCCGGTTGAAATAGTTGAATGTTTTGCGGATTATTTTCGTGCGGTTTATACCCCTGTGTCTGAACGGGATGTTGATGACTCTCGCCTTTTGTTGCGTGATATAGCTCTGCCCAGTGTCTCCGATTTAGACCGAGTCTCTTTGGAGTCCCCTTTTACTACGGACGAGATAGCAACGGCCATTCGCTCACTCCGTTCGGGCAAGGCTTTGGGCCCGAATGGATTGCCAATTGAATTGTACAAGCTACGTCCTGACGGGGTGGCGCCCTATCTTCGTGCCATGTTTTTGGAATCCCGCGAACGGGGTATTCTCCCATATGATCAGCGTTTGGCTACGATAGTTGTTATTCCCAAGGAAGGTAAACCTCGGGACCTTTGTTCGTCTTACAGGCCCATTTCCCTTTTGAATGTTGAACCCAAGGTCCTGGCTAAGCTCCTGGCAACCCGCCTCTTGACGGTCATTAGTGGCTTGGTTCATCCGGATCAGTCCGGATTCATCCCACATCGCAACACGGCTCTTAATCTACGCCGTCTCCACGGAGCTGTGGCGAGGGCGGGGCTTCTGACGGAGCCGGCCATTTTGGCTTCGCTGGACGCCTCGATGGCCTTTGACACGGTAGAGTGGCCCTATCTTTGGGCAGCTCTTGAGAAATTCGGTTTTGGGCCTGAGTTTATTGGTTGGGTGAAGTTGTTATACGCCAAACCCTTGGCACAGGTAGTAGTAAACGGTATAGTTTCTGTCCCCTTCTGTCTTGGTAGGGGGACCCGTCAGGGGTGCCCCCTGTCTCCGTTGCTTTTCGCGCTTGCTCTGGAACCGTTGGCTGCGTGGCTTCGATGGGAACCTTCACTCAAAGGGATCCGTTGGTCACCGGATTTTGAAGACCGCGTCTCGCTTTACGCGGATGACATTCTTCTGTATCTTACCTCCCCGCGTAAATCTTTAAATGTATTATTCGACATTCTTACTTCGTTTGGTGCTAACTCGGGTCTGGTTATTAATTGGGCTAAGTCCTGTGTATATGTTCTCTCGGGTGTTCTGCCCCCATTACCGAACAGATTTCCTATCCAGGTTGTCCACTCTGGCTTCAAGTATTTGGGGATTTTTATCACGCTGGACTCCTCACTCCGGTTCGAGCGTAACCTCCTTCCCCCGCTTCTTAGACTGCGACTGGATGTGGCCCGTTGGCGTAAGCTACCCCGGTCTCCTCTGGGCAGGGCGGCCCTTTTTAAAATGATGTCTTTGCCGCGATTCCTATACGCGCTTCAAAATTCTTATGACGACATTCCCGCTACCTATTTCCGGGAGATCGAGAGTCTTCAAAGGCAACTGATCTGGGACGGGCGTCCACGTATCGCCCTTGCGAAACTTACTATCCCTTGGTATGACGGGGGCATGGCGCTCCCCGATATCAAGAGATATTATTGGGCTGCCCAGCTGTCTGCCATTAACCACGCAATGTATTCCCCGGGTCGAGATCCGGCCTTTGAGATGGATAGACTCCAGCTGCCGGGAGGGGATTTTAATAGAGCGCTTTATTCCAGATCGGCCGGGCGCCATCTTGTGGGCCCGTCCAGGATCGCAGTCAATGTGTGGCGCGCCGCGAATGTGAGTCTGGGATGGGAGAACCGACTGACAATGGCGACCCCGCTTTATGCTTCTGAACGTTTGGGGTGTCTCTGGTCTACTAAGGGCTTTGACCGCTGGGATATGATTGGGATATGTAAAGTGGGTGACGTCTGTTTGCAGGGTAGAGTGAAGTCTTTCCAGGCCCTTAAGGCAGAATATGACTTGAGTGATAGAGAGTTTTTTCGGTATTTGCAGGTCCGACATGCCCTGGCCTCAGTTCTGACTCCTGATGTGACCCTGCCCGAGTCCTCTCCCCTTGAGGATCGTATACTGGATGGACACCTGCCCGATAGCACTATCTCCCTTATCTACAAGAAACTTATTAATAATCGCGCTGACTTATTGGTCCGACTTCGGGAGGTTTGGGTCGGTGACGGATTGGACTTGGATGACGAGGATTGGCAGTCGGCACTCTCTTCTCCGAAAGAGGTCGCCGTCCCCGCCCGTCTCCGTTTGGTTCAACTTAAGATCCTCCACCGGGTGTATGTAACTGGTCCGCGTCTGGTTGTGATGGGTTTTTCCCCGGATGGTTTATGTAAGCATGGTTGTGGGATGAGTGCCACATTTCTGCATATTCTTTGGGAGTGCCCGGTGGTAGCAGCCTACTGGATTGATGTGCTTGCGGTGATGACTGTTGTGACTGGTATTACCCTGCGGCCTGAGGCCCGACGATGCCTGTTGAACGTGTGGGAACCCACCGACTATTCTGTGGCCCAGACCAGATGGGCGACCTTGGGATACATGGTCGCGAAGCGGGACATTGCGCAACTTTGGGGCGCATCCAGACCTCCCGAAGTTTCGGTGTGGGAGGATAACATGGACTGGTCCATGTTCCGAGAGAAGACCGTCTATGTAGCTAGGGGCAGACCCAGGGCGTGGACGAAGATTTGGGGTCAGTGGAATGCATATCGTGGAGATATTTGTGCCCCTCCCTTGGTTGACACTCCAGATGTGACCCTATCTCCCTAGGCTGACGTTCCCGAAAATTTTTCATATGTTTTAGGATTTTCCTGCCCTCCCCGCTGGCCCCCCCCACCCCCCGGCCATGCCGAGTTTCATTGCTTTGCTTTTGTCCTCCTGATTAGTTGCTTTCCCCTCCGCCTCCTGGGCTGACTTGATTACTGTGCATTCGCCTTGGTTAGAGTTTGTTGTTTTTATGATTAATATCAAAATTGTCATGTCCTGTCCTATGCTTCGAGCAATAATTGGTACCTTCCTTGTGCCCGGCCACGGGACTGATCGTTCGCTACTTATGTTGTGCGTTGCTACTAGCGGCCAGCCCGTGTGGTTGTAGGCCCATCTTTGTAACTCTTATTTTTTGCTCAATAAAAGTTAAAAAAAAAAAAAAAAAGGCTTTCCTTGAGACAGATTGCCTACCACGCCCCACCAAGACAGATCCGCTGCAGCTTCTCTGGAGATCCTCACTGACTCCCTGAGATCTCCGTTGTGTTGATACCACTGCCTGCGGAGGCACCACTGGAGTGCCCTCATGTGCCAGCGTGCATGACCGACCAACAGAATGCAAGAAGCCATCAGACCGAGCAGACGAAGGACCTTCAGGACTGGAACAACCGCTCCATTGTAGAATAAAGGAATCATCTCCTGTATGTCGTGAATCCTTTGAGGTGGAGGGAATGCACGACATACAGTAGTGTCGAGTACCGCACCTATGAACAGGTTGCGCTGGGAGGGCACCAGGTGAGACTTGGGTACGTTTATCGAAAAACCCAACCTGTGCAACAACTGAGTTGTCTCCTGCAGATGATGGAGCACCTTCTCCGGCGACTCCGCTTTGATCAGCCAGTCGTCCAGATAGGGGAACACAGGTATCCCCGATCTCCTGAGATGCCCAGCCACCACTGCCATCACCTTGGTGAAAACTCGAGGCGCAGTAGTAAGTCCAAACGGAAGGACCGCAAACTGGTAGTGCTGCGATCCCATCGTAAAACGGAGATACTTTCTGTGCGACTTCAGAATGGGGATGTGAAAATACGCATCCTGCAAGTCGATCGACACCATCCAGTCTTCTTCCATCAGCGCTTGAAGAACCTGAGCAAGGGTGAGCATTTTGAACTTCTCCTGTTTGAGATAGAGGTTCAAAATCCTGAGATCCAGGATTGGCCGAAGCCTGCCATCCTTCTTGGGTATCAAGAAATACCGGGAGTAGCACCCTTGACCCCTCTCCTGCTCTGGAACCACCTCTATTGCACCCTTTCGGAACAGAGCCAGGACTTCTTCCTGCAGGAGCAGCAGGTGGTCCTCTGAACAATAACCTTGGCAAGGAGGGTAATTGGGAGGGAACTCCTGAAAAGGAAGTGCATACCCATTTTCCACGAGATTGAGAACCCAAAGATCTGATGTAACCGATTCCCAATCTCGTAGAAAATGAGTAAGCCGACCCCCTACTGGCCCCACATGATCCAGAATGGTGGATATAGGGCTGCTTTGCTGATGCGGGTGGGGGTTGGGTATTATTGGAGGAAGTGGAGGAAGAGGAGACTTGACGCCCACGTCCACGACCCTTCTGTCTACCTCTATAGGACTTATACAGAGGGTTCTGCTGTTGCTGCTGTTGTTGTTGGCCTTGTCTGAAGGGACGAAAAGAGGATCTACCAAAGCCTCTAAACTTTCTAGTTGTCGACCCTCTCATCTGGAGACCCAAAGATCTTGCAGTAGCACGGCTATCTTTAAACCTTTCCAAGGCGACATCCGCCTTTTTACCAAAAAGGCCAGTCCCTTCAAAAAGTAAGTCCAGCAACGTAGATTGCACATCCGCAGAGAAATCAGAGGATTTTAACCACGCGGCCCTCCTGGTCGCAATAGAAGAGCCCATAATCCTGGCAACAGAATCAACTGTGTCCATGCCACTCTGAATAACCATGCGCGCAGCAGACTGAGTGTCTGAGACCACCTCATTAAAGTTCTTTCTATCTTCCTCAGGAAGCTTAGGTGATAACTGCTTCACAGAATCCATCGATGCATGGACATACCTTCCTAAAAGGCAAGTAGCATTAGCGGATTTAAGAGCCATGCTCCCTGAAGAGAAAGTCTTCTTTGCAGACTGATCCAACTTTTTTGAGTCTTTGTCTGCTGGTACTTGAGGGAAAGAGCCTGCAGCCCTGTTAGAACATGCCGCCTGTACTACAAGACTTTCAGGAGAGGGGTGCGAAGAGAGAAACTCAGGGTCACCAGGAGCCACCCTGTAGCGCCTTGCAATAGATCTTGAAACCGCAGGAGCAGACAACGGTCTTTTCCAGATCTCTTTTATTGGATCTGATAAGGCATCAGTGAACGGCAATGTAGGTTCAACAATAGAAGAGGGAGAATGCAAAACTTCTGTAAGGATGTTGGGCTTGTACTCAACCGTGGGCAGTTTCAAGTTGAGAAGATCTGCAGCCTTCCTAATAACAACGTGATAGGGTGCCACGTCCCTAGAAGGAGCATCAGAAGCTGAAGGTAAACCCCACTCAGGAGAGAGCTCCAGACCACTAGCATCACTTAGGTCTTCAAAGTCATCATCATGATCAAGAAGCTCACCCTCTTCCACATCTGAATCTTCATCTCCCTTTTCTTCCAGAAGACGCTGAGCCCTTCGTCTCTACCACTCTATTCGAATCGAAGTCGACGGATCCGGTAACGACTCCGATGGAGCCGGATTCGACGTCGAGCGAGGAGCCAGGGCAGCCGGAGGATGAGACTCACGGACAGGTGTGGAACCTCGAACCAAACTACGAGGTCGATCCGGAGTCGGCGAAGCCGCATGCGGAGTCGAAGACCTCGGCGGTGCCGTACCGAGCCAAGGTGTAAGAGGCGCCGGCATAAAAGGCATAAATGGAGCTGGGGCGTACGACTGAGGAATGCCCAAATTGTATGATAATGGACCCATGGGACCAACAGGTGCTCCAGCGGGGTACATCGCCCTGGAATATACTCCAAACATCGCATTGAGAAAATGCGAGGGGTCCTGACCAGGACCAGGAAAGGGAGGGTACGAACCTACCGGATGCTCTAAAAGAGGTCGTTCCGACACAGGTTCATTCTGACCTTCTTGGTCCACAGGAGTCCCCATCGGAGCCGGAGTTTGAGGAACTACCTCTTCTTCCTCCTCATGTTCCGAAGAATGCAAAGATACCGGATCCGGTTCCGGAGTCGGGGAACCTCCGATGGACTGAGCAGGAGAAGGAGAAACGAAGTCCTTATGGTGTTTGTGAGACTTCTTCTTCGAATCTGAAGATTCCTTCCCCGAATGATGCTTTGAGCTGTGCTTCCTCCTCTTGTGCTTCCTCTTCGAGGAGCTCGAAGCGTGACCCGAAGCCGACTTGGATCCAGATCTTGATCTCTCTCTGGACCTCGACCTCGCTCTGGATCTCGACCCCGCTCTGGACCTCGACGCTGATCTCGACTTCGATCGAGACCATTGCTTCGACTTCGAGCGTCTCAACGTCGACCTCAAAGATCTCCCAGCATCTCTTCCCTTTACTTTCGCGAGAAGTAGTTTTGCTTCACGCTCTCGAAGCGCCTTTGGGTTCATCTTAAAACAAGATCGACAGTTCTTAACGTCGTGGTCTGAACCCAGACACCACAAACAATCGCTATGTGGGTCGGTGATTGACATCATGCGGGCACAAGACCCACATTGTTTAAATCCTGTCTTCCTCGACGACATCCTCGATGAAGAAATAAGTCGCAAAGGAGAAACAGTAACGTTTAAATAATAGTCAGATACTAAGTATCACAGAAGATCCCGAAAACCGTTAGCGTCGAAGACGCGGAAAAAAGGGAACTGACGTCATCACGCCGGTGTGGGCCTGATAAGGGGTCGGCGACGTCAGGCGGAGTCACGCGCGAGGTCGTACTCCTGTGACGTCGTCCACGTCGGCGTGCTACGAAGAAAATTTCCGAACGTTGCTGACGCAAGGGGATATTCACAAGGTGAGGAATCCACACAGCAGATGTATCTATCAGAATGGCGCTGCATTGGCAGTGCGCCCTGACATTCTGGACACAGGGCTCTTTTAGTCCCTTTTATTAGATGGGGGCTGGTATGTGATTTTATTTAGGCGCAATGTGATTATCTATGTGATGGTATTTGCCTAATGTGAGTTTTGCGCAATGTGATATGGTGCTAGGAAATATAATGCATTTAATATGAATACGCACCTTGATCTTACACCTCTGAATGTTTTTTGGCATTATGTGTTTTTGCGCTATTGAGTTATGGTCTGGCACCCCTGAATGTTTTTTTTACATCATGTGTCTTCCTTGATTTTATACCTCTGAATGTGTTGGTTGATGCATCATGTTTTTTCTTTCCTTACACCTCTGAATGTTTTATGCATCATGTGTTTTCTTTCCTTTCACCTCTGAATGTTTTATGCATCATGTGTTTACCTTTTTCCCTACACCCCTAAATGTGTTTTTGATGCATCATGTGTAATGTGTTCTTGCTTCTACCCCTAAATGTATTTTATTCTTAGGTGGTTGTGTTTTGCCTAGTATAGTTTATACTAGAGAGGTTATGTGTCCATGCGTGATCTAGGCCTATGGTTATTAGTATTGCGTAGTGTGTACCTACCTTTACCAGTAGTTACTGGTTGTGATTTATAACTGTTATTTTGTGCTACAGTGATTTTATATCCTTTATTCTAATTTCTGACAGTATTTCTATTTCTAAAAGTGTTGATTATGACAGTGGCCCATGTGGCCCTGTCTTGTACATAATCCCTTGTGAATATTGCCCGTGCCAGTTGGCACAATGTACATGTGTGATTTCTATCTGATGTGTTTTGACAATACAAAAGTTATTTTCATATAACCTTGTGTGGAGTTCCTTTTGTGGTGTGCCTAGGATGTTGTTGCTGTTGTGTGCTGGCGCAAATGCTTTACACATTGCCTCCGAGTTTAGCCTTACTGCTCGTGCCAAGCTACCAAGGGGGTGAGCAGGGGTTATCTTGGTGTGTGACTCCCTTGCCCTGACTAGAATAGTGGTTTCTGCCTGGCTTTGGCGTCAGCCTTAGCCTACCAGAAATAGCCAGTTCTAACAGGTGGCAATTCCAAGTAGCATTCAAATGGCTGGAATTCAGTATATGCATGAACGGGAGGGTCCAGAAGATCATTATGACAGTTGAAAGTCCCACAATTTGGCCTCCTGGTGGTGGACACAAGAGTACAGGGAGCTAATTGTAAAACTAAGCCCCTCTTTTTTTCTTTAATTTCTGTTAATTGACTTGATTTGAGTTCTGATTCCGTTGTATAGGACAGACTCGTTGTCTAATTGATTGAAGATGGTCTTCATGCATTTAGAACCAAGATTTGTGTTGTATGTGTAATATATGTGTTTTCTGTTGTCAATGTAATGTGGTAATTTGATTAATGTTATCCCTGTACCCCAATTTTTTTGTTTTTGGAATATAAAATCAATTGTTCTTTGATACACCTGGCTGTTGAAATTGATTTTCTTACTGCTTCTTTTTTAACATTTTGTTTTTAAGTTAATGTAATGAGTGTTATTAGATGTCACATTATCTAAGACAAAGTTATCTTGAATCACAGTGTTTTCAATGAATCCCTTGTACTCACATTTACCTTCTAACTTTCTAAAAGTATAATTTTCAAAATTGTAATAAAAAATCTGACTTTACCATAAAAGAGGATTTTTCATTACAACTTCATAGATTCCAAACATGAACCAGGTACCTAGTCCCAATCAAACGTTAGCCCTTATTACTTATTAAATGTAATAAGGCAACTCAGCATTATCTTATGGGACAGGTAGGTATCACAGTACTGAAAAACAAATTTAGGAGTTTTTTACTACCAGGACATGAGAAATCTAAAAGTAAATCTCCAACCATTTACTTACAATGCACCCTGCCCTAAGGGTTACCTAGGGCCTACATTAGAGGTGACATATATGCAATACAATTGTAGTCTAAGGCTTGGCAAATGGGTTTATATTTCAGGAGTCTAATTTAAGTTAAGTTGGTGGCATAATAAGTGCTGCCACCCACCAATAACATCTCATTTACAGGCCCTGGGCATATAGTATACCACTCTACAAGGGATTATAAGTAAATTAAAAAAGCCTCTCAGGTGTAAGCCAATCAAACCACGTTTAGGGGAGTGAGCACAAGCACTTTAGCACTGGTTAGCAGGGCCCAAAAAACCTCATTTCAGCACAAAAATTGAGGTAAGTAGGTAACTAGTTTGGGGCAACACAACTCAAATGCTAACAGATCTAACACATGGTATTTCATGGTTGTAAAACAACATTTTATATCCTTATATCTCTGCTCAATTATAGGAAACAGGATTTTTTCATCATTTGTAGTCTGAAGTCCATAAAGAAACAAATTCATAACTGAAGGTTGGATTGTTTTCCTCAGGGAGAATTGTATTATTTTCAGTCAGCTTTCTCAAATGCTCTAAGGTTACAATGGCTGAGCAGCAAAATCCTGCCCTGCATCAGGAGCAGGTGTATGAATGGAAGAAGCAGAGGATGGTGCAAGAGAAAGAGGAGGTAGAGTGTCGCAAAAAACAAAAGGATTCTGTTGTGTGGCAGTTTTTCTCGCCACATGGAGTAAAAAAAGTTACAAACTAAACTGGTCACCAGCAACCTTTTACCAGAAGGTTATTTCGCATGGCAACCAATCGAAGTTTGGGGGGATGGGTATGCTAAAGCTCCTGGGGGTCAACCGCTCTCGAAGGTTGGTGTGGCTCAAAAGAAGGCAGCAGAAGGAGTTGCTGGAGGCCGTTGTAGTAAAATCTGCAGCGACAGGACCTCCATCACCATTTACTCAACATTCTCTAATCTGTCCTTCTTTTTTATTGTTTGTTGGTCATGTTGAATTGTAGGGAAAAACACAAAAAACCTGAAAAAAGTGAAAAGCAAAAAAAAGATGAAAAAAAGTTATTTTTCATTAATAACCAAATATTTCCAGTAATAGAGATCTTGTGCTAATAATAACAATATCTATTTTCATATCAGAAATTCAAGATTGTAACTAATATTTTTTCTAACAGGTAAGTATATGCTAAGTTAAACATGTGTATTATCTTGGCTACATACTAACTTTATAATGCAGTAGTACAGTGAAATCTGATTGTATGTAAAGTGGAGTACACTGTTGTAGAGTGCAGTAGAGTTCTATAAAGTGGAGGAGAGTGTTGTTTAGTGGAGTGTCATACAGTAGAGTGTCGTATAGCACAGTGTCGTAGAGTGGAGATTTGTCTTGTGGATTCTTGTCAAGTGGAGCATTGTAGAGCCGACTATTGAGTGTATTATTCTACACTGACATAGTCAGTACAGTGTCCTACAGAGGCATATATTGTAGTAGCATGTTAAGTGTCTTAGAGTGGAGGGGCATAGTGTAGACTGTTGTACTTGTACAGTAGAGTGGTGTGTTTTAAATTGTCTTACAGTAGAGGGTCATAAAGTGGCATACAGTGGAGTGGCATGTCATAGAATCGAGTGGTGTGTCATAAAGTACAGTGGTAAGAAAACTTGCCGGGAGTAGGTCTACAACACAATTTTTTCTCCCAAGCGCTCATCAACTTAACATTGGCGTGACGCTTGAGAGGAAAAACTCCTCTCTGTATCACTTTGCGGAGTTTTGTGGAACTGGTAAAACATTACGAACTCTGCCGGTGGAGCAGAATTCTTTGCCCACCCCAAATTGAGAGTACAACTTTTGAATCATCAAAATTTGATATTTACCATTGATAAATTAAGTGTTGAGCTAAGGTCTGATTTGCAAACGTTTTTCACAACTTTACTTATTACATTTTTTATGGAATTGGTTTTCAATCAGGCATTGGTACATATACACATCTTTCAAATTATGTAACAGTGGAGCTTGAATGTAGACAACAAAAGTGTTCATGATCCCAGGAGTAATGTAGACCAAAGAAATCAGAATTCAGGTGAGCCTTGGTAGCAATTATTTCCAGAACAGCCATGCAGAATTCTTGAGCATCTTGCTGTTCATTAAGAGAAAACTGAATAGCACCTCTACACATATCTACTATATCTCTTTTGCCACTTGTAGAGTGGCATATATATTTGTCTGTCAATACTGCCAAATAAAATGTTTCTTTGGACCCTCACAAGCACTGTGTTAGAATGAATCACAAAATGTCAATAAAGTTTCCCCTTTGGGTGAACTTTTAAGTAAACCACAGTTTACCACTAGGTATACTTCAAATACACACAATCACATAAACTAGGAGCAGATAATGATCAACATGAAACAGTCATACAAAGCATGTACATTTTATTTTGGTAAATTTTTAAAACAAGAAGTTAAAAACATTCTTAACACATCAAATTATCATGTTACACAACAAAACAAGGGACAACACAAATAGGAAAATGATTCCAATTAAAAAATGAGTATGAAATCACTAGATCGAGTAAATTGAAAATTCCTGCTCCAAATTATACACTTGATTTCATAGTTACAGGAGTATCATTCCATAGTGGCTTAGTGTTTCTCCACCCAAACAATTGCATCGACGCGTTTCGGTTAAGGTATATTAATGTTTACAGCCAAAAACCTTCTTCAGGATTAAAATGATAATGTCCCAATAATATACAATCTGAAATAAAAATACACAATATAAGATATACATTGACATATTTGAGTGCGACTAATTGCTAACTTGCCCCTAATATCATTTAGCATCTATGGATTATTATGTGACAAAAGTTTTTGCCTATGTGACAGCTTTTATCTTCAGTAAAGAATGATTTTTATTCTCTTTACAAATGTTTGTAATGATAGTTGTATGTATGTAGGAGCAGTATTGTATTACATGTTGAATGTTTGTAATTTTTCAGTCAAGCAATGTATATCTTATATTGTGTCTATTTGTGTTGTCCCTTGTTTTGTTGTGTAACATGATAATTTGATGTGTTAAGAATGTTTTTAACATCTTGTTTTTAAAATTTACCAAAATAAAATGTACATGCTTTGTATGACTGTTTCCTGTTGATCATTATCTGCTCCTAGTTTATGTGATTGTGTGTATTTGAAGTATACCTAGTGGTAAACTGTGGTTTACTTAAAAGTTCACCCAAAGGGGAAACTTTATTGACATTTTGTCTTCCGGTACCCTACCCCTTTGGGTTTATCAGGGTCCCTCTCTTTAGTTTTAGAATGAATCACAAACAATAAGCAAACTTAAACCTCTGTAATCATAATTTTCAATCAATGTGAAAATTTTATCTTTTTGAATACATATAGTCCATCTTGTTAAGACACAAATGCTATTTTTGGTTCTAACACACAGATATCTCCTGCAGTCTATAAGTTCATATAGCAACTCACCTTTACTATAACATCATGCTATTGAATTAGCAAAATATTGCATATCTGCTTGTTGTGTAGGCAGTGGACCTTCATGTCATTTTACACGTGTTTATGTCTGTTTTTACTTCCAGTTACAATCATCAGCCCCTGAAGAAGGGAGTGCTTTCCGAAATGCATTGGGCCATTAAATTTTGCAAATGATTGTATCCACAACAATCTTTGATGTATTGTATGGAGTAATATGATTTATCTACATTAAGATGTTGACATAAGCAAAATTGTAGACTGCAGGAGTGGTCTGTGTGTTAGAATAAAAAATAGCATTTGTGTCTTAACAAGATGGACTATATGTTTTCAAAAAGATAAAACTTTCACGTTGAGTGACAATTATGATTGCAGAGGTTTAAGTTTGATTACTGTTTGTGATACATTCTAATGCAGTGCTCGTGGGGGCCAAAGAAACATTATATTTGGCAATATTAACAGTACCAGCTTGTGTAGGTTGGACAACATACACACTGACTTAGGCAAGCACTTGTTTCTTTTCAAAAACTAAAATAGACAGAGCAACAAAAAGTGCACGATAACTCAAAAACGTTATATATGTATATAGTTATATGTCTGCCAGAATTTGTTGATGAAGATCTATAAAGGTTTTGCAGAAAGGCTGATGTACATGCTGGTGTATTATTTGTTTCACCGACAGTAGGTAGAAAAGAAGATTAACAATAACATCGCTGTAACTATTTAGGCAGTTTTGATTTTGAAACTGATGTCCTGTCATTTCTGTGTGTTTTGTTTTCTGGGTGTTTTTAAGGTTGTTCTACTGCTTCTTTGTGCTTGTAATTTGTTTCAAATTTTCCTTTAAAACACATTTTAGACTTTAACAAAATGGAATATTGATCAAGGTGAGGAGTGTATCTGCTTCTCAAACAATTGTATTCTATGACACAGCTACTTTCTGCATTAATTCTAGTGTCATTGGTAATATACAGTCCTGTAAGCTTTTTAACATGAGCCAGAGCAGGGTAAGCCATTAACTCTTTGAATACTATAGAGCCAATGTTAATCAGTGTATTATCTAATCTTAGTCTTTGGGATTTGTGTATTGTTGTTGCATAAACCAAATTAAGAGTGAACTGTTCTCCATGAATTTATAAAGCTTTCACAAGTGAAAATCTTTCTCCACACCGGGAGATCTGTTTTTGCTCTTCTACGTGTACATTTCGATGTAAAATTAATGACATAGCTGTAAATCTTTCTCCAATTCTGCTGTATGTCAAAATGATTTTTTCATCTTCTTTAATTTCTTTAATAGATTTTTACTTATAGGTATGTTTACTTCATGATTCTCCACTTTATCTTTGCAAGAAAGACGTACAAGGGTTCCCTTTTCCAGATGTAAAATTTCTGAGTTTGATTGATCACATGCTTCAACAGTTTGCATTAAACAAACAAAGCATTATTAATTCTGTAAGAAGGTAATGCATAACTTCAGTAGGTGAATAAAAGTTAGAAAATAATGTATCTGTATGTCTTGTCCTTAGCGTCCTTGTTGCTTTGTTTGTTACAATTCCAGGGCAAACATCTTGGCATATTCTTCATTAAATTTTGTGTTAATTCTGCATATGTGAAATGCAACTAAATTATGACATTACCTCTACTTCCTAAAAAATTGCGAGTTTGGTCCTGCAAAGGTTTATTGAAAATCCTTTGACATTTTACAGGTGTAAGTAGTTACAAGTTTCCATATACAATTACATGTTTCTTTCCAAACAGCACATCATATGTTCTAAGTACCTCCTGCATACTTAAAATAAAAAAATGGCAACACCAAGTATGAAACCTTGCTCGCTTCATCTATGATAAACATTTTTTATTTTTTAAGAACTCTACATAGTTCTTGGCATGTATCTGTATTGTATCTGGATTTATTTTAAGCACTTCACTTTTTTACCATGCTCTACAGGTAGAATGAGTAGACAAATAAAGGTAATCCCTTCGATGTTAGGTGCTGCTACACCAGTAAGAGTGTTAACTGCACAAGATACATTTACAGGAGTACCTTTATGGACATAAGCAATAATTACTTTAATAAGACAGCTTTTCAGAGTTCCTGCTTAGCTACTCACATATTGTAAAGTAGGTTAATAAGTACTACATTCACAAATTCCAATTTCATGTTGCAGTCTGTGACCTATTGAGTGTTTTATGCATTTGTAGACTATATAATTGAAATACTAAGTAATCTAAATTATGTACATGCTTTTTCAACCTGTCCATTACAAGTTGAATCTCATCTATGTCAACCACAGTTTTGGAATCAATAATTGCCTGTACAAGTGGGTCACCAGTCCTGAAAGTGGAAGTATTTTCAGTAGATGTAGGAATGCATTAATATTGTTCTCAATCAACATTTGTAAGTAAGTCTGAAATTGAGGCAATGCAATGTCATTTATATAATCATTAAAAGCATCTACATACATTCAAATGGACTATAATGTATACCTCTTTGTGCCATGGTGTAAATAGTTGAAGAAGTGCTAATTTGTAGAATTCTTTCCTTTTTTCTTGTGTCACAACTTAGTTACTGATGATTAGTAAGAGTAGCTTTAGAATGGCCTATTAAACAACCATCCATCCCTTGAACTTAGAATTTTCCAGCGTTTGTCTTTTTTATTTGCAACAAATTGTATCCATGTTTGCATCTCACATACGTAGAATTAAAAGGTTGTAGCTGTTGATCTGTTGTGATGTTTGTGATCTTTTGAGATTGTGAGTGTTTCTCTGTGATTTGCTAGTAACAGCATGACTTACAAATGATATTACATTGTTGACTCTTCCTTTCTGTAGAATTGGTCTTGGGAATCCAAAGCAACATTTCAAGTAATATTTAG
This sequence comes from Lissotriton helveticus, assembly GCF_964261635.1. Lineage (NCBI taxonomy): Eukaryota > Metazoa > Chordata > Amphibia > Caudata > Salamandridae > Lissotriton > Lissotriton helveticus. The sequence goes on along the minus strand of NC_136068.1, from coordinate 477,301,230 downwards.
ATTTGCTCCAATACTGTCTTAAGCAGTATTTATCAAACATATATGATTGAAACTATAGAACTTGCTCATATTGTTTCTTGTTCTGATCTTTGTGATGTCACAAGGGACAAAAGTTCAATAAAATGTTGGTTTGATTAATCAGAGTTCTTTGATCCCAAGACTCATGTGGAGTCAAATGGAGAAGTGTGGCTCACTGGTTAGAGGAGGCAGACCTGGAAGCAGAGGTCAGCCCGGGACCAGGGTTCAATTCCTGGCTCGGCGGGGTCTTGAGTCCTAAAATGTCCATGGACTCGACAATTCTCGCTCCGGTGCCTACTCGATTCACGGGTTCACACTCTGCGACTCTGGGCAATAGCTTGCTTAATCTCCACAGCGGCCCCTCGTGGCGGGATGCCTGGCTTTCACCTTGCGGATACCCTGCCGGGGTTATCTCACAGGGGAATACCAGGACGGGTTCCCTAAGCAAGCGCTTAGAAACCGCTCGGTGATTTGCGCTATATAAATTCCTGTACATTTACATGTGCGTCTCTTGCTTGAAATTCTTTTAATCAAAAGTAATCAAATACTTCTCCAACAGGGTTTTTCTTTTTTTGTAGTGAAGTATACTTGTAATTTGTCATTTAAATATCTGCAAACATTGGCAGGAACGAAGGAACACATTGTAGTCTGTGTTTTGCAGTTATTGTCTAGAATATTAACATTTAGTTCAATAACAAACCGTCCATCTGTACTCAGCACAGCTTAACGTAATAAACCAAGTTGGTGTCCTCAATTTCTGAGCATGTATTTCAGCTCTACATGTCTTTAAAATCAATATTCATTTTATCTCTTGTTGAAATTTCTTGGTGTTGATCAAGTTATACTCTAGATTCATATTTCACGTGGATCATTTTAACAAAATCCTGTGCTTTATATTAGTAAAGCAAGATCCACTTCGCATAACATGTGTAACAGCACAAGAAGTGACATAAGGAGCACTTTCATATAGATTGTATAAAATAAAAGAAATAGCTTGGATCTTCTGAATGTAATCTCATTGAGCAGGACTCACAAGCAGAAATTTGGAGTGGACGTTCATCATATTGTCCACATTCTCCAGTGGGGAATAAATGTGGCTAACATCTTACTTTTAATGTTTTTTCTCAGACACATAAAGGCTTTCCTTTAGCTTCCATCATCTGATACAGTTCTAAAGAACAAGTTGCTTAACTTCAGTAATTCCTTATCTGGTAGAGACTCTATCTAGCTGCAGATTTCTTACCATAGAATATTCCCTTGGCATCAGACTGGATCAGGAAATTTGTACTAAGCAGTACCTCTGCGTGCTGGTAGATGGCGTAGCTCACCTCCACGTGGGATTGTTGGTGTCGCCCATGCCAGAAGTGGCATGTGCGCTGCCTATATTGGTGACACCCCAGCACTCTGTTGTCAGTTTCATTTTGTGACTTTCATTGCCAGAAGCACTGAACTACAAAGAAAACTGAGCATGTGTGCATTAAGCTAGGGCCCTTAAAGAGGAAACAACCCTAATTCTAAAATCCATTGCTGAGCAGGGAGAATGGGTGGGTTGGTAAGGAACCTGTTGCTAGATAGAGTCTCTACCAGATAAGCTGCTACTAAAGGTAATTAACTTGTTCATCTGATAGAGACTTCTAGCTGCATATGCCTTACCTTTGAATAGATACCCATGCAATACCTCCCGGGAGGAGGAGCTGTAATACGGATTAGAATAGAAAGCCTTCATGGAATCTTGCTTTAATCTTGTATGGCTCAGAAGGGAATGGGGCTGTGTGTATAGCATTTATTCTATTGCGTAGGTAGGATGTGATGAGACCTGTGCCCTCTATTCCGGCTTTCTCAACAACTGTGTTCCGGTCCACTGTGTTTCTAAGATCATACACAATAGAGATGATTCAGTGCCTCTTCCTGGGCAAAAACCTGTTTGGAAGTCAGAAAGTATTGAATTGTTGTCAATGATTTGTGATATTTGGACAAAAGCAGTTTTTTCGATAGGTTTGGCCAGAAATGACTCGTCTGTTTACTCAAGATCTGTAGTTGTTGCGGTCTTGATTGTCCAGGTGAGTTTTTTTTTTTAAAGGGGGCTTATGTGTGCCTTTTCAAGCCTTCTTGGAAAACTCCTGTCATTAAAGAGTTGTTGATGCGTGTTCTTACTGGGATGTCCACTGAAATTGATATCTGATAGAGACTACTAGCTGCAGATTCCTTACCTTTGAATTTCTCAGGCATCTGGCTGGATCCAGAAACATTTGCTCAAGCAGTAACCCTTGCGCGCGCCATCGGGTGGTCCATTTGGCTCTTCGTGATGTTGTTGCCATCGGTTTTGACACTGCCGTCACCTATATAGGCGCCACCTATGCGCGCAGACGCCAGTTCTTTTCTTTCTGTACCAGTTGTAGGAGAGTATGGTCTGCTTCCTATGGTTACCCCCACTTTTTGCTGTGATTCTCTGGTTTTTCGACTTTAGTGTGGCTGTGGACCTGCTAATCGGGCCCACAGCCCAGCTGTTCTCTCTCTAAATTGATACCATATACTTTAGGTACATACCAGATTGGTTACTTGGTCACCCTTGTGAGCCCCTGTATAGTGTACCATGGGTACACAGGGCATAGGTGCACCCTAGGCCTACCAGGGGCTGCAGCATGTATTGTGCCACCCCTGGTTAGCCTTCTAAACTGACACCACAGGTTTGTACTTACAGCCTGGGTAAGGTGGTGTAATCGCCCCTTACTTAGATATAGTATACCTATATCTATATACCTATATAGACACATATTGACATTTAAGCCACTCCTATGGCAGACCTCAACAATCCTGGTGGTAGAGTGCTTAGTTTTATGTGAGAGGGTGCCCTAGCATGAGCTGAGCCCCTCTGCAGCTTTCGGAACCATCTCCTTATAGCTCTTCTATGATATAGCCATACCATATACTCTTAAGTGCATTATAATCCTCGCGGTTAATACTAACTTTGGTTTGGCTTTATCAAAACATGTCATGTAAGGTGTCAAACACTTTGGAATAATACCCCCCCCCTGCCAGGTTTGGCAGCGGGGTAGCATTCAACCCTTCTAGAGGGAGAAGACATGAAGTTACTGGTTTACCCGGTTAAAGTTAAACAGAGCCTCAGCATCACAAATAGGATGCTGCTGCCAAAGACACGAGTCTGCCCTCCTGCTGCTGGAGGAACCTCCGGCAGGGGAGGCCTGGACAATAGGTTTCCTGTCCAGGGAGGTGCTGGCACCTCCCCAGACAGGCTCTTATTGTATTGGGGAAGGGAGGGCTGCATTCAGTGAATGCTTTCCATACACTACCTGGGGCACACAAGGTGCTCCATGCATTTTCCAGTTCAAACCGGTTGCTGGGGCACTCAGCCCCAGCTCTAGTGCAAAACTGGACAAAGGGGAAGGGGTGCAACCACCCCACCCAGGTCCACCCATAGGAGAGACCTTAAATGTAGTCCAGCCCCTAAACTTAGTATAAGTATAGGAACCCAGTCCCTAGGACTGTAGATTACCCTGGACGAAACTCTGAAACATAAATCCTGGACCTTCAACATTCCATTTCGACTCGAAGATGGAAGACATCTCCCTTGTGGTAAAGGAGTGACCACCCTGTTCAAAAAGGCACCAACAGCATCTTTGCCGGTCTGCATTTTCGAGGCTCCTGCCGGACCCTGAAGAATCTGTGACACAGGACAAAAACTTCCAGACATTTCTGACCCCGCCCTTCGCTCCCAGCAAAGCTGAGACCTGTGGCGGACACAAGAGATGTGAGATCGGAACTCCTGGAAATCCTGCATTTTGCTACCTGCACCAACTTCCCGAGATATCTTGAAGTTGTGCATTGGGGTGCTTGAAGCCCCAGCCCCAAGCACCTCTTGCACTGAAGATCAGAGGCCCGCACTTCACGAGTGTCCCGTGGGCCCGTTTTGTGCATTTCAGCTTGACGCGTCTTTGTGGTTCCTAGTCTGTTGGCTAGTTAGCCCCCAAGAAGACCAACCTTTAATTTAGCTTGCTTTCCTGGTTGCTCCAGGGTTGCTGCAACTTCTCTGCAAAGGAAAAGTTTCACAGACCTTGCTGGTCTGCACCGAAGCCAATCTCAACATCCTGCGTGGGTTGTGTTTGCCAAGGCTTGTTGGGTCCAATCCGGACCCGACAACGCAGTCAACTAGATCCTTTGTGGCACAGCTCGAATCCAGCACCTGGTTGTCGTCAACACCTCCTGGACCTCGTGGCTGAAGAGACAAACTTCACCATTTTACCTGAAATCACCACACATCTGGTGGCATTTTCCTATCGCCGCCCTGGTCACTGGCTAGTGGCCCAGACTCTGTCTCTTCTGCTTTCAGGTTCTTCACATCTCTGAGCCACCCTTGGATCCACTTGGACACTTTTCCTCTGGTCGCCTGCAGCACTTCTTCGCAGCTCTCCATTGGAATCGACGGCGAAACCCGACACGAAAAGACACCTATGCACCTGGCTTCCCTGAGTGAGGTAACACGAGTACTCCGGTGCTCCCATGGGTATTGACTCTCCAAGTGTCCTAGCCTATAAAAGGGTTCCAGTGTAGTTCACCTCCTTGTACCCTTAATCTTTAAAATTGTAACTTGTTTGTTCCCTATTGAAAGTCAATGGTAACCTGCAGCTGTGTTTAGACACTGCACGCGTCTCCCGTGGGCCTCCTACATCCTAACCTTTGGTTGTTCTGAGTAGCCCCAGTGATTCCACAGACCCCAGGCCTGCTTTCTAACTCTCACGTGTTTCTTATACCACTATTTTAGTATATGGTTTGTGAGGCCCCTAGGGCAAAACGTATATTGTGCAACTTACGTATGCTAATTAAGTTCCTTGTATTGTACTTTTACCTCTGACCTCATAAAGAGTGCAGAGGGTTTGTGTTTAGAATAAATACATATATATTTGATATATACCTTGTGTGGTGTGCTTTCATTTGGTACTCAAGAGATTATAAATGGTAAAACGAATTGCTTAACTCGTCTCCAAGTCTTAGCCTGAAGGCTGCTCTCCACAGCTACCACTAGGATAGCTTTCTATAAGGTTGACTTTATAACCTACCATCAATAAGGGTCGATTAGACTGGTGCAAGGTGGCCACTAGAATAGTGGACCTCATATACCAGGCCAACTTCTCACACCAGTTATGCGGCGATCCATAGAAGAGCTACCTCTCTGTCACATTTTGACAGGATCTTTTTTGACTTTCGTCAACTTTATCATTTTTTATTAATGTGTGAGCATCTTCGATGAAGACAGGGTTTAAAATGTGTGGTGTCTGTCATCGCATGATGTTGGTAACTGACCCCCACATCGTCTGCCTCTGGTGTCTCGAGCATGACCAAGACTGGAAATCGTTCTCTGACTGTCGGGCTATGACTCCGAAGGCCTTAAGGGAGCAGGCTATGAAACCCCTTGCGCCCGGCAGTCAACACCATCCAGCGAGACTCCCCGGAGGTTCCGGTCTCATTTGAAGAGGAGGTCAAAGCCCCTTCCCGAGCCCTAAGTCCCACTCAAATTAGTCGGGACATTTGGAGAAGAAGCATCAGAAAATAAAATGAAGTCCAAGGGGACTTAGTCTTTTCCTTGATTGTCATCCATTGACGAATGAGGTAAGGAGCACTGAGGCTCTAGGCCGCTGAACCGTGCTTAGAGCCTCAGTGCTCCTTACCTCATTCGTCTGCGGATCCAGAGCCAGGGTCGACTTTGCGCCTCCCTCCCTTTCCGGGAGCCGGAGTGCCCCTTGCTCAAATTAAAGATTTTTACAAGGCCATGCGCCTCTTGTTTGAGCGGGTTGACCCCTCCTGCTCCACAGGGTCGGAACTGACCCCATCGTGTTTAACACCGTCGGCTCCAGCCACAGTGCCGGTGGGGTCTCAGGGATCCGAACCCGGATGTGGGACGGTGCATGTCATGCCATCGCAACCTTCCCTGGCGTTGGATTCCAAAGTCCGTTCCTTCGGGGTTGCAGGTGCCCATCAGCGGTTCCATCTCCATCCTCATCCCTAACGACATGGAGTCTGAATGGCTTCCATTGAAGTAGATTTTTACGTCCATAGAACCCAGGGGTTCTATGTTGTCACCTGAAACTTTTGATGATGTTTTAGGCATGGGAGAGGATTGGGAGGGGTCTAAGGACCCTTTAGAACACCAGGATGTTTCTGCCGAACAGATGGACTGGTATGGGGAACTAGTGGAGGCCAGTGGACTGGACTCTTCCCCAGATACTGGCATGCTCTCCCTGCCAACTGTGGCTATGGAGGAGGTGGCATCTTATGCCATGGTGGTCAAAAGAGCAGCCAAAGTCCTCAGAGTGTATTTCTCTCTATGCAGGTCAGGACTAATCTCCTGACCGAAGTGATTCAGCCTGGGACTTCCACCTCTGATCACCTTTTGGCTTTCAATGAGGCACTTACTTCTAGGCATGTGCTCTAAGCCTAGCACAAGGGCTCCAGTGAATAGGACTGTTGCATTCCGCCATTGCCCAGCTCTGGGCGACCCATAGTTCCTCAGCCAATACCCCACCACTGAAAGCTTAGTGGTGCATGCTTCTACCTCCCTTGAGGCGTTGCCTTCTACCCCTAAGGATAGGGGATTCAAGAGGCTGGAATCACTTTGAAAGAAGATGTTTTCTTCCTCCAGCCTGGCATTGCAGTTGGTGGATATCGTATGCTTACTGGGATATTTCTCCCACTTCCTTTGGGAGACAGTTGCGCAAGTGCTGCCACAAGTCCCAAAATAAGCCTCGGCTTTGCTCTCTCAGGCGGTTAAGGACAGGAGAGATGCAGAAATATCCATCATAAGGTGTGGCCTTAACATGACTGATTTTCTGGGCAGAGCGATTTCATCGACAGTCGCCTTGCAGGGTCACACTTGGCTTATAACTAGTCCTGGGCAAAGCACTACGCTACGCTCGCGTAGCACGTAGCACAGTGCAAACACGCGTAGCGTAGCATAGTGCAGCGGTCAATTTTTGCTTGCTCGCGGTCCTCAACGTCAAGTTGGCGACCGCGACCAAGCAAAATGACATCCTGGCTAGACTTTTTCCTCGTTCATCAAGTTGCCGATCGCGAGCTTGGAAAATAAACCTCCCTGCGAGATTCTCAACGCGGGGAGGTCAGGTTTCTCATTGCGAGTGGTCGCGTATGCTCGCGACCGCTCGCGATGAGAAACTACCAGTTCGCGTTGAGAAAGCTGCTGCTCGAGAAAAAATCTCCTCGAGCGGCAGAAAACTACAGCTCGCAGTGTGCAAGATACCGTTTTCAAAGATTGCATAGTGCCGGATGCTTGTCTGCACTGTGCAATCATTGAAAACGGCATCTTACACAGTGCGAACAGGGTACTACGCAGTTCGCGTAGTGCTATGCGTAGTTCGCGTAGTGCGAAGTGCACTTCGCGTAGCTACACGTAGTGCTACTTCACAAACTACACCGAGGGTTACTTATAACAACTGACTTCTAGGGCGATGTCCAGGTAAACTTGATGGACATGCCATCTGATGGGTCCATGTTTTTAGGGAGATGGCAGACTCAGCCCTAGTGCAGTTCAAAGACACTCAGGCTACGGCCAGATCCTTAGGCCTCTCTTCTACACCTCATGGCCTACACCTCATGGCCAGTTCTACACCTCTTTTGCCCCTTTCATGGCAACAGAAGGGGGTTCCAGCCACTTTAGCCCAATCCCAGCCACTGTCCTGCGCAGACTTCCCAAGTTGTGGCGGATGTGGACAATGATCCTTCCGTCCAAGGAGTGGAAGCCAGAAGTCATCGGCCACCCTGCCCTCGGCAGACGCAGCCTCTAACACTCCTAATCTGACTCTGCAAAACCACACCACTCCAGTTGGTGGGTGAAGCCATCATCTTCCCCATTGGAGGTCCATAACATCAGACAAGTGGGTCTTGCACATCATGCAGGAGGGCTATTCTCAGCCTCTCCTTTATTTTCCTCCTCCCATTGTGTTAAATCAAAAACAGCGGGCGGTGAATCACTTAAAATTGCTCTAGGAGGAAGTTATAGCTGTCCTGGCCAAGGAGCTATAGAGAGGGTCCTAGATCCAGAAGTGGTCAGTGGCTGTCATTCGCACTACTTTCTGATTCCAAAAAAGAACAAAGTGTTGCAACCTACTTTAAATCTTTGGACCGTCAATCTCTTCCTCAAGAACTAGAAGTTCAAGATGCTTACTTTAGCTCAGTTCCTGACTGCCCTGGACCAAGAAGACTGGATGGTCTCATTGGACATCCCCATCCTGCGGTTCAAGGTAGGCCACAAGCACTTTAAGTTTGCTGTGCTACCCTTCGGCCTTACCAGTGCCCCATAGCTGTTCACCAAGGTGATGGCGGTGGTCGCAGCTCAACTGCCCAGGTTAGGGGTGTCAGTCTTCTCCTACCTCGATGACTAGCTATTGAAGGTTTCATCACCCCAGGCTGTTGTCTCCCACCTTCAGACTACAGCAAATCTCCTGCATTCATGGGGATTCTCTATAAACATGTCATAGTCACACCTGACTCCTTCTCAGATGCTCCCTTTTATCAGGGATGTTCTGGACATAGTGCAGTTTCGGGCCTATCCTCCTGAGCAGCGAGTCCAGGATATTCAGTTTATGATTCCAATGTTTCAGCCGCTATCCTGGATTTCGGTGAGACTTACTCTAAGGCTGTTCAGCCTCATGGCCTCCTGCATCCTGTTGGTAAAGCATGCCAGGTGGCATATGCAGGCTCTGCAGTGGGACCTGAAGTTCCAGTGGGCACAGTATTGGGGAAATCTTTCCCAATATGGTCTAGATCTTGCAAGGAACTGCGAGAGATCTGCAGTGGTGGTTGACAAACCATGATTTGGTCAATGGCAGACCCCTCTCCCTTCCCCAACCAGATCTCACAGTTGTGACAGATGTGTTACTTCTGAGATGGGGCAGCTAGCTGGAAGAGGAAGAGATCAGGGGACACTGGTCTCCGGTGGATACGGGACTCCACATCAATTTGTTGGAGCTTCGTGTGATTCGGTTGGCATTGAGGCATCTCTTCCCTCTTTCAAGGGGAAGTTAGTGCTGGTGCTCACGGACAACACCACCGCCATGTGGTATTACAAGAAATGGGGTGGGGTTGTGGACCCTTTGTGGCTCTGGACATGGCTGGAACAGCAGGCATAACCCTGGTGGTTAAACACCTGGCAGGTTCTCTGAACGCCAGTGCGGACTAACTAAGCTATAGATGCCTTGCAGATCACGAATGGCATCTCCAGTCGCAGGTGGCGCAAGGTCTCTTTTATCACCGGGAAGACCCTTGGTTAGATCTGTTCGCCTCTGAAGAGAACGCACACTGTCAGCAATACTTTGTTGGAATTTCCAAGGCGGCTATCGATCGCCAACGCCTTTCGATGCTAGTAGAGTTCAGGCCTCCTGTACGCCTTTCCGCACATACCACTCCTGCCCAGGTTTCTGAAGGTCAGAAATGACCAAGCCCAAGTCATTCCTATGGCTCTAGTCTGGGCGAGGAGAGTCTGGTATCCAGAGCTTCTGAAAATGAGCTCGATCCTCCGATCAGGCTGCCCCTTCGGGCAAATCGTCTGTTGCAGCAGCAGGGGAGGCTCTCCACCTGAACATGTCAACTCTTTGCATCCCTGCGTGGAAATCGAGCAGCGACAGTTGTTGGCTTTTGACCTTCCTCCCAAAGTATGCAATGTTATATTGGCAGCCATGCGGCCCTCCACTAAGACCGTATATGCCTGTAATTGGTTTTTATTATACTGTACAGAAATGTCTATTGACCCTCTTTCTGCTTCTCTTTCTACTATTCTTCTATTTATTCTAACCCTTGCCCAGCAGGGTTCTGCGTTGGGTACTCTTAAGGGATATTTTTCTGCTCTATTTGCTTTTTTTGCAGCTGACAGACCAACCCTCTCTCTTTAGGTCTCCAATTGTAATTAGGTTTTTGAAGGGGCTGGCTCACTTGTGTTTGACCACACCCTTTGTTATGCCGCAGTGGGACCTTAACTTGGTCTTCACTTTTCTTATGTGTGCTCCCTTCGAGCCTTTTTACAACTATTACACCCGACTGCTTTCCATCAAGACAGCCTTTCTGGGTGATAACATCAGCCCGGAGGGTGAGTGAGTTGCAGGAGCTATCTTGTACAACTCCCTAAATCATGTTCTTTCCAGTCAAAGTACTACTTTGCACTCATGCTTCATTCTTGCCAAAGGTGGTGACTCCATTAAATCTCGGTCATTCTATCATGTTGCCCCCTTCATTGCTCCCACGCATCCCTTTAAGGAAGAGGAGCGTCTCCCCCGCCTGGACCCAAAAAGAACGTTGTTGTTCTACCTTGACCACACAAAAGAGTTCCGGGTGGCAACCAACTCTTTGTGGGTTACATTTGAGCTAATAAGGGGCGGGCAGTGTAATAAAAGGACCATTTCTCGCTTCGTCGTTCTCTGATTTAAGATCTGATATGCTCTGGCTAAGAAGTAGCCCCTGAGGGATTAAGGGCCCATTCAATCTGGGGAAAAGGCTGCAACTATGGCCTTGGCTCAAAGTGTTCCAGTCCTGGACATCTGTCAGGCAGCAATGTGAGCATCTTTTCACATGTTTACCAAGCACTACTGTCTGTACAGTCAGGCCCACAGGGATGGGAATTTTGCTTTGTTTAGTCCTGCAGGACTTCCTAGTGTGATGAATTGGTCCACATCACACTGCTGGAAAAGTATGGGTTGGATATCAAATTCAAACATAAGGAATCTGTAGCTAGACGTCAGTATCAGATGAACAAGTTACTTACCTTACGTAACGCATTCTCTAGTAGAGACTATCTAGCTGCAGATTCTTTACAGGCCCACCCATGTCTTGACGCCTTGCGGACTGATTTTGTTAGGGCTAGGATTACTCCATTTCTCAGGGCCCTATGTTAAAGGTTAACATTTAATAGGGGTCCAAGTTATGCATTAGAGAGTCTGAGTTGATCAAGACTATAATTGGAATAAGAACGTGGAACTAGTAAATGTGTATTGTTTATAAATAACTTGACATGCAGAGACTCCTATTGTATTTGTGTTTGCCTTTACCAATGCTTTTTGATGCTGCTTAAGGAAACCATTGGAAAGTGCAATGGACACGTTGGTTTCTAACACGTGTAAACAGTCAGAGGCTCTGCGCGTGCAGCAGGTGCTCCTTTGCATACCAACTAGTATAAAAGGTGGCTCGGCATTTGAGAAGACGCTTTGCTTCACCAGAGTTTCACCACAAGCGTCTGGGAAGATCCTGCAATTCGCGTCTTGATCGCAGCTGGTATCCTGAACTCTGCCTCCCTCTTGGAATAATTCTCTGCTTCCCGCTCCCTTCCCAGCAGCTTACCTGATTCCCCGAAGACTCCGGACGGCATTTTCGGCTCCTTGCTTTCCCGGTGGTTCTCCGAAGACGGTCCCTGCTCTCTGAGCACTCCATTTCCGCCTGCCGACTTCCTCTCTACAATCCAGTGCGTCACCTCCTCCTCGGAACCCAAGTAAGGTTGACTTAACCCCTCAGCTCCTGTGAGGAAAAAATACAGGAACACATTTGTTTCAGTACTGCTTTCCTTGAAAGAGGTTATTTCTAGGTGAGAAAGTAAGCTAGACATTTGGGGCTTTTGAAAAAACGATCAAGGACTTGGACACATTTCTTGAAAGTCGACTTTAGATTAATGAAAAGACATTAAGCATTAAGAACTAGAAGGAATGTAATTATTGCTCGAGAATAACCAATGTTGTGCATTAACAACAAAAGCATTGTCAAAAGCAAGATAATTCAAGCAGTTTGATATCTTAAAGGTGCAGAGCATTTTTTCTTGTTCTATTTCATATGTTTTCCAGATCAGAACCCCAATTCAGAAAATAACAACAACAATTCAGGTATGCCGAGTTGACAACAGTTGAAAATTATTACTAATGTACTAACTCACAAAGGCTTGCATAACAGTTTTTTGGAACAAAGTGTCATGAATGTTCATTTGTTTTAAAGGCTTTTCAAGACAGGAAGAGTTTATAATTGTTGTTGAAGTGTAAGCCAGGGCTGGAAATAATAAGGTATGTTTAATGAATAATTCTTGATTAAGGCAAAGATTAAGGGACAACCAAGTGTTTTGATCAATGTTATATTTCACACCACAGTTTATGAAGGCCCGGCACCCTTACTGAGAAACAACGCGGGATCAGAAGAGCTCCAGTGTTTCTCTCTTTGTTTCTCATTCCACTTCCCCTTACCTTTTTCCCTCGCGGATAAATTCAGGTACTCAAGAGTTAATATCCTTAGTGCCTAGTTTTGTTCGAGGGGGAGTAGGGGGTTTGCAGCAACTAGAGGAAACAACCTCAGCAGTGTCGTGGTGAAGCTCAACACCCTAGTTTGCACAAGTTTATGTGAGTTACTTCATGGCTCTGTGCTTCTGGCGTGGAAAAAATGAAAAGTACTGGCGTCCGGGCACCTGGGTGGCGCCTATTTAGATGACCGTGACATAACGACGCTAAAGATGCTGATGATGGCATGCAGAGTCGAATAGAGCCACCTTATGGCGTGCACAAGGGCTATTACTTGAGCATAAGTTTCTGTATCCAGCCTAACGCCTGGGAAATACAAAGTTAAGGAATCTGCACCTAGATGGAGTCTCTACCAGATAATGCGTTACCCAAGGTAAGTAAATAAGATGTTTTAGAAGATTTGAGATGGCCAAGGCTGAAAGTGACAGTCAGGCGGTTTACTTGCTTTGAAAAGATCCGGAAAATCAGTTAGGGATAGTTCTTTGAAAGAGTGTAGTTACTGTGTTTGCCTTTGGCTTGTGGTTATTGTTAGACACAGGTTGAGGCTGTGGGATTTTCTGTTATTAAGTAGGTACTCAACAAAGGAGGTGCTGAACTGTTCCTACAACAAGTGGGAAGTTAAAGAAAGGACTAAGACAAAGCTGGCGTGACCGGAGGTGTAAATATAACACCTTTGGGCATCCATTTTGTTGGATGTATTTGCCTCACACACCCCGAAGGATGTCATGCTTCATCATCGGCGGTTGCTCCTCGTCGGGGGGGCGGTGCAATCCCCGACGGGCACACCTCAAAGAGGGGCACTTTAGCGGAGATCTTTTGTATCCAACTGCCCTATGGTGAAGTGTGGGTGTGTGGGCGGGAAGGCAAGTGAGCCTGATGTGATAGTTAAAATGCAGCAAGGGGTGTGTAACACAGCGGGGTCAGCACGAAGAAATGACTGTAAAGGATATGAAACTAGTCAAATGTTAAACACTACCTCTTCCTCTCCACAGAACGTTGAAACAGAGGTAGACACGCAATCCACACACTGGCTCTTTAATTCTGAATGGACTTCGGAGTGGGAGGAGTCTCGTCAGGACACGGAAACCTCATATGCCGGAATGGACGAATCAAGGGTGTGCTTGTTCACCCAGAGCGAGGAAGGAGACGAGGAGGAAGACGGAAGCGGAGCGGAGCTAAGGAAGAACGTGTATACGGAGGACGAGCGGAGAGACGAGAAAGAAGACGGAAGCGGAGCGGTGCGAAGGAAGACCGGGTCCGAGGAGAGACAGCAGAAGGACCGAGCGGAGGACGTTAAAGAAGGGACGCCAGGATGCCAACGACACCACGAGCCGCCCAGCCATACACCCGGGGGAGGTGTATGGCTTAACCAGGTGCGTGACAAGCTAAGGGGTTGGGTCACTCGTAAACCAGTAACGTCGGACTAAACCCGGGATCCCTAACTCCCTGGTGTTTTTCCCCTACCCCGAGCACAAAAACCCTCACCTCGGCAGTTAGGTACAGAGTGTCTCACGTGTGTTTGGTCCCTCACTCCCCTCCCTGTAATACACAATACAGAACGGGTACTGATACACCGTTTTCTTGCCTTTTGTTTTCCCTGTTCCGGCAACTGACGGGCACCACGGAAATCGACGGAGACCTTCCTCGGCGGGCACCCGACCGAGGACGGAGAACAGCCTCCACGGATTCAGGCATCAGGAAAGCAGCGAGGAGCCGTTCTCCCAGACTGGCACGAATCACTAGACAGAAAAGTTCAGATTCACTGAATTCCAAAATAAAACCTAGAACTACTAGAATCAGCGTATTGCCTATTCTTCCCGCGCCTGCTACAGTGGTGGAGAATGCGGGCATAGGCACCATCTGCGGAGTCAAGATGGAGACAGTTGTAGAACAGTTAGTAAAGGGGCAAGGACGAATTGAGTGGGTGTTAGAACAACATCTAGTATCTGCACAAGCCGACAGAGAGATACTAAAGAAAGCCATTGAAGAGAAACAACCCTGGGTGGACCCAGTATCGAGGGGTGGGACAACGGAAAGAACCCTAACCCATGGGGCGCCGGCCGTGTCTCTACAAAAATATAGACAGGGAGAAGACCCCGACGCATTTCTGTTAAATTTCGAGAGGGCAGCAAGGGCCTGTGGCTGGCCAGTCGCAAAATGGCCATTCTTTTTGGCACCTCTCTTAGGCGGAGAAGCCCAGGCTGCTTACCAAGTAGCAAATCCAAGAGGAGACACCACCTATGTCGAAATCAAAAAAATAATCCTAGATCATTTGGGGTTAGATCCCGAGGCATATCGCCTAAAGTTCAGAAAAGAGAGAGGATCTGTAGGTGAAAATCCCAAAACTTTATTCGTGAGATTAAAAATGGCGGCAGACAAATGGCTAACACCCACCACCAGCACGAAAGAAGAAATACTCGACCGAATATACTTGGAACAATTTCTTGAGGCCCTTCCCTATGCTACTCAAAAGTGGCTTCGCCAACATAACAATTTAACAACCACAGAAGCAGTGGAGATGGCCTCATCATTTACCCGGGCTCAACCTAAAAAATTTCCGTTTGAGATGGAAAGGAAGGGAGCAGTACGACCGGAGAAACCGGTGGTACGAGGAAGAGATACCGCCCGTCCCCGTACATGGAGGACTGAGAACACGGCAAATACAGGGCCGCAATGTTTCGACTGTGGTCAATGGGGACACATTGCCCGGATGTGTCCCAAGAAAAGGAATGAGGAAGAACCAATGGAGGTCGGGTACCTCCCTAGGGCTGTACTGTTTTCCGCAGAGATGGGAGGCTCTTTTAGAGTAAGTGTGAAAGTCAATGGTCATCTATTATCAGCTTTGTTAGATTCGGGCTGCCGACAGTCGGTAGTCCAAACTCCCTATGTCAGAACAGGACAATATGTTTCCCAGGGGTTAGTAAACATCAAATGTGTTCATGGGGATATCCGGCCCTACCCCATTGCTGACATTGTAATTGAACAGACTGGGGAGCCCCCACAAACTGTAAGAGTAGGTGTAATGTCCAACCTACCCAAAGACCTCATAATTGGGACAGATAACCCTAGTTTCCTGAACATGTTCAAGGATAAACTAAAAACAGTGTGTCACACAGGGGAGGAGGGTAACACCCTAATTGACCGTCCGCTTAGACCTAGCCTCCAAGTTAGGAGGTTGACTAGTAACGCGACGTCCCCCACTAAAGGTTCTGCGAAAGCAGCCGGTTATGACCTCTACAGTGCATATGATTATGTGGTCCCTGCCAAAGGGAAGTCCCTTGTCAAAACTGACCTACAAATTGCAGTCCCTCCCGGGTGCTATGGTAGAATTGCTCCACGATCAGGGCTAGCAGCAAAGCATTTTATTGACGTAGGGGCTGGGGTCATTGACGAGGATTATAGAGGTAACGTTGTAATCCTCCTATTTAATTTTGGTACTGAAGCCTTCCAAGTGAAAAAAGGCGATAGAGTGGCGCAATTGATTTGTGAGTGTATAGCTGAGACTAGGCTGGAAGTACTCCGCCAGCTGGAAGACACCGAAAGAGGCTCTAATGGTTTTGGCTCTTCCGGTATACGTCCACGGACAGTGAACTCGCTCTTGACACATGACCCTTGGGTTATGGATAGAGGCTTTAAATTTGCGCAAATCAGTGATCCCACTCTGTTCAACGCGTGGGAACAGGCGCATCAGAGAGCTGTAGACTCAAAAATTTTTCCAGGGTTTATTATTGATGATGACCTATTGTATCGAATAGGTGGCGATGGGCAACCCGCCCAACTATTGGTGCCTGTCTCATTCAGAGAGCAGGTCCTTTTCTTTGCTCACAGCCATCTCGTCGCCGGTCACTCCGGCGCCGAGAAAACAACACAGAATATCCTCAGGCAATTTTTTTGGCCCGGTATTTATAAAGATACCGAATCTTACTGCAGGTCCTGTGAGATTTGCCAGAAGATGAATATGGTTAGACCACAGGCAGTCCCTTTGCAACCACTACCAGTCATTGGCAAACCTTTTGAGAGGGTCGGCATGGACCTCATCGGACCGCTGCCTAAAACTAAAAAGGGGTTCCAACACATTTTAGTTGTTGTTGACTATGCCACACGGTTCCCCGAGGCTTTTCCGTTGTCTGTGGCCAATTCCAGACAGGTCGGTGACAAAATGATTGAGTTGTTTAGTAGGGTTGGTTTTCCGAAGGAGATTTTGACCGACCAGGGCACGCCATTTGTGTCAAAATTGATGAAGGAAATTTGTGAGACGTTGAACGTCCACCAGATCCGTACCTCAGTTTACCATCCGCAGACGGACGGACTGGTGGAGCGCTACAACCGGACCCTAAAATCCACCCTTCGTAAAATGATGGAGGTTAGTGGGGAGGATTGGGATCGGATGTTACCTTTAGCACTATACGCCATTAGGGCTCAGAGACAGAGTAGTCTGGGTGTATCAGCCTTTGAAATGCTTTATGGTCGGCAACCTCGCTCATTGCTGGAAATGACCCGGGATGCCTGGATTAATGAACAGGCAGAGGAGGCGAAGACTACGCTTGAGTACGCCAGGGACCTGAAAGCTAAATTGGGTAAACTAAGGGAGTTGGCGTTGGACCATCTTGAGCTTAGTCAGCATAGACAGCAGACTAGTTACGATAAAGGAAAAAAATGGAGGCGCCTTAATATCGGGGACTGGGCTTTGGTTCTCCTTCCATCCTCATCCCATAAATTCAAGGCTGAGTGGATGGGTCCCTTTAAAGTGGTGGGGGTCATTGGGAGTACTAGTTATAGATTGCAGGTAACATCACGGAAGCAGCAATCCTATCATATAAATTTGCTGAAAAAGTGGTTGGGTCCTCCTCCTGCGAACATCCATGTGGCTACTACACCAGGATTAGAGGGCTCTACTATTGACATGCTTGTTCATAATGACGAACTGAAGGCCCGACAACAGGTAGAGCTGAGGGGGACTTTGGAACTTTACGGGGATGTTTTTTCAAACAGACCTGGAAGGACCTCCCTAGCGGAACATTGTATTCACACACCACCCAACAAAAAGGTTAGGATTAAACCTTACAGAATCCCCGAAGCCAGAAGAGCTGCGATTAAAGCTGAAGTTGACGAAATGCTGCGATTGGGGGTGATTCGCCCATCGAAAAGCGATTGGTCTAGTCCCATTGTAATGGTCCCTAAACCCGATGGCAGTCGAAGGTTTTGCATGGACTTTCGGGCTCTTAATGACATTTCACTCTTCGACGCGTATCCCATCCCTAGAGTGGACGAGTTAATTGAGCGACTAGGACAGGCCAAATACATTTCTACCCTCGACTTAACTAAAGGGTATTGGCAGGTGCCTCTGCGACCCGAAGACATCCCAAAAACGGCATTCTCAACAGCGGAGGGTCATTTTGAGTTCACGGTCCTTCCATTTGGCCTTCATGGGGCGCCGGCTACATTTCAGCGCCTGATGAATACTGTTCTCACGGGGTTGTCGGATTTTACATCGGCTTACCTGGATGACATTGTGATTTACAGTCCAGATTGGCAGTCTCATCTCCGACACCTGTCTGTGGTTTTGACAGCGCTGAGGAAAGCTGGCCTCACTGTCAACGCTAAGAAATGCAAACTAGCTTTCCATAAAGTTAAATACCTTGGATATGTCTTGGGACATGGCTTGATTGAACCTCAAATTGAGAAGGTTAGGGCCATTGCGGACACTCCATTCCCATCCACAAGACGGGAGTTGCGTTCCTTTTTGGGACTAGTGGGCTACTACAAACGCTTTATCCCACAGTTTGCGGACATTGCAGCCCCTCTCACTGACGCTCTGAAAAACGCTGGGCGAGCATCTTCACCGGTGCGTCCCACCGTACCGATGCAGGAGTCATTTAGAGTTCTGAAGTCCGTGATTACTTCTACACCAGTTTTGGCTTCCCCTGATTTCACTCGCCCGTTCTCATTACACACTGATGCTTCGGACTACGGGATTGGGGCAGTGCTCTCCCAAACTGGTCAGGATGGCCTCGATCACCCAATTTTATATGTCAGCCGGAAGTTATTCCCTAGGGAATTAAAATATGCAACTGTCGAAAAAGAATGCCTGGCAATTAAATGGGCCATTGAAAAACTGGCATATTACCTGGAAGGCCGCCGTTTTGAACTGTTCACTGATCACGCTCCCTTACTCTGGATGGCACGCAATAAAGCTAATAATGCGAGAGTTTTGCGGTGGTTCCTCTCACTGCAACCATACTCCTTTTCTATACATCACCGCAAAGGCTGTGAGAATGTTGGGGCGGACTTCCTATCCCGTCATCCACTCCCCGATCGTGAGTGTCCGGAGGGGGAGGTGTGTAACACAGCGGGGTCAGCACGAAGAAATGACTGTAAAGGATATGAAACTAGTCAAATGTTAAACACTACCTCTTCCTCTCCACAGAACGTTGAAACAGAGGTAGACACGCAATCCACACACTGGCTCTTTAATTCTGAATGGACTTCGGAGTGGGAGGAGTCTCGTCAGGACACGGAAACCTCATATGCCGGAATGGACGAATCAAGGGTGTGCTTGTTCACCCAGAGCGAGGAAGGAGACGAGGAGGAAGACGGAAGCGGAGCGGAGCTAAGGAAGAACGTGTATACGGAGGACGAGCGGAGAGACGAGAAAGAAGACGGAAGCGGAGCGGTGCGAAGGAAGACCGGGTCCGAGGAGAGACAGCAGAAGGACCGAGCGGAGGACGTTAAAGAAGGGACGCCAGGAGGCCAACGACACCACGAGCCGCCCAGCCATACACCCGGGGGAGGTGTATGGCTTAACCAGGTGCGTGACAAGCTAAGGGGTTGGGTCACTCGTAAACCAGTAACGTCGGACTAAACCCGGGATCCCTAACTCCCTGGTGTTTTTCCCCTACCCCGAGCACAAAACCCCTCACCTCGGCAGTTAGGTACAGAGTGTCTCACGTGTGTTTGGTCCCTCACTCCCCTCCCTGTAATACACAATACAGAACGGGTACTGATACACCGTTTTCTTGCCTTTTGTTTTCCCTGTTCCGGCAACTGACGGGCACCACGGAAATCGACGGAGACCTTCCTCGGCGGGCACCCGACCGAGGACGGAGAACAGCCTCCACGGATTCAGGCATCAGGAAAGCAGCAAGGAGCCGTTCTCCCAGACTGGCACGAATCACTAGACAGAAAAGTTCAGAATCACTGTATTCCAAAATAAAACCTAGAACTACTAGAATCAGCGTATTGCCTATTCTTCCGGCGCCTGCTACAGGGTGCCGGAAACTATTTTATTCTGGTGGTCCCCCTACTACAATTAAAATCGTGAAAACAAGCTCGCTTGGTGTCACCTCGTTAGGTAGAGTGACCCATGTCGAGCTAAGAAAAACAACAAATGGTCAACATGTTTCTCGCAATTGGGTAAATCTCCTGCGATTCATCAGGACCTTAAAAAGTGAAAACTATAAAGTAAGGAAACTCAAACACATGCCAGTGTCATGTATGTGGTGTGGGTATATTTTACCTCTGTGGAAAGTCCTATGCCTGAATCATGAGAAAGAAAGGAGATACACATTAGTAGTACATTTCTCATTTTAGCAGCACGGATTGTCAACGCCAGAATGTGAACATAGTAAGGCATGCTTGGGGCGGTGTGGGAAATAGTCACTACCTCTCCATGCCAAGTGGTTTCAGCGTGCAGTAATGCCCAAAGGTGTTATATTTACACCTCCGGTCACGCCAGCTTTGTCTTAGTCCTTTCTTTTGTCGTGTATTTCTATAGGTTCTGAATCGATCCCCCTATTCCTGACCCTATTCTGGTTAAACTTACTAGCTAGTTAACTAACAGTCAGCCCATGAGGCAAGAAAACCCCCATGATGCAGATACCGTTATCTGACGCAGTCACACTACGGCACAGGAACGTGTTATCTGATTAGGTCATAACGCTTGAGATCTAATTAGACAAGCGACATTCCTCCAGCCCCTGATAAGGCATACGACGTTCTCATAACAAATCAAACCTATGACAACCTGGATAATCCGTGCGGCCATTGTTTTGATTTCACAGAGAACTTTAGTAAAGAATGTGCTAACGAGCAAGTCGTATGACATCTTTATTGACGTACCTATGTCCATCCTTACGTCAATCCCGGCACCTTTAAGGTATAAATATTGCCGACCTTGCCCTATGCAAAGACACGCGTGGTGACAAGACGGAGCAGCTATACTTGCCGAAGCCGAGAGCAGAAGCAGACCCCGCAGGCAGCAGCCCCGCCTTCCTGACGCGCTGAGAGACGCGCTGCTATCTCAAACCGAGAGACCCAGCACCGGCGCTTCTGGGCAGCCCTCGCAGGCAGCCTGGAATATCGAGAGCAGAGAAAGAGATACCATTCCTCATTCATCCTAAATTCCAGGTACAGAACTGAATAACCCCTCCTAGAGAATTCTTTAGTTATCCACTTGGCAAAAACAAACTTAACTTAAACTGTAACTTTCTATTCCCGCCCACGTATTAGACTTAGGTCAGGTACACGGGGTAGGCGTATTTAGAAACACCAGTTGAGTACGTTTAGTCAAATGTATATGTGTATGTAAATATATTTTAATCATTTTAAACATCATATGGCTCAGAAACCATATCAATGTTTTTACAGTATTATTTTATACTATTGCTTCTAATGTATGCACTTTACTTAACTATAAGTATCGCAATAATATCGATCCATTTCTCTTGTACGAGAAAAGAGACTGATCAATAAATAACACCTTTTATTGAACACGCCCGTCTCTTCCTTTTCTCTACACTCTGATGAGACTAAGAATGCACGTACTGACTGAGTAAAATAATTGCCTTGTGCTCACACGACTCTTGAGATTGACTCTTGATTAGGGGAGAGCAAAGTTGTCATGTTCTATGGTTATCAGAAACTAAATCCCTTCTTGTCTAATCAGGGGAGTTAATCCTTCCTTGAACATTCGAGAAAGTTTCTAGCGAACTCTGAGCTTAGCTGGCAAACCCAAAAATTAAGTCTAGTATCGACAGTAGTAGACCTAGTTAACGTCTGGCCTAGGCCTTTACTGCTGTAGGTACTATTCCAATGCGCAGAGCCTATTGGGAAAATAGGAGCTACACTACATGGCGCCCAACGCGTTTGGAAAGGGCGATAAAACTAACGTAAGACATTTAGAGTAACTCAGTCGTGCTTTCTCACTCAGACCCCTTTTCCCAAATACTCCAAAGACGTCTGGAGTGGGTGAAAGGTTATAATATCCTCCAAAACCTCGCAGGAGGGAACTCCTATGTATGGTTCTTGGTCTAAGTCAACGTTGAAGGATAAACAGTGTTCCAAAATATTGTGCATCTAATCTCTGTTTCCATAAAGAAACCTGATCTGCAAATAAACATAATACCATCCTGTCAGCAAAATGGACAGCGATGAAGAACGAGAGGTTACTAGATTAGCTACTGAAATAGCAGATGCTGATGCTACCATGCAAGCAGCAGACGCGGATATAATACTCATTCCGGTCGCCAAAAGAAGATCTATAACCTTAAAACTTATAGAAAATGGACTGACACCTAGAGGTGGCACAGTCATATTCGTAATCGAGGCACACGAATATCGGCAGACAGAGGTATACTATACATGGATACATTTTCCAGCAGCTAATACTATAACAAAGTACTTCCACTATTACAAAGTAGAGGAACCTCCTAATGAGTACACTCCTTTCGAGGAGGTGGAAGTACCACTCAAATTCCAAGAGCATTTGCTCTTATTTGATGGCGCCCTAAAACATAATAATCACATTACAAGGCTCGGTCCTTTAGGAAGACCAGGAGCAACGTGGCCGGTCTTAGCCGGATACACACCATATCCAGACATCGAAAGGATGCCTGCAGCAGAGCTGCTAATACAGCTAAAACAACTACTAAAAATTCACAGACAATTAGTTCAGTATGTAATGCGGACTTCAACAATACAGCCAGCGATTAAACTTCCACAGCTGACCCCTCACCAGGGGAACACAAATAAAATTACACCACAGAACATCCAATCCTGCCTAGGTAAAGTCCCAGCTAAACGGGAACAAATACCATTCTGGTTGGCACAGAAAATTACCCAAATAGAGGCGGTGTTTCCTGACACCACCCCATTAGAAAAACACAGGATTCTGACTATATGTCTCCCAATGGGAATCGCACCACACATTGAGGACTGTGACACATGGGGTACAGTCTTTGCTTCCATCTACACAAAAACGCACGGTGTTCCATCCATTTCGGTAATACCAGATGTGCTAAAACAAATTCAAGATGAATACGGTCCAGAACCTGCTTTAACTCTTGGTATGAAATTACTAAAAGACTTCAAGCAGGTATCGGCTATATTACTAGCCAACATAAAGGGTGAAGCAGCAAACGTGGCGATCCGCCAGAGGTTAAAAGAGACAGATATAGCAGACCAACCAGCTGAAATTGCCAGAATCATAGAAAAATCCTATGAAGAACTAGGCAGAGATAGTCTAGGTGGAATACCAGTAAAACCGCAACTGACTACAAGTCCAGAAAAAATGTTTTTTAATAATAATAATAATTCACCAAAAAAGAACTGGGATGGGAACAAACAATCCAATCCTAAAGAAAAGAAATTCCAGTCCAGAGGAAGGTCTCCTAGGCGAAGAGAGAAATCTCCAAACCCAAGACAAAGGTCACCTCAGAGTGAACCCTCTGGGAATAGATATAACCTTAGAAATAGGGATAATATTAAAAAACCTGATAGATATCAAGACATTGATACACGTCCCTCTCAATCTTTTCAGAATTCCTCGCAGAAATCGGAAAGAAGAGGACGATCAGAAGAGCACGCCAAGTCCAAAGACAAGGAACCTGCTCAACTGAAAAAGAAATCACAATTTCCAAAAAAGAAGGTAGCCAGTATCAAGGTAGTTAACAATGCCGAGAATACTGAGGACACAACTGAAAAACGGAGAGTGGGCTCAGACAATGCTAGAC
Organism: Lissotriton helveticus; assembly: GCF_964261635.1. Taxonomy (NCBI): domain Eukaryota; kingdom Metazoa; phylum Chordata; class Amphibia; order Caudata; family Salamandridae; genus Lissotriton; species Lissotriton helveticus. The sequence continues at coordinate 477,277,913 of NC_136068.1, read as the reverse complement.
AGCGCAGCAGAGGTGAGCATAGCTCGCAAAGTCCTTATGGATCATCTGGAGACAGTGGACACGAATGAATACCTTCAAGTGGAAACTGCAGATACCAGAGTTAGCAAGCCCCACAAAATATACGAGATAACATTACGTATAGAGGGAGATAAGACTAGGAAAATAAGGGGACTATTTTGGGATAACCTCTCAAAGGGTTATGACATACTTCTAGCTGAAAAAGACTGGCCACCAGAGTTTGTCAGGGAGTGCCCTCATGGCGAAGAAGTAATTATGCCTGCCTTCTCGAATCAAATCCCGATTCATAAAAAATACACACTTGCTAGAAAGTGGGCAGTGGCCTTAGCACCTGCTTTATATAAAAATCATGTAGGATGGGATGAGGATTCTCCTCCTCACAAAATCCAGTTAAAATCACAACCAACTGCACAAAGGCAGTACCCAATTAAGCAAGAAGCTAAAAAACAAGTAAATGAAATACTAGATCAGCTAGAATACCAGGGGGTGATTGAAACTTGCACCTCACAAATGAACAATCCTTTGTTTCCGGTCTCCAAACCAGACAATTCATACCGTCTAGTTTTGGATTACCGACACCTTAACACATGTTGCAAAACTTTTGCAGTGCAAAACTCACACAGTGCTGCACTAATGAATAACATAGTGCGCAAAAAATACAAAACTACCTTGGACATCTCCAACGGATTCTTTTGTCAAAACACAGCACCAGAGAGCAGATATTTAACAGCTTTCTCAGTAAATGGCACTCAAAAACAATTCTGTCGGTTAGCCCAGGGGTACAAGAATAGCCCGGGGGTATTCTCAGCGAGAGTAACAGAATTACTACAACAATATGATGATGAAGCATTATCTTATGTCGATGACATTTACTTAACAGATGATGACTTGGAGACTCACTTGAAAAGAGTGAACACCATAATACTTGGGTTCGCTGCAGAGGGTTACAAATTCAACTTCAAAAAGTCCAGAATTGCCCATCTGACGGTCCTATTCTTAGGATATGAGTTATCAAGTGAAGGCAAAAGCCTGGCAGACAATTTCCTAGAGAAATGTGCCGTAATCCAAGCTCCTAAAACACTAAAAAACCTACAGTCAATTCTAGGCTTCCTAAATTTCGGAAGAACTTACATTGCAAATTACGCAGAAAGGGTCAAACCCCTTTATGATCTAATTAAACCAGACTTTAAAAGATCCAGTTGGACTCAAGCACACACAGAAATTTTGAGATCCTTACAAACAGACATGCTAATTAAAACAAAATTAGAAACCCGTGATAATACACGCAACCTTGTGATCCGAGTCATCCCAGGGAGATGCGGATTCACATACCTGACCTCTAATGAGGGAGAAAAGGTACCAATTGCATTCAAATCACACTTGTACACTAAGGCTGAAATGAAATTTAGCCCAACGGAAAAAATTCTTACAGCAACACAGACAGCTATAGCAAAAGAACGAGCCCTGGCACAAGGTAAACGAATAATAATCGTGACACCAATACCAGCCTTAGAGGCGGTAACAAAGGCAAGCATTCCAAATGCGAAAGCACTCCATCCGAGATGGATACAATGGGCTAACTCTCTTGCTGCAACAGACGTGGTGTACGAATTTGATCCTTACTTAAAAACACAAGAATTTCTACAATATGAATTCGAATGTCCTCTGCCAACCGAAATTCTGCCTCTAGACCAATACGGCTGTATAATATATACAGACGGATCAGCACAACCCGCAGTAGGGGGTAAACAAGCTTACAGTGCTGCGTGCGCGATTGTTAAAGGTCGTTGGCACGAAGGGAAATTTAAACCAACCCTGACTAAAACACAATCCCTAGGAGATTGTACAGCTCAGCGAGCTGAACTACTAGCATTCAAGATGGCGCTTGAAAATACGGATCGAGAATTCCCCACACTCATAGTGTGCGATTCATATTACTGCGTTCAATCTTACAATGAATACTTGCAGATCTGGCTTCAAAATGGTTTCAAGGATGCGAAAGGTGGCACAATCAAGCACAAAATGCTCTGGGAACAAGTAGCTCTTTTACAAAAAGAACTACCAAAGACTCACGTGATACATACACTGAGTCATCAACGTGATGGCGTTCACGTTGCAGGGAATTCATTGGCTGATGAGGCCGCGAAGGCAGCTGTACAAACGGCTTCCGTAGCTGCCGTCACCCGGTCAAAAACAAAAATAGACAGTGAAATATTACAAGCTGTCAGCGCTTCAGAAAAGGATTCGATAGAACCACTCCCTAAAGGCTTTCCAGTAAAATACTCATACATAACTGATGCAAACAATGTTCCTTTTGCTCAAATCCCTGGAGTGGGGGATAGGGCAATTCCAAACATGGAACATAGGTTAGGACTAATAATAGCGGCACACGAAGGGCTTGCTTCTACCCATGCTGGCGTCTCAGCCACAGTATCATTATTAAAACAGCGATACTGGTGGCCACAAATGAGGAGACAAACAAGGAACTATGTTCTAGCATGTGAAATATGTCAAAAAATGAAAGTATCAACTGTGAGACGTCCGGCACAGACGCCCCTTCTAATCTCGGATAAACCATTAGCCTGTGTTTATCTAGACCACTGCGGTCCCTTACAAAGGGATGGTAACTATAAATATATCTTGGTCGCAGTGGACTCATGCACGAGATTCATATGGATGTGGCCCCAGCGAACGGCTGACGCCAGAACTGTTATAAAAGATTTGCGAGTCTTTATCGGCACATACGCAATTGGCATTCTGCATTCGGACAATGGTCCTGCTTTTAGCTCTCGGGCTTATAAGGAGGCCATGGTCAGCATGGGCGTGCAATTGCGGTACTCTTGTCCATTTCACCCTGAGGGGAACGGAATTGTTGAAAGAAAAAACCGTGACATAAAGCAATCTATAACGGCAAAGGTATTAGGTTCGGGAGCTGGGTGGGTCAAACATCTAATAAGTGTCCAACGTAGTCTAAATAACTTGCCAAGAAATTCTCTGAAGGGATTCAGTCCGTACGAATTATTATTCGGAACTAGGATGTTGATCTCTGACCTTGATAGTCAGACTTCAGTGGTAACAGAAAAAAGCTTTGATGTCAAAGACCGTTTGGCTATTTTGCAGGACTTAAACAAAAAAGAAAAGACCTGAGCAACATACAGTTGAAACAACAGCCAACAACCACTGAAGAATCACCACCTGTCCCAGCAAGACCTGTCTGGATTCCAAAAGTCGGGGATCTAGTCAGGGAGAAGATCGCGGTAAAGAAGGAATTTGGGCCTTCTTACAGAAAAACAGTTCCTGTCTTGTCTGTCAACGGGACAAGATCAGTTGTACTACCGCCACTTGCTGGAAAAAAGGAGAACCGAGTTGTATCCATCGACCTGGTAAAACCACAACATGTGGCCAATAACAAACAGTAGGCCAAGTGGACTCCCAATAAGTAGCAGAACACCAAGGTTTGCTACCAGTACAGAGGTCCTAACAAAGAGGCTCATCACATTCGAAACGCCTACAGAAGAACAACAAGGACTATGCAACAATGCAATAGAACTTAGATCTCTGAAAACCCAAATAAAGACATTTAGCAGAGACACACCAATTTATACTGAAGTACCAAGTGAAAATGCAAAAAACAAAAATCCTGAACCAATTGGAACAATTGACAGAACTGCATCCGGTTACTTCATCAACTTCGATGATTCCTCTGAAGGCTTCAGCGAACAAAAGACACAGCCATCATCAAAATCCTTTAAAGACAAAGCTAAGGAACTTTTGAAACAACTGAAAGAAACATATCTGGTTTCTCCATGGATTGAATTTTGGGTGGGTTTTGGTGCATTTATCCTCATACTTTGGCTCATCATGGTATTTACTTTGGGACGCTTCATTGAGGGAAAATATGCTAAAATGGACACAGCAAGTCAGAACATCAACTTGGTCCTCAAACCACACACATCGTCACACGTCGAGAAACGAGAACTTTCTTCAGAACTTTCTTCAGCCAACTTCACAGCAATTCCAATACCTGGTGGGGTAGCCTGGGACAACACTGACTATGAAATTTATGGTCCGGTCGAGATCCTGAAATATCCACACCAAATTAAGATCTCTTTGAGTGACTTTGCAAAACCAAACTCATTTGCTGATGATTGGGACTTTGAAAGTATAAACAATATGATGTCTGACTTAGTAATGTCTGCTAAATTTACAAAACATGATTATTTGCAAGGTTCTACAAATTATGATAGTGTGTATTGCTATAACCACTATGGTAACCATTTCTTGCATAAATCTGCACAACCTAGAAATGTTTTAAATTTTAATCAATGGGAACATTGTGCTACACCTCCAAAAGGGAGCTCTAGAACCGTTTATGACAAATATTCATACTTTCAAGGTTTTAACACTAGTAATGCTGAAACATTTTATTATAAATTGTCAAACAAGACAGGGACCAAAACCATGATAACCAACACAAAATTGATTTCTTCTGATTCATTCTTTGAAAAAATGAATACTTTTGGATTCGATTATTGGGACAAAAATGTTGATTTGAAAAGTGTTTGGGGCACAAAAGAATGGCAAGTACAGGGTTTAGAAGCTTTGTTTAGAGCCTGCATGATCCCAGAACAAATGATATTTTTAAATGACACTGTTCAACAAACCACCTGTCTTGGCTTAGCCAAAATCAAAGATTTAAATAACCCGTCTATTCCAAAGCCAACAATGTTTAGCAATAGCTCTGAAACAGATGAAGAAATAGACATAAACCATATACTTAACCAAAACAGAACACATCCTGATTGGAAACAATGGTTGATCTGGCCCACAGATACAAATCACTGTCAAGATAGATTCCTGAATAAAACACAGGGTTTCAAAATGACCAGGCCAGACCCTAGATATCCCCAAAGACATCACCCAGGGATAATAACAACCTACAGTGTGGGCAAATTATGCCTTCAATGGCTACAGTCTTCCACACTGCCTGAAATTAAGCAACACCTAACTTTACTTACTGATGGTGCTGACTTGCGTGATTTCATAATGGGACCACGCAAACAGCGTCAAAAGCGTTTCATAGCAGCCTCTGTATATGCAGCATATAATGAGGCCTGGAAGGTTACTCAAATTGAGACAGCAGAAAGAATACGGGAAATTGACCGTATTAATTTGGAAAAATCACTTTCTGTAGTGGACAATGGGTTAATGACTCTGTCCTCCAGAATTTTTTCATTGGACAGCATTGTGTCTTCAGCAATCGATATATTATCGCAAGACTTACTGTTATTACAACATGGTCAGTCACAATTGCGTTCTATCGTACAGCTTGGCTGGACGTTACAAAATCTGCGTTCAGGCTATGTGCCTTGGCGTTTAATCAACACTACGTCACTATTCCAAATCTTTAACCTTACTGATAGACAAATCGGTATGGCGCAGAAGGGTGCTGATTATACAATCTTGAGCATTGAAAAACTAGAAAGATTACCGTTGACAATGTCAGAACGACCTGTCAGTGAATGGATAATCCACGGAATCATAAATATTCCAATCTCAACCTTCAGGTTTCAATACTGCCAAAAATATATACAGGCTGGCATGTACGAGAAATTGGGAAAGGGGTACCTTAAAACAACTTGGAACCTGCCCTATTCACATGCATGTGTCAGTAACAAAGGACAGAAAGTGTTTCTTAGTGGCAACAATTGTGCTATGTCACTAAGCGGCACGCTTCTGTGTAACGGTATTAGTTTGCACGGAGCCTGTGAAGGGAATTCATACAACCTTTCATGTCACCAGCAAGGCGCACCTGCAACTGAAATAGAACCATTCTTTCAAAGACTCTATAATGGGAGTTACATTCTTATTGTAGACCGCAGATGCTGTAGTCTTATGCCCGGGACTCCTTATCTCGTCACTACGACGGCGAAGGTCAAGTGCTGTGGACGTTCTTTGTTCCCCAGCTCCTTTCCAGACAGGGAGGCGAGGGCATGGCCCAGTTTGAAAATTACTTCTATTCGAATAGACACTTTAAGCAGAATGAAAACAGTGCTTCTTCAGACGCCTACAAGGCTCACGTCATCAAAAGAAACGTATGATCTACAAGTCGCAAGGACGACTGCAGAGATACATACATTATTATCAACCAATTCCCCCGTACATTTCGCGGAAATCCTGAGCGAAATCTTAAATATTTCTGATACCACAGGAGTCTCAAAGGTATTTAAGACAGTATTTTCGATGGCATTAACACCATTCAAAGCCATACTGGGTATTTTTCCAGATTTCGTCCATTCGATTTTTGGCGGACTTCCCCTAATACTAGGACTAATTGCAGGAATCCTATTCCTAGTCCTTATTTTTCGATATGGCAACCCATGTCACAGATCAAACTCTCGCGACAATGGAAGATACGATCCTAGCCATTGGATACCGGGACCGGATATCAAAAATCCTGGGACTCTCCCGGCTTAGAGACCTGAACATGACTTGGTTTCTATCATTTCGACCAATGTGGCAAAGGTGTGTTTTACCTGTACTAAGGTGTCTGCTATGCGGAGAAGAATGCGTGTTAGACACCTGTCTGACGCTACAATCGGATGCGCCGGTGGATGCAGATACACTGTTGGTTCCTACCAAGGTTCACGCTTTGTGCTGCCCTCAAAGGCTGCCAATTCTGATGACGGCATTCCTGGAATCTTCACCACTGCGATTGAAGAGTAGTGAAGTACGAGATGAAAGCAGCATCGAACAGGTACGACCTTCTGTCAGCAATGCAAATCAGAATGTCAATGCAGACAATCATGCGCATGAATGCATGGTTACCCCTATTTCCGACTTAGTGGAACTTTCCCATGAAGCTGTTGACAGTTTTTTCGAAAGCCTGAATGATATGATGTTCTCTCCGGAACAGAAATAGAGACTTTTGAGTAAACTCGCACACGGCGTTCCCTGAATTCGGCCTTCAACTTTAAAAATAAAGTCACATGAACAATTACAATCCAGTTCACGGACAGCAACTTTTTTCAGCAAGCCCTTAAAATATTTTTCTATATATTTTTTCCCCGGGACACTGATCTTCTGCTTAAAGTAAGAAACTATTCCTAGAGAACTAAGATTTCTATTTTTTTAGATACTTTATTGACTTTATATAGACTTTAGCTGCCCGCTGGTATGTTCACGATATATTTTATGAGATGAAATGGTTTCGACCTTTTTTTCTGTATAGCCATATTAAGAGCCATTTCATGTGTATTTCTCATATACCAACAAGCAATAATGCATAACAATGCGTGTTTACTTTTGCATTTAATTCATAGCTTAAGTGCATACAATATATATGACTGCAATTTTTCAGTATATTTGAAAATTTCAAAATGCATTTATGTATTTTGGGGTGGTAAGGTATACACTATACTCTATAGTATGTTGTACTATGTTATACTATGCATAGATTAGTAGATATGACCATAGTTAGCGTGGAGTGGGTGTCGTGTATTTCTATAGGTTCTGAATCGATCCCCCTATTCCTGACCCTATTCTGGTTAAACTTACTAGCTAGTTAACTAACAGTCAGCCCATGAGGCAAGAAAACCCCCATGATGCAGATACCGTTATCTGACGCAGTCACACTACGGCACAGGAACGTGTTATCTGATTAGGTCATAACGCTTGAGATCTAATTAGACAAGCGACATTCCTCCAGCCCCTGATAAGGCATACGACGTTCTCATAACAAATCAAACCTATGACAACCTGGATAATCCGTGCGGCCATTGTTTTGATTTCACAGAGAACTTTAGTAAAGAATGTGCTAACGAGCAAGTCGTATGACATCTTTATTGACGTACCTATGTCCATCCTTACGTCAATCCCGGCACCTTTAAGGTATAAATATTGCCGACCTTGCCCTATGCAAAGACACGCGTGGTGACAAGACGGAGCAGCTATACTTGCCGAAGCCGAGAGCAGAAGCAGACCCCGCAGGCAGCAGCCCCGCCTTCCTGACGCGCTGAGAGACGCGCTGCTATCTCAAACCGAGAGACCCAGCACCGGCGCTTCTGGGCAGCCCTCGCAGGCAGCCTGGAATATCGAGAGCAGAGAAAGAGATACCATTCCTCATTCATCCTAAATTCCAGGTACAGAACTGAATAACCCCTCCTAGAGAATTCTTTAGTTATCCACTTGGCAAAAACAAACTTAACTTAAACTGTAACTTTCTATTCCCGCCCACGTATTAGACTTAGGTCAGGTACACGGGGTAGGCGTATTTAGAAACACCAGTTGAGTACGTTTAGTCAAATGTATATGTGTATGTAAATATATTTTAATCATTTTAAACATCATATGGCTCAGAAACCATATCAATGTTTTTACAGTATTATTTTATACTATTGCTTCTAATGTATGCACTTTACTTAACTATAAGTATCGCAATAATATCGATCCATTTCTCTTGTACGAGAAAAGAGACTGATCAATAAATAACACCTTTTATTGAACACGCCCGTCTCTTCCTTTTCTCTACACTCTGATGAGACTAAGAATGCACGTACTGACTGAGTAAAATAATTGCCTTGTGCTCACACGACTCTTGAGATTGACTCTTGATTAGGGGAGAGCAAAGTTGTCATGTTCTATGGTTGTCAGAAACTAAATCCCTTCTTGTCTAATCAGGGGAGTTAATCCTTCCTTGAACATTCGAGAAAGTTTCTAGCGAACTCTGAGCTTAGCTGGCAAACCCAAAAATTAAGTCTAGTATCGACAGTAGTAGACCTAGTTAATGTCTGGCCTAGGCCTTTACTGCTGTAGGTACTATTCCAATGCGCAGAGCCTATTGGGAAAATAGGAGCTACACTACACTTTAACTTCCCACTTGTTGTAGGAACAGTTCAGCACCTCCTTTGTTGAATACTAATCACCGACACATGCTGTAACTGGACCTTCCACTCTTAAAAGTGGTAACTAGTGTCCGTTGATCTATTGATCACCCTCCCTCCTTTTGATAAAGAAGATTAAGTAGGTACTCAAATATTATCTTTTGATTCGTAATGACTAGCCAGCTTCTCACAAAATACTTGAGAAATTAGATTTGCTGCTTCTGTGCATTTTGGCCTACGGAATTCAGTGAGACTTTTATAGAATTCATTATTGGTACACTTTGCATTGTGGATTTGGGTTAGAATAGTATATTTATTTTTTATTGTTGACATATATGTTATGTTATGTTATGTAAAAGTATTTGTAAAGCGCAACTAACACCTGACGGTTTCTTGGCGCTATGAACATGTGATGGCAAATCAGAAGGGGACTCAGTTGTGTGCATTACGAAACAGATGAGTTTTAAGAAAGGACCTAAAAAGGGTGTAAGAGACAGTAAGCCTAAATTCTGAGGGAAGTGCATTCCAAAAATATGGGGCTAGGAAGGAGAATCTGAGCCCTCCGTATTTCTTACGCTTAAAAGCGGGGGTTTTAAGTAGGGCCAGATGGGAAGAACGAAGGTTACGGGAGGGAACATAGTGGTGAAGTAAAGAAGAAATGAAAAGCGGGCCAAGGCCAGCTAGGGCTTTGAAGATGATACAGCCTAGTTTAAAATAGCAGCGTTCTGCTACCGGGAGCCAGTGGAGAGTCTTCAGCAGGGGACGCACATGCTGATGCCTGGGATATATCCTGTTGTGTCTCTGTAGGCATACCTTCTCTTCATGGTTGTATTGCGCCATTTGCATTGAAGATAAACATTTTGTTGTTCGATCTTTTGTAATTCGGTGTTCATCAAAGGGGCGTTTCATTTTCTTATTCTTAGATGTCTACATATGTCTCAGTCTGAACTGGGGTGGCAATGTAAGCTAAAGAACGATAATGGATTAAATCCAGATCTGTGACTGGGGGTGAGTGTCTGAAGGGTTTCATCGCTCCACCCATCATATCCTTGTGTTTGAATTGTTTGCCCTAAGATGGTAGGGTATGTCCTGACGTGAGTTTCTTGCTCACTTTCTCATTGGATTCAAGCTATCCTGGCTGATGAGGGGTGAAACCCTGAAACCTGTCCCAGGATGCTTGTTTCCCGTCCAGGGAAGACCTGGCTTGGCAGTTTGGACTGAACTGTACCCATGAGGAACAGGGTCAAGACTGATTTGCATATGCCTGTGTCTGAACTGGGATGGCGAAGTGAGCTAAAGAACAATGATATTTTAACCCCAGATCTGGGACAGAGGGGGTGAGTGTATGTAAAGTTTCAGCACTCCATCACTCATCTTGTGTATGTTTAGATGTCTTCTGAGGAATTAGGAGATTATAAGCTCTCTGGGGCAACCATAGAGTGTTTGCACAGAATGGATGGTGACCAGATCTGTGTTAAAGGTAAGTAGATGTTCAAGTTTCTCCAAATTCAGCTTGTTCTGTGTTTAAATCAATCAATCAGTGACTTATAAAGCACGCTACTCACCTGTGAGGGTCTCAAGGCGTTGGGGGGGGTGTAGGGAACAGCTCCGGGTCAGTCCAAGACCTAGGTCTTGAGGTCCTTCTTAAATGTGTGGAGAGTTGGGGAGTGTCTGATGTTGACCGGGAGCTCGATCCAGGCTTTTGCTGTGATGTAGGAGAAAGCTCTCCCTCCGGCTCTGCTTCTGCGGATGCGGGGGACCTCTGCCAGGGCGAGGTCAGCGGAGCAGAGGCCTCTCTTGGGTACGTGGAGACATACTCGGTCGTTGAGGTATTTGGGTCCGATGTTGTTGAGGGATTTGTAGGCGTGGGTGAGGAGTTTGAAGGTGACCCTCTTCTTGACGGGGAGCCAGTGGTGGCTTCGTAGGTGTTCGGTCATATATTTGAAGCACGGTGTCCCAAGGACGAGCCCAGCTGTCGCGTTCTGGATGGTTTGGAGCTTGCGTAGGAGAGTCTTGTTGATGCCGGCGTAGAGGGCATTGCCGTAGTCCAGTCTGCTGGTAATGAGTGCGGGGGTGATGGTCTTTCTGCAGTCGGGGGATCCATTTGAAGGTCTTACAGAGGATGCGGAGGCAGTTGAAACTGGTGGAGGTGACTGCGTTGATCTGGAGGGACATGGAGAAGGAGTAGTCGAGGATGATGCTGAGGTTCCGCGCATGGTCAGTCGGGATGGGCGGGCTCCCGAGGGCGGAGGGCCACCAGGTGTTGTCCTAGGCGGATGCGCAGGGCCTGAGGATGAGGACCTCGGTCTTTTCTGAGTTGAGCTTCAGACAGCTGTCCTTCATCCAGGCTGCTACATTTATCATTCCTTCTTGGAAGGTGAGTCTTGTTTTTTCTGGGTCCTTGGTGAGGGAAAGGATGAGTGTGGTTCCTTGAATTCTGAACCTGTGTTTTAAATATCATGATTCTGTTATGAATTTGGTAACAGCAGACCGTAAACAGTGGGTTCAGCAAGTGCAAGTGTTTTCATCATGTTACACCAATGGATTCACTGTGTATTTGAAGGTTTTGTTCTGAACCCTCGGGTTCCATCTTGTGCATAGCAGCCATTTTGTGGATTGCCCTTACAGTAGGCCCTCACTGTGGCAGAACAAGTATTTAAGGACATAACCTTAGCATGGGTTTGTGCTGACTCCTACATGACCTGGCGAAAGCTGACCCTGTTGCTTGAGGCTAACCTTGCCAAGCCAGTTCCTGCCCTTTAGCTGATCAAGATTATAGATCAGAGCACAGGACATTGTAAAGATTTACTACACACAAACGTGCCTATCTTACTTCTGATAGAGCAAGATTTTGCATATTACGCGACTTGCTTGAGTCATGAACCTCGAATCTGTTATAACCCGGTAACAAAATTGTATGTTGTACTAATTTTCCTTTATTTTTTGAATGCCCGTGTATCTTAGTGATGCTTGCCTATGTGTTTTACTAATACGATTAATCTGTGTCCTTAAAATGGCCGCTGTTTGGAATGTTGCTTCTGCGCATGCGTTAGTCACACTCACGTGACGTGACGTAGTTGAAATTCTGGAGGGAAAGGGTGCGCATGCGTAATAGCCACAAGATGGCTGCTTATGTAATAACGTGGTGAAGCTTGTGCAGATGCTCTCGTGTTATTGTGTATTGCACTAATATAAAACCGCATAGTATATTTTTATAGTGATAAACCTTAAGTATACAATTATGATATGTAGTATATTCATTTATTTCTATGTTTTAATTTGTTTTCGCTTACTTTTCATGTACCACGATAACTGGGGGGTCTGACTGTGACGAGAACCATTTTGACGGTCCCTTCTGCGCATGACACGCAGCCAGGGAAAAGTGTCCTTGAACAGTGGAACTCAGCCAGCTGGCACCCACAGTCAAGATGCTCCTGCGAAAGCCACCTCTGACCTAGGAGGATGGAGCAGAATTTGTTCTTCATTTGCAACAATTGTAATTCTCTATTGTTTTCTGTGAAACTTTTTCGTGGGAACCCCAATCTTGCTAGGCGGATCCCTAGAATGTAAATTTGGGCTTACAGTAGTCTGTTCTGATTGGTGTGTTAACCTAGCCGACTTTGGGACCAATCGAAATTGTGGATTCTGACATTTTGCAACATTGGGGGGTGGTACACTGACCCCAAAACAGTATATCTAGCCTAGGTTCAGCTAGAGAAATTGTCCGACTTGTCTGAATAGCTGACCTGTCACTGACCCAACTCACTTAATAGGTGACTGAATACAGAGGTGCTGCGGAGCACTCTGTCCGAATTTGACCATAGACTCAAAGGTTTTACTAAACCTTAAGTGCTGGCGGAGCACTTTGCGGGGGAGTTCGCTAACCCAATCGGGGTTCTGACTGATAGCTGCAGAGAGGGTGGAGCGCAGGCGTTGCTTCCAAACTGCGGGTGCTGGTCGTGCCTTGGTGGTCCTGTCCTGATCTTAAACTGGTTTTCCTGTCCTGTCCTGGGTTGTCCATTCTGCACCTGCTGTCCCATTGATGACTGCTATTCCTTGGGGTATTTCCTGTCCTTGACTGATCCGTGGCCAGGGTTGGTTTTCACACCATTCTAGGTAATTATATAGATAGGGCTGAGAACTCTATACTGCACCTTTCTATTTTCTGTCTTTGCTTCAATAAAGACATACCTTTGCATACGTTAATTTTTCCATGCTTTTCGCAATCTACTATATGAATGACCATTGCATTTTTCATAGCATGTTCCTATGTTACCCTACCTTTTAGAGTACATTCACTTTATACTGGTTACGAATTATAAATGTGATTTGCAAATTTCTCCTAGAATCTATGTTTGAAGTAATAATATTAGAATTATAGCGTGTTCCACTTCTCACCCTTCCGATAGATGTACAGGATACCTAATTTTCCACTCGTTTTCATGAAGTACGTCCCAATAGTATAATTCTAGTACATGCAATAAGTTTGCTCATTTATAGATATCTATTCTTGAGTTTGTTTTAAGTCTACTTAGCGTGTTCTCTGTCGCACTATTTACAACTTAAATGATTGCCCTTACACTTTTCTTGTATGGTTATGTGTTTTTTGTTATCTTGATTATCGATTGCCTTTTAACTGTAAGCCTAATGATCTCAGAAACTGATTTCTAGATAAACCCTTTAAAACTTCTCAGTTGTCCGTGGTCATTTTATGAAATATCACAGATATTTAAAGTTGGGTTTGTATTTGTCTACTTTCTTCACAGCTAGCTCCCTGATCTATCATGGTTATAGGTACCCGTAACGGTGGATGGTAAGTCGGGTACATTAGAATACAATAGGAAGGAATCAGGGTTGCTGATGGTAGGTTTGTGAGGTCCCCTGATTAATGCATATGGGGATTTGAAATCTATGGGCACGAAACCTATATGGTGAAATTGTTGGTCGGGTGACCCACGATCTCTATCAGTAATTTTCTGGTAGCAGAGCTATGGTTAGGGACTAGTTAAAGTTAGGTAGGACTAGTTAAGCTAGATAAGTTGGATGCTGCTAGTTGAGAAAGAACTTTTGCTGCTAAAGGAGTAAAGATTTTAGGTGAACTGATCACTCACGTGAAATGCTTTGCTTTGGAAAATTATGAAATGTTTTAAATTGTTTGTCTTATTATTGTACTGATATATGTATTAACCCACTCGTTAAGTTTCTGTTACATGTTTGTTGGGAATCCCCGGGGAATTTAATAGCGAGTGGTGAAGAGAATCCACTTGCTTTGAGGTCACTTACTCCAGGAAGGTTAGTGCAGGTTAGGTAGAACTGGAAGCACTAACTAGGGTTTTTCTGAATATATGTTTGAATAAATGATTGCTACGAGATCATTGGCAAAACTTCTCTCGTGATATAACCTAGTAAGAGTCACAGTGGAAGGAGTAGCAGGTTCGTCGGAGCTTGAGTGATAGCAAAGGGGTTCGCTGGTGAAACGTTGGACTTAGAATATATCCCAGAAAAGTGGATGAGTCTAAGGAAGTAACGGGTTCCCTAATGCTTGAGTGAAGGATAGGCAGAAGAGATCTATCCGTAGTGTGTGAAAAGTAAATAGAAGTAGTTTACTTGCAGTGAAACAAATCTTTTCTGTCTAGACACTTGAGTACAGTGGCAAATGTGTATTCGTTGTTAAATAACCAAGCACTAGCACTTTAGAAAGAAATAAAGTTTCCGTTACCTTGTGAAGGAGGGAGTCAGTTGCGAGGCTGCTCTGACATCACTCCGTGCCGCGCTGGGATTGGTAGACGCAGCGGGTGTGTAGCGGAGCTGGAATTGTAAAGGAGGGGTGAGTGCCGAAGCGTGAGAACCTGTCTCACGAAAGGCCGCGCACCCATTGGTCGAGATTATTTGAATTTGTGCATTTCATTGGTCGCACGAAAATAAGAGACGCACTAGGATTGTGAGCGACTTGTAAACAAAGCCGCTCGCAGAAGTCGTATGTGGCACACGTATACTCCGGAGACTAGACCTGATCCAAGATACCTGGGGTTTGGAAAGGATAAGTGGAAGACTAATAGATACGACATTATGTACGGAAATAGGAGAAAACTGGCCCTTGTAAATAAGGTGAAGAATTATTTTAAAAAGGACAAACCGATTAGAACCAGAGAAGGTGTTGTCATTCCGCCACCGAATACTCCCGCATCTTTCATGATGTTTGATAAAGGGTACCACTCGTGTGTATGGTTGGAAAATTGGGTGGAGTACACGAAAGATGACGGAGTATTGGCTTTTCCGTTAGAAGGTACATTCAATGGCAGAATTTTATTTAATTTGAGAACCCGAATGAATGACTTACATCCCAGACCTAGACTAACACAATACGAAGCACTAGAGGAATGGGAAATCGAAGCTTTCGAGAGAGACAAGCCCCGAATGGATAAAGGGTTAACAAAATTTTATCCAAAATTAAAGCAGGAGACCCGAGACAAAATGATGAAACAGTGGAGACAGAATATGATTGTGGAAGGACTATTTCCAATGATGCCAGCGGGTGGTCCTCCTGGGGGGGGAAAAGGACAGAAAAATGTAAACATTGGGTGCCCATTGGAGAGTCGGATGATGAGTTGTTAGATGACCTGTTTTTAAGAAGTCCACCTCCTTATAATGAAGGACATCGACCTTCTAGTGAAGGGGATAATTCTCGAAGACCTCCGCCCCAAGATGAGGCCAGATCCGCAAGTGTAGGAGGGAATTGTCAAATACCCCCCTATAACGATAGTTTAGGACCCATAGATGCAAGAGATATTTATCCTAGAGTACCCGCTGGTGGAGAAACCAGATACACACGCGAAAGAGACTTTTTTCCCAGATCTCCCTACGAAGGTGAGGCAAGACCATCCAGTTCAGGAATGCCGTTCCTAAACCCTCCATATGAGGAAGAACCAAGATCCCTAGGCACAGGTACTTTGCCCCCAAGACCTAGTTATGGTGCAGGACCCAGAGAGACACCTCCCACTGCCCCGAGTTGTGCTCCAACTTTAACCCCACAAGTATTACATGACAATTCAGTCGAAAGGATATTGGAGGACAGAGAACGAGAGGCACTAGCTAAAAAGAGAGCTGAAATAATTCAGAGGATTTCTCAGTTAAATGCAAGTCCTGAGTCTTTAACAATCCCGGTTACTATTGGACCAGTGGTTCCATTGTATGGGGATCGACAGGGAAGTCCAAGAACTCCAGTTATTACCCCAGTTGTAGCCCAACCGAGATCAGAGCCCTTAATTGTAGATGACTTAACAAGTGAATGTGAGTCTGAAGTGTCGCTAATGGATCTGCCCATTAGGGAACCAGGAAAAAGGATGCAGAAAAGACATAATCCTTTCAATGCGAGGGAGATTCAAATGGAATCAACTTCGGGTACTAAGAGTGTCACGGTAGTAACTCCTGAAGAAATTGAGACATGGAGTTGAGAATTAGAAAAACAAACTCTTCAGTCGAAACCTCTAGATCTCTACAAACTGAGAGTAGAAATAGAAGAACTTATGGCAGGAAATGTAGGATTAGATCGATTAAATACCTACACAGAAGAAGAGCTGTTGTTTATCTGCAAGAGCCTTACTCGAAATGCCAGGGTACTCCATGAAAAACTAACTGACACTGCAGCTAGTATGGGAATAGATATCTCGAAATCAAAACCTTTGCAAAAACCGTACAGAGCAGATTTCTCAGACAAGGATCTGGAAAACCTGAACATGTCAGGGAAGAAGGCACAGGTCAAAGAGTTATTGACAGTATTACAGAAATGGGGAGATGTGGACAGGTGGAAAGCCAGGTGGGCCAAAAAGAAAGAGGAGGCTAGATCTAAACAAGTGACTCCTCAGTTCGTTCTAAAAGAAGCTGATAAACCAGAACAGTTATGTCCTATGCGTGAAGTGCCAGGTGGAAAATACGTACATGTTCCATGGTCCAGACAGGATATTGGGTCCTTTACAAATGATTTCCCAAAATTACGAGAGAAGCCTGTGGACTGGTACAGGCAGGTGGAAAGGTTTGTAAAGGTTCAAAAATGCCTGTGGAAAGATTTGGATGGATTCTTTGATATTGTGGTTCCGGTAGACTTATGGACCGAGTGTAAAATAGCCATAGCTTGGCCTAGTGAGGAGTATCCGAGGGACTCTAGAACAGGGGAACCCTCTAAAGAAGTGATGAAAAAATATGAACAAGTAATTCAACATTTGAAGCTAAAAGTGCCCGCAAAGGAAACTGATTGGACAAAAATAGATAGAACCACGCAGGAAAGGGACGAGACTGTGCACTCCTTTTATGAAAGACTGTTACAGGTATTTAAAACATACAGCGGCATAGATAACATCGAGATGAAGGATATGACACACTTCATTTACAGGTTTGTAAACGGTTTAAGACCCGAAATTTGTCAGTGGATCAAAGATAATAAAATATGTTGGCAGTCTAAGAAAATAGATGAGGTCCTACGGTATGCAAAATACTGTGAGGACGAGATGGCAGATAAGAAAAAGGCACTCAAGGAAAAGGTGATGTGGGCACAAGTAAAGCTCGCAGAACAGCAGGAAAAGCAATTAAGTAAATTGAGTAAGAGTACCCAAAATCAAGGCCCTGGGGGTGGGGGAAAGCCCAAAGTAAAAATGAGCAGAGAAGAAGCTAAACAGACATTTCCCTGCCACCCGTGCGGGGAAATTGGACATTGGAGAGACGAGTGTCCATATTTACAGCATGATAATACCCAAACCCCTGATTTAATTCCACAGACGCAGAATGAAAAACCAAGAAAGACCCAGCAGCAGGTAAAAACAATCCAAGTGCCCCGAGCTCCAAAACCGAATATTAAGGGGAAATCACCGCAGGGTGACGACATAGAAATCTGGGGAGGCAATGAGAACAGAAATGCAGCAACTTCGCAGTATTTATTAAATGACACTTTTCTCTGTGATGACCAATACTGACGGGGCCTGAGAGGGGAGGACGAGGAGTGTGTACTTGGCGCCTCCTTGCCGGTAGACCAGTCAGGGCCATACATTGAAGGAAAGGTTGATGGAAATGATGTCACCTTTCTATTGGACACTGGTGCTACCCGTTCTACTGTGAGAACAGCGGACGTTCCAAACCTACCCCTCTCGGGAGAAGAAATCCAGGTAGTAGGTGTATCTAATCAATTGATTAGTACCCCAGTTACTGAGCCCATGGAGATCACAATAGGGAACTTTAAACAAATGCATAGATTTGTCGTTTGTGACACTAGTCCAGTAAACTTACTGGGACAAGATTTGTTGTGCAAAATGAACTGTACTATCTTTTGCACACCAAAGGGTGTCGAAATTCAGACCCCAGACGAAGATGGCATCTACAAGTTAATGTTAATCAGACCTGACTCAGAAATTAAACGAATAACTATACAAGACTTACCTGAAGAACTTCAACAGACAGTGAAACCAGAAGTATGGGACTTTACTGGAAAGGATGTAGGATTAATGGCAAATGTAGATCCCATACAAATAGCCATGAAAGAAAATGCAGTTTACCCCAATACCAAGCCTTACAGAATGAGTGCCGAAGTGAGAGCAGGAGTTGCCATTGAAATACTGAAATTGCTAGAAGCAAACATCATACAAGAAGTGATGAGAAGCCCGTGTAATTCCCCCATAATTGGAATCAAGAAACCTAGTGGCAAGTACAGAGTAGTACAGGACCTGAGAAAGGTAAACAAGATCGTTGTTCCTTGCTGTCCTATTGTCCCGAACCCCGCAGTGATCCTGTATCAGATTCCTTGGGATGCTGAGTGGTTCACTGTGATAGACCTATGTCACGCATTCTTTTTGATCCCATAGCATCCAGACAGCAAATTTCTTTTCTCATTTGCTTTCAATAGTCACGTGTACGTTTGGAATAGGGTCCCCCAAGGGTACACCGAAAGTCCCTCTATCTTTAATCAGATCCTGAAAAAGTGTCTTGAATCTTTAGTCTTACCTGGAAAGTCTGTTTTGGTGCAATATATAGACGACCCTTTGGTGGCGTCTAAAAGTCATAGAGATTATGTGATTGACACCATTGCTTTACTGAATCACCTAGGTGAAAAGGGACATAAAGTGGCCCCTGAAAAATTGCAGTTCTATTCAAAATCAGTGAAATATCTGGGGCACCAGATCGAAAAAGGCATCAGAAAAGTCACTTCAGAGAGAGTCAGAATAATTCAAAAGATGCAGTTATCCCGTACTCAGAAAGAGATCAGAATGTTCCTTGGGGTTGTAGGTTACTGTAGGCAATGGATTGTGGGATTCGCAGTCCTGGCAAAGCCTTTGATAAAAATGACCAAGAAAGGAGCAAAGGACCCAGTTGAATGGGATGATGAAAGCTTAACAGCATTCACTAAATTACGAGACTGCCTGTGTACAGCCCCTGCTTTAGGAATGCCTGACTATTCTACGGAGTTTGCCCTGTTCTGTGGCACACAAGACAATTGTGCATTGTCAGTCTTAACCCAGGAGCATGGGTTGATTAGACGCCCAGTGGCATATTTTTCTGCCACTTTGGATCCAGTGGCTGCTGGATTACCTGGGTGTCTGAAAGCGGTAGCTGCCACTTGCACGAGCTTAGAGCAGAGTGAATCCATTGTAATGGGACATCCTGTAACTGTGTATGTTCCACATGCAGTTGTAATTTTACTGACCCGAACCAAGACTCAGTATCTCACCCCTAGTCGGCTGACTAAATACGAGAGGATTCTCGTGGGTGCTGCAAATGTAGTTATTACTCGGTGTAATATCCTGAACCCAGCCACCCTACTCCCTGACTCAATGATTGTAGAAGATAAAGGAGAGAACGAGCATGACTGCATTGACCTGACAGAATTCAGTACTAAACCCCGCCCAGACATTAAGGAAACACCTTTGCCTGAACATGATGAGGAGTTCTTTGTGGATGGCTCATGTATGAGACACGAACTTGTAGGACTAAGCGCTGCTTATGCTGTAGTCAGCTTAGACAGCATTAAAGAAGCGTCATGTTTATTTGGAATAAAGTCTGCACAAGTAGCCGAATTGATAGCATTGATAAGAGCTTGCAAATTGGGAAAAGACAAAAGAATAACAGTGTATACTGACAGTCAGTACTGTTACGGGGTTGTGCATGACTTTGGCCAATTATGGCTACAAAGAGAATTCCTGACTTCATCAGGTACCCCCATTCGAAATGGAAGGGTTGTGCAAAATTTACTGGAAGCAATCCAATTACCAAAAGAATTAGCAGTGGTTAAATGTGTTGCCCATAAAAAAGGCCTTGACGCTGTATCTTTGGGAAATGATTTTGCTGATCAAGTGGCAAAACAGTGCGCTAAGGATCGCATGTCAATAAATATTAAACTGGGAGGGACCGGAAACAGCTGCCAACTTATGGTGTTTGAAGAAGTGCCTACTTGGGATGAGGTGAGAGAATGGCAGCATGCAGTGCCATCGAAAGAGAAGGAAAAATGGAGAAAACTTGGTTGTCGACCAAGAAGTGAGGATGGTGTCGTTGTGGGCCCAAATGGTATGCCTGTGTTACCTAGACACCTGCTCGCTTCTATGGCAAGATTGATACACGGAAATTCACACACTGGTAGGGATGCCATGGTTCCGGTGTTTCAGCAGACCTGGTATAATCCGAAGTTCAGGAAGGTAGCAGAGTCACTCTGCCAGAGGTGCTTAACATGTCAGCAGTTCAACCCTGGTAAAAGAATAGTAGTTGAACTGGGGAAAATTGGAAAATCAGGAGGTCCCTTTGTGAGGATACAAATTGACTTCATCACCATGCCTCGTTGTGAGGGAAAAAGATATGTCCTTGTCATTGTCTGCCTGTTTTCAAAATGGGTGGAAGCTTACCCTGCCAAACAGAGTGATGCCATAACCGTAGCCAAAATGTTAATACGAGAACTAATACCTAGGTTCGGGGTTCCAGTCACTATTGAATCAGATAGAGGAAAACATTTTCAGAATGAGGTAATCGATCAGCTCTGTAAAGCATTTGGAATCACACAAAAGCTGCACTGTGCATATCGTCCAGAGGCTTCTGGAGTGGTAGAGCAAATGAATGGCACCATAAAATCAAGATTAGCAAAGATGTGTGACTCTACTGGCATGAACTGGATAAATGCCTTGCCTCTTGTACTGATGGGACTCAGAAGTATTCCAGACCGAAAAACAGGCCTGAGCCCCCATGAGATCCTGATGGGAAGAGTGATGAGACAAGCATGGGTACCAGGACACAAACTGTTAAGCATTACTGATGATTTGGTACTTGAGTACTGCAAGCAATTGGGTGACCAAGTGCGTTCTATCTCTCGCCAGATTGGGGAAGACGCCGTCGCCAACCCGACAACTCCAGTTCACAAGTTCGTTCCTGGTGACTGGGTTAGAATCAAGAAGCATACTCGTTCGAGTTGCCTTGCACCGAGGTGGGGAGAAAAGCGCCAGATAATACTGGTAACCACGACAGCAGTGAAGTGTGCAGGCGTTCCCAAGTGGATCCATGCCAGCCATACACAGAAAGTGATCCCCGACAAAGAACCTGGAGCTGAAGGTTGTCCACCTGAGGGGTCTGCAGACGTTGGTCCTGAAGTAGCTGATGACGAACAACCGAGCACCAGCCAAGATGATTGGATACCCTTAATCGACCTGACCGAAGACCCAATCAGAACAAGAGAGCGAACCCGAGAAGATAGAGAGTGGAATAGAGAGGAAGAAATAGGCACAGGCGAAGACCCTCAGATAATTGAGATTCACGTCAAGTCTGAGGACGAAGAGGAAGGTCAGACAGGGACAGAACAGGTGATTGACACACCTCCACTAACTCCTGAAATTGAAAAGGGTCAGACTAGAACTAGTGTAAACGTTCAAGCAGAAGAAAATCAAGAGATCGAAGTGCTTGAACAGGATCAGATAGAATTAGAAGAACGGGTTCAGGACACAGAAACAGAGACACTCGAAAGCCAAACCCAAAATTCACCTGAACCAGGCCAGCTTAGTAACCAGGCAGAAGAAATAGATACAAGACCTGGGACTAGTCAGACAGGAAGGGAAGAGACAGAAGCGGAAGTACCACAGACAAACGATAATAAAAGAGCGTTTGAAGAAAGCCAAATCACAGTGCCAACTAAAAGACTCAAGAAAAAGAAACATATCGAACCAAGATACATTAAAAGACTGAGACTGAGAATAAAAACAGTAGAAGAAAAACTTGCAGAGAGAAGGAAAAGTCCTCGAATTGCAGAACAAACTGGAGAAAGCTCCAAAAGAAGGAGTGATCGAATAAAAAGACTGAACGAAAAATACCAAGATCCTGAATAGACATTTTTAATTTTGGAGGATTTTGAGGATCTTGATATAACTGACGAAAGTGACGGAGAACCGATTGCTGATCAGTCTACTGAAGAGGAAGACGAATTAACCTGAAGTTGCGCAGAGTAAGCTAATTGTACAAAGTTACAAAGAGGGGTTGAGAAATCTTCTTCTGAACGAAAATGTCTGATTCAAACGTGAATGGAAGGCCTAGACGCAGTTGTTGCAAAACATGCTGCCGAGTATGTATATGTGGTTAAAGTTAAGGAGGTAGGTCCCGGGACGTGGGGTAGGCTGGACCGTATATAATTTTTAGAAAAACAAGTGCCACCCCCACCAATTCTCAGTGCTCTTTACTACAAGCAAACAAATCAAAAATGAATTACAGATTTGTTTGGTATATTTATTTTTACCCTTTGCTTTAGAAATTTCAACGTATACACTCAGACGAGTTGTCCGAGAAAGACACTCAACATGTGACAACTACTAGACAATAATGCAACAAAAAAGAAGAATATACATCACAAAACTTTCGAAAAAAGATTTCAAAAGGAACACACAATTAGTATGATACACATTTCATAGTGAATGATCGTTTGGAAACATTCATCAAATTGATTGGAACATTTACTCAACCAGTAACAATATATTAACTCAATGAAGGAGACACGTTCTGGAAAAACATTGGAAGAATATAGACAAGTTAATCATATAGTCAGTGAGACCCAGAAATAAATTCTGTATCCTTTGCACATTCCTCCAATGGTGCCGACGCGTTTCGAGACCGTAAGACAAGTTGACGGACTCTCATCAGGGCTCATTCAATGTGGTTCTAAAAGTGTGTGTTAAAAACAAAGAGAGAGCGACATGTCACCAATTGTTTTCAGTACCCAGGTGACTGCCCCCAATGCCCCTCTAGGCCCTTTTAGTACCTGAAATTGGCTCCGGAGGCCTGATCTCGGGGATCTGTTAGCACCAATACTTGTAGCGGGACCGTGTTATCTGTAAGATAACATCAAGCTTAAAATGCCATCAGGCAATGCATATTCAGTTAGTACACACGCGGGCGAGCCCGCGAAACATCAAAGAAGAAATCATCGGATTCATACCTAGGACAGTACCAGGATTTCTCCCTGTCCCTTTCTCATTTCAAGTGTCCCGTCGTTCCTTCTTTATACCTGTGAAGTGCGAACCAAAGTCGCCGCATTAGACTATTACACCGACTCACACATTAAGAATGCGCAAAGATGTTTAAGAACCAACGTTTTTGATTTAAAACCGCCTACCTGGAGACTCAGCGTTTTCTCAATGGTCTCAGGTAAACAGGCGTGCTGTTCGTTCTGGTAAGGGGGCGAGAGAGCGTAGCATTGTTTAAAAGCCTGCCACAAGTCATACTATTTGCAATACAGGCAGCACGCAGGATGGGTTCATATCCAAATTTACCTTAACTTGCGCGTCTTGGGATCTCAATAAGATTACTGATCCTTCGTGCATCAAGGTCAAGCGGGTTAGGGCAAAGCCGTACTTTATCCCATGTCTATGCCTGCAGCCTGTCAAACAAAGGCGAAAAACTCATGAGTTGTCGTCTCCGTTTGCGCATATGGAGATAGCCACTGATTGTTATGCGGAGCACTCACCCGCTCGGTAGGCGCTCCGTCGTCAATCTCCCAGGTTCGATTCCGAATCAGTACTGCCATGCTTGGGGCGGGGATTTAAACCTTTATTTGGCGCATGGAATTCTGGGACATGTAGTTTGAGGAACATTGCACAAATTACGAAGTAACAGGATTAAAGCCTCGATACTTCCGACATACTGTTCAATCCAGTTTGGGCACTGTTAAATCGCATAATCAGATACGCCTCCTTGCGCAGGAGGGTTTCCTCGATGTCAACAAGACCTTTTTTGGTGGGCATTGTATACAACACTGTCCAAGAGAAATCAGTTTCTGTGTGTGATTTATCAATGAAGTGTTGAACCATTGGGGCGCTGAGCACTTTGTTTTTGATTCGTGATCGATGCTGTGTTATCCTAGTGTTAACTTGCTGGTTAGTCTTCCCTATATACAGTTTGGGGCAACCGCAGATGATGCCGTACACAACATTTTTGGTCCTACAGTTGGAGAACCCTTTATTGGTCCATTTTACTTGCTTGTGTTGGAATTCAGAACCTTCTAGGCAGGACCCACAGGACACGCAGTTACCACATTTATGGTGCCCCTCAACCGGTTTGAGGCCCCATTTGGATAACAGGTCCTGCTTGGGTTTAGGTGTGGCAATGTCGGCACGTACTAAGTGTTGGCCGATACTCCTATTTTTTCTGTAGGCAAAAATAGGCCTAGGAAAGGGACACTCCAGTTCTTCCAACAGGTGCCAGTTCTTTAGGACCATTTGTCTGACCCGATGTGTGTCAGGCCCAAAAGTTGTGACACACACCATCTGTTCAAGATCACTTTTTGTTTTATTCTGCAGTAAGCATTCTCTTGGCGTGTAGCGAGCCCTTTTATACGAGTGTTTAAGCATCTTCTTGGGGTACCCACGGGTGATCATTTCATCACAGAACTTTTCGGCATGGTGGTCAAAGTCCTCCAGACTTGAGCAATTTCTCCGTATGCGGAGTAATTGTCCGTATGGTAGATTACTTTTCAAGTTACGTGGATGGGCACTCCGGTGATGGAGGATGGTGTTTTTGTCTGTTTTTTTGCGATAGAGAGAAGATTTGAGGCGCCCGTCTGGACAGGTAATTTGGACGTCTAAGAACGTCATCACAGTTTTACTCTGTTCGAGGGAGAATTTAATATCCTGGTGTTTATTATTAAGCCAATGGTGGAAGGACATCAACTCGGTGTGGCTCCCCTGCCACAGGAGCCACACGTCGTCGATGTACCGTAGCCATTGCTTAATGTGTTTCTGGAAGGGATTATTGTTTTCAATGAACATTTGTTCATATTGTGCCATAAACAAAATGGCTACCTCCGGCGCATACGGACAGCCCATGGCCGTCCCTTTGATTTGCATATAAAATTGATCATTGAATCGGAAATAATTCTTTTTCAATGTCAATTCAGCCAGTTGTACAATAAATTGTGTCGGTACTCTATGAGGTCGTTCTCTGGTGTCCAAATACATCTCTATCACCTCAAGCGCCTCATCCTGAGGGATCTGTGTATATAAGGACGTCACGTCCATTGTGACCATAATTTCAGATTCGGGATCGAATTCCGTGCCCTCCACTTTGGCTAGAAAATCCGTAGTATCCTTCAGATAGGACCTTACCCCACTGACAAAAGGTTTTAGAAAAAAATCAATGTATTTGGAGATAGGCTCCAAACACGAGTCACACCCCGAGACAATTGGTCGTCCCGGGGGGTCAGTCAAGTTTTTGTGGATTTTTGGGAGGAGGTACAAGACAGGGGTTCGAGGGAACTTCTTCACAAGAAATTCACTTTCCTTTACTCCTACGAACCCGCTGTCTTTACCGTCCTGAATCAGTTGCATTATCAATCCCTGAATTTCCTTAACAGGGTCTCCCTGCAGTTTCCTATACCATGTTGCATTGTCAACCTGCAGTTGGCCTTCCATTAGGTATTTATCTTTGGGCCACAATACCACGGCCCCGCCTTTGTCGGCTGGTTTTATCAGGACGGAATGATCCTCTTGTAAATTCCTGAGTGCTTGTCTTTGTCCTTTACTCACATTGGATGGGACATACTTTTTTTGTTTCTCAAATTTGTTGATGGAGGACAATAATACTTGCTCATATGCAAGGACTTGCTTGGGGATATTTTGGTTTGGGATGAAATTCGACTTGTTTCTCAACCCAGTGGTTTCAATATTTGCAACAGGTGGCTGATTGGCAAAAAATGCCCGAAGGCGTATTTTGCGGCAAAAAGCAATCATCTCCATCTTCAGTTTAGTATAATCAGTCTGTTGGCTAGGAACAAATTTGAGCCCCAAATTAAGCACAGATTCCTCGTCCTGGGTAAGTTGTTTAGTAGATAAATTTACAATGTTATTTGGAGCCGCTATGATTGGTAGTGGTTCCTGCGCGTGCGCATTTCCCACGGGACTTTGTATCTTGTCTTGCCCTGTTGGTTTTTGTCTAAAAAAGACACCTGTTTTTTATTGGAATTGCGCTTCGGATCAGACCCAGAGGAATCAGATGAGGAGGATGTTTCTGAAAAGGTCTTAAAACGATTCCGTGACCGACCCTGAAATTTATAAAGTGCGCCACGCGAGTCAGCCTGAGTATAATAATCGTCCTTCAGGAAGGGATATGCCTTTTCTAAACTGAAGGATTTGGCGTCTTTCTCGTATTGTGAGGTTTTGTTATTGATTGTGATATCCCGAAAAGCCAGAATTTCCTTTTCAATTTTTTCAATCAAAGTTTTAGCATCAGGAACCACAGTACTGTCCAAAATACTTTTAGTGAGTTCTTGAATTTCTTCCAATTCTTTCTGACATAAGCGTTGTGCGGTCTCAATGGTATGGACCATGAGGTCCCGACTGCACTTCGTGTTGATGCAACTGAATCCTTTCTTATACTCAGCGTCATCCGTAAATATTACCGGGACATTCTTTACTTGAAGACCCCAGGGGATTGTGCCTCCCCTTAGGTGCTTCAACAAGAAATGCCCATGTAATTCTGTTCTAATGTGTTTTTTGCTAAGTCTCGTTAGTTTGTCGGACTCATTCTGTTGTTGTGCCGAGGTGCTAAGGGCAACGTCGGGGAAGGGGTCTGACTCACATAGGGATTTGATATGGCTCTCTGAAAATGAAAGAGTGTCTTTCTCGGACATCCCCAATGAAGGACAATGTGTCCTTCCTCCTATCAATGGAAAAAATAGCAGAACTAAGTGACTTAAATGCCCTTTGTACTCTCGCGGGTGATTACGCCCGCCCTAAACTGGTTAAAGTTAAGGAGGTAGGTCCCGGGACGTGGGGTAGGCTGGACCGTATATAATTTTTAGAAAAACAAGTGCCACCCCCACCAATTCTCAGTGCTCTTTACTACAAGCAAACAAATCAAAAATGAATTACAGATTTGTTTGGTATATTTATTTTTACCCTTTGCTTTAGAAATTTCAACGTATACACTCAGACGAGTTGTCCGAGAAAGACACTCAACATGTGACAACTACTAGACAATAATGCAACAAAAAAGAAGAATATACATCACAAAACTTTCGAAAAAAGATTTCAAAAGGAACACACAATTAGTATGATACACATTTCATAGTGAATGATCGTTTGGAAACATTCATCAAATTGATTGGAACATTTACTCAACCAGTAACAATATATTAACTCAATGAAGGAGACACGTTCTGGAAAAACATTGGAAGAATATAGACAAGTTAATCATATAGTCAGTGAGACCCAGAAATAAATTCTGTATCCTTTGCACATTCCTCCAATGGTGCCGACGCGTTTCGAGACCGTAAGACAATATATGTAGCATAGTTATAGTGATAATAACTTGGGTAGGACTAACAGTTTTCATTCCTTATATGGAAAGCAAAAATACTAATATTAATCCTACACAGACTGTGACTACTGACACTGAAGAACTGACAACACGAAGTGTAGAAAGACGTGAAAAAGCACTCAGACAAACAAAACGAGACTTAGAAGCATCAGATGAGGAAGGACTACATTATCATGGAGTAAAGAACCAGACTCATTTAAATGTTTTCACAAACCTGTTAGTACACTATGTAGAAACTATGGAGATAGAAGACTGCTATGTCTGCATGAAACTACCTACTTCTGTAGCTGAAGGCGTGACTTATCATCACCTACCTTTGACCTATGGAATTTCCTGTAGCAGTTTAGCTAGTTTATTTTACAAAAGAGGACCGTTACAGTACTACTATTCTAATTCAGACGTGATATTTTCTGAACTTCCTATACGTGGAAATCTGAACCCTGTACATACCAAAAGTGACGTTACACGTTATATGGGAGAATATTTTCTGACTATAGGTACCATAGACTTGAATGAAGCACACAGAGATAACTTGACCTGTTCATTACATGAACAAGAAAAGGTGTTTTTAAACATGGCAGAGAAAAGAAGGGAGAGTTTCCAAAGAAAGGCAAATGATAAAAGACAGAAAACTCCTAAATGGGCTGAAAACATGGAAAGCACCTCAAATGGTGGGAGTGGTCCTGCTTTGTTGCTGGATTTCGAAAGGAAAGGGAAACTCTGTCTTCATCGCGAGAAGACTAGTTATTATAATACCATTTTCATTGGTTCCAGTCAATGTGAACACAATTACAAGGTAATTGGAGGTTGGGGTTTCAAAAATGGGTCAGAACCTGTGTTTCCCGGAATTTATTATATATGTGGAGACAAGGCTTATTTCAAATTGCCGGATCACTGGTATGGAAGCTGCTACTTTGGCATTGTCTTCCCGAAAATATACCATGTGAAGGAAATTGCTGGAAGCAATGAAAACACTAATGGCTTAGTGCGTAATAAAAGAGAAAGCGTAGGAGAAATAATGGGTAGTATTTTTAGTGCACTGATACCTGGAGTGGGAGTGGTTCTGAATACACACAGAATTTGCAAATTGTCCACAATAGTGGATGTGCTGTCTACTGACACAGCTCATGGATTCTTGCTGGTTAATACCGAAATGGTTGCGATCAGATCAATTTTGCAGAACAGACTTGCGCTTGACACCTTATTAGCAAAAGAGGGCGGAGTCTGCCGGATGCTGAAGGCGCAACATTGTTGCACTTACATACCGGACAAAAGTGTACAGATTAAAAGATATGTGAAAAACATTACTAATTTGGAAAAGGAACTCAAACCACTGGAGGTTGACAGTGCCTGGAAGAGACTTGTCGATGGTCTCTCCAATGTAGGTCATTGGTTTGCTAATTTAGGTAAAAGTTTATTGTTTAAGGTACTGATGCCAATTGGAGTGATAGGTCTCATCATTTTCCTCATATTCGTCTGTTGCAAATGTCGCAAACACACAAAGAAATACACTGTGAATAGAAGAGGTGTGAAACGGAGTGTGGATGAGCTTGAATTGGAAGAAATTAATAATCAGATTTACAAAAAGGTGAAAAATTCTCACCCTAGTAAAGATGTGAAAGAGAAATTGAATCGCTTGTTGGAAGAGATTGAGATGCATAAGGTGTGAGAAAAGTTGGCATCTGGTTCCATTTTTTTTGTGATGATAGTAAATATCATCAAAGAGGGGATTGATAGAGCAAGATTTCGCATATTACGCGACTTGCTTGAGTCATGAACCTCGAATCTGTTATAACCCGGTAACAAAATTGTATGTTGTACTAATTTTCCTTTATTTTTTGAATGCGCGTGTATCTTAGTGATGCTTGCCTATGTGTTTTACTAATACGATTAATCTGTGTCCTTAAAATGGCTGCTGTTTGGAATGTTGCTTCTGCGCATGCGTTAGTCACACTCACGTGACGTGACGTAGTTGTAATTCTGGAGGGAAAGGGTGCGCATGCGTAATAGCCACAAGATGGCTGCTTATGTAATAACGTGGTGAAGCTTGTGCAGATGCTCTCGTGTTATTGTGTATTGCACTAATATAAAACCGCATAGTATATTTTTATAGTGATAAACCATAAGTATACAATTATGATATGTAGTATATTCATTTATTTCTATGTTTTAATTTGTTTTCGCTTACTTTTCATGTACCACGATAACTGGGGGGTCTGACTGTGACGAGAACCATTTTGACGGTCCCTTCTGCGCATGACACGCAGCCAGGGAAAAGTGTCCTTGAACAGTGGAACTCAGCAAGCTGGCTGCCACAGTCAAGATGCTCCTGCGAAAGCCACCTCTGACCTAGGAGGATGGAGCAGAATTTGTTCTTCATTTGCAACAATTGTAATTCTGTATTGTTTTCTGTGAAACTTTTTCGTGGAAACCCCAATCTTGCTAGGCGGATCCCTAGAATGTAAATTTGGGCTTACAGTAGTCTGTTCTGATTGGTGTGTTAACCTAGCCGACTTTGGGACCAATCGAAATTGTGGATTCTGACATTTTGCAACATTGGGGGGTGGTACACTGACCCCAAAACAGTATATCTAGCCTAGGTTCAGCTAGAGAAATTGTCCGACTTGTCTGAATAGCTGACCTGTCACTGACCCAACTCACTCAATAGGTGACTGAATACAGAGGTGCTGCGGAGCACTCTGTCCGAATTTGACCATAGACTCAAAGGTTTTACTAAACCTTAAGTGCTGGCGGAGCACTTTGCGGGGGAGTTCGCTAACCCAATCGGGGTTCTGACTGATAGCTGCAGAGAGGGTGGAGCGCAGGCGTTGCTTCCAAACTGCAGGTGCTGGTCGTGCCTTGGTGGTCCTGTCCTGATCTCAAACTGGTTTTCCTGTCCTGTCCTGGGTTGTCCATTCTGCACCTGCTGTCCCATTGATGACTGCTATTCCTTGGGGTATTTCCTGTCCTTGACTGATCCGTGGCCAGGGTTGGTTTTCACACCATTCTAGGTAATTATATAGATAGGGCTGAGAACTCTATACTGCACCTTTCTATTTTCTGTCTTTGCTTCAATAAAGACGTACCTTTGCATACGTTAATTTTTCCATGCTTTTCGCAATCTACTATATGAATGACCATTGCATTTTTCATAGCATGTTCCTATGTTACCCTACCTTTTAGAGTACATTCACTTTATACTGGTTACGAATTATAAATGTGATTTGCAAATTTCTCCTAGAATCTATGTTTGAAGTAATAATATTAGAATTATAGCGTGTTCCACATCTCACCCTTCCGATAGATGTATAGGATTCCTAATTTTCCACTCGTTTTCATGAAGTACATCCCAATAGTATAATTCTAGTACATGCAATAAGTTTGCTCATTTATAGATATCTATTCTTGAGTTTCAGTTTTAAGTCTACTTAGCGTGTTCTCTGTCGCACTATTTACAACCTAAATGATTGCCCTTACACTTTTCTTGTATGGTTATGTGCTTTTTGTCATCTTGATTATCGATTGCCTTTTAACTGTAAGCCTAATGATCTCAGAAACTGATTTCTAGATAAACCATTTAAAACTTTTCAGTTGTCCGTGGTCATTTTATGAAATATCACAGATATTTAAAGTTGGGTTTGTATTTGTCTACTTTCTTCACAGCTAGCTCCCTGATCTATCATGGTTATAGGTACCCGTAACGGTGGATGGTAAGTCGGGTACATTAGAATACAATAGGAAGGAATCAGGGTTGCTGATGGTAGGTTTGTGAGGTCCCCTGATTAATGCATATGGGGATTTGAAATCTATGGGCCCGAAACCTATATGGTGAAATTGTTGGTCGGGTGACCCACGATCTCTATCAACTTCCATCTGTTCCTATTCCTGCCTCCACGAGCTATTTATGACATGGGCTGTGATCTTACTGTTTTGGGTTTATCCAGCCTTGTCAGCTAGAGAATGTACGCATTATGTGGACATTGTTTATGGCCTGGACTTATCTTGAAAGTGGGTCTGTCATCATACAGTGCTTTGTGTGCACGTCCTGGGAGTGACCAGCAATAATGTACTTCAAAGAGAAAATGTGTGCCTAGAGCATAATAAATGGTATAAAAGGTCTGTGCTGAGACCATTCCAGCAGGCTGCCTCATTCAGTTGCTTTAGGTGTGACTGGGCGACGTAGCCTCACAATTAATTGTAATAAAGATGTCTTTTCATATTTCAGATTCTCTGTTGATTTCTTTGCTGCTTTTGAATGGACTACTTATTGGTAAGACCCCTGAGAAGGAGTTTGAGGATTTCTAGTACATCAGATGGCGCGACCAATGATGGGGCTCATCAAGAAGTGACTATCTGGAGGAGTAATCTTGTCAGAGGACAGAAATCTACTGGGGCAGGCAAGACAGAAATCTACTAAAAGAGGTACTCTGTGCACAGAGGTTCTGGGGGATTCTTTGTCTCTGCGGCCCAGTATATTTTTGATTTTTCTGACTTAAACTCTCCAAAAGATGTCACTCCTGACTGAGGAACCTTTTTGGCGTAAGTGTTTTCTTAGTGCAGTTAGAACTTGGCAGTTAGAATTTGGACAACTATTTGTTTGGTATAGCTTTGATAGGTTTGTATAGGTTTGTATATGCGAATTGCAATTTGTGTAAGCAGGTAATGAAGAGACTTTTCTCCATCTGCTTTAGTTGAAGTATAAGTGGGTCGCTCCCAGTCCTTAGTTCTTAGTTCTTTGGTCCTTAGTTTATTTGAACATTGCAATATTCAAAAACCGAGGGTCTCGTACATTTGCGAGTGTATTGATAGAGATAGCCCCTTGAAGTTTGAAGCTTGGTTAGTGAGCGCAGATGCCTAATCATAGCAAATTTGGTATTTGGTTTTGTTTAAGTTGCAACAGGGATTCCCTATTGGAGGGTTCATGTCTGATACCTCCGGTTGGAACTCCAACTTATGAGCTCTATTTAGCTAAAGCGCGCTGTATTGTGTGTCCTGAGTGTTTGACCTCCTTTCTGTTTGTGTATGGAGTGGGCCCAATGTGTGTTTGTTGGTTTTCTTGATGTTTTTAGTCTGTTAAGTAAAATGCTGGTTGGTTAATGTTGAGTAGAAACTTGAGTAAAAGATACAGAAATGAAACATGTAATGTGCTAAGATGGGTATGTGTTTGTTCTTTAGTTTGTAGAATGAGCAATTGTGCACATATACAGAACTGCCGTTACACGCTTAAAGGATACAATTAGGAAAAACATTCAATAGATATAAATAAGGCCCAAAAAAAAAAAAAAAAAAAACGAAATTGTCTATTTTTACAAAAATAAATAAATTTACAGCATTTTCCTTAGATGCACTGTATTAGATGTTCATAGGCAAACATTTCAGCTGCAGTACATTTGATAGGAATGTTCATTCAGCCAGCACTTTTCCAGTTAAACACGGGTGGAATTTTGCATAATCGTCCTTTTAAATAAATGTGGCGCAAAAATGTGACGCAGGAATGTGACGCGTTTTAAGTTTGGCATATGCGCTTAGGTTTGTGAGTTAATGCATCTAAATGATAGGCAAGGGATGCAGAGGGCTCTTATATGTAGAACAATCACAAAAAGGAATAATTGGTTTTATTAGAAGAAAAAATTATTAATTATGAAAATAATTATTAAAAATAAGCGCTACAAAAATAGTTTTTTAATATTTATAAAGCTTAACACTCATACTATGACCTCCTAGCATTAAAATTTGATTTAAGTTATGTTGCATCACTAAAATGACAAGCATTCGTGTGTATAATTTCCCCTTGGCATAGGCGCAAGCAAGCTCATTTTTATAAAGTATAAGTTATTATTTTCAAATGCCTGACTCAAGGGTTATGTAATAGACATTCTAGTAATACATATTATGCAAGAAAATTGTAGGATATTCATTTTTTAATGCCCAAAATATGAAAGTCGATTTTGAGTAAAAGCACTGTTTAAACTGCATTTTGCTTTCATTTAGAGTACTTTTTAAAGTGTCTCAGGCTTCAGTAAATGCATACATTTAGGTTTTGATATATATTTGCAGGTTGTGCCTTCTTATGATTCAGTGGGTTAATGTGCCAGTACAAAGGCTTGTTTTTATATCAGGGTTGAAGGTTCTAGCTTCAGCTAGGCCTACGGAAAAGTTTGTTCATTTAAGACTGATGAAGTGTGTACCATAGGATTGCAACAAGCATTTACTCTAAAAAAAACTGGTATGTGTGTTATTAGGTTTCGTGAATTATTCACAATAAATGTAGTTTAATAATCTGGGAATAGAGATAATTTTTAGCGCCTAAAAAAGAGAAATAATTTTTCAAAATAGAGTGAATTATTACAGGTTAGGAGAAATTAGTTAGGCCTTCCGGCTTTGACAGCTTCAGTGTGGCAGAAGCTGAGGGCTGAGAGAATTGCAGAGGCTGGCTCGAGCCACGCTGCTGAGATGTTATCTTTTAGTTTCCCTGTAAACAATGGACAAGGCTGTCATGTTGACATTTGTGACCTTTTAATTAGGACTTTGCCTCCGAGGAATGCAGAATGACCTTGCTGAACGAGCCTCTAAAGGTGGGGTTTCTGGTTTCTCCGTGAGAACATCAATAAAATGAAAGAACTTAATTTAATAGGGAAAAAAAAGGGGTTTCTTTGAAAGTCCCAAACATCGTGTTAAATGCTCTGCAGAACTGATACATTTGTGTCTCCACGCTAAGAAAAATAATGTTTGCTAGTTGCATTTATTTAACAGAAAACGAAGTGTTGCATTAAGTCTTAGATAGAAATAAGATGCAGCCCTTTTCCAAAATTTTGAAGGCTACAGGCTACAGTCCTAAGTGAAAATGATTTGCTAATTAGGAATTATTTTTCACAGTGGAAATTATAGGTGCCAAATTAATATGGAGTGTCAGTGTAACCATTTCTTTTAGAACGGTAAAAATAAGGTGGCTTGATGTTGCGAGGTGAACTGACAAGAGAGTAACAGTTAAGTAATGAAAATTTATTTTTGTGCATGTTAAAAAGTGTTTTTCTTGTGTTGTGTATTTTTCTGCTTCTGTCTACAGATCATTCATGGATTGTTCTAAGGCTGACAAGACACGTGAGTTTGGTTAGTTGAAAGGAGATGTGTTTTTGTGTAATTTCTTTCAAAAGAAATGTTCATGTTTTCGTTTGTGTATTTGGCCCTATCGTGAAATATTTTAGCTGGTCCTGTATGTTAGAAGAGAGACAGCAAAGTTATATTTAACAGCAGACTCCCACTGCCTGGTGCTCTACTGTCCAAAGGAGGGTAAGGATTTTAGACCTGACAAATTTAGACAGGCCCAAATATTGGGTTTTGGGCTGCAGGTTTACAGTGCATAAAGTACATGTGCCATGGTGCTGTGTGTCACCGCTTATTCACATATGCTATTGTTTTGTCTGTGCTTTTTTTTTTTTTGTGCTTGATATACAGCAAGTATATCTGATGGCTTGACATGTGCATTTTTTTTGTGTGTATGTTTTGTTTTATGTTGTTACTATTACAAGTTCCCCTGTGTTGTGAAGGGACCCGTATGACGATACGTATCGTTGCACAACAGTTGGATGGATTTGGTATAATGATAAATTTCACAGATATGGTTTTCATACTGTGAGGAAGACAGGAAGCACTTTTACCAGTGCATGCCTAAATTTGGCTATAATGATATTGAAGAAAACTAAAAAGATATACAGGATCAAAGTGTGTCACCTGCTGTTAGTCACTTACTGCCCCTTCCCTTAAAGGAACAGGCAGCCCTACATTTATGTATCCTTGATTGGACCTAAGGATGGAATTATAGATCTGTGACTCAAGGTGGCCTAATTTCTATATTGCATTACTTAATCATGTTCTGTTTCCCAAATAGCATATGGCTTTGTCCCTTGAAAGGAAACCAGGTTTCATTTTTTTCTCCCTGAAGAGAGAACAGGAACATTAGTTAGGATTACCGTATATGGTGTAGTTGCCAGCGGTAGAGTTAAAATGTGTGTAACTTTGGTCTTTTGTGTATCCCCCGTACTCTTGGTGCTGTGTCACATGCCTGAGGCACCCAAGCAAACTCTTGTTCTTCCTATAGATTTTTCTTTTGTTGCTTCTCCCCTCACCAATGTCACATCATGCTTAGTTATTGGGGATTTTAGTTGTGTCCTAGTTCCATTTCCCTTTTCCATATTCCTTTCACCAGTCAGCCCATTTATTATTATGGGCGTATTGTTTATGTTCACACTTCTAGACTGCAGTGATGTATCAGGGACCCCCCATGTTATGTATAATTCCCTTTTGTATGACCAGACTGGTTTTCAAAAATTTTCCTCAGTCCTACTTCAATGTTTTTTCAGACTGACTGTCGGGGTAGTGATAGACTGGTTAACTGACCCAATATTATAGTAAGACAAGTTTTCCATCTCGATAGGAGATATCTTAAGTTTACCTTTTGAACATGACGAATTTTCAATGTCTATTTTAATTTTTCAGTTCTCTTATGTTCCTGCTGCTTTAATTTTTGGTGGGATCAGATGTGTTCTAATCATGCAAATACCAGGACTCTCTAGTTCTTGTCTTTTTGTCTGCACATTTGATCATTAGCCTTTGTATTGCATAGTGCACTTGATGCACATTTTTTAAAGGGACTTTTCTTCATGTCCTTGATAATCTGTATTATGTCATTTCTCTATTTGAGATGTTCTAGATAAGGAATTTAGGAACACCTAGGCTTAATCATTGAGGAAAATATGTATTTACCCCATTAGACAATGCCACTGTGTGAGGACATCCATTTAGATTCCCATGGCGTATTGCCACTCCCTTGCAGATTGCAGGCCACCTGCTTGCAGTCCCCTTGTTAAAACCCATGAACTGTTTTTTGTGCTTGATTTGAAGGAAACTAACAATTGTGTTACATTTCCTATATCACTAGGTTCTGCGGGATCTTCCAGAGTCAAAGGAAGAGTGATACCCTGCAGACCTGTGATCGAGACTAAGCCCACTCCCCATCAGTGACCGCTACAGATGAATGACAGACTTCTTGGCTCTACAATTCCTGCAACCAGAAAGTCGCGAGGCTGGACAGCGATCATCAGCGTGCCGTCAATGGTACCTCCCAAGCAAGGCATTTGCTTCATCGGAAGGCGTTGCAGAAAAAAAAAGAGCTGGTTCCTTGTTTGCACAGAATGAGAGCTTCTGTTTGTTTGAGCTTTCTACCTGTTATGTGCTGGAAACCTCTGACAGTGTACAGTCCCTTGAGCCCTTGGCCCGAGTTTTGGCCACACACACACCTCTTTTCCCTTTGCTCCGACGGAAAGGCACTATATTCTGGTGCCCATGAGAGAGCAGCTTGAGCGTCCTCTGACACTAAATAATGAGTGTTGGAGTCTGAAAGTGCTGCTGATCTTGAGAGGTTGTTTCTCAGTAGTGCTTTGATCTGCACGAGATGTTTTGTGCCCATGATCAATGAAGAGCACATCATTTGTAGTGTCTGCCACAAAGAAGAGACACTGGTGCATTGTTTTGAGACATTGAGACTTTCAAGTGAGCTGTGGGTGTTTGCCAGGAGGGCACTCCAACTAAGCAGTACTTTTTCTCATGAAAAGGCCTGAATCGAGAGGCCCAATGCGGAAGAAGACAATGGAAGCGGATTTGATGGACAATAGAAGCCTTCCAAAGAGGCTTATAACGGACTTTGGGCACAGTTGCAGATATAGACTGAGTGATTGCCTATGTAAGGGCAAAAGGTTGGTCTGTGGTTCCTTGAATTCTGAACCTGTGTTTTAAATATCATGATTCTGTTATGAATTTGGTAACAGCAGACCGTAAACAGTGAGTTCAGCAAGTGCAAGTGTTTTCGTCATGTTACACCAATGGATTCACTGTGTACTTGAAGGTTTTGTTCTGAACCCTCGGGTTCCATCTTGTGCATAGCAGCCATTTTGTGGATTGCCCTTACAGTAGGCCCTCACTGTGGCAGAACAAGTATTTAAGGATATAACCTTAGCATGGGTTTGTGCTGACTCCTGCATGACCTGGCGAAAGCTGACCCTGTTGCTTGAGGCTAACCTTGCCAAGCCAGTTCCTGCCCTTTAGCTGATCAAGATTATAGATCAGAGCACAGGACATTGTAAAGATTTACTACACACAAACGTGCCTATCTTACTTCCATCTGTTCCTGTTTCTGCCTCCACGAGCTATTTATGACATGGGCTGTGATCTTACTGTTTTGGGTTTATCCGGCCTTGTCAGCTAGAGAATGTACGCATTATATGAACATTGTTTATGGCCTGGACTTATCTTGAAAGTGGGTTTGTCATCATACAGTGCTTTGTGTGCACGTCCTGGGAGTGACCAATAATAATGTACTTCAAAGAGAAAATGTGTGCCTAGGGCATAATACATGGTATAAAAGGTCTGTGCTGAGACCATTCAGCAGGCTGCCTCATTCAGTTGCTTTAGGTGTGACTGGGCGACGTAGCCTCACAATTAATTGTAATAAAGATGTCTTTTCATATTTCAGATTCTCTGTGGATTTCTTTGCTGCTTTTGAATGGACTACTTATTGGTAAGACCCCTGAGAAGGAGTTTGAGGATTTCTAGTACATCATGAGTTGGGTGTCGTCTGAGTAGGATACAATGCTAAGCCTGTGCTGTCGCATGATGGCGGCGATGGGGGCCATGTAGATGTTGAAGAGCATCGGCTTAGTGAAGATCCTTGGGGTACTCCGCAGATGATGTCAGTGGGGTCAGAGAGGAACGGGGAGAGGTTTATTCTCTGGATTCTGCCGGAGAGCAAATATTGGATCCATTCGAGGGCGGATCCCTGTATTCCTGCGTTGTTTGGTTAGTATTTGTTGAGGGTAGAATGGTTTTAGTTGTGGTGTTTTGTGTTGGAAGACAATAAGGAATCCTCTGACCACGTGGCTTGAGTAATTCTTTGGAGTGTGACTAGATTTTAATTTATATCTAATGTTTGTCCAGCGATGTGTGCGGGGTTAGAAATGAGTTGCTGTAGGTTGCATGTGCCTTGCCAATGAGGATGGTTCTTAAATGTGGCATATTAGGCGGATCAAACCATATTTTGAGGTCACCAAGAAATTCATAGTTTTGATATTATTGTAAGAAGGTTAGAAATTGTGTCTAGCAATGTGTCTGGTAATGTTGCATTACTAGGTGGTGGTCTGTAGAGAAGAAGAAAGTAACATGATAATGATGGTGTGGCGTTGCATCTCATTAGGAGTGTCTCACAACCTTGTAATGATACAAAATTATCTTTGGGGAGATCTGTTGTTATATGTTTATTATACTGTAATGCATGTTCACAAACTGCATTTTATTAGTATTACAGTAGTATTGTTCACATACAAAAAAGAACTATTCATGAAACTACTTGCTTAATTTTCGCCTCGTTTCATTTAAATATGGAAATCTCTGAATATGTATGTTTCGTAGAAAATGTTGGACAGGGGAGTTGCAGGTGGGGTTTAGGAAAGGGTAAAGAGGGACATATGTAGGGTGAATGAGGGGTTTAGGGAGAGATATGTACCCACCCATAAAATATAAGCCCATTAAGATCACAAACTGCACTTCTTACACTACAATAGCCAATAACATCCCAGAACAGTACTAAATGTACTCCAGCCCAGACCTGGAATACGTCTAGCACAACACATGGCCAACCACTGGTCCTTCTGCAACACCCTCCCATAGAAAATAATGGAAGCAGGACTTAAAATAACACCCCATAGATAAGAATGTCAAAGTTATATATTTTGAATTTGAAAAATGTAGATAAATGTAATATAATGTTTAAAATATTATATATAAATAAAACATACATATTTGATTACAAAATATTTTAATACTCTCATTTAAAAAGAAATGTAACTAATTGTTTTTTAAATAATTCAATTAATTTAAATTTATTCTATGAAGAAAGACATTTTTATTACGTAATCAATAAATACACTAGTTTTATTTAGGTGGGCCTTTTTTGAATAAATGTTGAAATGATTTTCGTATGGTTTAATACATTCAAATTAGTTCAATATTTAAATGCAAATTGAAGTTATTAGTGCTATATTGCTGTTGCACTTTATTTTGTTTTATATTTAATGTAAATATGTTAAATTATTTCAGATTTATATTGAGCATAAAAAATATTCTTACAATTTTTGTTCTAGAGTGTGGTCAACTCTTTCAAATATTCCCATGGCTGCATTACCATAGGGAGAGCTCCGCACCAGTGGCGGTGACCACTTCCTACATGTGAAAAGTTAATAGTAGTAACCCTAAGCATTTGAATAATATATTCGGTAATTCAACTTGTTTATTCATCCAGACCCAGAGCACCTCTTCATCTCAGGACAGTGCACGCAAGAGCAGATATCAGTGGTGGCTCCTCCGCTAAGATGGAGGAGCGTCGCCCCACTGCTTTTCACAGTAAAATAAAAAGAAAAATACAATGACAATAACTAAACATTATTATCATTTTATTTGTTCCTGCAGTGGAGTCTTGGAGGGGCAGATCTGCTCTGCTCTCAGAGCAGGGGGAGAAGTGGTGGGAACTATGTGCAATAATGTTTGGCCGGCCCTCTTGGGCCAGCCAAACTTTCATGCCTACTTTACATGTTCTCCGTCTGGGCTGCATTACAGCCTGGGTTGAGAACATGCCCAGGCCCCCATTCCCTGTCTGAACGCTGAACCACAGTGCTCAGACCAATCACAATGCCGCATTTCAGCATTGTGTTTGACTATGGGGAGCCTGTAAGCCCGGGTGCTTCTTGCAAAGAGGAAGCCAGGAAGAGCACGGAGGAGAGGCGGCGGCCAGCCAGCAGGCCTGAACATAGGTAAATAATTTGTTTTAAGCCTTCTCCCTCCCCCTCTTTCCCCCTCTCCCCGCCCGACTGCTGCTTCCCAGGAGCAGCTGCCACTAGCAGATACATATTATAATGCAAGAAGTGCACTGAGCTTGGAGCACCACTACTTACAAAACCTGCTAATTTAATTCAAAACTACTCACTATTTCATCATCTCTTTCATCTTGTTGTCAGCACAGCCTCCACAGCTACGTGACCATAATTCTCTATACTTTCTAATCTGATCTATGGTGTTTTACCACCATCTAGTGGATATAATAAACAGCATATATAACAAGGGGGTATTACACTACACATTGGGCCATATTCTCACGGAGCTATCGCTGAGTTATCAGCACTTTATCACTTCCAGCCTATAAAACCAGTTTTCCGGTGAGAGCATCCTCATAAAACATTGCCGCAGATGACCCCGGCAACTATCACTACTGAGATCCAGAGTAGGCGTTCCCGAGCAAAAGGCTGCGACAACAC
Source organism: Lissotriton helveticus (assembly GCF_964261635.1). Taxonomy (NCBI): domain Eukaryota; kingdom Metazoa; phylum Chordata; class Amphibia; order Caudata; family Salamandridae; genus Lissotriton; species Lissotriton helveticus. Next base: position 477,236,839 of record NC_136068.1, on the reverse strand, counting down.
CACACTACAACATTCTCAATGACCAGCCACATCGGCGATAAGATCACAAAACAGGCAATAAGGTGAGGTAGCACCAGGAAACTAACACCTTCTCTGACCTGGTGTAAAGTCGGATGCCAACCGGCACCAGACAAGGGAGCACAGCCCAAAGCCAAACATGAAGAACAACAGATGCACCCAGGCAACTGAACATGCAGGCCGAAGCTCCAATAGGGCAACAATACGGACCACCACCACACCTAGGACCCCCCCTTCCCCCAGAACACCCCCCTGGACCACCACAGTGGCAGCACAGACAAAGTCAGCGGGCCCACCGGAAACACACCAGCCTCACAGACTCAACACCAGAGGATACCATTGCCCACTACAGGTTCAAAAGGACAACCATCCTCCGCATCCTGACCATCATCACTCAACAGGCCGACAGCACCAACACAGCAGACAACCAACATCCCACCCCACAAATAGCTGCTGGCTGTGATGCACCTGTTGGCCTCTGGTATCCCCCAACCAACACCTGCCAGAGTCAGAGGAGTCTCACAGCCAGCTGCATCCAAGTCCCTCACACCTGTCCTGGATGCCATCATCAGCCTGGTAGCCTAGTATCTATACGCCCACCACAATAGTCAGGATCCGCTGGAGAGCAAGCAATGACCATACGCCATAGCTGGATGCACGCACATGTTGGGGGCAATTCACAGCACACATGTCCTACTGGTGCCCCTGGTGACACAACACACAATCACCGCACGAGAAAGCAAATGCATTTCATCAATGTGCAGGCAATAATGGACCACCAGGGACTCTTCATCAATGTCGTCGTCAACTACTCAGTCCGTGTGCATGATTCCTTCATCCTCCGACAGTCCATCATCAACCAGTGCTACCAGGATGGCACCAAGGGAAATGCACAGCCCCATGGCAAGTTCCAAATGATTACCACACCCACTTCAACTCCACAACCATGCAACTCACAACTCTGGCAGTACACAAGTCACAAAATCACATACAACATTCAAAACAACATGCCCACCCACCAGACACGACAGAACAACTTACAATGTTAACCTGGGCAAGCCGAGAACATGAGCCATCAACGGCATGGCAACCCAGCCTCACAATCGCAGGATGTGGGGAGAGGTAAGACCAAGGCATGTGTGAAGGAGGCAGGAGAACCATGATTGGGAAAGTACACAATGCCAAGAGTGGCGGCAATGTGCTGGACAGACCGCAGTATGCAGAACACACCCATATCCATGGCAACATACTCCACTGGTATATGGAGTGTAGTGGACAGTGGATGCAACCATGTCACCCCAGCCAGTGGGGGAGTACGCGGAAATGTTACCTGTTATGTCCCCACCATAAGCATGAGCAGAGTGGGATGGCCCTGCATACGCCAGCCCAGCGTAGGGGTGTGAATAAATAGCACTTAGCCCTGTGCGTGGCCCTCTTCTGGAATACCCAATGTCTTGGCCAGGGCAGCGCCTCTGACCCTGCCATGGGGCTGATACCATCCTCCTGAGTAGAGTTGCCTGCGATCCTTTGAGCCTGCCGTCCCTCGGCCCGCTGGACCCCCAAACCCGTCAGGCCTACCCTTGCACGGCCAGGCCACACTGATCACCTGCCGACACCGGCGTATTGCAAGGAAAGCCCACCACGTGCCGGCGCAAGCTCCAAGCCTGAGGCCCGTGACCCTGCCAGCCTCTCAGACCATCACAGCCTCCACGACATAGCCCCGCTTTTCTCCTTTCTCGTTTACGTACTCTACTGCTGCACCCTGCCTACACTATGGTCAAGTAGGTCACAGATTTGGAACTGCTTCTTAATTACACCATGGCAGTGAACACTATTCAAGGCAGAGTTTATGTCACTATACTCCCTTCAATGTGGTGCCACCAAGTCTGTGCCTAGCAGTACAATCACACGTGTCTGTGAGTCTATGCGGACTACTCCCCTCGGCCTACGCTGTGCACAAGTAGGTCACGGAATTGGAACTGGACATCGATCATTCAAAGGCAGAACACATATCATTGCATGCAAGGAGAGGCGTAAGAGGATGATGCATTGCATTCCGGAGGGAATAGTATCATCATTATGGAGGTGATCGAACACCAAGCACTGCGTGCGGGCTTGATTATACTCACCCCACACACATCCAGCATAGGCATCACTGTGCATGTGGCCTTGTCAATAAAGGGGCCGGGTGCACGTGCTCATAGCCAGTTCTACATGATATATGCGTGTGTCCCTGTGGTCTTGTTGTATGCATGAGGGCCCGATGACATTGCATTGTGCAGTGTACAGCTGACTCAGACATGTCACTGCAGGCAGCTGGTCAGCGCTTGGACATGTCGCTCTGTCATCAGCCACTCAATACGATAAGAGGGGTGTATTGGGCCATCGTACGCAGAGCCAACGTGGGTGTGTGACTGATATGTGCATGCCCCTGAGCGTGGTTCTGTGCTGGAAATGTGCATCTGCATGTGTCTCTGTCGCAGTGTGGGTCTCCTTTGCGGTGTGTAGGTTGTCCCTGATGGGACTTAGACACCCAAGTATGTGATCCAGTTCAGCTTCCAGGAGCTCTGAGCCCAACGCACCTGTTCCGCCACCTCCTTTTGCCATTCTGACACCTGGCATTGGAATGCGATGTGTGCCTAGGTGGAATGTTGGGAGCCAGCCATGGTGGAGGGTGCTTCATATTGTGTGGTGTGTGCAAGGGCTTCTCTATGGAGCTTGGCTGCCCTGCTCCCGGGGGTGGTTTGCCTGTGATGGCCATGAGCTGGTGTATGGCGTCGGTGTCAAAGGTGTGGTGGTCGCCTCGGGCATCACTGCTGGGTTGTCTAGTCTGACCTGCTGGAGGTGTTTTTTGTTCTGCTGAAATGTGAAGGGTAGATGCATTTTGACATGTATGTTGGCGCATTGTTCCGGTTGACATGCAGACTGTGTGACAATGTACATTGTGACTATTTGGGCGTGGATGGCAATTTGAGGGGGGACAGTGGACATTTGGACTACATGACGAATGTGAGGTTGTACATGTACATATGCATCTTACAGTTTCTTGCTCTGTTCAATGTGAGTGGCCTGTTTCTGCACATGTGCGGACCCAGTTGTGTCCCCTGTTTTGCAGTGTTGGTGTTGCACTTGGTGCCACATTGTCATGGGATGTGCTGTGATTGCTATGTTTGTGTGCTGCAGTGTGCCACGGGGTTCAGGGACATGATACAGGGTCATTGTGGTTGTGCAGTGTGCTACACATTGTCGTGCATGTACGCCATTGTGTCTATCTTCCCCGTCTCCCCAGTCCCTGGACCTTACTCACCCTGTTTTTGGTGTCAGGTCCTCTTGGCTGTGTCCGTACTCCCACCTCCTTGCACTGTCTCCACACTGATTACTGGCCTCTATTTCCTCCTGCTCCTCCTGTGGTGCAGTACTCCCACCTCCTGTCGCAGTTGCTGCCTTCCTGTTGGCGGCATCTTGATACCTAGCTTGGGCCTCTTGGCCTCTTCCATTGGCCTCCTCGACACTCCGGCTGCATTCCAGGTAGTCTGATTGTGGGCCAGTTGATGGTAGTGTTCTGTCACCTCAGTGACGCTGGTCTTGTTTTCCTGCGAACTGCACCCCATCTACCTCTCCCTCTTCTCCCTGGCCCTGTTGTACCTTGCTGGTGGTCTGTGGGGCTTGTGGGGTTCACGTTGGCCTCTGCACTCAGTCAGGGTGCATCCATGTTGCTGCACACTTTGGATTGTTTCTGGTGTGTTTTTCTTGTTCTGCTTTTATAGTCCATTTTTCCACCAGACGTGTGGGATTTGCATGCCTGCCACTGATTTTCGCAGCTTTTTATATAGTGCTTGGCCTCATCAATTTTTTTTGGTTTCGTGTTTCACATTTTTGCAGTGTGGTGTTGCTTTTAACGCGGCCATTTGACGCGTTATCTGGTGACTATCGCATGGTACCGCCGTGTTGTGAATACTTGGTTAACAGGGCGTAAGTTTCCTGTGATAGACTGCGATGTTGGAGGTTGCGTTAAGTAAATTTTGCGATGGTTATCTCACGTTCTTGAGAATATACCCCATTGTCTCTGTCAAAACACAATTTTACCTGCATTCTCACACCCTTAAGTTTTCTACCTTCTCCAGGTCTTTCTCCCTTTTAAGGGTAAGATTGGAATGACATATTTACTAACTGCCTAAAAGCCCTTCATGCCATGGATTTTTCATCCACCAGTAAAAAAGCCATACTTTTAAGTGTGCTCAGAAAGGAGGGCCAGCACATTTTCAAATTTCCACTAGCTCTAGGAGAACAAGAAAATGTTGTGCAAGATGCCTATAAAGAGGTAGTAATGTGCTTAGAAACTAGGGGTCTCATTTAGATGGCCTTTTTTACAAGACTTTTTCGACATGCCTGCGGCGCAGTGTGTCTGCCCATATATACATCGCCCGGCAAAGCCACCCTGCATGACCTTCCATGGCCTTGTAAATATGGGCCGCTTTCACACATTTCTCTGCGTAAAAGAGGCATTCCAAGGGTCTTGCTGTGGATGTTCCCACACAACACCCATAGGATTGTTGCAACAAGGAGAAATGCTTTCTTGGTTGAAGTTGCTGAAACTGGAGACAAAGAAGATGACGTGACACAAACTTTTTCAGGAGTATTAACATAAAATCCTTTCAAAAGAACAATTCATAGAATAAATCTAGGGTTAGGAAGAGTAATAGATGGAGAAGTGCATCTCATGCTGGAGATCAAAGAAATTGCTTTGCAATTGGAAAAGAATGCCAGATTTTCAGGAGAAGGGGACACTTCCCAAGAGTATGCAGAAGCCTAAGTAGAAAAAATGTCTGCAGTTCAAGAAGATGTGGAGGTTGATCAGGATAAGGTATTATGCAGTGGCGGCTCATTTGCTAAGGTGGAGGAGTGTCACCTCACTACTCCGCTGCAGGAAACATAACATTATAATAACTTCTGTTCTAATCATTTTATGACTCCTGCTGCAGCAGCTTTCTGGGCAGGGCTGCTCCGAGGACAGAGTAGCAGGGGATAACTTGTTTTGCCCACTCCTGAGTGCACATGACTGTTTAGTCAGCCCTCTCGGCTGCCTAAAACAGTCATGCGCAATTCCCATATTCTCCATGCAGGCTGCATTACAGCCTGCATGAAGAACTGCCTAGGTCCCTATTTTCTGTCTGAGCGCCGATCCACGGTGCTCACATCAATTACAAGGCTGAATTGCAGTGTTGTGATTGGCTTTCGGGAGCCAAGTGCTTCTTGCTGTTTTCTGTATTCTGCTGCAGAACCAGAGCAGGAAGAAAAGGCATGAGGGGAGGGGGTGGCTGTCCGTCACAGGTAAGTGTTTTTTTTAAAGTTTTTTTTAGTTTACTATTCCTACTCCAGTTTGTGCAACAGTAGGGAAGGTTTTGGATTCTAAATCCAACACCAGTGTGCCCACTACAGCAAGTCGTTGAAATTACTTGCGATGTAATGGTTTGCATTGTAACAAAGCGGTCATTGTAATGACTATATTGTGAAGTCATATGATGTAAGGCATGCGTTGTTATGGCTGTTTCCTCTTCACTTAGACTCTTTTATTTACACTTCTGTCACCACCCTATTTTTGAGACCTCCCACATGCACTAGTCTAATGTCAGTTACAGATCAAAAGATTTCGGCTAAAGAGCCCCAAAGATCGTCAAGCATTGTAGCACCGGCACGATGAGGAGTGCCCTATGATGAAGCATGACACCCTATTGGGTGTGTGAGAGCACTATTATCTGACAACTTGGATTCACTGCGAACCCCCTTGGTCAGGCCTCTGATTCCATCCTGATTAGGGTCTAGTATTATCCTTGAGAGGAACTTCTCCAGGTGAAATGTTCTGTTACATGATTCTGAGAGGAGTGTGGGCGTAAGACCACATTTCTTTTTTTGTCCTCATTTACCGCCTATCTCAATTTGAGTGAACATTCAGACCATCCAAACCCACAATCATCAAACTGAGAGGCATAGGCGGCTAAGAATTTATCCTTACAATTGGGGGTGGGGTCGCACACTACTCACACACCAGCGGTATCGCCCCTAAGGACTATGGTAAATGTAGTTACGTGTTCCGCGATGCATCTTCTTTCGATTCTCTGCTGTCTTCGCTGTCTTCGCTGTCTTCGCCATCCCTGGACACGTGTTTCGGGGTATCACCCCTCGTCAGCAGGGATAGGCTGTGTTCTGGGGTTGCCTGTGGCTGCCAAAGATCTGCCAGGTTTAGTACCACTCAGGCGCGTAGGTGCAGGGGCCCAGGCTCGTCAGCCAACTGCTCGAGGGAGCTTTAGCATTACAATTGGGGGTGGGGTCGCACACTACTCACACACCAGCGGTATCGCCCCTAAGGACTATGGTAAATGTAGTTACGTGTTCCGCGATGCATCTTCTTTCGATTCTCTGCTATCTTCGCTGTCTTTGCCATCCCTGGACACGTGTTTCGGGGTATAACCCTTTGTCAGCAGGGATAGGCCGTGTTCTGGGATTGCCGGTGGTTGCCAAATATCTGCCAGGTTTTGTACCACTCAGGGGCGTAGGTGCGGGGTCCCAGGCTCGTCAGCCAACTGCTCGAGGGAGCTTTATCATTACAATTGGGGGTGGGGTCGCACACTACTCACACACCAGCGGTATCGCCCCTAAGGACTATGGTAAATGTAGTTACGTGTTCCCCGATGCATCTTCTTTCGATTCTCTGCTATCTTCGCTGTCTTCGCCATCCCTGGACACGTATTTCGGGGTATCACCCCTCGTCAGCAGGGATAGGCCGTGTTCTGGGGTTGCCGGTGGCTGCCAAATATCTGCCAGGTTTAGTACCAATCAGGCGCGTAGGTGCGGGGTCCCAGGCTCGTCAGCCAACTGCTCAAGGGAGCTTTAACATTACAATTGGGGGTGGGGTCGCACACTACTCACACACCAGTGGTATCGCCCCTAAGGACTATGGTAAATGTAGTTATGTGTTCCGCGATGCAACTACTTTCGATTCTCTGCTATCTTCGCAGTCTTCGCCATCCCTGGACACGTGTTTCGGGGTATCACCCCTCATCAGCAGGGATAGGCCGTGTTCTGGGGTTGCCGGTGGCTGCCAAATATCTGCCAGGTTTAGTACCACTCAGTCGTGTAGGTGTGGGGTCCCAGGCTCGTCAGCCAACTGCTCGAGGAAGCTTTAACATTACAATTGGGGGTGGGGTCGCACACTACTTACACACCAGCGGTATCGCCCCTAAGGACTATGGTAAATGTAGTTACGTGTTCCGCAATGCATCTTCTTTCCATTCTCTGCTATCTTCGCTGTCTTCGCCATCCGTGGACACGTGTTTCGGGGTATCACCCCTCGTCAGCAGGGATAGGCCGTGTTCTGGGGTTGCCGGTGGCTGGCAAATATCTGCCAGGTTTAGTACCACTCAGGCGCGTATGTGCGGGGTCCCAGGCTCGTCAGCCAACTGCTCGAGGGAGCTTTAACATTACAATTGGGGGTGGGGTCGCACACTACTCACACACCAGCGGTATCGCCCCTAAGGACTATGGTAAATGTAGTTACGTGTTCCGCGATGCATCTTCTTTCGATTCTCTGCTATCTTCACTGTCTTCGCCATCCCCGGATACAGATAGATTCAAAGATGGAATGGGACGAGTGTATGATATGACGGTATGAGTGACCCTGGATGCTCCATCTGTAAACATCAATGCATCTGCTGTTGTGTATAAACATAAGTGAGGGTAACTGCTGGGGGGAGAGAACAAAAAGTTGATGTAAATAGTATCCAATCCATCTTTTAATCTATCTGTATGGTTCATTTAAGTCATAGCCACCAAACGATAGGGCCAGGAATCACAAGGTCTAACAATATCTATTTATGCCAGTCCTTTATTAGTCGGCATTACAGTAGTAGATGAATTGATGTTTACAGTCGGATCCTCCTGTGTGACCTAAACCGTCCCACATACACGTGCATTCCATCTTCTGACCATCTGCTCCGTCTATTTAAGACACAGCTATCTAATGTCAGTGATATGAATCACCCAGTCCGGCAACATTGATTTATGCCAGTCCTTCATAAGTTGACACCACATTATTATTACCACACTCATTTTTTACTCTTTTGAACCTACTTCAAGATGGCGCTCCCCATTCAGTGTTTTAGTCCATCATTTATTTTGCTGCCTCATAACAACTCACGCGTTAAGCAACTAGGATCGCGTGAACTTGTTGGTATCGGGACTCGGACTCAGAGAGCCGCTGGCGTACATCGTGCACCTTGGGGTACAAACTAGTAAGTTCTGCACTCACTCTGTCGCTTAGAATATTACATGCTGTATCGGATTTTTTCCAAAGCAGTTTGGCTAAGTCATCTTCGTTTTTGCATTCCTAGACGGTGTTTAATGGATAGTGCAGCCCCATTGGGTACTCGTTAACTATTGAAATGCAGAGGTGACTGAAGACTCATTCCTCGTGGGTGAGTGTCGATGTTTTTTCGGTTTGGTTGCAATAGTATATCAGTTATACATCCCCATTACTGTCTGACAAAGGGCATGGTATTATTTTTGCAGACCATTTCCTATAATCCACAGCATTACAACAGCAAGCAAGCACTGGATAGTGTTTCACGTAACACACAAACAGGTAGGCATCGTGTTGTCTTGTGGCTATTGGTGTTGAATTTGTATGTTTAGCATCAGCTGTCACGGGTTGTTTCAGTGAGTTTCTTCGTTTTTCCACAGTTAACAGACCGTGGTGCACATCAGGTAGTTCAGGTTTTACGCAGTGTCAGCACTTTTTTTACACTTCATTGAGCACTATGGGTTCTGGTCCTTGGGGATTCTTTTTATCAGGCACACACCACCCCATAATCAAGTGGTCACAATTGTATTATTTTCTTTGAATTTCCCTTCACCATACATTAAGAGATTGATTCAGTGCATTCTCATTTGTGATTTGTTTGCTTGTTTTTAATCCAAACATTATGTTTGCATTTTCGAGCATGTTGACCCATGCATGGTGTGCCTTCACGCAAAGCCATTGTCATCAATATTATTGACACTCTATCATAAATGCTGAAGAATTGTTTTGTTTTTACAGATTTCCCCTGAAGAAGGGACACCATTGTCCCGAAATGCATCGGGCATCTCCAAGATGTTTGTTGTTAAGATAAACTTTGATTTATGTATAGATCATTGCATTCAATGAACCAGCGTATGGATCATGTATTAATGAACCTGTATAAAATAATTTGTTTTCATGTGATTTAATGAATTCACAACAAAACTGTAGTGTAACATTTATTGTATAACACAGGACTTGTTGTTATGATCTACAATAACAAATAATTTTTTTGAAAAACAGAATATGCATAACATTCTTTTGTTTACATATTAAGTGTACCAATAGAGTCCGTTGGGACTATTCATGCACAGTGCATAGTGTTTACTACCAGTTTTGGCAGTATTTTTTATGTATCGTTCAACCACACTTGTATGACAGCAAGTGTTACGCTGTGGCACCATTGTGATTACAGTGCATATAGATTAGGGTTTAAAATTGATGAGATTGAAAACTAGGAGTGCGCTTCCAATTCCTCTATACTTAGAGTGTTCAGGCAGCATAATCATCGGACCCAAGAGGGGAAGAAAGAAAAACAAAAAAAACCCTCTCCGGGTCTCATCGTGATTTCAATATATTCCAGAAACTTCTCTTCTTTTGGCTGACAGATCTTGATAGATCCAATTTAAAAGTCGCCAGGACCGAAGATTGCCATTCTAAAAAGGAAAGAGTGATAGAGTCTGTCCATTTTATGCAAATTTGCCTCCTGGCCAGGAGCACAGCATAAAAAAGTAAAGATCTTGTGTGGCCTCTGACATTCTCCTGAAGGCCAAAAAAGTCCAAGGAAAGATCGATAATAATCGGGATTCCAATTAGGTCCAACATAAATTTGCCAAAGCTGTCCCAAAAAGAGGCCAGAGCTGGACATTCTTTAAACATATGCAAGTCATTGGCCAAGGCCAGCCCAAATTTCTTGCAACATACGGGCAGCTCTTTGTTAATTTTAGAAAGCATCAGCGGGGTGAAGTAGACCCTGTGTATACAAATGATTCCTTTTTAGCCATGCAGGCTTTACTATATCGTATAGAAGATTACACAAAGCTTGCCACAGGGTATCACGCTCTTCGCCTGGCAAGATACTCCCCCATAGATCTTGAGCGAGTTTGAACTCTCCATCCACTGCCTCCAACACTGCCTGGTACCAGAAGCAGACTTCTTTCTTCCCTCGTGGTCTGGTCACAAGATTAATCTCTAAGTCGGTACCTTCCCCCAATTGGCCACCCTTGGTAGTTTGTAGCTGAGCCTGGACCCAGCTAGCCAGCTGGAGGTATTTGAACCTAGATAGACCTGACCCAACCCTCTCACTAAGTTTTTCCCATGTTAACAGAGTTCATCTATGATCAGGCCCCCCCAGACTGCCAGGCCCGTTTCCCTTAGCGGGACTGCCAAACTATCCCTCAGACATTCTGGACCCCAGGGTGAATCCCACAAGGGGGCCATACTAGAGAAATAACCCAAAGAGACCGACCTCCTAAGGTCTACCCATGTTTTTGCCAGGCCCTGTAACACCTTAAGCCTAACTTTCTTGAAGAACTTAACATAACCAAACTTAAACAAAAAACCCTCCACCTGTAAATGTGCACCCTGAAGCATTTCTAAAAACATCCCTCCTATGTAAGACCACATTAAACATTTCTCCTCGTCCCCCATTTAATTATTCACTTTTGTCACCTGTACACCAACTGCATGATTCCACTGTACGGTTAATTAGGCTGCTGTGATGTCCTACACATGCTCTGTCAGGTCAGAATAAACTAAACTGGTGAACTGCTGAGATCAGCTATGTGCAGGCAGAGCAAAAAAGTTATGTTAAGTTATCAGTGTATTTAGAGTGCACTAATTACCCGTGAGAGTATCCAGGTGCTCTGTAGCTGATGTGTGAGGCCAGCCTTAGGGGCTTTCTAAAAGAGCGAGGTCTTTAGCTTCTAATGAAAGTCAATAAGAGAGAAGGAGGCTTTGTTGTGTTGTGAGAGGTGGTTCCCGGATTTACTGATCAGGTACAAGAAAGCACGGCCCCTATGCTCTGCTTTTGTGTTTGCATTGGATTTGTGCTAGTAATAGACTGGCAGACTGTAGGCGCCTGGAAGGTTGGTGGAAGTGAATGTGACTGCACAGGGAAGCAGGGCAAGGAAGAGCTTTGATGGTGTGGGTGAGGAGTTAAAAGGGTGAGCGCTTGTGTATTGAGTACCGTAAGGTGTGGTGTGATGGTGACTCTGTGTGGGGGGGTTGAGGAATAGTTTGGCTGCTGCATTTTGGGTGTTCTGCAGTATTCTTGTAAGGTTGGTAATCCCTGCATACAGGTTGTTTCCATTGCCCACTTGAAGATTTTCTTCAGCATCCTTAATGTGTTGAAGCAGGCCGTAGCCAAGTACACCCAGGCGGCTGCTTCTGTCATGCATGCGGTGAACTTGTTCCTTCCATTGGGTGTTTTGTCCGAGAGGGATGGTATTAGTTGCATGTCATCAGTTTAAGTGAGGGTGTTTTTGTTGTGAGCTTGTATGAGGATACCAGGCATCAGAGAGGTGGGGGGCATGTTGACTGTTTGGGTTCTTCCGATGAGGAGTGAGCAGATCCATTCAAGAGTGAGTCCCTAGATGCCTCCTGTTGGACCTAACAGCCTCAGGGTGGTCTTCATCCAACTTTTTCACTGCCCTCCTCCATTTTTGACCCTGTTTTTGTTGGTTTTAGGACTATGTGCACTTTACCGCTGTTGACTGGTGCTTAAGTGCTTGTGCTCGCTCCCTTAAAAAATATAATATTGGGTTAACCCCAATTGTCATATCTAATGTACTTATAAGTCCCTAGTAAAGTGTACTAAATGTGCCCTGGGCCTGTAAATGCAATGCTACTAGTGGGCCTATGGCAGTCATTGTGCCACCACCTAAGTAAACCCTCTAATAATGGCTTAGGCCAGCAATCACAGTGACTTTATGTGCTGGTTTATCCTGTCATTTTGACCTAGCAAGATAGACCTCTTGCCAGGCCTAAACCTTCCCTTTTAAAAAAAACATGTTTACATATAAGTCACTACTAAGGTAGGCCCTGTATGACCCACAGGACAGGGTGCAATGTATTTAAAAGGCACTTTTAATTTTAACATTGTGGTAGTGAAAAACTGCCAATTTAATTTTTCACTACTGCAAGGCCTATCCCTCCAAAAGGATAACATTGGGATTACCTTATTACATCTTTAAAAGTATAATTCTCAATTATGACATGATAGACTTTTCAAGTTTGAAGTCACTGAACTAAAAAAAATTACAATTTATGGTGAAGTTGGATTTTAAGGTACAGTTTAGCAAATACCACTTTTAGAAATGTTAGAAGGGGCGATCTCAGAGGGCCAGGTTGTGCTCACCTGACCACCCCAGGACCCACCTCTCCCCCAGATCTTGCCGAGTATTATCGTGTGGTCCCCACCGGGGAGGACTTCGAGTCTAGGATCGTACCCACTGAGCTCACACCACACTTACGAACGGACACCACACCATAGGATTTCAGTAACAAGTTCTTTATAAGCAGTAAAAAGGAGGTAGCACTCTTATGTACAAATGATCGAGGGATCACAAAGTCTTTGAGGATTCGGGAAGAGGGAAGCGGGACAGTCTTTAGCTTTAGGGCCAGTACGAGGCGTACCCTACGCACAGCTCTCAATCCTCGAGCCGGGGGGTACGGAAGATGATGTTCGTACTGGCTGCTTCACACACGTCGAGTCGGCTCAGGTCGTGATGGTAGCGTCGGTGGTCCAGCCGGACCAGAGTACTCCTCGAGCCGCGACGAGGTCAGCAGGGCTCGATCTGGAGAAGTTCTTGAAGAGCCGCGACAGCGTCAGCAGGGCTCTATGATCTTTGCAAGGATTGAGCTCCGACAGCGTCAGCAGGGCTCAGGTGGTTTCGAGTTCAAGCTCGAGCCGCGACAGCGTCAGCAGGGCTCCGAGGTCTTTGAGAGGACGAGCTGCGACAGCGTCAGCAGTCCTCCGATGGTTACGAGTTCAAGCTCGAGCCACGACAGCGTCAGCAGGGCTCAGGTGGTTCAGTTCCGTGTTGCGAAGAAGGAGCCGCAACAGCATCAGCAGGGCTCAGCAATGCAAGGTTGAGTTCTTCTTAGGGTCAGCCGTGATCAGATCAGCAGGGCTTCCAGGTCCAAGATACAACTGCCCGCTAGTTGTTGGGCGGCCCTTGATATAGTCCAGTGGCCCTTTGATGTCCGGACCCTCGCAGGCGGAGGTCTCTTGCCTTGGGGGCTGGTCGTTGGCGGGTTCCGGCGGTTGGCTCTTTGATCCTTTGAAGATGCATCCGGGAATTCGGGGAGGCCAGAGGTGCGATCAAAATTGGCCCACAGGGGGAGGCCAAAGGTGTGACAGATAACAGTCTCACAGGGGAGGCCCGAGGTGCCATCGAAACTCCCTGGCTTTTCTCACTCGGGGAGCCCGTTACCCCCCAGCCGGGACTGGCGCGCCTTTGGAGTCTGGGTTTCGCTGGGGCCGGGGTAACGCTAGGCCCAGGGAGTCAGGGATCTCGGGGAGGGAAAATGGCTGCCGGGCCTTGTGGGGCATGCAGGTTCTAGGCGCTCGGAGCCGGGAGTGGGACGGGATCAGCGGGGCTGGTCTTTGGTTACGGGTCTGGGCATGCAGGGAGCAGGACGACCAGGGAACTCGGTGCAGGCTACGCTAACGGGGTGCTGCGCAGGGAACTCTGGGTGCAGGGCTACGCTAATGGGGTGCTGAGGAACAGGGGGGGACCACGCCACGAGGCCAGGTCCAACACGCGTCCCCCCAGCTGAAAGGCGGAGAGAACTACCCATCCTCTTGGGAGTTCTCTTCACTGAGGCGGAAGAATCGGGACAGGCCGTCTGCGTTGGCGTGGTCAACACCAGGCCGGTGCTCAACAGTGAAATCCATCCCCTGGAGGGAGATGGACCATCGTAACAGTTTGGGGTTCTCCCCTCTCATTTGCATTAGCCACCGGAGGGGTCGGTGGTCGGTCTGGACCCGGAAGTGAGTACCGAACAGGTAGGGCCTCAGCTTCTTCAGGGCCCAAACCACCGCGAAGGCTTCCCGCTCGATGGTCCTCCACTTTTGCTCTCGCGGGAGTAACCTCCGGCTAATGAATGCCACTGGCTGGTCTAGGCCGTTTTCGTTCACCTGAGATAGGACCGCTCCGATGCCATGCTCGGACGCGTCCGTCTGGACCTCGAACTCTCGGGAGTAGTCGGGGGCCTGTAGGACTGGGGCAGTGCACATGGCGTCTTTCAAGGTTTCGAACGCCTCTTGGCAGGCGGGGGTCCAGCTGACTTTCTTTGGCTGGTTTATGGAGGTTAACTCTGTGAGGGGGACTACGACGCTGCCGTATCCTTTGATAAATCTTCGGTAGTACCCCGTGAGCCCTAGGAACGGCCGCACTTCCGTCTGGGTCGTGGGGGCCTCCCAGGCCACGATCGCATCGATCTTGGGCTGGAGGGGGGCTACGAGGCCGCTTCCGACCTGGTGCCCCAGGTAGACTACTGACCCTTGTCCGATCTGGCACTTGCTCGCCTTAATGGTGAGACCGGCCCTCTGCAGGTCTGTCAGTACCTCCCAGAGGTGTTGGAGGTGCTCGGACCAGTGGGAGCTGAACACTGCGATATTGTCCAGATAAGCAGCGCTGAACTCCTCCAACCCAGCCAGTACCTGGTTAACCAGTCTCTGGAAGGTGGCGGGGGCGTTTTTCATCCCGAAGGGCATCACCCGGAAATGGTAGTGACCGTCCGGGTTGGAAAAAGCAGATCTCTCTCTGGCCCCTTCGGTGAGGGTGATTTGCCAGTATCCGCTGGTCAAGTCGAACGTGCTGAGAAAGCGAGCAGCCCCTAGGCGGTCAATAAGCTCGTCTGCTCGGGGAATGGGATGGGCGTCGGTTCTGGTGACTGCGTTAAGCCCACGGTAGTCGACGCAGAACCTCAGCTCGGGAACAGCACCGCGGGCGGCCGCCTTCGGAACCAGGACCACGGGGCTGGCCCATGGGCTGTCAGAGGCTTCGACCACTCCTAGAGCTAGCATCTTCGAGACTTCGGCCTTGATGCAGGCCCGGACCAGGTCTGGGACTCGGTAGGCTCTGTGCCGCACCGGAGGGCTGTCCCCGGTGTCCACGTCGTGGACGCTCCAGCTGGTGACGCCGGGGGTGAGGGAGAAAAGGCCAGAGAACTGTCCCAGTAACTGGCGACAGTCCTCGCGCTGCTCGGGGGTGAGGGAGGAGGAGAGACTCACTCCCTCTACGGAGCCATCTTTCTCTTTGGCGCACAGGAGATCGGGGAGAGGCTCCGTTTCTTCTTCCTCTCCATCATCCGTGGCGAGGAGCAAACTCAACTCGGACAGTGCGAAGTGGGGTTTGAGGTGGTTCACGTGGAGGACCCTCAAGGGGTTCCTGGGGGACTGCACATCGATGAGGTAGGTCACCGGGCTCTTGCGCTCCACCACCTTGAATGGCCCTGTCCACTTGTCTTGCAGGGCACAGGGCTCCACAGGGGCCATCACCCAGACCTGCTGTTCGGGCTGGAACTCGACCAGAGTGGCATTCTGGTCGTACCACCGTTTCATTTCTTCCTGACTGGCCTCGAGGTTTGCCTCGGCCAATTCTCGGAACTTCCAAGTCTGGTTCCTGAGGGCCAGGACGTATCGAAACTCATCCGGAGGGGGCTCTTGGGCTGCCGTTTCCAACCCTTCTTTGACCAGGCTGAGGGGCCCCATGACTGGGTGCCCGTAGAGCAGTTCGAAGGGGCTAAACCCCAAGGATTTCTGGGGGACCTCGCGGTACACGAAGAGGAGACAGGGAAGGAGGACGTCCCACTTGCGCCTCAGGGGCTCTTCGAGACCCATGATCATTCCTTTGAGTGTCCGGTTGAATCTCTCAACCAGGCCGTTACCTTGGGTGATATGGGGTGGTGAACTTGTAGGTCACCCCAAATTGTTGCCAGAGGGACTTCATGTACTTCGAGATGAAGTTTGTTCCTCGGTCGCTCACTACTTCTCGGGGGAATCCCACCCGGGAGAAGATCCCCATGAGGGCCCGCCCCACTACGGGGGCCGTCACCGTTCGGAGGGGAATGGCTTCGGGGTATCGTGTGGCATGGTCCACCAAGACGAGGATAAATCGGTGGCCTATGGAGGTCCGAGGGTCGAGGGGCCCCACGATATCTATTCCCACCCGCTCAAAGGGGGTACTGACCACGGGGCAGGGTTGGAGGGGGGCCTTGCACCTCCCGCCGCTCTTACCGCTGGACTGACACGTGGGGCAGGACTTACAGTGGGCCTCCACATCGGAGCGCATGCCGGGCCAGTAAAAGTGCGTAACCAGGCGGTGATATGTTTTGTCTTGTCCCAAGTGTCCCGCCAGGGGCACATCATGGGCCAGGTTCAGAAGGAAGCCGCGGAAGAGTAGGGGTACCACCAGCACTCGGGCTGATCCTAGCTCGGCGGACTTCTGTTCGCTGTACAAAAGGCCATTTTCCCAATAGACAAGGTGGGAGCCGGTCTGGTCGCCGGCGGCCTGGGGGGTGGCCTGCTGCCGCGGCCCGACTACGGAAGGACAGGAGGTTTGTTCGAGGCAAAATTCCTCTCGTTGCGGCCCTCCTTCTTGACGCCACTGGGACAGGTCAGGAAGGTCGTCCAGGCTCGGGGTCGGTTCGACATCAGGGCCGAGGGGGCCTGTGTTGGGGACGAGGCTCTCCCCGGGGGACAGCTCGGGGGCCTCAGAGGACTCGGGGACCTCAGGGTCCTCAGGGTCTAGCTGGGCCGTCTCAGGGACTACCCCCTCGGGGGTAGCCACTCGGGCGGTCATGGAACGGGTGCTCACGCAGGCCAATTCGGGCAGGCCCACCATTTCCAGGTGGGTTCTTCGTTCTACCTGCTTCCACGGGGAGCTCTCCAAGTCGTTGCGGAGCAGGTAGTCCACGGGCATCTCGGTGCGGACCGTCACTCATAATTCCCCGGAGACGCCTCCCCATTCAAACGGGACCTGGGCTATCCGGCAGGTGCGGACAGAGTTATCAGCTGTGATCACCCTGCAGGAGACGCGGGGGATAATTTGAGCTTCGGTGACCAAGTGACACTTTACTGCCGTGATGCTGGCCCCAGTGTCTCGGAGCGCCCCAATGCGGTGGCCATTGACGGTCACCTGCTGTCTGTACTTCTCAGTGTTGTCTGTTAGGGGGGCTCCGGGGACCATTTCCCTATCATCCAGGGAGACTAAAATCATGGCGGCGGGGTCACCCCCCTCGAAATCCTCCCCCTCTTCCTCTTCTAGGGCTACCGAGGCTATCTGGCGCGCTGGGGGACCTGCAGCAGCGGTTTTCTTGAACAGTGGGCATCGAGGGTCATTGGCATAATGCCCGGGTTGCTGGCAATGGAAGCAGGCTTGGCTGACTCGGGGCCCTGGCTTGGTTGGCGGGAACCCTGCTCGCGCTGTGGGAGGAGAGGTTCCGGGCTGGTTTCTGGGGGGACTTCGTGGGGATCCTACCTGGGACCCCCTCTGTCTACTCTGACCCCCCCTCCCCTCTGGCGGGAAGATCCGTGTTCACTTCGGCCATAGTCTCCCCCGGGACCCCGGGGAACTCTGGTACTCACCCAGCGATCTGCCTCGACAGCCAGTTTCCGGGGGTCAGACAACTTGCTGTCCAGGAGGTGCTGCCTCAGTTCCACAAAGCAATTCGTGGACAAATGTTCATAAGCAATGAGATCGATGAGCCCCTAAAAGGTGGACACCTTGCTGCCCTTGATCCACCCTTCCAAGGCCCGGCTGTAGAAATTCACATATTCTACCCATGTGGTGCCGGGGATCTTCTTGCAGTCTCTAAACCATTGTCGGTGCATTTCTGGGGTGAGCCCGTACCTTGTGAGGAGGGCCTCTTTCAAGTGGTCGTAGGAGGTTTGCTCGGAGAACGGTAGGTCGAGTAGGGTGTCTCTCCCCTCGCTCAGGAATCGTCCCCACAGCCCAGCTCCCCAATCCGTCCGCGGAACTCGGTGGGAGGCCATGGTGACTTCGTAGGCCTTGAACCATTGCTGAATGTCATCGTTCTTATAATACTCTTTTACCACATGCTTGGGGATGTGGACCTTGGGTTCCACGGGGGAACGGCCTCTCGGGTCCCCGATGTTCTGCTGTCGTCGCTCCGGGCCTTCAGTTCGATTTCCTTCAGGCCACGTTCGTGCTCCAGCTGGAGTCTTTTCCCTTCGTGTTCTCTTTGGAGTTTCTTCTCCTCCAGTTCTCCTTGTAGCCGCAACTGCTCGACGGCTAGCTTCTTCTCAGCCAACCTTAGTACTCCGTCTATTTTGAGGCATGCTATCTCTAGCTCGTGGGTTCGGTTGCGCTCTCGGTCGGTCATCTCCTCTGGTGACAGACCTCTCTTCGCACTGGGACTCCGCGACGGGGACTCCGCTCTCTCATCCCCTTGGGTGCGGGTTTCGGTCAGCGGCCCTCCCTCTCCACCGTCTTCTGTTTGCAGGGGAGGATGGGCTCCGGCCTCGACCCACGCTTTTTGAAAGTCCTCTTTGGTGTTTAACCCAGTTGTCGGGATATGGAGGTCTTTGCAGAACTGCTTCAGCTCTCGGTGCGTATACTCTTCCAGACGCTCCATCTGGAAGGTGGTCTCGTCGTTCGTGAGGCTCATGGTTGTTCTTCGTTCGGGTAGTGTGTCAGTACTGTACGATCCCTAGACGTAGGTTCTTATCGCGACGCTGCCACCAATGTTAGAAGGGGCGATCTCAGAGGGCCAGATTGTGCTCACCCGACCAACCCAGGACCCACCTCTCCCCCAGATCTTGCCGAGTATTATTGTGAGGTCCCCACCGGGGAGGAATTCGAGTCTATGATCGTACCCACTGAGCTCACACCACACTTACGAACGGACACCACACCATAGGATTTCAGTAACAAGTTCTTTATAAGCAGTAAAAAGGAGGTAGCACTCTTATGTGCAAATGATCGAGGGATCACAAAGTCTTTGAGGATTCGGGAAGAGGGAAGCGGGACAGTCTTTAGCTTTTGGGCCAGTACGAGGCGTACCCAACGCACAGCTCTCAATCCTCGAGCAGGGGGTACGGAAGATGATGGTCGTACTGGCTGCTTCACACACGTCGAGTCGGCTCAGGTCGTGATGGTAGCGTCGGTGGTCCAGCCGGACCAGAGTACTCCTCGAGCCGCAACGAGGTCAGCAGGGCTCGATCTGGAGAAGTTCTTGAAGAGCCCCGACAGCGTCAGCAGGGCTCTATGATCTTTGCAAGGATTGAGCTCCGACAGCGTCAGCAGGGCTCAGGTGGTTTCGAGTTCAAGCTCGAGCCGCGTCAGCGTCAGCAGGGCTCCGAGGTCTTTGAGAGGACGAGCCGCGACAGCGTCAGCAGGGCTCCGATGGTTACGAGTTCAAGCTCGAGCCACGACAGCGTCAGCAGGGCTCAGGTGGTTCAGTTCCGTGTTGCGAAGAAGGAGCCGCGACAGCGTCAGCAGGGCTCAGCGATGCAAGGTTGAGTTCTTCTTAGGGTCAGCCGCGATCAGATCAGCAGGGCTTCCAGGTCCAAGATACAATTGCCCGCTAGTTGTTGGGCGGCCCTTGATATAGTCCAGTGGCCCTTTGATGTCCGGACCCTCGCAGGCGGAAGTCTCCTGCCTTGGGGGCTGGTCGTTGGCGGGTTCCGGCGGTTGGCTCTTTGATCATTTGAAGATGCGTCCGGGAATTCCCAGACGCTCAGCAGGAGCCAGCACTCGGGGAGGCCAGAGGTACGATCGAAACTGGCCCACAGGGGGAGGCCAAAGGTGTGACAGATAACAGTCTTACAGGGGAGGCCGGAGGTGCCATCGAAACTCCCTGGCTTTTCTCACTCGGTGAGCCCTTTACCCCCCAGCCGGGACTGGCGCGCCTTTGGAGTCTGGGTTTCGCTGGGGCCGGGGTCCTGCTAGGCCCAGGGAGTCAGGGATCTCGGGAAGGGAAAATGGCTGCCGGGCCTTGTGGGGCATGCAGGTTCTAGGCGCTCGGAGCCGGGAGTGGGACGGGATCAGCGGGGCTGGTCGTCGGTTACGGGTCTGGGCATGCAGGGAGCAGGACGACCGGGGAACTCTGGGTGCAGGCTACGCTAACGGGGTGCTGCGCAGGGAACTCTGGGTGCAGGGCTACGCTAACGGGGTGCTGAGGAATGGGGGGAACCACGCCACGAGGCCAGGTCCAACACGCGTCCCCCCCAGCTGAAAGGCGGAGAGAACTACCCATCCTCTTGGGGGTTCTCTTCACTGAGGCGGAAGAATCGGGACAGGCCGTCTGCGTTGGCGTGGTCAACACCAGGCCGGTGCTCAACAGTGAAATCCATCCCCTGGAGGGAGATGGACCATCGTAACAGTTTGGGGTTCTCCCCTCTCATTTGCATTAGCCACCGGAGGGGTCGGTGGTCGGTCTGGACCCGGAAGTGAGTACCGGACAGGTAGGGGCTCAGCTTCTTCAGGGCCCAAACCTCCACGAAGGCTTCCCGCTCGATGGTGCTCCACTTTTGCTCTCGAGGGAGTAACCTCCGGCTAATGAATGCCACTGGCTGGTCTAGGCCGTTTTCGTTCACCTAAGATAGGACCGCTCCGATGCCATGCTCGGACGCGTCCGTCTGGACCACGAACTCTCGGGAGTAGTCGGGGCCTGTAGGACTGGGGCAGTGCACATGGCGTCTTTCAAGGTTTCGAATGCCTCTTGGCAGGCGGGGTTCCAGCTGACTTTCTTTGGCTGGTTTTTGGAGGTTAACTCTGTGAGGGGGACTACGATGCTGCCGTATCCTTTGATAAATCTTCGGTAGTACCCCGTGAGCCCTAGGAACGCCCGCACTTCCGTCTGGGTCGTGGGGGCCTCCCAGGCCACGATCGCATCGATCTTGGGCTGGAGGGGAGCTACGAGGCCGCTTCCGACCTGGTGCCCCAGGTAGACTACGGACCCTTGTCCGATCTGGCACTTGCTCGCTTTAATGGTGAGACCGGCCCTCTGCAGGGCTGTCAGTACCTCCCAGAGGTGTTGGAGGTGCTCGGACCAGTGGGAGCTGAACACTGAGATATCGTCCAGATAAGCAGCGCTGAACTCCTCCAACCCAGCCAGTACCTGGTTAACCAGTCTCTGGAAGGTGGCGGGGGCGTTTTTCATCCCGAAGGGCATCACCCGGAAATGGTAGTGACCGTCCGGGGTGGAAAAAGCGGATCTCTCTCTGGCCCCTTCGGTGAGGGCGATTTGCCAGTATCCGCTGGTCAAGTCGAACGTGATGAGAAAGCGAGCAGCCCCTAGGCGGTCAATAAGCTCGTCTGCTCGGGGAATGGGATGGGCGTCGGTTCTGGTGACTGCGTTAAGCCGCGGTAGTCGACGCAGAACCTCAGCTCGGGAACAGCACCGGGGGCGGCCGCCTTCGGAACCAGGACCACGGGGCTGGCCCATGGGCTGTCAGAGGCTTCGACCACTCCTAGAGCTAGCATCTTCGAGACTTCGGCCTTGATGCAGGCCCGGACTCAGTCAGGGACTCGGTAGGCTCTGTGCCGCACCGGAGGGCTGTACCCGGTGTCCACATCGTGGACGATCCAGCTGGTGACACCGGGGGTGAGGGAGAAAAGGCCAGAGAACTGTCCCAGTAACTGGCGACAGTCCTCGTGCTGCTCGGAGGTGAGGGAGGAGGAGAGACTCACTCCCTCTACGGAGCCATCTTTCTCTTTGGCGCACAGGAGATCGGGGAGAGGCTCTGTTTCTTCTTCCTCTCCATCGTCCGTGGCGAGGAGCAAACTCAACTCGGACCGTGCGAAGTGGGGTTTGAGGTGGTTCACGTGGAGGACCCTCAAGGGGTTCCTGGGGGACTGCACATCGATGAGGTAGGTCGCCGGGCTCTTGCGCTCCACCACCTTGAATGGCCCTGTCCACTTGTCTTGCAGGGCACAGGGCTCCACGGGGGCCATCACCCAGACCTGCTGTCCGGGCTGGAACTCGACCAGTGTGGCATTCTGGTCGTACCACCGTTTCATTTCTTCCTGACTGGCCTCGAGGTTTGCCTCGGCTGATTGTCGGAACTTCCAAGTCTGGTTCCTGAGGGCCAGGACGTATCAAAACACATCCGGAGGGGGCTCTGTGGCTGCCGTTTCCCACCCTTCTTTGACCAGGCTGAGGGGCCCCTTGACGGGGTGCCTGTAGAGCAGTTCGAAGGGGCTAAACCCCAAGGATTTCTGGGGGACCTCGTGGTACGCGAAGAGGAGACAGGGAAGGAGGACGTCCCACTTGCGCCTCAGGGGCTCTTCGAGACCCATATTCATTCCTTTGAGGGTCCGGTTGAATCTCTCAACCAGGCCGTTACCTTGGGTGATATGGGGTGGTGAACTTGTAGGTCACCCCACATTGTTGCCAGAGGGACTTCATGTACTTCAAGATGAAGTTTGTTCCTCGGTCGCTCACTACTTCTCGGGGGAATCCCACCCGGGAGAAGATCCCCATGAGGGCCCGCCCCACTACGGGGGCCGTCACCGTTCGGAGGGGAATGGCTTCGGGGTTTCGTGTGGCATGGTCCACCAAGACGAGGATAAATCGGTGGCCTAAGGAGGTCCGAGGATCGAGGGGCCCCACGATATCCTTTCCCACCCGCTCAAAGGGGGTACTGACCACGGGGAAGGGTTGGAGGGGGGCCTTGCGCCTTCCGCCGCTCTTCCCGCTGGACTGACACGTGGGGCAGGACTTACAGTGGGCCTCCACATCGGAGCGCATGCCGGGCCAGTAAAAGTGCGTAACCAGGCGGTGATATGTTTTGTCTTGTCCCAAGTGTCCCGCCAGGGGCACATCATGGGCCAGGTTCAGAAGGAAGCCGCGGAAGCGCAGGGGTACCACCAGCACTTGGGCTGATCCTAGCTCGGCGGACTTCTGTTCGCTGTACAAAAGGCCATTTTCCCAATAGACAAGGTGGGAGCCGGTCTGGTCCCCGGCGGCCTGAGCGGCGGCCTGCTGCCGCGGCCCGACTAAGGTAGGACAGGAGGTTTGTTCGAGGCAAAATTCCTCTCGTGGCGGCCCTCCTTCTTGGCTCCACTGGGCCAGGTCAGGAAGGTCGTCCAGGCTCGGGGTCGGTTCGACATCAGGGCCGAGGGGGCCTGCGTCGGGGACAAGGCTCTCCCGGGGGACAGCTCGGGGGCCTCAGAGGACTCGGGGACCTCGGGGTCCTCAGGGTCTAGCTGGGCAGTCTCAGGGATTACCCCCTCGTGGGTAGCCACTCGGGCGGTCATGGAACGGGTGCTCACGCAGGCGAATTCGGGCAGGCCCACCATTTCCAGGTGGGTTCTTCGTTCTACCTGCTTCCACGGGGAGCTCTCCAAGTCGTTGCCGAGCAGGCAGTCCACGGGCATGTCGGTGCGGACCGCCACTCATAATTCCCCGGAGACGCCTCCCCATTCAAACTGGACTTGGGCTATCCGGCAGGTGCGGACAGAGTTATGAGCTGTGATCACCCTGCAGGAGACGCGGGGGATAATTTGAGCTTCGGTGACCAAGTGACACTTTACTGCCGTGATGCTGGCCCCAGTATCTCGGAGCGCCCCTATGCGGTGGCCATTGACGGTCACCTGCTGTCTGTACTTTTCAGTGTTGTCTGGTAGGGGGGCTCCGGGGACCATTTCCCTATCATCCAGGGAGACAAAAATCATGGCGGCGGGGTCACCCCCCTCGAAATCCTCCCCCTCTTCCTCTTCTAGGGCTACCGAGGCTATCTGGCACGCTGGGGGACCTGCAGCAGCGGTTTTCTGGAACAGTGGGCATCGGGGGTCATTGGCATAATGCCCGGGTTGCTGGCAATGGAAGCAGGCTTGGCTGACTCGGGGCCCTGGCTTGGCTGGCGGGAACCCTGCTCGCGCTGTGGGAGGAGAGGTTCCGGGCTGGTTTCTGGGGGGACTTCGTGGGGATCCTACCTGGGACCCCCTCTGTCTACTCTGACCCCCCCCTCCCCTCTGGCGGGAAGATCCGTGTTCACTTCGGCCATAGTCTCCCCCGGGACCCCGGGGAACTCTGGTGCTCACCCAGCGATCTGCCTCGACGGCCAGTTTCCGGGGGTCAGCCAACTTGCTGTCCAGGAGGTGCTGCCTCAGTTCCACAAAGCAATTCATGGACAAATGTTCATAAGCAATGAGATCGATGAGCCCCTAAAAGGTGGACACCTTGCTGCCCTTGATCCACCCTTCCAAGGCCCGGCTGTAGAAATTCACATATTCTACCCATGTGGTGCCGGGGATCTTCTTGCGGTCTCTAAACCGTTGTCGGTACATTTCTGGGGTGAGCCCGTACCTTGTGAGGAGGGCTCTTTCATGTGGTCATAGGAGGTTTGCTCGGAGAACGGTAGGTCGAGTAGGGTGTCTCTCCCCTCGCTCAGGAATCGTCCCCACAGCCCCGCTCCCCAATCCGTCCGCGGAACTCGGTGGGAGGCCATGGCGACTTCGTAGGCCTTGAACCATTGCTGAATGTCATCGTTCTTATAATACTCTTTTACTACATCCTTGGGGATGTGGACCTTGGGTCCACCGGGGGAACGGCCTCTCGGGTCCCCGATGTTCTGCTGTCGTCGCTCCGGGCCTTCAGTTCGATTTCCTTCAGGCCACGTTCGTGCTCCAGCTGGAGTCTTTTCCCTTCGTGTTCTCTTTGGAGTTTTTTCTCCTCCAGTTCTCCTTGTAGCCGCAACTGCTCGACGGCTAGCTTCTTCTCAGCCAACCTTAGTACTCCGTCTATTTTGAGGCGTACTAGCTCTGGCTCGTGGGTTCGGTTGCGCTTTCGGTCGGTCATCTCCTCTGGTGACAAACCTCTCTCCGCGCTGGGACTCCGTGTCGGGGACTCCGCTCTATCATCCCCTTGGGTGCAGGTTTCGGTCAGTGGCCCTCCCTCTCCACCGTCTTCAGTTTGCAGGGGAGGATGGGCTCCGGCCTCGACCCACGCTTTTTGAAAGTCCTCTTTGGTGTTTAACCCAGTGGTCGGGATATGGAGGTCTTTGCAGAACTGCTTCAGCTCTCGGTGCGTATAATCTTCCAGACGCTCCATCTGGAAGGTGGTCTCGTCGTTCGTGAGGCTCATGGTTGTTCTTCGTTCGGGTAGTGTGTCAGTACTGTACGATCCCTAGACGTAGGTTCTTATCGCGACGCTGCCACCAATGTTAGAAGGAGCGATCTCAGAGGGCCAGGTTGTGCTCAACCGACCACCCCAGGACCCACCTCTCCCCCAGATCTTGCCGAGTATTATCGTGAGGTCCCCACCGGGGAGGACTTCGAGTCTAGGATCGTACCCACTGAGCTCACACCACACTTACGAACGGACACCACACTAAGGATTTCAGTAACAAGTTCTTTATAAGCAGTAAAAAGGAGGTAGCACTCTTATGTACAAATGATCGAGGGATCACAAAGTCTTTGAGGAAGAGGGAAGAGGGAAGCGGGACAGTCTTTAGCTTTTGGGCCAGTACGAGGCGTACCCTACGCACAGCTCTCAATCCTCGAGCCGGGGGGTACGGAAGATGATGGTCGTACTGGCTGCTTCACACACGTCGAGTCGGCTCAGGTCGTGATGGTAGCGTCGGTGGTCCAGCCGGACCAGAGTACTCCTCGAGCCGCAACGAGGTCAGCACGGCACGATCTGGAGAAGTTCTTGAAGAGCCCCGACAGCGTCAGCAGGGTTCTATGATCTTTGCAAGGATTGAGCTCCGACAGCGTCCGCAAGGCTCAGGTGGTTTCGAGTTCAAGCTCGAGCCGCGACAGCGTCAGCAGGGCTCCGAGGTCTTAGAGAGGACGAGCCGCGACAGCGTCAGCAGGGCTCCGATGGTTACTAGTTCAAGCTCGAGCCACGACAGCGTCAGCAGGGCTCAGGTGGTTCAGTTCTGTGTTGCGAAGAAGGAGCCACGACAGCGTCAGCAGGGCTCAGCAATGCAAGGTTGAGTTCTTCTTAGGGTCAGCCGCGATCAGATCAGCAGGGCTTCCAGGTCCAAGATACAACTGCCCGCTAGTTGTTGGGTGGCCCTTGATTTAGTCCAGTGGCCCTTTGATGTCCGGACCCTCGCAGGCGGAGGTCTCTTGCCTTGGGGGCTGGTCGTTGGCGGGGTCCGGCGGTTGGCTCTTTGATCCTTTGAAGATGCATCCGGGAATTCCCAGACGCTCAGCAGGTCTGGAGCCAGCACTCGAGGAGGCCAGAGGTGCGATCGAAACTGGCCCACAGGGGGAGGCCAAAGGTGTGACAGATAACAGTCTCACAGTGGAGGCCGGAGGTGCCATCGAAACTCCCTGGCTTTTCTCACTCGGGGAGCCCTTTACCCCCCAGCCGGGACTGGCACACCTTTGGAGTCTGGGTTTCGCTGGGGCCGGGGTCCCGCTAGGCCCAGGGAGTCAGGGATCTCAGGAAGGGAAAATGGCTGCCGGGCCTTGTGGGGCATGCATGTTCTAGGCACTCGGAGCCGGGAGTGGGACGGGATCAGCGGGGCTGGTCGTCGGTTACGGGTCTGGGCGTGCAGGGAGCAAGACGACCAGGGAACTCTGGGTGCAGGCTACGCTAACGGGGTGCTGCACAGGGAACTCTGGGTGCAGGGCTACGCTAACGGGGTGCTGAGGAACGGGGGAACCACGCCACGAGGCCAGGTCCAACACGCATCCCCCCCAGCTGAAAGGCGGAGAGATCTACCCATCCTCTTGGGGGTTCTCTTCACTGAGGCGGAAGAATCGGGACAGGCCGTCTGCGTTGGCGTGGTCAACACCAGGCCGGTGCTCAACAGTGAAATCCATCCCCTGGAGGGAGATGGACCATCGTAACAGTTTGGGGTTCTCCCCTCTCATTTGCATTAGCCACCGGAGGGGTCGGTGGTCGGTCTGGACCCGGAAGTGAGTACCGAACAGGTAGGGCCTCAGCTTCTTCAGGGCCCAAACCACCGCGAAGGCTTCCCGCTCGATGGTGCTCCACTTTTGCTCTCGAGGGAGTAACCTCCGGCCAATGAATGCCACTGGCTGGTCTAGGCCGTTTTCGTTCACCTGAGATAGGACCGCTCCGATGCCATGCTCGGACGCATCTGTCTGGACCACGAACTTTCGGGAGTAGTCGGGGGCCTGTAGGACTGGGGCAGTGCACATGGCTTCTTTCAAAGTTTCGAACGCCTCTTGGCAGGCGGGGGTCCAGCTGACTTTCTTTGGCTGGTTTTTGGAGGTTAACTCTGTGAGGGGGACTACGACGCTGCCGTATCCTTTGATAAATCTTCGGTAGTACCCCGTGAGCCCTAGGAACGCCCGCACTTCCGTCTGGGTCGTGGGGGCCTCCCAGGCCACGATCACATCGATCTTGGGCTGGAGGGGGGCTACGAGGCCGCTTCCGACCTGGTGCCCCAGGTAGACTACGGACCCTTGTCCGATCTGGCACTTGCTCGCCTTAATGGTGAGACCGGCCCTCTGCAGGTCTGTCAGTATCTCCCAGAGGTGTTGGAGGTGCTCGGACCCGTGGGAGCTGAACACTGCGATATCGTCCAGATAAGCAGCGCTGAACTCCTCCAACCCAGCCAGTACCTGGTTAACCAGTCTCTGGAAGGTGGCGGGGGCGTTTTTCATCCCGAAGGGCATCACCCGGAAATGGTAGTGACCGTCCGGGGTGGAAAAAGCGGATCTCTCTCTGGCCCCTTCGGTGAGGGCGATTTGCCAGTATCCGCTGGTCAAGTCGAACGTGCTGAGAAAGCGAGCAGCCCCTAGGTGGTCAATAAGCTCGTCTGCTCGGGGAATGGGATGGGCGTCGGTTCTGGTGACTGCGTTAAGCCCGCGGTAGTTGACGCAGAACCTCAGCTCGGGAACAGCACCGGGGGCGGCCACCTTCAGAACCAGGACCACGGGGCTGGCCCATGGGCTGTCAGAGGCTTCGACCACTCCTAGAGCTAGCATCTTCGAGACTTCGGCCTTGATGCAGGCCCGGACTCGGTCAGGGACTCGGTGGGCTCTGTGCCGCACCGGAGGGCTGTCCCCGGTGTCCACGTCGTGGACGCTCCAGCTGGTGATGCCGGGGGTGAGGGAGAAAAGGCCAGAGAACTGTCCGAGTAACTGGCAACAGTCCTCGTGCTGCTCGGAGGTGAGGGAGGAGGAGAGACTCACTCCCTCTACGGAGCCATCTTTCTCTTTGGCGCACAGGAGATCGGGGAGAGGCTCTGTTTCTTCTTCCTCTCCATCGTCTGTGGCGAGGAGCAAACTCAACTCGGACCGTGTGAAGTGGGGTTTGAGGTGGTTCACGTGGAGGACCCTCAAGGGGTTCCTGGGGGACTGCACATCGATGAGGTAGGTCACCGGGCTCTTGCACTCCACCACCTTGAATGGCCCTGTCACTTGTCTTGCAGGGCACAGGGCTCCACGGGGGCCATCACCCAGACCTGCTGTCTGGGCTGGAACTCGACCAGAGTGGCATTCTGGTCGTACCACCGTTTCATTTCTTCCTGACTGGCCTCGAGGTTTGCCTCGGTCAATTCTCGGAACTTCCAAGTCTGGTTCCTGAGGGCCAGGACGTATCGAAACACATCCGGGGGGGGCTCTGGGGGCGCCGTTTCCCACCCTTCTTTGACCAGGCTGAGGGGCCCCCTGACGGGGTGCCCGTAGAGCAGTTCGAAGGGGCTAAACCCCAAGGATTTCTGGGAGACCTCGCGGTACGCGAAGAGGAGACAGGGAAGGAGGACGTCCCACTTGCGCCTCAGGGGCTCTTCAAGACCCATAATCATTCCTTTGAGGGTCCGGTTGAATCTCTCAACCAGGCCGTTACCTTGGGTGATATGGGGTGGTGAACTTGTAGGTCACCCCACATTGTTGCCAGAGGGACTTCATGTACTTCAAAATGAAGTTTGTTCCTCGGTCGCTCACTACTTCTCGGGGAAATCCCACCCGGGAGAAGATCCCCATGAGGGCCCGCCCCACTACGGGGGCCGTCACCGTTCGGAGGGGAATGGCTTCGGGGTATCGTGTGGCATGGTCCACCAAGACGAGGATAAATCGGTGGCCTAAGGAGGTCAGAGGGTCGAGGGGCCCCACGATATCCTTTCCCACCCGCTCAAAGGGGGTACTGACCACGGGGAAGGGTTGGAGGGGGGCCTTGCGCCTCCCGCCGCTCTTCCCGCTGGACTGACACGTGGGGCAGGACTTACAGTGGGCCTCCACATCGGAGCGCATGCCGGGCCAGTAAAAGTGCGTAACCAGGCGGTGATATGTTTTGTCTTATCCCAAGTGTCCCGCCAGGGGCACATCATGGGCCAGGTTCAGAAGGAAGCCGCGGAAGCGCGGGGGTACCACCAGCACTCGGGCTGATCCTAGCTCGGCGGACTTCTGTTCGCTGTACAAAAGGCCATTTTCCCAATAGACAAGGTGGGAGCCGGTCTGGTTGCCGGCGGCCTGAGCGGCGGCCTGCTGACGCGGCCCGACTAAGGTAGGACAGGAGGTTTGTTCGAGGCAAAATTCCTCTTGTGGCGGCCCTCCTTCTTGGCGCCACTGGGCCAGGTCAGGAAGGTCGGCCAGGCTCGGGGTCGGTTCGACATCAGGGCCAAGGGGGCCTGCGTCGGGGACGAGGCTCTCCCCGGGGGACAGCTCGGAGGCCTCAGAGGACTCGGGGACCTCGGGGTCCTCAGGGTCTAGCTGGGCAGTCTCAGGGACTACCCCCTCGGGGGTAGCCACTCGGGCGGTCATGGAACGGGTGCTCACGCAGGCCCATTCGGGCAGGCCCACCATTTCCAGGTGGGTTCTTCGTCCTACCTGCTTCCACAGGGAGCTCTCCAAGTCGTTGCCGAGCAGGCAGTCCACGGGCGTGTCGGTGCGGACCGCCACTCATAATTCCCCGGAGACGCCTCCCCATTCGAACAGGACTTGGGCTATCCGGCAGGTGCGGACAGAGTTATCAGCTGCGATCACCCTGCAGGAGACGCGGGGGATAATTTGAGCTTCGGTGACCAAGTGACACTTTACTGCCGTGATGCTGGCCCCAGTTTCTCGGAGCGCCCCTATGTGGTGGCCATTGACGGTCACCTGCTGTCTGTACTTCTCAGTGTTGTCTGGTAGAGGGGCTCCGGGGACCATTTCCCTATCACCCAGGGAGACTAAAATCATGGCGGCGGGGTCACCCCCCTCGAAATCCTCCCCCTCTTCCTCTTCTAGGGCTACCGAGGCTATCTGGCGCGCTGGGGGACCTGCAGCAGCGGTTTTCTTGAACAGTGGGCATCGGGGGTCATTGGCATAATGCCCGGGTTGCTGGCAATGGAAGCAGGCTTGGCTGACTCGGGGCCCTGGCTTGGCTGGCGGGAACCCTGCTCGCGCTGTGGGAGGAGAGGTTCCGGGCTGGTTTCTGGGGGGACTTCGTGGGGATCCTACCTGGGACCCCCTCTGTCTACTCTGACCCCCCCTCCCCTCTGGCGGGAAGATCCGTGTTCACTTCGGCCATAGTCTCCCCCGGGACCCCGGGGAACTCTGGTGCTCACCCAGCGATCTGCCTCGACGGCCAGTTTCCGGGGGTCAGCCAACTTGCTGTCCAGGAGGTGCTGCCTCAGTTCCACAAAGCAATTTGTGGACAAATGTTCATAAGCAATGAGATCGATGAGCCCCTAAAAGGTGGACACCTTGCTGCCCTTGATCCACCCTTCCAAGGCCCGGCTGTAGAAATTCACATATTCTACCCATGTGGTGCCGGGGATCTTCTTGCAGTCTCTAAACCGTTGTCGGTACATTTCTGGGGTGAGCCCGTACCTTGTGAGGAGGGCTCTTTCATGTGGTCGTAGGAGGTTTGCTCGGAGAACGGTAGGTCGAGTAGGGTGTCTCTCCCCTTGCTCAGGAATCGTCCCCACAGCCCAGCTCCCCAATCCGTCCGCGGAACTCGGTGGGAGGCCATGGCGACTTCGTAGGCCTTGAACCATTGCTGAATGTCATCGTTCTTATAATACTCTTTTACTACATCCTTGGGGATGTGGACCTTGGGTCCACCGGGGGAACGGCCTCTCGGGTCCCCGATGTTCTGCTGTCGTCGCTCCGGGCCTTCAGTTCGATTTCCTTCAGGCCACGTTCGTGCTCCAGCTAGAGTCTTTTCCCTTTGTGTTCTCTTTGGAGTTTCTTCTCCTCCAGTTCTCCTTGTAGCCGCAACTGCTCGATGGCTAGCTTCTTCTCAGCCAACCTTAGTACTCCGTCTATTTTGAGGCGTGCTAGCTCTAGCTCGTGGGTTCGGTTGCGCTCTCGGACGGTCATATCCTCTGGTGACAGACCTCTCTCCGCGCTGGGACTCCGCGGTGGGGACTCCGCTCTCTCATCCCGTTGGGTGCGGGTTTCGGTCAACGGCCCTCCCTCTCCACCGTCTTCTGTTTGCACGGGAGGATGGGCTCCGGCCTCGACCCACGCTGTTAGGGCTTTTTGAAAGTCCTCTTTGGTGTTTAAGCCAGTGGTTGGGATAGGGAGGTCTTTGCAGAACTGCTTCAGCTCTCGGTGCGTATACTCTTCCAGACGCTCCATCTGGAAGGTGGTCTCGTCGTTCGTGAGGCTCATGGTTGTTCTTTGTTCGGGTAGTGTGTCAGTACTGTAGGATCCCTAGACGAAGGTTCTTATCGCGACGCTGCCACCAATGTTAGAAGGGGCGATCTCAGAGGGCCAGGTTGTGCTCACCCGACCACCCCAGGACCCACCTCTCCCCCAGAACTTGCCGAGTATTATCGTGAGGTCCCCACCGGGGAGGACTTCGAGTCTAGGATCGTACCCACTGAGCTCAAACCACACTTACGAACGGACACCACACTAAGGATTTCAGTAACAAGTTCTTTATAAGCAGTAAAAAGGAGGTAGCACTCTTATGTACAAAGGATCGAGGGATCACAAAGTCTTTGAGGATTCGGGAAGAGGGAAGCGGGACAGTCTTTAGCTTTTGGGCCAGTACGAGGCGTACCCTACGCACAGCTCTCAATCCTCGAGCCGGGGGGTACGGAAGATGATGGTCGTACTGGCTGCTTCACACACGTCGAGTCGGCTCAGGTCGTGATGGTAGCGTCGGTGGTCCAGCCGGACCAGAGTACTCCTCGAGCTGCGACGAGGTCAGCAGGGCTCGATCTGGAGAAGTTCTTGAATAGCCGCGACAGCGTCAGCAGGGCTCTATGATCTTTGCAAGGATTGAGTCGCGACAGCGTCAGCAGGGCTCAGGTGGTTTCGAGTTCAAGCTCGAGCCGCGAAAGTGTCAGCAGGGCTCCGAGGTCTTTGAGAGGACGAGCCGCGACAGCGTCAGCAGGGCTCCGATGGTTACGAGTTCAAGCTCGAGCCGCGACAGCGTCAGCAGGGCTCAGGTGGTTCAGTTCCGTGTTGCGAACAAGGAGCCGCGACAGCATCAGCAGGGCTCAGCGATGCAAGGTTGAGTTCTTCTTAGGGTCAGCCGCGATCAGATCAGCAGGGCTTCCAGGTCCAAGATACAACTGCCTACTAGTTGTTGGGCGGCCCTTGATATAGTCCAGTGGCCCTTTGATGTCCGGACCCTCGCAGGCGGAGGTCTCTTGCCTTGGGGGCTGGTCGTTGGCGGGGTCCAGCGATTGGCTCTTTGATCCTTTGAAGATGCGTCCGGGAATTCCCAGACGCTCAGCAGGTCTGGAGCCAGCACTCGGGGAGGCCAGAGGTGCGATCGAAACTGGCCCACAGGGGGAGGCCAAAGGTGTGACAGATAACAGTCTCACAGGGGAGGCCAGAGGTGCCATTGAAACTCCCTGGCTTATCTCACTCGGGGATAACATGTACAATGGGACCCCCTCAAAGTGCGAATGTGGCCAAGGGACAGAGGGGAGGAACAATGAAACTAGAAATAGAAAAAAATCCCTTCAATGGCCATATACTTCAATTGTGTGCATGCATCAATACATATCAAGGACTAGTGACAGAAGGAAGGTAATACTAAACATAAATCATTCAAAAAATTGTATTTATTATTTCTCTTTTTTGTAAATATAAATTCATACAAAAATCGTTATAAATCAAACAATTCTATAGAAAACACATCAATTAATTATACAAATTCATGAAAGACATAATAGAATCATAAAAATAAGCAGCAAATAAATATATATACCCCATGGTGCCAGACATACAATCAACTTACTCTCGTGCTACCAAGCATACTACAGTCAAACCTCATACATTGATGAAAAAAGGAACTGGTAAACAATTAGCCAGATCACACAGCTAAAATTGTTCAAGGGCTACAGGAAAGGAATAACGGCCCTTGTAGCAGGTCTACGCGCGTTTCGGTGGTTCAAGCCACCTTCATCAGGACCTTGTTCACCATTAAGTGCAGAACCCGGGGATCAAACAGGACAAAAACCTAAAAAGGAGAATAAATCTGTCACTCAGACATCCACAAGTTAAGTTTTATAAAAAAGCATAAGACATTCACTATTGCAGTTAAACTATGGGGGCTCATCAACGCGACTCAAGTAGGCACCTATACTATGTTAGTTAAGGGAACATGATTAAACTGGCTTCATAGCACAGCGAAGAAGAGACCTATTGGGCCAAGAATGCCTATTCATTCATAGAGCATGTAAGACAAAAGGACACACAAATTAGCTGTTTACATGGAAGCCTATCCTCAAGAAAGGGGTCAGAGACTCACAGTAGCACAGCTGTACATTGTCTATACTTACAAAAGAGCACAGTGAGTATTTCTCTTTTCTAAGTGCGATTATAGAGGTCACATGAAGGACCAGATCAATTGAACAGCATCTACAAAGGAATCAAGGGAGGCTGTAAATAGAGATGTAATGGCGACTTGCTGAAACTCTTTCATGTCCCAGATTAAATAGGGCTTACCAATGGCGTCGTTCATGCTGGGAGCAAAAAAGGCATGTGAGACTCAGGACTTCATCCGTATTGATGTCTACAAGTAGAATGTAAACGCCATGATGTCATAATTTATGCACAAATACCGAGAATTACATAACGTGTGCATGTTTCCTATTGACACCCATCCTTATTTCACACTGACAGTGACCTACCAAGGTGGTCGCAGTGTGTCCTTGTTCAGTGGAACTTCACGCAATTCATCTATGTGTCGTGTTAAAAAGAAGATCTCAGGTTGATTGGGGCTGACGGCGAAGGGACTAAGTACTGTTACTTCCTAATCTGTGCAAAGAAGGAAAAAATAACACAAGTGTCCAATAAGGACTAACACATTCCACTTCATATGCATGTCCAAGATAGCAACGAACAATAAAGCCAAAAAGAAGGGAAAAGTGTAGGCTTACTTTTATGCACAGTAGAGATACAGTCCATTGGTAAACTGCTTTATTGTATACCAGCGACGCTAAAGAGGAAGAGAGAACGTTACACGCTGTTAGGGTTTAGGCAGGGTCTGGCAAGAAAAAATGCGCGTTACTAGTTAGATCGGCAACCTATCTTGAAAGCGTGCAAGCGTGCATACCTAAGTAGAAAGTGATAGATACGGACTATTAATGTTGCCAGATACATTGGTGTTGGTAAACAACTGGCAACACGGGAATCAGTATCACGTAAACTCATAAGCCTCACGCGCTGGCAGGTTGAAAAGCCCTGTGCTGTTACACGGACTGGTAACAGCGCACATTGCAGCCCATTCCTTAGGCGACTGACACCCCTAAATTAATACAATGCATCTATACCCACTCGTCACGTTATTAACAAGAGCGCCGACACTTCAAGATTGACATGCCCGGTCTCGCGTTAGTCTTATTACATTTAACATCCCGCGCTGGCAGGATGGGGGGCCCCATACTATTTCTCGGACTGGCAAAAGCGCAGATTGCTGCCTAGTCCTTAAATGGCTGACAATACAGAAACAGTACAATGATCATGGATTAACAACGAGAGCGCCGAAAACTCCGAAATGCCCTGTCCTAGCGCTAAAGCCGGAGGTACCTCCAGCATGACTCCGTGGCTCAAACGCCTACCTTAGGGTCCGTGGTAACGCGCCATAATCCTTCTCCGTCACTGCGCCCCTTGGTGAAAAGACGCTTCAGACCCGCCATGATTTATACACCTTCAAAGGCGTTCCAATCCCGCGGGAAGTGGACGTCAGATAGCAGAGGTCTCCAAATGTCAACACAAACGTAGGACTTCGGAAAAACGTGCATCTTGATAGTATCGGACTAGGGGAATAATTACTGATGCAAACGTAGAAAAATAAATAATCCTACTGTACCCAGAGGCTGTAGTTAAGGTCAAGTTTTAATACGTATACAGCTAGCAATTTACATGCTAGAATGTGGCGTAACCAAAGGAGGAAGTGTACAATTAAGAGCAATTGCAATAAAGTACAACTTCAAAAATTCCGGATGTATCAAGTAGTTACGTCACTGGAATTGTCTATATTCGTACTCCCACAATTCAGGGCATAAAGGATAACACCGTTTTCCGGAGACTAAATTGCAACGCAAAATTGCGTGGAAAACAGAGGGAGTCTTCCAAGAAAAGCCTATAAAAGCCGCAAAAGGTCCATCTACATAGTACGCAGTACATAAGGTGGTCCAGCCACCAAAGAATGCAACCGAGGTATGTGTTGCAGCTAAATCATTAATACACGAACATGGAAATTGTTCTACAGACTACAATAATGTATGTGTATTTACAACAAATACCCCAAAGAATTTTTTGTATATAAACGGAAAAGTCATGATCAAATATATTGAACATAGAACCTGACATTCCGGTGTAGATCAAAATTCACTGAACCGAAGCTCCACTGAAGCCACCCGAAAGGAGCAATGAAAGACAGTTTGTCTAAGAGTCTCATAGCAATTGCCACACTGGCACATACTGAGGGTTACTGCGTCACGGAGAAGATATATTACCTGGTCACATACCAAGATAGTTCTTCATTAAGTCCTCTTTTAACACTATCCAACATGTAAATCCAAAAGGTTTCACGTTTTTTACGCGTGATATCATTCGGTTGTCCCATTTTGGGTGTAACCTTTTCCAGGATAGACCATTTGATCTCATCCTCCTTATGGGACTTATCAATGCAGTGTTGGACTAACGGAGCTGATAGCTTTTTGGTCCTGATGGCGGACTTGTGTTCGCTGAAACGGACGCGAAACTCGCGACCCGTTTCGCCCACATAGGCCAGACCACAGTCACAAAAAAGGATATACACTATGTTACTACTACGACAGTTTGTGAGACAACGTAGTTTAATCTTCTTTTCATTATAAGTAACAGTGTCAGATATCATAGCTGCCTCACAGGCGTGGCATGAACCACACCTGTGATTGCCCAATACTGCCGGGAGTCCAGTAATGGAGAGCTGGTTGTTGATTTGGGAGCTTCTCGTGGGCGGTCTGGCGTGGACCAACATGTCCCTAAGGTTTCTATTTCTCCTAAACGCCAGCATGGGGAGAGGAAGCGGGGGAACGCTCTCATCTGTGTTCAAAATTCTCCAGTTTCTGTTGATAATATTCCGAAGCTTGTGATTCAAAGTGGAATGGTTGATCACGCAAGTGATCCTATCGTGTTTGACACGTGTTTTACCTTGTAAAAGTGCAGATCTATCATAATATTTGGCCCTTTTGTAGGCTTGTCGCACCAAGCGATGTGGGTAGCCTCTTCTCAGTAGTCAGATGCACTGAAAGACAGACTACAGAATATTATCAACAGAAACTGGAGAATTTTGAACACAGATGAGAGCGTTCCCCCGCTTCCTCTCCCCATGCTGGCGTTTAGGAGAAATAGAAACCTTAGGGACATGTTGGTCCACGCCAGACCGCCCACGAGAAGCTCCCAAATCAACAACCAGCTCTCCATTACTGGACTCCCGGCAGT
Source organism: Lissotriton helveticus (assembly GCF_964261635.1). Taxonomy (NCBI): domain Eukaryota; kingdom Metazoa; phylum Chordata; class Amphibia; order Caudata; family Salamandridae; genus Lissotriton; species Lissotriton helveticus. Next base: position 477,199,927 of record NC_136068.1, on the reverse strand, counting down.
ATTGGGCAATCACAGGTGTGGTTCATGCCACGCCTGTGAGGCAGCTATGATATCTGACACTGTTACTTATAATGAAAAGAAGATTAAACTACGTTGTCTCACAAACTGTCGTAGTAGTAACATAGTGTATATCCTTTTTTGTGACTGTGGTCTGGCCTATGTGGGCGAAACGGGTCGCGAGTTTCGCGTCCGTTTCAGCGAACACAAGTCCGCCATCAGGACCAAAAAGCTATCAGCTCCGTTAGTCCAACACTGCATTGATAAGTCCCATAAGGAGGATGAGATCAAATGGTCTATCCTGGAAAAGGTTACACCCAAAATGGGACAACCGAATGATATCACGCGTAAAAAACGTGAAACCTTTTGGATTTACCTGTTGGATAGTGTTAAAAGAGGACTTAATGAAGAACTATCTTGGTATGTGACCAGGTAATATATCTTCTCCGTGACGCAGTAACCCTCAGGATGTGCCAGTGTGGCAATTGCTATGAGACTCTTAGACAAACTGTCTTTCATTGCTCCTTTCGGGTGGCTTCAGTGGAGCTTCGGTTCAGTGAATTTTGATCTACACCAGAATGTCAGGTTCTATGTTCAATATATTTGATCATGACTTTTCCGTTTATATACAAAAAATTCTTTGGGGTATTTGTTGTAAATACACATACATTATTGTAGTCTGTAGAACAATTTCCATGTTCGTGTATTAATGATTTAGCTGCAACACATACCTCGGTTGCATTCTTTGGTGGCTGGACCACCTTATGTACTGCGTACTATGTAGATGGACCTTTTGCGGCTTTTATAGGCTTTTCTTGGAAGACTCCCTCTGTTTTCCACGCAATTTTGCGTTGCAATTTAGTCTCCGGAAAACGGTGTTATCCTTTATGCCCTGAATTGTGGGAGTACGAATATAGACAATTCCAGTGACGTAACTACTTGATACATCCGGAATTTTTGAAGTTGTACTTTATTGCAATTGCTCTTAATTGTACACTTCCTCCTTTGGTTACGCCACATTCTAGCATGTAAATTGCTAGCTGTATACGTATTAAAACTTGACCTTAACTACAGCCTCTGGGTACAGTAGGATTATTTATTTTTCTACGTTTGCATCAGTAATTATTCCCCTAGTCCGATACTATCAAGATGCACGTTTTTCCGAAGTCCTACGTTTGTGTTGACATTTGGAGACCTCTGCTATCTGACGTCCACTTCCCGCGGGATTGGAACGCCTTTGAAGGTGTATAAATCATGGCGGGTCTGAAGCGTCTTTTCACCAAGGGGCGCAGTGACGGAGAAGGATTATGGCGCGTTACCACGGACCCTAAGGTAGGTGTTTGAGCCACGGAGTCATGCTGGAGGTACCTCCGGCTTTAGCGCTAGGACAGGGCATTTCGGAGTTTTCGGCGCTCTCGTTGTTAATCCATGATCATTGTACTGTTTCTGTATTGTCAGCCATTTAAGGACTAGGCAGCAATCTGCGCTTTTGCCAGTCCGAGAAATAGTATGGGGCCCCCCATCCTGCCAGCGCGGGATGTTAAATGTAATAAGACTAACGCGAGACCGGGCATGTCAATCTTGAAGTGTCGGCGCTCTTGTTAATAACGTGACGAGTGGGTATAGATGCATTGTATTAATTTAGGGGTGTCAGTCGCCTAAGGAATGGGCTGCAATGTGCGCTGTTACCAGTCCGTGTAACAGCACAGGGCTTTTCAACCTGCCAGCGCGTGAGGCTTATGAGTTTACGTGATACTGATTCCCGTGTTGCCAGTTGTTTACCAACACCAATGTATCTGGCAACATTAATAGTTCGTATCTATCACTTTCTACTTAGATATGCACGCTTGCACGCTTTCAAGATAGGTTGCCGATCTAACTAGTAACGCGCATTTTTTCTTGCCAGACCCTGCCTAAACCCTAACAGCGTGTAACGTTCTCTCTTCCTCTTTAGCGTCGCTGGTATACAATAAAGCAGTTTACCAATGGACTGTATCTCTACTGTGCATAAAAGTAAGCCTACACTTTTCCCTTCTTTTTGGCTTTATTGTTCGTTGCTATCTTGGACATGCATATGAAGTGGAATGTGTTAGTCCTTATTGGACACTTGTGTTATTTTTTCCTTCTTTGCACAGATTAGGAAGTAACAGTACTTAGTCCCTTCGCCGTCAGCCCCAATCAACCTGAGATCTTCTTTTTAACACGACACATAGATGAATTGCGTGAAGTTCCACTGAACAAGGACACACTGCGACCACCTTGGTAGGTCACTGTCAGTGTGAAATAAGGATGGGTGTCAATAGGAAACATACACAGGTTATGTAATTCTCGGTATTTGTGCATAAATTATGACATCATGGCGTTTACATTCTACTTGTAGACATCAATACGGATGAAGTCCTGAGTCTCACATGCCTTTTTTGCTCCCAGCATGAACGACGCCATTGGTAAGCCCTATTTAATCTGGGACATGCAAGAGTTTCAGCAAGTCGCCATTACATCTCTATTTACAGCCTCCCTTGATTCCTTTGTAGATGCTGTTCAATTGATCTGGTCCTTCATGTGACCTCTATAATCGCACTTAGAAAATAGAAATACTCACTGTGCTCTTTTGTAAGTATAGACAATGTACAGCTGTGCTACTGTGAGTCTCTGACCCCTTTCTTGAGGATAGGCTTCCATGTAAACAGCTAATTTGTGTGTCCTTTTGTCTTACATGCTCTATGAATGAATAGGCATTCTTGGCCCAATAGGTCTCTTCTTCGCTGTGCTATGAAGCCAGTTTAATCATGTTCCCTTAACTAACATAGTATAGGTGCCTACTTGAGTCGCGTTGATGAGCCCCCATAGTTTAACTGCAATAGTGAATGTCTTATGCTTTTTTATAAAACTTAACTTGTGGATGTCTGAGTGACAGATTTATTCTCCTTTTTAGGTTTTTGTCCTGTTTGATCCCCGGGTTCTGCACTTAATGGTGAACAAGGTCCTGATGAAGGTGGCTTGAACCACCGAAACGCGCGTAGACCTGCTACAAGGGCCGTTATTCCTTTCCTGTAGCCCTTGAACAATTTTAGCTGTGTGATCTGGCTAATTGTTTACCAGTTCCTTTTTTCATCAATGTATGAGGTTTGACTGTAGTATGCTTGGTAGCACGAGAGTAAGTTGATTGTATGTCTGGCACCATGGGGTATATATATTTATTTGCTGCTTATTTTTATGATTCTATTATGTCTTTCATGAATTTGTATAATTAATTGATGTGTTTTCTATAGAATTGTTTGATTTATAACGATTTTTGTATGAATTTATATTTACAAAAAAGAGAAATAATAAATACAATTTTTTGAATGATTTATGTTTAGTATTACCTTCCTTCTGTCACTAGTCCTTGATATGTATTGATGCATGCACACAATTGAAGTATATGGCCATTGAAGGGATTTTTTTCTATTTCTAGTTTCATTATCTCACTCGGGGAGCCCTTTACCCCCCAGCCGGGACTGGCGTGCCTTTGGAGTCTGGGTTTCGCTGGGGCCGGGGTCACGCTAGGCCCAGGGAGTCAGGGATCTCGAGAAGGGAAAATGGCTGCCGGGCCTTTTGGGGCATGCAGGTTCTAGGCGCTCGGAGCCGGGAGTGGGACGGGATCAGCGGGGCTGGTCGTTGGTTACGGGTCTGGGTGTGCAGGGAGCAGGACGACCAGGGAACTCTGGGTGCAGGGTACGCTAACCGGGTGCTGCGCAGGGAACTCTGGGTGCAGGGCTACGCTAACGGGGTGCTGAGGAACGGGGGGAACCACGCCACGAGGCCAGGTCCAACAAGAAAGTTAGCATTTACTTATTTAGCCATTTGTTGCCTGCCACCTGCCTCTGTTCAATCTGGGATGGGTGACATCTTAGCTTTATGTATTCCCTCTAGACAGCTACACACAAAGGAAGCTTTGATGTGTTTTGATGGGCTATCCTAGGTGATGAGAGGGAGGAGTTGGGCACAGCCTCACACTCCTGAATAGGCTTGGTCCTGTCTACATACAAATGACTGCATACCCTCCTGTAGTGAGTCTGGAGCAAGGGCAGGAAGGGATGACTTCTGTGTGCTTCAAAACTTTCTTTGAAATCTTTCCCACTTCAAAGGCACAACTGGGTGTAAGTATTAGACCTCTGACACTCTGACTTCAGTACATGTCTGGACTTGTGACCACTCTGCCACGAAAAAGAACTGCAGGGCTGTTGAAAGTACAGCCACTCTGCTGGACTGCTGCTTTGCTGGACTCTTGCTTTGCTTTAGCTACCCTGCTGTTCTCCTGCCTGGGTGAAAAGGACTGTATCAGCATAGCTTGAGCGCAGAGTGGGTCCAAGGGCTTGCTGGCTTGCCTTCTGTTCTTAGTCTCAGTGAAATTAAATACTGCAACTGCTTGCATCTGCATTTAGGCCCTACAAGCTGTGATTCTGCTCTGCCAGGTGGGGACAGCCCAGTCACCAGTGCCACTTGGGGTACAATCTTTGCTGCAATTTATACCATAACTCATGTTACTAATCTCACAAGGAGTGACAGGGACTTGGGAATTCCACCGTACAGGCCCATTGGATTATGGTAAAACAGGAGAGTACGCTGTTCCTATAAGGTAAAAGGAGAAAGAAGGGATAGGGGAGGACAGGAAGAAGAACTGGGGTGACGGGCAAGGAATGTTATGTTAGTTACGAAAAGGTGCTTGGTAAGACAATGCATGATTGCAAAGGGATTGTTCCAATAAGGAGCAAGGGCCCTTACACAGCCCGAGGGGTGTCATGCCTCATCATAGTGGTCTAGCAAACAAATGATGGATGGAATGCTGACAATGCAAACATTCTCCCCAGTCAAAAGATCTGGGTTAAATCCATCGTTCTTTTGCTCACAATGCCACCTCAGTTTAGGCCCAGCCATAAGCAAATGAGTCTTGACCCTGTGCCTCATGGGAACAGTTCTAAAAATAAGAGAGGGACCCATTAGTGATGTCAAGGGAAATGAGGTACTGCTACCTAGTCAAGAAGCAATTCCCTTGTCCCAAATTAATTCAAATACAATAGTCAAACAAACACATTAAAATTTTCAATCTACATATGATGTATGATCATTACATTTTATTCAAAGAAATTATTCCTTGAGTCTTCATTCCATGACATAAAAGAGTTAAAAACACATCAAGTTATACACTTGTAATAACAATCAATTCTCCCTTCATACACATGCTACTAATGCAACACAGAAAAGTAAACAATTTTTTGTGACAATTTCTAATTATGACCAGCATAAAAAGAGACGAGACAAATGTATGACGTAACCCTTATCAAATACTCATACACATTCAAAGGGATTCTAAAACACCCTAGTTGATATTTTGATCCAATCGACATTCAACTAGATTGGGTTAATCATTGAATTGTGTTCCCAACTACGCGTTTCGATGGTTTCCAAATTATAATGCCATCTTTATCAAGGGCAAAACTTTTTGTCTCTTAGTCTTATGTTCCACAGTGTTATGTCTGTAGCCCTTATTGTGAGTTTTATTCTCGGCGTGGTTTCGATATCAGATTGTTTCGCTCAGCACACCATTGTCAGTTACATATTTAAAAACATATCTGTTTGCTTAATCCGTGTCCCCTATGGTTAAACTTCGGGGGATGTCACTTTTTTATCCGCACCCAGTTTAAAATGTATAGCTTGTTTTTGTCCCCGAACTTGAGTCGTGTCCCGTACGCTTGAATTAAATAAAATGCGCTACCGGTACCTGGAGTGTCTTGCTGAGCGGCTTTTACACTTTGGTCGTATTCCAGCTGTACGCCCTTTTTTCTTGGTTGAAAACCTTGTTGTTCCTGATATAGGGTACGCGACAATTTTCAATGGGAACAGTCCAGACCAAAATGCCAAGCCAGGTCCTCCCTGGACCGGAAACAAGCATCCTGGGACCGGTTTCAGGGCATGTCACCCTTCCTCAACCAGGCTAGCTTGAATTCAGTGGAACAGTGAGCAAGGGAACCATGTCTGGGCATACCCACCCCACTTAGGGTGAAAAGTGTAACAGCAAACAAATGATGGACGGAATGCTGACAATGCAAATATTCTCCCCCAGTCCAAAGGTAAAAAACAATGGTCGTGTAGATTAAAAAATGGATGGTAGGTCCAATTGTTAACAATTCTATATCCCAACCATGCATGATATCGATAATCTAGTGGTAAGGCCACATGGTGATGTATCCTAAAGTGGAGGGCTTTCCAATGGAGGAGGTGGTGGTGTACCCCCTTGATCGTGTGCCCATGCGTGTGTCCTATGTAGGATTCTCCATCACGAAACTCACCTAAATGGGGGAAATGATCTGCCCCATCTGAGACATGCCGGACTGCTCGCTGGCATTGCGAGAGAGCCCAAACCTGTAATCTTAAAGGAGGATGTGGTAGATTGGCCAAATTGCCAGGTACCTCGTGTAGTATGGTCTTCCCGGATGGCCCTCCATAACAAATTGCAGTGGAAAGAGGGGGGGGGGGTGTAGGTGGAGTTCAGGACCTACGCTGTCGGTTGTGGTTCAAACTTGCACTGGCTGGTGTTTGTAATCGGTCCTTTCTGAAGCAGGACCTGAAAGTGGCTGCTGATATGTAGTCACCATAATGGGGGTGGATACGTGCAGTAAAGGATCAGAGTAGCAAGTGGTAGAAACTGCTGGAGTGTGCCGGCTTCTCGCAGCGTAAGTGGGATATAACCTATGCTACCGGTGGTGAGCCTGTGAATGGACACAAGGTCCCGACCTGCAAAGGCAGCTTGGTAAGTTATGATTGGGTTAGGCTGCCAGGGGTGATAAGAAATCCTGCATAATGGCTGCGGAGCGAAGGGGCAGTTCGAGGGTGTGACTCCTGCGCAAGGCCTCCTGTGCGTGCAGGGGTCAGAGCTCCTCTTGGTATTCTGCGGTTTCAAACCGCCTGTGCTGCCAGTGGTGAGCTGATGGGTGGACATGTGGTTTGAATGTTACTAGAGGCTGAGTTGACTAATCAACCATGGTGCTGTTATGCTGCCAGAGTAGCACGTAGTGCAGGTATCCGATGTGTGCCGGCCCCTCGTGGTATCGGTGGGATGTGAAAACAGCCACAACCTATGTTACAGGTGGTAAGCCAGCAAGCGGACAATGCGGCCGAACCTGTGGGGTCAGATTTGTCAATTGTGGGGCAGCAAGGCTGCCAAGGGGTACACCATCACTTGATATTTTGCCTGAAGTGCCAAAACAGATTAAAAAAGAATATATGGAGCGGTCCCTAGAGTGAATTGGCGATAAAATTAATTGCCAACTTTGTCACAGTATCCTCAATTATAGTAAGCAATATTAAAGGGGAAGCAGCTGCAGTAGGTAGAAGCCAACACCTTGGGCGATTTGCGGTAGTTGACAAGTGGTGCAAGTTAACCAAAATTATTGCCGACAGCTTTGCATCTATAGGTTAAGATCATTTGAAAGCCAGACCAAATAAGCCACAGCTTAAAGGCAGTTCCGAAAAGGACAATACCAAGCAAGCACACAAGTCTTCTAAAAAACGCTGGGACGAACAGAAAAACAAAGAAAAAGTCAAATCAAAGGGAGGATCTCCGGAGCTGGAGACCTCTGATAGACGTAATTTATGTAAGCGTGATACAATAAAACAGCCGGATAGGTATCAGTACACTGATACATGTCCTTCTTGCGCCTTTAAGGACTCAACGAACAATTGATCTGATAGAGGGGGGTGATCAGAGCTCAGACAAGAAGAGTATATGAAGCAGAAAAAGGACTCATAATGCTTGTCTGATGTCTTCATGAAAAAGGAAGAGAAACTTCCACAATAAAAACCCCAATTCAAGATGAAGAAGTCTGTAGGAATTTTGGATAAATATGCCACAAATATTGAGAACTCTCATAGGTAGTGACTCTGTGGAGTGGAGTGTCATAGAGTGAGATGTTGTAGAATGGAGTGAAATGTCAGATATGAGTGGCGTGGGGTAGAGTGAAATGGCTCGGCATAGAGTGCCAGAGTGGAGGGGCATAGAGTGGAGTACAGGTTGTGGAGTAGAATGGTGTTGAGTTGAGTGGCGTAGATTGAAGTGACGTACAATGGAGTAGAGTGAAGTGTTGTTGGGTGGCTTAAAGTGTCATAAAGTGTTATAGAGTGACGTAGAGTAGAGTGCATCGTGTTGACTGGACTGTTGTAGAGTGGCATGGAGTGTCTTAAAGTGAAGTGGTGTGGAGTGGAAGGGCCTAGAGTGGAGTGACGTAGAGTAGAGGGGCTTAGATAGGAGTATGCATGGTGTGGTAGCACACAGCCATTACAGACAACACATTTTCAAGTGAAATTACCATTACATTTACACAGACACAGTTTTACTGATAAAACTATGCATCACACAAACGATAATGGGTGGAAATCGACAACACCTAGTGTATTGATTTGTTTTGATCATATCTAAAGATTTCCTTCCACCACACTTCAGAGTTACAATTTTTTTTGCTTCATTTGTACTTTCTTAATGACGTTAAGCCACTATATGCTCCCTCTGGTGTCAAGTGATAGTACATTGAGTAGGAATTGTTTCATGGATAGTGGTGTATTGTTCGACCAGATACGGATCCAGCAAGCAAGGGGCCTAAAAGCAATCGCGTGAGTGAAGTTCTTTAGTTCCAGGTCCAGATGCATTGTGTTAAAGGGGCATTCCGAGGGAGCAGCAGAACTGATCTTATAAATTAGTTTTCAGTTTTTTCTATGGCACCTACATTGTTGTGGCCAAAAGCTCTGCCCCATAAAGTGTGACTCTGATACCCTGAGCTTGATAAACTTGGGTTACTGGTGCCAGTGGTCAGCCTTATCCCCAGGTAGTCAAATTGATTCACCTCCTCTAATACGGTGGAGCCCACCCTTATACTCCCCCTAAAACATTTGTGTCGATTGAATGCCATAAATTTATTATCGAAGAATTGATTTCTAATTCCTCGCAGACTGTACTAAACCGTTCCACTATTTTGGTGCCCCATGGGTGTTCTGGAAATGAGCAGGGTGTCGTCTGTGAATAATAGTGCGGGCACTGCCAGCCCTGCAAACCTGGGGGATCACCTCTGCAGTCTGTTAGTGATCTAATCAGGCCATTGATGTAGAGAGTAAACAGAGTTCATGCAAGGACACAACCTTGGTGCACTGCTCTGTTCACCTTGATCGGGTTGGTCAAACCCCCCCTTCCCCCCCCCCTCAATCCCCCACCTGACTTGTGCGTAGTTGTCCTTATGGAGTCTCATGATGATCTGCAATAGATCACTCGGAATCCCCATTTTGTTTAGGGCTGCCCGAAGTTTTTCGAGGGGTACTAGATTAAATGCGGGGCGCTGAGTTGGCATTGTTGCTGTTTTCGAGGTGGAAGTTCAGGTCCCCGAGGAGGATGTTGTCCGTGGAGGCTAGAATGTGGGTGCTGGCGAGGTCGGTGATGGAGTCATTGAACAGCACCCGAGGACCTGGGGGTCTGTAGATGAGTGTTCCTCTGAGGGTGGTGTTGGGGTCGGTGTGGATTTGGAAGTGCAGGTGTTCGGCGGTCTTGAGGGCGTCGTTCGGGTGGGTGGAGACCTTGAGGGTGGACTTGTGGACGATGGCTATTCCTCCTTCGATTCCGTTGGCGCGATCCCTGCGGGTGATCTTGTAGCCGTCTGGGATGGCTATGGCGATGTCGGGCGCCGAGAAGTCGTTCCACCAGGTCTCGGTCAGGAAGGCTACGTCAGGGGTGGCGGTGTTGAGCAGGTCCCAGAGCTCGACGGTGTGTCTGCGTGCGGAGCGGGTGTTGAGGAGTATGCAATGGAGGTGGTTGGGTCTGTTCCTTGGCGGTTTGGTGGCTCTGTCGCAGGTGAAGCTGCAGCTGCGGCAGGAGAATGGTCCGTGGGTGCGTTTCGGGGTGGCCTGGAAGCAGCTGTGGTTTCGGCCGGCATTGAGCGCACGGAGGGTGCTGGCGTCGTAGTGTAGTCTGGAGTCGTGGCGCTCGCAGGGCCCAGGGGTTCTGGCACCGGGTGCGGACGGACGTGGACAGGCGCAGATGGGCTGGCCCCCATTTAAGGCGGGGAGGAAGGGAGGAGCAGCTGGGAGGTGGGAGCGGGGCGGCGAATGGGTGTCGCGGGGGCAGGGCCGCAGGGGGGCAGCGGCAGGAGAGGGTACAGAAGGAAAAAGGGGGGGTGGGGGTCGGGGGACGCAAAGGGGGGAAAGCCGGAAGAAAATGAAAAAAACAAGTAACATAGTACAGTAAACACACCCGAGGATTACGGCACAATTAAACTGACACAATACTTAACAAAATGGCAAGGCTGCAGGGGACAGCTGACGGACGGCACAAACAGGGGAACATAGCAGGATCGAACTCCTGATAAGATCGGCAGCGAGGGGGAAGGCAGAGGCTCACAGGTGGTGCTATGCGGCAGGAGGGGGCGGCCTGGCCTGCAGGCAGGGTCAAGGGCCGCTCCTTCTACCCCGCAGCGGCCGCCATTTAAGGCGGGAGGGAGGGAAGAGCAGCTGTGAGGAGGGAGCGGGGCGGCAAATGGGTGTCGCGGGGGCGGGGCTGCAGGGGGGCAGCGGCGGTAGAGGGTACAGAAGGAAAAATGGGGGATGGGGGGGCGTGGGGACACAAAGGCGGGAAGCCGGAAGAAAATAAAAAAAAACAAGTAACACAGTACAGTAAACACACCCGAGGATTACGGCACAATTAAACTGACACAATACTTGGCAAGGCTGCAGGGGAAAGGCTGCAGGGGACAGCTGACGGACAGCACAAACAGGGGAACACAGCAGGATCGAACTCCTGATGATATTGGCAGCGAGGGGGAAGGCAGAGGCTCACAGGTTGTGCTATGCGGCAGGAGGGTGGCGGCCTGGCCTCCAAGCAGGGTCAAGGGCCTCGTGTTCATCCATGCCGTCCCTGCAGTAAACCCTGGTGAGCTCTCACAGAACGCAAAGCCCACGTATACCTTGCTGCCCGGGCGTCATGGAGTAACATCCGATAACGTTAGCAGATGTGACAAGCATGATAGGAAACCTGCAGAAGGAAACCTAGGCGCTCTCTTAGAGTAGACTCCCTACAGCAAACCTCTTGGACTGTTCCCTCCTCTGATCCACCTACAGGTCCCTATGCTTCCACGTTTACCTCCTCTCCTCCATCTTCAAGCATTACTCCTTCAGTGTATCACATCACAACACCATCTTCTATTCCTTTAACACCCCAAAAAAAGTTTATGGGTGACCCAGCTAAGTTTGCTACTTTTATTAATCAGTGCCAGCTGCACTTTATATGCAAAGCTTCCTGCTTCCCCACTGAACACTCTACGGTGGCTTTTGTTTTGTCATACTTGGGTGGGTCAGCCGCCATTTGGTCAATTCCCTTAGTGGACAGAAACAATCCCCTGCTATACGATTACCGAGCCTTTAAAGGGGAGTTACAGCGTTTATTCGACAGACACTCTTTCATGCAGTCTGTTGATACTGAGCTGTTAAACCTCAAACAAGGATCCAAGGAACTTATGACTTATGTTTCCTGTTTTAACAGGCTGGTGCCCGAAACTGTTTGGACGGAAGCCTAACGTAGAGCTCTCTTTTACAAAGGCTTAAGGGACGACTTAAAAGACATGTTGGCCCAGGATGTTGACCCCCCCTGCATCTTGTAATGCATTAATTTATCTGGTCCTAAAGTTAGACCACCACCTCCATGAGAGAAACAGAGAGGAAGGACACACTGACTCCAAGTATTTTGCTGTGAGAGAAAGGAGACCCGAAATGGAAAAACCTGCGGAGGAGTCAGAACCCATGCAAATAGGTAGTATTAAAGGGCCCCTGAGTCAGGAAGAGAGACAGAGACGATGAGCCAACAACTTGTGTCTTTAGTGTGGCAAATCAGGGCACTTTTTGAGGCATTGCTGAGTTAAACCCCAGAAACGTATGGAGTTGGGAAGCTGATTCACCTGAGCATGGTGGAGAGGAATTGCTCAGGTGCAACAGACTTACCGGTCTCCCATGTGGTAGGGTTAGGACTAGGCCTGGGCGGTGAACTCCACTCCGTTCGCGGAGTTTGCAGAGATTCTGCACTCCGCCCTCAGCGGATCTCACGGAGTGCAGAAAACTCTGTTTCGCTTAGTGCAGCGGAGTTTTTTCTCCGCTCGTGTGCGCAAATGGTAAGTTCAAATCACGATCGCTAACGGAAAGTTCGCGAGCGCGAGCTGCTGCTCGGGTAGAATTTCTACCTGAGCAGCAGGAAAACCAGCTGCAGTTCGCACTGCACTCTGCCACTCGCTTAACATTGCAGATTTTTTTTGTAACTTTGCAGAGTTTCGCGTAGCAAAACTCCACGAACTACGCCCAGCCTTAGGACCTGCATCGTATCCCCAACAACACTTTTTCCTCTCTGTTCAACTCAGTTGGGGTGATCACAGAATTAACTTTCAACTAATGATAGATTCCGGTGCCACAGTGAACTTTATACTTTCAGCCTGGATAGAGAGATTGTGTATCCCTACAAAACCGAAAAGCACTGTGGATATTGTTAAGACAATTAACAGCAGTTCTATGAAGTCTGGGCCTATAACAAATACTACCACAACGTTACCTGTGATACATTTAAACCAACATCATGAAACCATTAATTTTTATATCATCTCCTCACCTCAGTTCCAAGCCATCAGTGGTCTCCCTTGGTTTATGAAACATAACCCATTATCGTCTGTGAAAAACATACCATAGGCTTTGGCTCAGAGTGCTGTACAAACAATTGTCTGAGCCTTCTGTAATAGCGCAACAGGTAGCTAGCAGTACCGACTGTTCGGTACTGGTATTACCGGACTGTTATAACGAGTTCAAACATGTGTTCGACCAAGAGAAAACCTTTGCTCTGCTACCCCATCGGTCGTATGACTGTCTTATAGATCCGGTACCTAGTGCCAAAATTCCCTGCAGTCGTATCTATGCCCTAACTGAAAAAGAGAACATCTATTTGAGGGAGTACTTGGACAACTTGCTGCAAAAAGGATTCATTCGCCCTTCGTGATCTGCCGCATCCTCCCCTCTTTTTTTTATACCCAAACGGGGAGGTGGCCTTAGATGTTGCATCGACTATAGCGCCTTTAATAACGTGACTACAAAAATCCGATATCCATTACCTCTGATACAATCTCTGCTCGCCCAAGTTAAAACAGCCTTTATATTCACTAAATTGGATTTGAGGGGTGCGTATCACTTGGTTCGAGCATCGATGATGTGTTAAGAGAGACCTTGGACCTAAACACTATTACGTACATCGATAACATCCTGATCTACTCTTCCTCTGTGGAGGATCACGTCAGACATGTCAAGAGTGTTCTAAGCTGTCTCAGAGATAACCATCTGTACGTCAAGCTAGACAAATGTGAGTTCCACGTCTCTGAGGTCACCTTCTTGGGTTTTGTTTTATCAGCACAAGGAGTGACTATGGGCCCCCAAAAGGTTGCTGCTATCACTAAATGGCCATCTCCTCGTTCCGTAAAGGAAGTGCAGAGCTTTCTGGCCTTCGCCAATTTCTATAGGCGATTCATACAAGGATTTGCTGCGCTCACAACTCCCATCACCAAACTCCTCAAGAAAGGGATGCCATTCTGTTGGACACCTGAGGCTGAAAAGGACTTTTCCTGTTTAAAAGAGGGCTTTGTTACCGCCCCTGTTCTGGCGCATCCTGACACTTCACAGCCATTTATATTGGAAACAGATGCATCCCAAGTTGCTATAGGAGGAGTGTTGTCTCAAAGGGAAAGACAGACAAGATATCTACATCCCATAGCATATTATTCCCATAAGCTAACTTCTGCTGAAGTAAACTACCCTGTAGGGGAAAGGGAGTTGTTGTTACCTATAAAAAGAGCCTTCGAGGAACAGCGACAATATCTGCTTGGGGCTTTGCACCCACTAACTGTCATCACCAATCACAGAAACCTGCAATTCTTGAAGGCAGCCAAGGCCTTCAATTCAATTCAAACAAGCTTTATTCGACAATTGTCATAAAAACATAACATTAAAGTCCTTTCATTTAAATAGAGATAAAATTTCACAATAATACAGAGATAAAATTAATCATAATTACAATAATTTCACCATACTTATATATATAATGTGGTCACAAGATAAACATTCAATGACTCATCCCTTCATCCTGTTACTTCTGATGTTCCACGACCAACCTAAAAATTTTGCCACAGCTATATACACTAATGGGTTAGAACTTGTACAAATTATTCTAGTGGCCACTATTCCACTCCTTGTGCCCGCTAATTTAGACATTGGTCGCAACCAAACTCTACGTGGAGCAGAGTATGCAGGGCACCCAAAGAGTAGATGACTGATTGTTTCTAGGGGATCCGAGCAACATGGACATGAGGCATTTCCTCCACTTGACCATCTTGATGTAAATGCTCTGACAGGAATACTGCCAATTCTTAGTTCAAAGTAGAGCTTTCTATCCAGAGGCTTTGCTATGTCGTCCCAGAATGTCTCAAATAGAGTCTCATCCTTGAACTCCATGAAAACCCCCTTAGTGAAAGTGGAGCAGTGGTCCTAAAAGCTCTAGACGATGTCAGTCCCCAGTATAGACCCTTTATTGCTTTTTTTTACAGAAATGTAGCATTAATTGGGTCCTCCCATATCTCCACCAGACCCAGCTCTCTGAGAATCGCTCTAATTCCAGAGAGCCATTTTACCTGATGGAAGACATCACTTTTGATTATATCCATGAGCCCCGTGGCGATTATTTTCAGTTCCGGTGTTACCCATAAACGCCTCCAGTATAATACTGGACGGAGATTTGCAATAATCTCAATTGGTCTCATACCCAGATCCTGGAAAACGGGGCCCATGGGGGTGCTCTGTGGTAGATTAACAAGATTGCGTAAGAACCTATTTTCAGAGCCTGTGAGCTTTTTTAAATTCCCGAACCCCCATATCTCTACACCATAAAGTGCAGCGCTTACCGCCTTTGCGTTATACACGGCAATTGCCGGGGCCACCGGTTTTGTCAGGGACTTAACATGTTCTCTATTCAGTGCCCCAGCCAATTGTCGGTGCTTAAGTGTGGCTAAATCTATCTGTTCGTTCCATCTCAAATCATGCTGGATGGTAACCCCCAGATAGCAGAATGATTTAACTTGTTCTAGGGGTAAGTCATTCATAAGTATTTTCCCTCTGTATGACTTGTGTTGATTAAAAGTCATGAACTTTGATTTTAAAACATTTATTTCCAGCCCATAAATGGTACAAAAGGCTTCAAAGATCCCTAGTGCTTTTTGTAAGCCACTTGGGGTCTTGGAAATGATGAGACAATCGTCAGCAAACATTAAAATTGGTACCTTTGCACCTGCTAAAATTGGAGCGTCGATATTTGCCTCAATCAGAACTTTTGCCACATTATTGATGTAGAGAGAGAACAGGGTCGGGGCTAGTACGCAACCCTGGCGCACACCCCTCTCTACTGGAAACTGATTTGTAACACTTCCAGGAGGACCCCATCTTATCTGGGCAAAGTTATGTTCATGAAGTTTTACAATTAGGGAGAGGAGAGCAGGAGGCATACCCATATCATTCAGAACAAGCCACAAGTTTGAGCACGGGACAAGATCGAAAGCTGCCCTCAAATCAATGAAGCCAGCATATAGACTACCCCCACCTAGTTGGACAGTCTTCCAATAAAGCATGGCGAAGTGTAGTACTTGGTCGACTGAACTTATGCAGGATCTAAATCCTGCTTGGAGGTGGGATAGAATGTTCATCTCGCACTCCCACTCCTGAACTTTATTTAATACCAGTCTGCCAAAGATCTTCTGGATGGTATCGATCAGACTGATAGGGCGGTAATTGCCAGGAAGTGACTTGTCACCCTTTTTGAAGACAGGAATTATTTCCGCCCCATTCCAGGATTCGGGTATAGATGCTCCTTTTTCTGTCATATTTGCCAATAATAATATGTACTTCCCCCAGAGTTCCCTGTCATGTAGGAAGATGTCTGCTGGGACGCCATCTATGCCTGGAGCTCTCCCAGGTGTAACAGAATCCAGAGCATATTGGATGTCCCTGCTAGTAAACGCATCTTCCAACCAAGGGGTGTATATGACCCTACCTCTATGTTCTGAGGGTAGTTCTGGGCCTTTGGCATATTGGGGTCTAAAGTAGGCCACACACTCGTCTTGTGCTACCCAATTTTGGGGCTTTTCTGGTCGGCCTTCAAATCCCCATTTTAGCAAATTCCAAAATTGTTTGGAGTTCTTGATTGAACTAGCCTCCTGAAGCTCCCCCCCACTTTTTTTCGTCCCAGGCACGCTTGGATTTTTGCATAGTAGTTTTGTACACGCCCCTTGCTAGGCGCACACTAGCACTAGATCCTGTTTTAATAGCCTGCCCTAGATCTAGGCGTGCTTTTCTACATTCCTGGGTGTACCAGCAGGGAGAATTATTAGTTAAGGATTAATGTGGGTTGCTGGTTTTAAAAAATAAACCTTTTAGTTGAGAAAACAGGGTTTCATGTACCTTGATACCGTTTTCTCTATCTACTACTGCGGCTTTGACATTTGCACAGGCACTCAGCTCCCTAGTAGCTTGTTCTAATTTATTTAAAATAACGTCAATGTTTGACTGGCTTCCAGCAACTTTGGCCCATTTTAGGTGGTGCATATCATTTGCAAGGACAACATTTTGGGGGGATTCATCACTCAGCCCCTCAAGTGCCACAGGCACTTTCCAATATGATAGGATCATACATAGAGGGTTATGATCACTCTCAAGACGGTCAATGACCATCATATCTTCTAAATGACTCCATATTTCGAGATTGACCAATATATAGTCAATTCTACTTTCTCTGTGACCGCTCTTAAAATTGACGGCACCCGCCTTATCCTTTGGGGTCCTACCATTGGCCGCTCTTAGTCCTTTGTTTAGGCAGATAGAGTTGATCTGGATCACCAGGTCTGTCCACCTCTTCACTGGCTCCAGTTCTAATTTGGGCACCCCCCACTGATTGTCCTGTTCCTCTGTAAGATTACACTCACCACTTGACAATGGTTCAAAAGTTGCGTTAAAATCTCCTGCGACAATTACATGGGAATGTGCGGAATATTTTTCAACAAGATCTTCGAGGGCGACGAAAGTACCAGATTTCTTCCCTCCTGTGCTCCTGGCATACACATTGTAAATATCTATAGGTTTAGCCTGGTTAAATATAAGTGATACAATCTGTATGTCCTTGTGGTTCGTCGGAAGCACTTTTACAATGATTTCAAAATCCTGCTTGATCCAGATTGTCGCCCTCTTTTACTCTTTTCAGCGGGGACACTATAATTTAAAAACCCTACAAAGTGTTGGGGGTCGAGTAGCCATGTTTCTTGAAATATGCATATAGTGAACTGATTAATAAACAGAGCCCACTCCGGGCTTTGAATCTTAGCACTCAACCCTGCAATATTCCAAGACCTGATTAAACCAAATTTATCAAGGCCTTTAGGAAAACTTGCATTTAGGCTCTGATCTAATGGACTATCTCCCCCGCCCATCACCCCTGAGTCTGCCATTATACATGGGATTCTGGGGAGAATGTCTCCTCTCATGGTTAAAGGATCTAATACAATGTCACCAGGAAGACTAGGATCGTTACCATCAGACGCCAGTCAATCATTAGAGTCCAGGCAGGACCCACCCAGTCCAGTACCTGGTGTTTGGTGTCACCTTTCATTTACCTACTGCTGAGGGGGAAAAGATCTCATTTGTATAAGGGAGTGGTCAGGGGAGCAGGATCTATATTCCAATAATATCAGATGTGCCAAGTTTTCATGTTTGAGGGTAAGCTCGATGCAATCAACTCTGCCTCCTGGGTACGAGAGCCTTCTTGCCCTGGATATGTCATCCCTTATCACAGATCGACATCCTCTAGTATGTCTGATCCAATGAATAGCTTTATTTATCAGGGATTCATTTGTTTCTATATCCTTCCCTGGGCTAAATTTTGGAACATTCACCATATAAACTTTAGATAAATCAACAGGAGTAGTGCGGGATAGGGGAGGGCCTCTATCTACCAATTTACTAGGGGAAGGTGTTGGCATGTTGAGGCTGTTAGTGGAACTATTATTAGACTTAAAGTTCCCAGATTCTTTATTAGATTCAATATATTTATGCTTGGGGGCTTTCACAGATAAGACTTTTGGTGTCTCTTCCCTGGCTCTAGCTGCTTCACTGTATGCAGTGTCCAGCTTCCTCAATGAGCTACCCCTACCATGATGTGACATGGTATGCTGAGCTATTGGTTTTTGTTTATCAGTAGATATAAGGCTCTGCTGTTTTTTAGGTAAAATACAATTGTGGCATGAGCTAGGGTTAGAAATTACCTCATTTACTTTAGTAGTTAAAGTGTCGATCTTAACTTGCATGCATTCAATGAGGTTACATAATCGGTTCACCACACTGCACAAAGACGGGTACATGCGGATTGGACACTAACCCTAGCGCCCCCTTCCAGGACCCTTGTGGAGCATCAGGTTTACTTGGCTGGATTAAGGGCTCCCCGCTCTCTGTGCTTGTACCATCTGTACCAACGAGAGCAGAGAACCTATTTGTACACAGGACAATTGGGTTAACCGGGGTAGGGTGAATCATTTCTGCCTCTGGGTCTACACTTGTTTTCTCAGAAACACCTAAATCAGGATGACCTTTGTCACAATTATGAACAATTTGTTTTTTCTTCAAAAACATCCCAGGAACAACTGCCGGGCCCCGTTTACCACACCTCAGTAATATTTCAACAGCATCTTCCCCTTCGCTCTCATCGAGTCCATGTTCTGTGGGGTGTTTAGATGTAAGTAGGATATTACAGTCCTCTATCAAGTCATCAATACGAGTCATTACACAGTTCTCCCCTGCATGCTTAGCAGGTTTATTGATCTTTTTTGACTTTCTCCTTTTTACCCGTGTACTCTGGCCATCTGCCACGCCCTCCATACTTTTCCTTTTCCCCATTAGGCAAAACCAGATGACACAGTACATTTATATGTAGAAACAAATGTAAGTGGAGTGGCCCGTCCCGTCCTCCACCATCCCGGACGGCCACAGACGGCCCCGCCCTTGTCCCGGGCTTCTCCCGGCGCTGCCCGCGCGCGTCCCGCAATGCGGGAGGCGCTTTGCGTTCTTAAAGAGCCTCCGGGCGTGTCGGGAGCATCAGGGATGTGCGCTGGTCCCGGGGCAGCTGGGTAATGTAGTTCTAGTTGTCCGAACTACAGCCGTTGCCCTCAGGGCATGTGGTGGATGGCCGTTCCCCTCACGGCGGTGGAGTGAAGGTAAGGGTGCCATTTCCCTCACGGCGTGAAACAAGCCCCGTCAATGCCCGGGTCTTTTGTTGAAACTTTCCTCCTCTGTGGTAACAACAAGTTCTTCCTGGCTAATGGTGCCTTCCGCCGCGGCGTTACTGAAAACTCCTGCCAGGTCTTCTCTTCAAAAAGTGCTGTGATCGATGAAAGACCTCCGACCGGAATGCGAGTCAGGCTGCAGCGTCTTAGCAGGTATCAAAGGCAGCACTGCCTCCAAGCTGACGGGACCGCTCGGCCCCTCACTGCTGACAACCGCCTTATCTATGAGAGATTTGAGATGTGGCCCATTTTTTTTGTGATTTTGATTATGCCATCCAGTACCAGGCTGGTGCCAAAAATAGCAAGGCAGACGCCCTATCCCATTTTGGCTATGACTTTCCTGACGAACTGTGCGCACAAGAACCACCTTTTGTCTTGAATCCTGATCATGTATTGGGGGAACCTTCTCAGAAAAATCTTTTATGAAAGAAGTGGCCCTTGTGCACGAATCAGAGGACGTAATAGGAACCTTGAAACAAAACACAATGGAGTCAGGAGCAAGGACTTGGTCTTTGTTCAAGGTGGTTTAGTCCTCCCTACTCAGTCTCTTTAGGCACAAGCACTGAATTGGTGTCATACACATGCTCTAGCAGGCCACCCTGGTTACAAGAAGACCCTTGCCATGCTCAAAAGGTATTTTTGGTGGGCATCCATTAACCAAGATGCCCGTTTATACGTACAAGATTGCTATCTCTGCGCACAGAGCAAAAGCACTCATCAAGTACCACCCGGTCTTTTAACTCCTACGCCTACACCTCCTACACCATGGCAGTCCATTACTATGAACTTTATTGTGGAACTGACTCCTACTAAACAAGGGCACACTGTCATATTTGTTGTTGTCAAAATGCTATCCAAAATGTCACATTTTATACCCTTGAAGAAACTACCTTCCTCCAAAGAACTAGCTTGTGTGTTTCTCCAACAGATAGTGTGTCTTCATGGCTTACCCATCATTATCGCAGAAAGGGGCCCTCAATTTGTGTCCCATTTCTGGAAAGGGCTGGAGATAGATGTATGTCTCTCTACGGCTCAACATCCTTAAACCGATGGTCAGACAGAAAGGGTCAACCAGTGCCTAGATGAATATTTGTGGTATCACCTCCTGCAGAGAGAGAAGGATTGTGACTCAGCCTTATGGGCTTGTTCCATCGCCGGTATCCTCACAAAACCAAGCTTGTTGGAGGGGTTCCAGGGGGTGTACTGTCAGGCTCTGTGGCGTGCAGGGCCTTTAATAGCACCTGCGCTCGTACACGGAGCAGAGAGCCCCGTCCGCCATTCCCTGTCGGCGGGTGGGGGTGGCGCCTATGGGGTATTTAAGAACGGGATCCACGCTGGAAATGCACTTTGCATTCCAGTTCGGATCCTGCCTGGCCTTCCGCCACCGGCCGCATATCCTGACTATACTTACCTGCTGCTATCCTGAACCTTTGATCTTTGTGTTGGTTGTCTGCCTGCTTTCGGTCTCCGGAAGGGCTCAGCATAGGGCTTTAAAAATCAATATCTTTTTTTTTTTTTTATATTTTTATTATTTTCCAAAAAAAGAAACAAATAACAGGTGATTTACATCGCGAGATGAAAGGATAAGCAGTATACATACAGGGCCTAGTGGACGAAGAACCATCAGTAAAGCATACACTTAAGCTACACCAGGGATGTGGCCGCACTACATTCAGGATAACCAGACAAATGTCCACCCCAAACCCCACCTCTCCGGAAACAGGATAAACATTGAGCAGCAGACCAAAATAGGAGGGAGGGGGGAGGGCATCACAGTGAAATGATACGAGGCTACAGCCACATCCCGAATACAACCATGAGTTACGTCACCACTGACTGATTTCTGCAATAATACCTGCACCAGAACCCATCCACCCCAAAACACTAATGCGCGCCGCAATGAGACCACCCATATCAGGATTATAAAGGATTTTAAACACAAAAACAAATACTAACTAGATGAACACCCCACCCCCTCCCTGCACCCCTGCATATGGCTTGCGCCTATCCCTAACTAGCAGTGTGCCTGTCGCCCCATCTAACTAGTACTAAAAAAAGTAAATGTGGAGGAGGACACCTCAGTACGGGCCCCCGGTCCCTCCTCCCCCCCCGCCAGAACAACGGATCCCCAGAATGGAACACATGACTAAATCAAGAAGCAATATTAAAACAAAACCGGGGAAACAATAAACACCAACCGACCTCCCGTAAATACAATGTTGACAAATCCCTCTTCAAAAAACCCATGGTGCCAAGCCCCGACAATCAGTCTCAACCTTGACCCTTCCGATCAGTCGTGCAAGCCCCTTCCGGACAGGCTGTCGCCTCCGCAGGATAGTCAATGTCCAGAAACAGTTCCATAAAGTTCCTTCCGAGACAAGGCAAAGTTGTAAAGTCACTGGGAACTCTGTCGGCATCAACGATGATCCTCATCGACAAGAGCTTACGATGACTTTGTCCCTGCAATCGTTGTGAAGGTGTCGGAGAGGGGAAAAACACTGTTTCGTCCCGGAGATAGTTCCCATCAAGTGTGTCCGGAAGGGAAGCACCAATCGATCCAAACACAGTAGGCAATGATGGTGGGCTTGGCGATCCATAGTGAGCATCGAGTGCACAGTCGTCGGCCATCATAGTACCATGAAGCTCCGACACTTCTCGTGGCACAGGGCACACTGCTGTTACAGGGACTTCTGTGGGCCTTATAGACCGAACAGGATAATGGAACGAATCAGGCTCCGGTCCTTCCTGCCCATGTCCCATTGGGACCGCAATCTTTTTCTGAATGATGGATTCCTCATGGGAATGTAGTGCCCAGAGCGCTGCCAGTACAGTCCGAATCGACGGTTCAGACCCAATCCGTCCCACCAAATATTGTTCTGAGTCGACCATGTTCGCGTCCCCCAGAGGCACCAGTTTACTTGGGGGAGCGGCAAATTCGGGACGGACTGGAACGGAGGGAGACCGAGGACTTATCACGGCCACAGTCCCAGCTCTGGTACCGCAAACGAAGACTCCGAATCGGAGAACACCAGCGGCGGGGAACCGGGTCTCTGGGTCAGGGGCCTCCGCCCACAGCCACAGTCGTGCCTCGTCAACCCTCCATCAATTGTAGGCCAGGGCAACAACCGCCGTCAAAATCGGGCAAAAGCTTTTTTTCCACATCTGAGGACCGGACCCTGTCGATCACCCACAGCCGATGTTATTCAACTGGAACCCAGCTGGGCCAGTACCCGAGTCCCCGGCTCACAAGCTGGTGTAGGCCCCAAATTAAAACTCGACGTAGCTCCGTCCACCAAGCTGGCAAAAATCCCGGGATCGCTCCAAAGTACAACACGAAAGTTCACACACCCGGAGGCAGGGTGTAAATTCAGGATTTGTAGCAGGATTATCCGGTGGGGGACGGAGGTCGGCGGAGCCGGGAGCCTAAGCGGCCATCTTGGTTGAACAACATCAATATCTTTGATTTTTTTTTTGCATTTCAAACAACTTTATGTTTTGGAATAGAACTTATCTGATGGACTTGCGTACCTCTGCAGCATTTCTGGCGATTCTTGTGTTTTCCAGTCTCTATAAAAGAAAGGAAGAGATATTGGCATTATAAAGGAGTCCATCTCTTCATTATTGTTGTTTGCATAATTAGACCCCTGTTTATTTTTATTTTTTATTGTATGTCCCCGTACCTCCTCCTGCGAAGGGAAATTCGTTTTTGGGTTTTTCCCTGCAAATAGGAGTACAGATGTATTTTTTTCTTACTTGGGGTCTTCCTTATCTATGGAGATTTTAACTTAGGTTAGTTCTCGCTGTTTTGTCTTCTTAGTGTCTTATGCTAACTCCTGCAGTCCTATTACTTAATTAAACCTTGTCCCTCCTTCTAGGTAGTGAGGCATTCTGGCATCCCTATGAGCTGTCTCTTCTTGCATGATAGTTTCTTCCATTCAAGGTATCCCTTAAAAATAAGTGGGGTATTTAGCTAGCTTGCTTGCGTGAACACTTAGAACTCACCTTGTGCTTTCTCTTTTAGGATTCTAGGAGACTCTCTCACACAGAAGATCCAGTGGATGACTACCCCTTCTTCTTTCCCTTGGTTTGTTTCCCTTTTCCTCCAGTTTCCCTCGTTTGCTTTGACTAAGTTGGGCGAAGGAGGTGGGTGAGGGAAGTTTGGGCCTAGCCTCGTGCTCATCCATGCCGCCCTGCAGTAAACCCAGGTGAGCTCTCAAAATAACGCCCAAGTGTGCCTATACTCCTTGCCACCCTCAATCACAACACACACGCCACAATGACACATCCCAACTTGCTCCTTGTAGGGAAAGCCATGCGCAGCATGGAAGAGACATCTGGAACTCAACACACATGTGGATACACCCACATACCACAGCACAAAACCAACCCTTACCTGGACCAGCAGCATTTTCACACCACAAGCCGAGACAGAGAGACAGGACACTATTGACACACACTGCACAACATCACACCCATCTATCTCCATACAACACCACTTACAACCACGCACCACACACACACATCACATCTCTCCACCATTACTTTGCACCCTGCACCCCACATTCATTTGTACCATGCCCCACCCAGAAAATGCCCAACATCACTGACTCAGAGTTGAAAATGATACCAGACGAGACAATCAGGGCAGAACCACCTTTGTTCAGGGACCTGGTCCAATACACCCCACTTGCACGCAGGATCAGATGTGGGCAAGGATCCACAGCAAAGTCAACACCGTAGGGGCCACCCTGCGCACTGTGTTTGACTTCCCGAAGCGGTGGGGTGACCTCAAGGGCCGGGACAAGCATCTGGCCCAGAGGAACCACGCGGCGGCCCAGAACCACGTGGCAGCCCTCCCATTCAACTGCTAACCTTCACTGAATGGGAGGAGAAGATGCCTGCCATAATGCATCCCGAGAGTCTCCCAGGAATTGAGGGGTGACTGGAGGCTGGTAAATGCAAACAATATGATCCCATCACCCTACAATGTACCGTTTTGCACAAGTGACTCCCAATCTCATGCCCACATAAAATCCCTGTGGAATGCATGCTTACAATATGAATGAGTCACAAGGACATCATTTCCTTAATCAGTGCAACCTCACATGTAGGTGGTCAGCTCATGCACCTTAGCCTCCTTCCCAAACAGCATGGCTCACCCTCCCCAACCCACAGCGATGTGGCAGCTAACTCAGTCGATTGTGCCTCCCAACAGGTAGCTAGCCATCTCACTGGGGAGGGGATGTTGAGCCCTGACCGCAACACCACAACTCCCACATGGCCCTCTGTTTCCCCTCACAAACAACATGGAGCTAAAAGACCCCCACAAGGATTTTGCTGCTCATAAATCTCCAAAGGAGTGATTTCCAGAGACAAAATCCACAAAGGATTTCATCTCCCCACAAAGCTCACCTGGCATGACATCATGCCGTAACTACTCGACCAGTGAGAAGTGAGGAGTGTGACCATGCGCACATCGATGTGCCTCCTGGCTATGCAACCCAGCAGGAATATCAGACCACCTGTGGCAGGCCACAAAACAGAGCACAAAAGAGACCTGTACCGATGGACACTCAGAAAAAGGGACGGTGCACAGCACCGGTGAGAACCGGCCCACTGAAAAACCTGTATGTACATCAACACAATGTGCTTCTGATGACACACTGACATGAATGCCAAGTAAATCAAAGGCAAAAGCCATGTCACCTCAATTCAAATGTGGCAAATATTAACATGTAAGTTGTGCTGTGTGCAGAACATGCTGACAAAAGTGACCTAACTCCAAAGGGTGACTCGATTGCAACAGCAGGCGACCGTGGACCATGGACGAGCCCAGCCAGCCCCCTCCCCGGAAGGTGAAGCCTCGGATGCATAGTCCCTGGTCTGTTCAGGTGAGAAGGACCTACATGGCCCTTCCTGCATGCACAGGCCAGGCATTACGCATATGGTAACAGCAGCACAACGTGTTCTTTACGTGCCAATGTTCTGCTAACTCCCCCATAAGTGATTGGGGATAGTCAATTGTGGCCTCACATTCCCACAGAGTAGACATACTACCATGAGTGTGCATGCACAATGGGCCTCTGTTTGGACAAGTAGTCGCTCCCACACCAGCCCGAAGATCTTCGAATACCAGGTGTCTTGGTTGTCCCACACGATTCAGCCAGTGCTGAACACGGCTTGCCCACTATCTTGACGGTAAACTGAAACACAGAGTATTGATAGCTCCTGATACTGAAGGGCGTTGCACACTTTTTTTTTATTTTATTTTTTTAGTTATGTTTATTGGCATTTCTTGTAAAGATACAGACAATAACACAACAAAATAGCAGTACAGTGCTTGCAGACCACGTGGTCGACTAATCAGGGTTATCAGCATAGGAGACATAATAATAGTATATCACCACAACACTTGAGGCATGATACTGTCCAATAGTGTACTTCACAATCTGTTTACTGATAGAAACATCATAGGCGGGAGCCCCCCCAGGCTCCTGCACATTCCAGGATGCTCAATAGAACAATATCCTTTTCATGGATCATCTGCATCCGCCGAGCCCAACCAGATCACAAACGGGCCCCATATGTCTTGAGGGCGAGATTGCATTGGTATTAACTCCCAGAAACCTGCCAATTGAGTCCTACAGTGAGTAACACTCCAGACCCACTACTTCGTTGTTGGTGGGTAAATGCCCTCCCCCAGCGTAGAGTCACCTGCCGTTTGGCCAGCAGTAAGAGCATTGCCAATAAGTTCCTCAGCTGCGGTGGGACCCCAGGAATAACACCCAGCAGTGCCACCATCGGTGTGCAGGGTAGCTCCTGTCCTGTTATGTTTCGATGTGGTGCAGGATTTGAGCCACACATCGCCAGCAGTGGTCATCAGGACGCAGTCCCATCTGATGGAGTTGCACCTGGGTGCGGTATAGATGATGGATATATTTGAAATGAATATGTCTAAGGCGGTAATTAGGGGATAGCTGTTCTAGTTGACCGCAACTGAAATCCCACTGCTCATCCATGATCGCCACCTCTAGATCCCCCTCCCACGCAGACACAGGCACGGTGACTGGAAAGTCCTTCTGTGTGATGATGTATATCCGAGTGATCAGCTTGCGGCCATACTCCACTGAGAGAACGTTATCAAGTGCAGCTAGTGTAGGGGGCAGGTTTGGAAATGTGCCGAATTTGTTTCTACAGGAAGCCCGCAATTGATAATACAGCAGCTTGTCTAGTGCAGAGGGAAGTCAGGGCCGCACGTCTGCTGCAACGTTAGAAAAGTGTCCCCCGGGAATAGGTCCTTGCCCACCGGTATATGTAAATGCAGCCGCTCCCGTGCCAACGGCATGGAAGGGGCATAAAGTATGTCATTATTTGCGATTTACACACTTTTTTTATCAGACTTCTGGGATCTGGCCTAGTCCCTTTCTTCCATGTTTTACCGGGAGTACCTCCGGGTGTCAGTCCTCCAATTAGCACACTGCATTTCGGGCTTCTGATCATACGTTTGGCTGTACAGCTGAGAGCTGGTTCTGAGATTGCTCTCACGCTATGTCTGACCATCCAGTGGGCCAGGTCGAGCCAGGTCAGTTGCAACTGTACTGTGCCCACATGCAGCTTCTTTTTTAATGTGTCCCACTGGCTTTGCTGGGCATCAGTTATAGGCTAACATTCAGCCATGCATATTTCATCTGTGTGCAACCCGTCTTTTCCTGCAGAAGATGTCTGTTTCAGTGGGCCAAGGATGTCTTTCAAACACATCCCTTGCTGACCTAAATCATGAGCTTTGGGTGACTCCTTTGTTGGTTCACGTGCAAGACTGCTTTGGTGAGACACAATTATGGGATGCCTTTCAATGTGTCAGGCAGGCTGACAGCTGCGCCTGTGAGTTTGTGCAATGGCTCCTGTGCAATGCCTACATCGAACCTCTCCCAGGTTGCGATGAGATGCACCTTGCAATCTTGTGGTGCGAGGAGCATATCTGTTCCTTCATACTGCTGGATTAGATGGCGGTCCTCTTCGCTGAAGATGAACTGGATCGTCTCTTGGAACTGATTGCCTTCGAAGCTGCCTGTGCCTTCTTAGATTCGTAACTACTTCACAGCAACAGAAACTGTTGGTGACTAATGCAATCATTGCTTCCCTTTCTTCACGCTTCCTGACAAGAATTGGCAACCAGCTCTCTGACTTTGGCCCCGTCGGCATTGGCTTGGACTGTGCTGTGCTCTGCAGTCTGTTTATCTTGGTACCACAGACCGGAGCAAGGGGAGGCTGTCATTTGACCGTCATGGACATTGTTGTCTGGCATGAGCCAGGCTACCATAATGCAGCTGTGGACACAAAGATTACATGCCGTTGTTGTTGTGCAAGTACCCAGGGCTCGAGGCGGGGATACACACAGGTACACGCCGCCCCACCTCTTTGCCCGAGGTGGACACTGTCCCCCCTGCCAGGACGTTGGTCCCCACATGGATATGCTTAACTTGTCCCAGTGTACCCTCCAGATACCGGGAAACGTTCGGCAGCACCTGCACGTTGACTGCAGTCCATTCCCAGCAGCAACGTGTAGGCAGCGAGGGAACCTTTTCTCACCTCGAGCCGGGCAGAGGTAAAGGGGCCATCCAGACTCCTTTTGTTTGTACATGCTGACTGTGCCCCGCCTTGGACCTTACATTTTAGATGTAGATTCCCCAGAGGGAAACATATGCACACAGCTTGCCGTCTCTTCACAGGTACTTAAGGGAGGCACGCTTTTGCCTTTGTACAGTACCTGTATATCAATGTGGACACTGTTAGACTGATAGGTGGGTTAGTCTGTCCCAGTATTTGCACATATCATGTTATTCTCACTATGTAGTTTCTTTCATCGCGCCACGTCATGACGTTGTGAGGTCATTTGCATTTTGCCTTACTTGGTCAGTCACCCCCACTTATTTCTTTAGGAGTTGTGCCCTGCAAGTCCCTTAGCTCATGTCTGTCACATGAGAGGTGTCCGCAGAGCTTTTTCTCTGCACGGTTCGGGAGTGTCCGTGGTCGGAGAGCCTTGTCCCTTGTCATTCAGTTCTGTTCAGGCCCTAGCACCACGACTCAACATAGTCTCACAGCTACAGGAGGACACATGTTTGAATGACATGGGTTTGCGGGCCACATACCCCACACTTGAAGGGTGATCCATCCAGTGATGAGTGTGACACAGCCAATGTGGTGTTATTTTACCATGTATAGGCTGAGCAATGGGTTCTGCTGACAAAGGCCATGGACCAATGGCATACCATTTAACTCCTTCCTACAAGGGGATGGGAGGATATGCACGTGGTTAGACATCAGGAGGGATTGTTGATGCAACATCTAGCTTCATGTTAAATGGATGTGGCACTGTGGTTACTAGTTGTGTACTATTGCATTTTCAACCTGGTGTGGCAAGTATGTTGCATGCTTTGACACTGTAGTAAAAACGTTACTTTTGAAAACTTTTTTTTGTCTTCAACTTGTCTGCTTTTGTAAAGGCGCTTGAATGCATCAGAGTGAGTATTAGAGCAAGTGAGGCAGTATGGCAATGGTGTCCTGCGCGTAGGGGTGCTCAGTCCCTGCATGCTTGTGTTTTCTAATCTGGCGCATAGACCATTCATGGTCGCTCATTGTTAAATCACCCTGAATGGAAGTAGTTGACGATGAGCTGTATACGCTGGGCAAGGCCTTCTTCCTCAGCACTGTCATCATCACTGGGCATGTGTGGGTTGGGTACAGGGGTGATGTTGCTGGTCCGCCAGATGTAGCTGTCATGTGCTGACCCTGGATACTCTGCTCACACATATGAGATGATCTGCTCCGCCTGTCAAACCACTGTCACGTTGATGGAGTGGTAGTGTTTGCGGTTCCTGGGGACGGGTTCACTTTCCTGTGGTGGTATGAGGCCAATGTGTGTGCCATCAATGGCTGCCATCAACATTTGGGATGCCTCCCAGGCAGGGCCAGCTCCAGGGATCTTCATTTGTGTGGTTCAACAATGCATTCGGGTGGGCCACTGCGTGCCCGGATTGTCACTTATGTCTCTTGCCAGGCCTGCTTCAGTGCCCCCCTTTGTCTCTCCTCAGTTTTACAAGGGCCAGGGAGATGCATTCTTTCCTTCCAGATTCTCTTGCTAGATGTTGTCACTCTCAAGAAGTGGGTTTTCTCGTTGAAAGGTCATCCTGATGGGAGGAGGAAGTTTTCTGAGGTGGGAGTATCAGGCAAGTGACACTTCTCATGCTCTTACTCATGCCCTCCTCCTCGGATTCCCTCTCTGCCACCCTTGTCCATTGCCCCTCATCTCTCTATGTCTGCTTGGTCATGTGCATTTAATTTGTTGTATGCCGCTACTGATATGAGTGTGTGGTGTGACAGTGCTTTACATCACGCACACATTGTACAGAGACAATCAGTCATGCGAGTATGTGAGTACATCAGTCAGCAGGAAATGTCACGTTAGCCAATGAGGTTTGCAAGGTGTCGTAATCACATGTCATCCATACGGGAGGGCAGGATTTTTTAGAGCGTTTGGTCTGGAGAAGCACTGGCTCAGGACATGTGTGGGGCATTTACAGGCCGTGGTAGCTAAGTACACTGCACGCTACACCAGTACGTTTGTTGGGTGTGCCAGGGATTACAAGTATATCTGATTTGCTGACAATGGACACCTCTGATTGTCTGCCTACGCCACTGACCCTTCACTTTTTTATTTTTTTTATTTTATTTTACCGAGTTTCATATAGCGCGAACTTGACCCGAAGGTATCGGGTATCTGAGCACTTTACATAGCACCCGTTGCGTTACATGAGGGCACATTCATTTTTTGTTAAGCACGGGGAGATTAAGTAATTTGCCCATAATCACAGGATGTTCAGCGTCATTGCCAAGACTCAAACCCAGTTCCCTAGATTTGAGGTCAACCGTCCTTGCCCTTAGGCCAACTCTTCTCCCGAATTCGACCCCAGGCCAAGGGACGCCAGTCAGATGTCAAGGGGTATTCAAGCGTGGTTCACATGTTGGATGTTTCATTACAGAACATTGGTGACTTGCGGGAGACCTTTTCCTTTTTGACTCGTCCCCTCATTTGTGTCCATGCTGGCCACGAGGCATGGCTCTGTCTGTAACTTCACTCTCCTTTCCTTGGACATTCCATGTGTGTGAAGACTTGGCTATGGGTCACACTCTCTCAACCCTTCACAATGTAGTGACTGACTGGTCACTGTTCTAGTTGTTCTGATGTGCCAGCCACTCCCAGAGGGCTGACTTACACCCCAACCCACATCCACCCAGCACAGGCGTCACTGGACATGTGACCCTGCCAACAGACTGGTCCGGACGCACGTGCCCTGGGTAAGTTCTCCTATGCATGTATGGTGACTGTGTGGTTACTCGATATGTATGGGGGCCTCGTGCCCAACAACTTTATACATGGGGTGCACCAGTCACTGTTGGCAAATGAGTTGTGATGTAATAGTCAGGGCACAAATGCAAATGCAGTATGTGTTCGCGTGAGTGGTAGCTGGTATTCCCAGCAATGACATGCATTGGCCATACTTGAAAGTTGCAGAGTTGTGGTTGCAGCTTCTGGGCTGCCAGGGTGTGGCACACAATGTGGATGAGCCATCAGCGAATGGGTGCCTTTGGCGTACATGTTTAGATGTTGCGGTGTGTGCGCTCGTCAACTCTAAGGCTCGTCATTGGCTCCAATTACCTTCGGGAGCGCCGAGGGTCACTCATGGGGATTGGATGGGCCTCGCACTTTGCATTTGGCATGTTGCCACATTCATCGCGGTGCCGCCACGCTTGCTGGGAGTTGTAGTTGTTCAGCAGTTGCATGTGTGGAGATGTCTGATACGTACCTCTGCTGTTGAGCGCGTGGCGTCTTATGTGCCGGAGGTGCAGCTGGTACTGCAGTGGGAAGGCCTGTGGGGCAGGATCCAAGACAGGTCTTGGGGTTTAGATGGGTACTGTATCGGCTCTTCCTCTCCAATGATGTATTTCTGCCAACCACAACATGGTGGTTTTTACGCGGCGGAGGGAAGGGCTGTCTGCAACATCGCGATTTGCTTGGTAGACGGAACGTGTTTCCGCACACCGGTCCTGCCCTGTTGGCTCCGTCCACCACCCTTGCGTACGCTAAAAATGTGTGGAGCCAGACAGATGGTGGCAGATGGAAAATGGCCTCTGTGGGTCCCTTGTAATTTGTTGGTCACAATGTCCTTAGCTTGGGCGGAAAACATGACAGTTTTCCGTCACTAGCACGGATGGCCTTCCGTCTGTCATCATAATGGCCCCTTAGTTATGGCATTCCCTTAGCAGGGGTTGATTGGTCACCAGAATTTGTAAGAACAGCCTCACAAGGAGAGGAGGTAATTACACCATCTTTCTCAGTACTTGTCCTCAAAGAGGTGTAAACAAGCATAATCTGCAGATTGAGCTCATGCACAAGCCGCTGCATTATACCTACATCAATGTAGGCTGGGATAAGGACTCGCCTTATCACATTATACCCACATGGTGCAGCTAGCAAGTGCAACCACAATACCCAATTAAACATGAAGTGAAAAGTCCTGTGAGAGAAATTCTCTCACAACTATAGTACCAGAGAATTGTTAAACCTTGTGTATCTCCTATGAATAATCCATTATTTTAGTAGCTAAACAAAATCTTTCCTTTCACATAGTCTTAGACTACAGATATTTCAATAGTCATACACGCACATTTGAAATTCAAAATTCACGCAGTACAGCTTTAATGAACAACATAGTTCATATGAAATGCAAAACAACCTTGGATATTTCCAATGCTCTTTCTGCCAAAACAAAGCACCTGAAAGCAGAGCTCCGACAGCGTTCTCCATGCTCAGCTCACAACACTGCTTCTGTTGGCTCCCTCAGGTGTATAAGAACAGTCCAGGATTGTTTGCTGCTGACAGAGTGATGTCAATTCTACATGATATTGACCCACAAGCATTTTCCTATGTTGATGATATATATCTAACAGATGATAATTTAAACACACGTATAGCCAGAGTAGATCGCATTGTATTGGGATTTGCTGGACAAGGCTGCAAAGTAAATACATTTTTTTTAATTGCCTTTTTCAGTGTCCTATGTTTAGGATACGAATTTTCAAATGAGAAGAGCCTCACACTACGTTTCCTAGAGAAATGTGATCTTTTAAAAACGTCATTACAAAATTGCAATCCGTGTTAGGATTCTTCAATTTTGGCAGAACATACATACCAGATTTTGCATAGTGCATAAAACTTTATATGATTTAATTCACCCTCATTTTTCCAGTACACATTGGACATCAGAACATACACAAACACTCAGATCAATACAGGTTGATATGCTAGCATCAAGACACTTACATACATGTGTCAACAAAACAAACTTGGCAATCCGTATAGTAGCGGGTGCCATTGGCTTCACATGTCACATCCAATGAAGGTGACACATTGCCAATCGCATATAAATCTTATTTTTTCAACTTCTCTTTAATTTCACAGTGTTCCGTCAACAATACATGGAGGGCACATTACACGCTATCAATCAGTAAGTCATAAGTAGAGTGGTCACATCAAATGTCATTTGACTAAGTTATCGTAAGAAGGTTATAGTGATTCTTTTCCTATAAAAAAAGTTCCTTCCTACAGACCACAATATGCCTGTCAATCACCGCATACCTTTTCACATTTACGTGTGCACCTTCTGCTTATCTATATTGTATGTTAGACTCGCCAGCACCAATCCAAATCTGTTTCCCAGTCAGCCACTCTCTGCGGAGATGCCGCCCCCAGCACCTCACTATATTGCACTTTGCCACCACTGCAGCAAGTGCCAACCATTATTGTTTATATTTAGGCCAACTCTTCCACCCTGGGATAAGTAACAAATACCATTTTGCTTCAAGAGTAACCTCCAACTCTACCACCTCTGCCATGATCCCCCTAAGCTCGGATTAACAGGCATTCCACAGCTAGTGGTAGAAGGTCCTCTCCTGACGATAGTCTCTGGCAGAATGTATTTTTCGTGCGTTCCAGGCGATATAACAGTGGTCTGGAGTAGTATATCATGTGTAAAGTGTTCAGCTGACTTAGTCAGAAGTCAGGATGTATGGCCACCTCCCTAGGGCCCTATGCAGCTTTTACCCAATCTTCATCATCGATTGGACCAAGGTTGTTCTTCTAAGCCACCTTCAGTATCCCCAGTGGGTCTGGAGAATTTTTCACCAGTTTCCTATAATTTTATGATATTGCATTGCTCGCCAGTGGTTCTGTCAGCAACCAATTTTTTAATGGAGCTCCCTGAAATAATTCATCCCCTTCACTAATATAACCTCGAAGTCCTTGCCCCAACTGTAAATACCTAAGGCGTTCCCCATCCCCTAGATGATACTCTTGCCATAGAGAGGTGAACGTGATGTGAGCTTGACCCCTACATATGTCGCCCAGTCTTTCAAGACCTATCAGTTCCCATTTGTTAAATACTGACAGCTCCCTCACTCCAAAGAGCAGATCACTTACCCAGAGCGGGGTCATCCCTGTAAATCTTCCTTCCCAACCCAGAATCTTCATGGCCTCCCACCATGTCCTTACCACTGTTTGCATATACAAAGGCATTCCCCTTTCCCTAGTAGGCAGTGATGGTGGATATCCCTTTTCACCTATGGCCAGTCTGTTTACTCTATAGGCTGGGTCCACCTGATCCCAGAACCCCCAGTCAGTCGCTGTGACCAATTGGGAAGCTCAATAATATTTCTTGATATCGGGGACTACCAGTCCCACGTCGTAGGCTTCTCTCTGCAATTTATATATAGATATACGGGAGACACCACCACCCCACAACAGGCACCGTAATTCAGCATACACCTTTTAAAAGAAGGCTTGAGAGACTGGGCAGGGTGTATTCTGCAGGCTGTACAACAGGCGCAGTAGCATTTTTATCCTAAATATTGCCATCCGGCCCATTCATGATAGCAGTAGTGTTCGCCAGTGACAGGCGTCTCTAGTGTAGTTGTCCAGCGGAACCAACAGATTCTGCACGTAGAAGATCTGGTGCCTCCTCGTCACATATTCCCCCAGGTATTTGAACCCATTCATTTCCACCATAATTTTGCATCTAAACGTCAAGGTAGGTGTCCCACCCACCAGTGGGAACAGCAGGGACTTGTCCCAATTTATAACATATATTGAATAGTTCCCAAATACAGAGAAGAACTGCAAGATTCTACCAATGGATTGCTTTGGTGTGGTGATGTATAGCAGGATATCGGGCGCATATAATGAGATTTTCTCATCCAACTTCTCACCCACTGAGATGCCCGAGATTAATGGATCTGGCTCACCCAGAACACGATTTGCTTCAGGGCTACAGCAATGAGCATTGGGGACATAGGGCAACCCTGCCCATCCCTTTCCACAGGGGGAACACCCTAGATGCTGTGGCATTAACTCGCACACAAGACAACTGCTGTGCATAGAGAAGCTTTACCCAGCCAATGAATTTAGAGCCAAAACCCAAATGCCTAAGAGGTAGCACCATTCCACACTATCAAATGCCATTTTTGCATATAGAGACATGAGGGCTGCTGGGTCAACAGAAGTGGGCTCCGTGACATGTAGGATTCCAAACAGCTGATGTAAATTCTAACTTGTCCCTCTATGAAGCATAAATCTGGATTGGTTTAGATGAATATGTGACGTGATCACCGTGAGCAGGCATAGGGATAAGACATTGGCCAAACTTTTGACCTCATAGTTAAGCAGTGAAATGGGTCTCTATGACCCACATTAGGTCGGCAGCTTACCCTCTTTAGGAATCACTACTTTCACTGCTGTCTTTTGATCTATGTATAGGATATCATCTATCCTGTCTCCCTAGAACATATTTAAAATATGATCCACTGTTTTGTCTAACATGCATTTAAAGATTTCAACTGGCAGGCCACTCTGCCCCACTGCCTTCCCAGATTGTAGGGCCCGCGCGGCTGTGCTTATCTCTTCCACCATCAGATCCCCTTCTAACATTTCCCGGTCCTCTACCAACAATTGAGGAACGGCTATATCCCTCAGAAAATCCACACAGTCTGACTCTGTCATCCAGGCTGTAGATGTTTATAGTCCCTCATAATAGGTTGCAAACATTTGGCAATCTCAGACCCAGAGGTGTGTCATTTCCCCTCCCCGTCTATTATTTCCAGGACCCATCTAATTCCAGTATCTTGCTTATCAAGCCAAGCTAGTAGTTTATTGGCCTTATCGCCCATGTCATAGAGACAATGCTGCTTGGCCAGAGTCTGCGCTCTGGTACTATCCTTCAGTAACGTCCACAACTCATACTGGTGCAGTCTTAATTGGTGCCCCAGTGCCGGTGACACCATCTCGCCGCAGGCAATGCGGGATTCTAATTGAACAATGTCACTCTCCAAGGTGAGGCACTGCAGCCTTTCGTTTTTAATAACTTCTGCCTGAGCTTGGGCATGCCCCCTGATCAACATTTTAAAGGCCTCCCACAGTGTAACTAGTGAGCTACTGACCCCATGTTTTCCTTGAAAAATAGCTCATCCAATTTCCCTCATGCTTGTTTTAAATTTCCTATCTTTAAAGAACTGCAGGGTCAATCCTAGGGGATAAGACATAGGTGTTGATTACAATGTCATCCGGAAAGGCTCTGAATCGGATTCGGTTCTGCCGAATCCAATTTGGAAACCGTCTTTCTGACCAATTTGGAAAGCCTTCCGAATGACCGATTACGATGTTCAGAAAGCGTTCTGACTTTCCGAGTCGGTTCCCGGATGGCACTAGGAGGAATCAAGTCATTCGGAGCTGCATAGTACAGGTCTATGGACCATGTTTCCAAATGAGCGATTAGGATGCCAGTTTCGGACAGCCTTTCCGAATTGTTTGTTCCCACTCGGATCGGCTGTCAAAATGTGACTTTCGGGGCCCATAGCAGGCCTCCCTCACCCAGGGCCTTCCAAATCAGGCACGTGGGGGAACCCATGGGTCTCATTTTTCCAACCATGCATGGTGTGCCAGGCACAATTTCCCCATCCACCTCTTTCTTCAATGGAAGCCTGTGTATCCGGTTGAAACACAGGCTCTCATTGAAGTCAATGGGTGTCCGACCAAATTGTATCCGGAAGCATTGTCATCATTCAGTTAGACTCCCTGGATCTGAAACGGTCGGAACTCATTCCGAGACCAATTTGGTCGGAATACTTTCCCAATGACATCATAATCAGCCCCTTAGTCTCTCATCTGGCCTTCCAGTATTGCTTCTTCTGGAGAATGATCTGATACTCCCTATGCCACATGTACGGCCTTGATTACATATATTTCTAAACTATATTCCAATGCTTAAATGTGTTTTACATCCACTGAAAAAAAAGGCTGCAGTTCAGATGACTGTCTCGTAAAAGAAAGACCTTTGCTCAAGGGAAATGCATAATTGTGGGTATTCCTGTCCAAGCCTCAGAGGCTGTGACAAAGTCCAGTGTCCCTAACACAAAAGCTTGACATCCTAGATAAATGCAATGGGTCACTTTCCTGATGGCTACAGATGTAGACTAAGGGCCACAGGTATCAACATTTGTAATTATTATTACCTCATTGCAGTTTTCAGCGAATCACAATTAGGTAAATGCAATTACAAATGTATGAAACTCCAAGAGTATCATATAGCGATTCATAGAGGGTAGAAAATCAACTTACCTCATCAATATTAATGAGGTAGATCGCAATTTTGAACTCCTAGAAATCGCTTAAATCATGGGGGATAGTATCCTGCTGGGATCAGCAGACTATCATGTCCATGATTGCTTTTAACTGAAGCAATCTTTTCTTTAAAAGCAGCCCATTTTCCTAAGGGGAAACGAATTGCATTTAAAAAAAAAAAGAAATTAAATGTTTTCTTTTCATTTTTTAAGAGCAGGCAGTGGTCCCTGGGACCACTGCCTGCTCTTAAAACATGCTTTTACAAACATTCACAAAGGGGAAGGGGTCCCTTATGGACCCCTTTCCATCTGCGAATGGGTTACCACCTACCTGAAGGAGGTGGTAAAATGTGAATGCTTTACAACTGCATTCACAGGCACAAACATTCATACATGCCGCAGCAATTCGGTAATTGGAAGGGACGCCCTAAACATGCCCCTTCCAAATACTGAATTGCAAACCCCTTTTGCGATTCGGTAACAGGTTACCAAATCGTAAAGTAGAGTTTAATACATGTGTAAAGAGTTTTTTGCTTTCGTAAATGGGCTGATTCTGAGAATTGGCCCACTTGTGAATGAGGCCATATATCTTTGACCCTACTTTAGAAACTCAAGAATGTCTGCAATATGAACATGAGTAACCCATGCCCAGTTATATATTGACTCTGCAACAGGATGAACACATAATATATACTGATGGTTCAGCCCAGCCCGCTAGAGACACCAAACACCAGAACTTAGCAACCTGCACTGCGGAACATGGTGTCATGATGGATGGTAAACTATATCCTCAAAAAACCTTTCACGCAGTCCCTAGGGGATTGTACTTCATAACTGGCTGCAATGAAAGCCTGGATTTTGGCAGTAGAGAATATGGATCAAGAATTCCCCACACTAATAGTGTGTGATTCACATTATTGTGTCCAGTCTCTTAAAGAAATGTTACTTTACAAGTGCCTGAATCAATTCAAAGATTCAAAAGGGAATACTACAAACCATAAGCTGCTTTGAAGAAAGGTGGCACAACTTAAAGACAGTTTGCCAGGGGCTCATGTGATACACACATTGAACCATTAGCGTGTTGGAATACACGTTGCAGGGAATTCATTGGCTGATGAAGCTGCCAAATCTGCAGTTAAGACTGCTACAATAGCTGCGCTTATTCATTCTCACATGAGGGTGGATGAAGATATCATAGTGCTGTCAATGCCTCGCACAACACCACCCCTTTACTAAAAAAGTATCCAGCAAAATATTACTATCAATTAAGAGCCTAAAACATACTTTTGCTACCATCCCTGGGGTGGGTGATCGTGTGCTTCCCAACCAAGACCACAGGCTAGAATTAAGCACAGCTGCCCATGAGGGTGTAGCATATACCCATGAAGTTGTGGCTGCCACAGTTTCTCTACTACAGAATACCTATTGGTGGCATGATGTGTATAAGCAGACAAAACAGTATGCCCTTCGTTGTGGCATTTTCCAACAAATAAAAAGCTCCACCATTACACGCCCACTGCTCTTAGTTTCAAATAAACTACTTCAATGCGGGTAACACAATCATTGTGGCCTCTTACATTTGGATGGTGCATTTAAATTAATTCTATTTGCTGTAGTTTCTTGTTCCAAGGTTCTAAGGGTGTGGTCACAACGATGGTCTTACACTTGCACTGTTATTAAAGATTTGCAAATATTCATCAGGAGAAATGCAGTAGCTGCATTCTTCTCAGACCAGGGCCCTGCTTTTGCCTCTAAGGCTTACATGGATACTAGGGAAACCGTGAGTGCAGCTCTGCAATATTCCTCACCCTATCATCCTGAGGGAAATTTAATTCTGGAGAGGGAAAACGGTAGCCTAAAGCAATCCTTAACAGCTAGAACATTAAGTTAAGGTTGTAATTGCACACATCACTTGTGTGCACTAGAGAGCATTAAATAATCTTCCCAAACAATATTTGGGTAGCCAGATCACCTATGAGGTTTTGTTTATTATCCAGATGTACGTTCCAGATCTTGACAATCCTGGCGCAGTGGTGGCAGATACACCTTTTGACATTAAATAACGGTTTGCTATCTTAAAGGAACAACAAGACTTCCAGGATAAACGGTCTTATAAACATTTCAAGAATTCTGCTACTGATGGAGTAAAGGAGTAACCAGTGCCTTCCACCTGAATTAAAAAGGTTCGGGATCTAGTTTGAGAAGGAATTTGTCCCATCTTACCGTGCACTGGTACCCGTCCTTGGAATTCAAGGTACTAGTACTGTGATTTTGCCACCTCTTGTTTGTTGTAAAGACAAATACCTTGTTATGTTATGTTATGTTAATAAAAACTTCTAAAGCGCACGGGCACCCAAGGGTTTCATGGCGCTGAAAGTGAGGAAAATTGCCGGCGGATAACCTATACAAATGGTTGCTTAAACAGCCAGGTCTTTAAGGCACTCCTGAACACCATAAGATTTTCAGAGCTCCTGATTGTCAGAGGGAGGGCATTCCAGACTTTTGGGGCAAGGTGGGCGAAGCGACAGCCTCCTTGTCGCTTCCGTTTAAAGGAGGGGATGGTGAGTAAGTAAAGATGAGCTGAACGAAGATTTTGAGTGGGCTCATACTTCACGATCATACTGTTAATGAACCTGGAACTTTTTCCATAAAGGGCTTTAAAGGCCAAACAGCCAGCCTTAAAAGCAACCCGCTGGGCTATAGGTAGCCAGTGGAGATCAGCCAGCAGTGGTCTTGCTGATCGCCATTTAGGTTGTTTATGAATAAGTCTGGCAGCTTGATTCTGAACAATTTGCAAGCGCCTTGTTACGAATGCAGGTAAGCCCAGGTAGATGGAGTTCGAAAAATCCAGCCGTGAGAGGACAATGCAAGCACCACCTGAATAAGTGCAGAGTGGGTCAACAGGTGGCCAATTGTTTTGATCTTACGCAGTTGATGGAAGCTAGAAGAGATCACAGCTCCCACCTGTCCTCTTAGTGAGAGATCTGCGTTAATAATAATCCCAAGACTTTTCACTGAGGA
The DNA here is from genome assembly GCF_964261635.1 of Lissotriton helveticus. Lineage (NCBI taxonomy): Eukaryota > Metazoa > Chordata > Amphibia > Caudata > Salamandridae > Lissotriton > Lissotriton helveticus. The sequence continues at coordinate 477,159,770 of NC_136068.1, read as the reverse complement.
AGAGGGTGAGGGAGGTGGCCCTAGTTCTGTCGGCCAGAAGTGCGGGCCCCAACTAGCCTCGCTTTTCCCAGGAAGCACCAGCTCTGTCTTGCCAGGATTGAGTTTCAGGTGGTTCTGATCCATCCACCGCTGGATGTGCAGCATGGTGGCTTGAAATTCAGTGACAGAGTCCGGGGAGTCCAGTGGGAATATTAATTGCAGATCATCTGCATAGTTAAAAATTGTGACCTTTCTGTTTTTTAGTGAGTGTAGTAGGGGCTTGAGATTTAAATTAAACAAGAGTGGGGACAGGGAAGAACCTTGAGGAACCCCGCAAATGGAGACAAGCTTGGGCGCATTAAAGTTCCCAAGCCTGACAGCCTGGGTACGGTCAGTCAGGAAGGATTTAACCCAACTGAGTGCAGAGCCACTCAGGCCGGCCTGTTCGACACGGTGCAGTAAGATGGTGTGGTCGACCGTGTCGAACGCAGCCGACAGGTCCAGGAGCACTAGGGCCTGATGGATACCCCTATCAGCATTAGATCTGATAGTGTCCAGGACTGCTAAGATCACAGTCTCTGTCGAATGCACTGGACGGAAGCCGGCTTGGTTGGGTTCCAGATAATCTGAAGATTCAGTGAAGTTGGAAAGACACCTTGCCACATGTGCTTCCAAAATTTTAGCTCCGAAAGGGAGGAGAGATATAGGCCGGAAGTTGGAAAGATTGGAGGAATCAGCCCCTGTTTTTTTGATAAGGGGGACCACCGTTGCATTTTTGAAGGCGCCAGGGACCTTGCCCTGTGCAAGTGACTCATTGAGAAGGGGGAGTACACTATGAGGTAAAACCGAGAAAATGTCTTTTAAGACATGAGGGGGACAACAATCGTTGGGTGAACCCGATTTGACCCGGATCATACGTTCGGCTAATATAGGGGGGTTGATGGGAGGAATAGAATCTAATGTGGAGAGGTTGCTAGGCATATCTTCCATGGAGTCCAGGCTGGGACTTTTAGGTATGCTCTCTTTAATAGTGGCTATTTTATCCAGAAAGAAATCATTTAAGGAGTTACAGAGCTCTTGGGTGGGTACTTGAGCCGAAGCTGTTCTATCATCGTTACACAAGTCGTTCACAACCTTAAAAAATGTCTTTAGATTTATTATGAGCATTTAAAATTCTTTCAGAGAAATAAGCCGCTTTGGTCTTCAATATGGCTTTTTTATATTCTCTGCGAGCAGTCGTATATAACTCCCTGCCTTCAACGGAGTAACCATGTCTCCATTTCCTCTTGTATTGGCGCAGTTCAAGTTTTTGTTTTTTAAGATTGGAAGAGAGCCATCTATGAGCATCTGATCGGCGGGCGCAAGAGAATTTAGGGGAGTGGCACATGTGCATGCTGCCATAAGCCATTCCGAGAGCTTCTCTTCCATAGAGTTTACATTATGGCTGGGGATGGGTTCTGATTTGGCCAGGGTGCTAGTAAGGTCCTGATTATTTAATGATCTCCACTTCCTGGTCAATCCTCCCACTGGGATAGAGGTCTTTGACTGGCCATGCATGGTGATCTAAAACTGTATTAGGTAATGGTCTGACCAAATACACGGAGTCATCAAAAGTGTCGAAGGGGAGACATTATAGGACCATATTTGGTCCAAAATGTGTCCTTTTTCATGGGTGGGAGTCCGAACGTGCTGAGTAAGATTCAGGTGAGAAAGGAGCTCAGAAAGTTGGCTGGCCTGAGGACCGCCCGCAGGATCCTCAAACCAGTACTTCAGGTCTCCAACGAGTAAGATCTTGGCATAGTTGACCACTAGAGCGGCCAGCTGCTCACTAAGGGAAATTGGGAAGGTGAGCATTGCATGAGGGGGACGGTAAATAAGTACCAGCACCAGGGTCCCAACATTTGTATCGATTTTTACACAACTAAGTTCTCTACCTCAGGCAGAACCAGGGAGGTCAGAGTGGTAAATTTGTGGTCCTTATGGATGATGGCTGCGACACCACCCCCCTGCTTCCCGGAAGGCCGGTTGACTGACAGTATATAATAATCAGAAGGGAGGGCTGCAAGAATATCAGGCAGACAGTCGTGAGTAAGCCATGTTTCAGTGATGAGGAGAACATCAGGTTTATCAGTTGATGTTTAACCAGAGAACGGGTGTTCAGGTAAAGACAACGGAGGGTGGAATCCTTAGTCACTGAGGTTTTTTTTGCTAGAGGGATGAAAAGATTCAGGTATGGGAGGGGGAAAAGGACACGCCTGGGGGAGGAAAATGCTGTTAACCCCTAAGCGGCTAAGTGTTACAGGGTCCAAGCAGAAGGGACAGGTACGTATTAGAGATCGAAGTTTCGCGGAAGAGTAGGTAATAAATTGGCCTGGGCCCGGGGGGCGCTTGCCTTTGGCGTGCCCGCTGCGCTCCCACGCCATTACCCTCTTAAATACTCCTAGTACCCGTGTCCAAGCAGCTAGACCTCCGACCAAGAGTGCGGCTAGCCTACGAACCGGAAGTGAGGACTTCCCTCTAAGCGTTCGGGGCGCCTTCCACAACAATCAGCCAGAATGGCTGCGGTGGACAGAGGCATCTCGAGCAAACACAGGAAATTGCCAGAAATTATTATCCCGAGGTACGTGGCAAAATAGTAACAAAACAGTTAACCCAGACAAAGTAAAGTGCACACAGTAGCATCAGTAATAGTTAAAAACGCGGATTAGCAATATTAAAATACACCGATTGGCAGGCGCACCTCACAAGTATCAACCTGGTCCCAGTCTCGAGCCCGATTAAATACTCAGTATGCAGGGAAGGTCCGAGCAGCTAGACCGCCGACCAAGATGGCGGCTAGCCGATGAACCGGAAGTAAGGACTTCCCTCTAAGCGTTCGGTGAAGAACTGTAATCTTCATTCTCAGGGAATACCTACTAATATAACAAAGAACTTGGCACAGAAGCTGGAATATGAAAAGACATCTTTATTAAACTTAATTAAGTGAGGCCACGTCACACAGAAGCCGTAGCAACTGAATGAGGTAGTCTGCAGAGTACAGAAAGCAGAGGCCTTTTATATGTTTAGGGTTACAAACTTCAGCATACAAGTAAGGGGTAGTCCTAGCTTTTGCAAGCATGCAAAAATGCCTAACATTCCTTCTTACACAAACCGGCCAAGCCCATAATAAAAGACCACAACCCATATCGTAAACAGGTCATAAAAGAAGGAACAGAAACAGATGAGAAGTAGGATAAGGGGTGTGTATGTGCATACCAAACTTTACAATCTCCTGTGCTCTGATCCTTAATCTTGATCAGCTACTGGGCAAGGAACTGGCCTAACAAGGTCAGCTTCAGGCAACAGGGTCAGTTCACTCAGGTCATCTAAAAGTCAGCTAAAGTCATCGGCCTATGTGAGGGCAACCACAAAATGGCTGCCATGCACAAAATGGAACCCAAGGGTTCAGAACGAAATCTTCAAATACACAGTGAATCAATCGGTGTAACATGACAAAAACACTCATACTTGCTGAGCTCACTGTTTACGGTTCGCTGTTACCAAAATCGGAACAGAACCACGACCTTTATTGCCCAGGTTCAGAATTCACGGAACCTCAGACCCTCCTTTTGCCCTTACATAGGCAATAACCTAAACTTATGTCAATCTGAATCCAGGTCTATATACATCAGATCATCAAGATGTTGCTGGAGCATAATCCTATTACTTAGCAACTCTCTTCGGGACAGGTCTCCTTACACATGTAGTAGCACAAAGGCTGCATATGGCAGGACAAAATAGGGAATACCTCTATCTGTAGTATGTGGCATAAGACCACACACCCAACAATTAGTGATGTTCACTACTAACTGGTGTTGATGCAAAAGCTGTACAAAGGAATTATTAATAAACTCTGACCTCCTAACCAGTTCATGTTCTGGTAAAGTATGGAAAGAATGCAAAGAAGTAGTAGTAGGAAAAGACATAGGTTGGGAGGTGGGTACAGATGTGAATTGGGTAGCAAAAAAAACCAATCCCACCCATAAAAGGCAATGTCATGTTTAAAAACACTAAAAAAACACGTTGTTAAGAACATATAGACAACAGGAGAAAGTAGGGACCGCTATTACAAATGAAATCATAATTTTTCACAACCCTAAGCAAAAATTAAATCCTAAAATCATCTAGTAACATTTTTAGGGCTCCTATGCATTTCAGTAATTTATTATATGTTCAGGTGAAACAGTGGTGATCCTCATCAATGCTCTGAGGTGAAAAGGGGATATTCTTCCATAGAAAATGAACTTTATTATGCTTTTACTAAACAGAATACTACTTTAACATAATGCCAGCAGAACAATAAGAATCAGTCTCCTAACACTTAGTCTATACAATCACACAGAAACCTCTTGTGAAACCAACTATGCCCAGAGTCCGTTCAAAAAGCCTCTCTGGCAGGCTTCTATTGTCCATCAAGTCTGCTCCCGTTGTTGCATGGGCCTTTGAATTCAGGCCTCCCTTGAAAAAAATGCTTCTCAGTATCTGTTGGAGTGCCCTCCTGGCAAACACTCAATGCTCACTTAAAAGTCTCAATGTCTCAATGCAGTGCACCAGTATCTCTCCTCTGCGGCAGACACTACAGATATTGTGCTCTTCATTGGTCATGGGCACAGATCATCTCGTGCAGACCCGGGACCATTCTCAGGCTCCAACACTCATCATTCAGTGTCAGAGGATGCTCAGGCTGCTCTTTCATGGGCACCAGAATGTAGTGCCTTTTGCCAATCTTGGATCCTCCGGTGTACTGCACTTCCATTGGAGCAAAAGAAAAAAGGGGGGTGAGTGGCCAAAACTCAGGCCAAGGGGCTCAAGGGACTGCACACTGTCAGAGGTTATCAGTACATGACAGGCGCTCTTTTGCACTGAAATTCTGGTTCTGTGGCAAAACCAGCTCCTCCTTTTTATTTCTGATGTTGAACGCCTTCTGATGAAGCAAGTGCGATGCTTTAAACTGTTCATTGTATAACAAGGGGACTGCAAACAGGTGGCCTGCGATCTTCAAAGGAGTGGCCACATGCCATGGGACAATTTTGGTCTAGAATGCACTGTCATTTTCAAAAAGCAATACAAATATAAAGGCAGTAGTTAAAACAGTGCCTCTAGGCTTTTCAATTGGGCTTCCGTGTGAGAGCATATCCTCCATCATCTAAGGATAGATAGCGACATGAGAATTCTATCTAAATGGATGTCTTCACACATAGTGGCATCGTCTAATGGGGTAAACACATTTTTTTTCTCAATTATTACATATAGGTATTCCTAAATTCCTTATCTAGAACACCTCAAAAGAGAGATCACATAATACATATTATCAGGGACATGTAGATACCTCCCTTTAATAATTGTGCATCAGGTGGACTATGCAATACAAAAGCTAATGATCAAGATGTGGAAACAAAAAGACAAGAACTAGAGAGTCCTGGTATTTCCATTATTTAAAATACATCTGGTCCATCAAAAAATTAAAGCAGCAGAAAAAAGGAACTAAAAACCAAATTAGAATAGGCATTGAATTTGTCATATTAAAAAAAACGTAAGGTGTCCCCTATTGAGGTGGAAAACTTATCTTACAATAGTATTGAGTCAGTTAATCAGTCCATCAGTACCCTAACAGTCAGACTGGAAAACATCAGAGTAGGCCTAAAGAAAAATTTGGAAAACCAGACTGGTCATACAAAAGGGAATTATACATAATATGGGGTCTCTGGTACATTACTGCAGTCTGGAAGCGTGAACCTGAGAAATACACCAACTGGTGAAAGGAATTTGGAAAAGGGAAATGGGACTAGGTAAAAATGAAGCCTTGTTTCCTTTATGGTACAAAGCCATGCACTACTTAGGAAGCAGAACAAAACTGACTAATATAAAAATTAGGTCACCATGCACAAAAGTCACAGATCTATAATGTATCCTTACGTCCAATTCAGGATACATAATTTTAGGGCTGCCTGTTCCTTACAGGAAAGGGGGTAGTAATGTGACTGTAGGTGAAACCTTGTTTCCTGTATATCTTTTTTATTTTCCTTCAAATACCATTAAAGCCAAATTTGACATACACTGATGAAGTGTTGTCTGTCTTTCTGTGAAATTTAGTGTCAAAGCAAATCTACCCAACTGTTTGCAGGATAGACATCGTCAAGTATATCCCTTCACAACACAGGTAAACTTGTAATAGTATCATAAGCAGCAACATAAAACATAAAACATGCAAAAAAAACGCACAAAATGGACATGTCAAGCCATCAGATATACTTGCTGTATATCAAGCACAAAAAAAGCATAGACAAAACAATAGCATATATAAACGAGCGGTGATGCATAATACCGTGTCAGGTTTAAAATCCTTACCCTCCTTTTTGACAGTAGATCACCAATTAGTGGATATCTGCTGTCAAATACAACTTTCAGACACACAGAACCAGCAAGAACAATTCATGATAGAAACAAATACACAAACATGAAAAAAAAGCATGGACATTTCTTTCTCACGTGTCTTGTCAGCCTTAAAATCACCCAGAACAATCCATGAATGATCTGCGGGCAGAAGCAGGAAGAAAAAAACACAACACACAAAAGAGAGACATTTTTCATGGCAAACAAATATCAATCATAACTTTTAATCAGAAGAGAAAACATAATACACATTAAGAGACACAAAAATAAATTTCCATTACTTAACTGTTACCTTCTAGTCAGTCACCTTGCAACATTAAGCCCTCTTAACTTTCCAAAAGTACAATTCTTTCACTGACACTCCATGTTAGCCTTGCCCCACAATTCGTTCTCACTTGGGCATGTAGTCTTCAACATTTGAATAAAGAGCTTCCTCTTATTTTCTGTCTAAAACTTAATGCAATGCCTCATTTTCTGGTAAATAAAAGCAACTAGCGGACATCATTTTTTAGAGCAGAAATACAAATTTATCATTTCTGCAGAGCATTTAGTATGTGTTGGGACTTTCAAAGAAACCTTTTTCATATTTTTCCCTTTGGAATTAAGTTCTTTAATTTTGTGGAGAAACCAGAAACCCTTCCTTTTAGAGGCCTGTTTAGCAAGGTCATTCTGCATTTCACAGAGACAAGTCCTAATTTAAAAGGTCACAAATGTCAACATGACAGCCTCCTTCCATTGTTTACAGGAAAACTAAAGATAGCATCTTAGCGCAACTTGAGCAGCCTGTTCCGGATTCCTCCTAACCTGCAATAATTCACTCTATTTAAAACACATGTTATATATATTACTCCTGTTAGGGGCTATAATTTATTTCTATACTTATATTATTAAAACATTTACTGTGAATAATTCGCAGAACATAAACACACATATCAGTTTTTAGAACAAATGCTTGTTTGCAATGGTACTCATTTCATTAACCTTAAATAGATGAAGGTCTCAGTTAGGTCCAGCCAAAGTTAAAAACCTTCAACCCTGATATTAAACTCAAACCTCTGCACCAGGCACATTGGCTCACTGAGCCATTAAACACAACCCCAAATGGGAACAACCTGCAGATTTGTGTTCTATACCTAAATGTATGCATTTACTGAAGCCTAAAGCACTTTAAAGCTATTTTAAATGGCAAAAGTACCCAAATTCGACTTTGATGTTTGGGGCACTTAACAATAAATATCCTATACTTGTGATACATATTAATCATCCTCAGAATGTTCTTTACAAATTACAGAGATTTTTAATCAGACATATCCCATGTAAATCTTTAGAAAAATGAGTTTTTTACGCCTGCGCTAAGTGAAATTCTATATGCTAATGTTCTCATCATGCGGTATAGCACAACTTAAATTACATTTTTATGCTAGGATGTCATAGTATGAGCATTAAGCTTCATGAATAGTAAAAAACAAATTTTGTAGCACTTATTTTTAATAATTATTTTTCATAATTAATAAAAAATAAAATAAACCCAATTATTTTTGATAATTCCACATATAAGAGCAAGCTGCATCCCTTGCCTATAATTTTTAGAGGCATTCATTTATAAGCCCAAGCACAGACGCCTAACTTGAAACATGAAAAAATGTTTGCACCATTTTTTTCTTTCTAAAAAGGACAATTTTATTTAGCAACAGACCCAAGAATATGCTTACAAAATATTGCTTAATAGACTGAATTCATCAAGAAAAACCACGAACAGACATTGAGCTCATTTCAGACGTAAACAGAAAGGGGTGAAACACTCAGGACACACAATACTTTTAGCCATGCATCTCATGAATAGCGCCATCGCTATGTACTTACAGAAATTGCACTAATGGGAAACCCACATAGACATTTAAACACACATTTAACCCACAAATCAATACACAGGACAGAAACCAAGGACAGCCCACAGACTGTACTTAAACCAAACCATTTGTAAATACTAGTTGTAAGTCATATTTACAAGAGACGCTTCTCAATTGTGTTTCAAAAAGACTGCAAAAACAGCCCAACAGACTGATGTATGTCCAAGAAGCGAAAATACACTCAATTCACTAGCTTTGGTTAGCAGAACACCAAACAAAATCGTTCTGCATATCTTCATTCATATAACTGCACAGAACAAAGGATCCTTGTTCTGTATTATGTCATATTTTAATTCCCTGGGGATACAAAATCACCAAGGAAGAAATATGTTTGTAAATCTAAGCCTATTTAGATATTCCCTTTAGGGGAAGCCGGCTAATCCAAACATATACAAAGTTGGCCAACACAAACTTCAAATTTGCTAAGATCAGGCATCTTATAGCTCATTAATCTAGCTTCAAACTTCAAGGGGCTATCTCTATCGATACACTCGTAAATATACAAGACCTCGGTTTTTGAAAATGGCAATCTTCAAATAAAAACTAAGGACCAAACAAACTAAGAACCAAACTAAGGACCAAGAACCAATCAAACTAAGGACCAAAGAACCAAAAACTAAGGACTCAAAGAACCAAAGAACCAAAGAACAATGGACTGGGAGCGACCCACTTATACTTAACTCTTACTTTTACTAATCAAAAGGTTATCCAAATTCTAACTGTCAAGTTCTACATGACCTAACGGTCTTTTTTAGAATACTCACGCCAAAAAGCTTCTGAGTCAGGAGTGACATCATGTGGAGGATCAAAAGCAGGAATATCAGAAATATACTGGGCTGCAGAATCAAAGAATCTCCAGAATCCCTGTGCACAGAGTACCTCCTTAGTAGAATCCTGTTCTGTCTTCCTCAGTAGATTTAAGTCCTCTGACAAGATCACTCCCGCAAAAAGTCACTTCTCTGATGAAGCCCCACGTTGGGCGCCATTTGAAGAACTGTAATCTTCATTGTCAGGGAATACTTACTAATATAACAAAGAACTTGGCACAGAAGTTGGAATATGAAAAGACATCTTTATTAAACTTAATTAAGTGAGGCCACGTCACACAGAAGCCGTAGCAACTGAATGAGGTAGTCTGCAGAGTACAGAAAGCAGAGACCTTTTATATGTTTAGGGTTACAAACTTCAGCATACAAGTAAGGGGCAGTCCTAGCTTTTGCAAGCATAAAAAAATGCCTAACATTCCTTCTTACACAAGCCGGCCAAGCCCATAATAAAAGACCACAACCCATATCGTAAACAGGTCATAAAAGAAGGAACAGAAACAGATGAGAAGAAGGATAAGGGGTGTGTATGTGCATACCAAACTTTACAATCTCCTGTGCTCTGATCCTTAATCTTGATCAGCTACTGTGCAAGGAACTGGCCTAACAAGGTCAGCTTCAGGCAACAGGGTCAGTTCACTCAGGTCATCTAAAAGTCAGCTAAAGTCATCGGCCTATGCGAGGGCAACCACAAAATGGCTGCCAAGCACAAAATGGAACCCAAGGGTTCAGAACGAAATCTTCAAATACACAATGAATCCATCGGTGTAACATGACAAAAACACTCATACTTGCTGAGCTCACTGTTTACGGTTCGCTGTTACCAAAATCGTAACAGAACCACGACCTTTATGGCCCAGGTTCAGAATTCACGGAACCTCATCGGGGCGCCCTCCACAACAATCACCCAGAATGGCTGAGGTGGACCGGGGCATCTCGAGCAAACTCAGGAAATTGCCAGAAATTATTATCCCGAGGTAGGTGGCAAAATAGTAACAAAACAGTTAACCCAGACAAAGTTAAGTGCACACAGTAGCATCAGTAATAGTTAAAAACGCGGATTAGCAATATTAAAATACGCCAATTGGCAGGCGCACCTCACAAGTATCAACCTGGTCCCAGTCTCGAGCCCGATTAAATACTCGGTATGCAGGGAAGGTCCGAGCAGCTAGACCGCCGAACAAGATGGCGGCTAGCCGACGAACCGGAAGTAAGGACTTCCCTCTAAGCATTTGGGGCGCCCTCCACAACAATCAGCCAGAATGGCTGCGGTGGACCGGGGTGTCTCGAGCAAACACAGGAAATTGACAGGAATTATTATCCCGAGGTAGGTGGCAAAATAGTAACAAAACAGTTAACCCAGACAAAGTAAAGTGCACACAGTAGCATCAGTAATAGTTAAAAACACGGATTAGCACTATTAAAATACGCCGATTGGCAGGCGCACCTCACAAGTATCAACCTGGTCCCAGTCTCGAGCCCGATTAAATACTCGGTATGCAGGGAAGGTCCGAGCAGCCAGACTGCCGACCAAGATGGCGGCTAGCCGACGAACCGGAAGTAAGGACTTCCCTCTAAGCGTTCGGGGCGCCCTTTACAACAATCAGCCAGAATGGCTGTGGTGGACCTTGGCATCTCGAGCAAACACTGGAAATTGGCAAGAATTATTATCCCGAGGTAGGTGGCAAAATAGTAACAAAACAGTTAACCCAGACAAAGTAAAGTGCGCACAGTAGCATCAGTAATAGTTTAAAACGCGGATTAGCAATATTAAAATACGCCGAATGGCAGGCGCACCTCACAAGTATCAACCTGGTCCCAGTCTCGAGCCCGATTAAATACTCGGTATGTAGGGAAGGTCCGAGCAGCTAGACCTCCGACCATAATGGCGGCTAGCCGACGAACCGGAAGTGAGGACTTCCCTCTAAGCGTTCGGGGCGCCTTCCACAACAATCAGCCAGAATGGCTGCGGTGGACAGGGGCATCTCGAGCAAACACAGGAAATTGCCAGAAATTATTATCCCGCGGTAGGTGGCAAAATAGTAACAAAACAGTTAACCCAGACAAAGTAAAGTGCACACAGTAGCATCAGTAATAGTTAAAAACGCGGATTAGCAATATTAAAATACGCCGATTGGCAGGCGCACCTCACAAGTATCAACCTGGTCCCAGTCTCGAGCCCGATTAAATACTCAGTATGCAGGGAAGGTCCGAGCAGCTAGACCGCCGACCAAGATGGCGGCTAGCCGATGAACCGGAAGTAAGGACTTCCCTCTAAGCGTTTGGGGCGCCCTCCACAACAATCAGCCAGAATGGCTGCGGTGGACCGGGGCGTCTCGAACAAACACAGGAAATTGGCAGGAATTATTATACCGAGGTAGGTGGCAAAATAGTAACAAAACAGTTAACCCTGACAAAGTAAAGTGCACACAGTAGCATCAGTAATAGTTAAAAACACGGATTAGCAATATTAAAATACGCCGATTGGCAGGCGCACCTCACAAGTAACCTTGGCTCGATTGATCAAGTAAAATTGCATCATATGGCCGGTACTAACCAGAAGGCCATGAGGACCCATGGTTAGTTCCCTGACTCCTCTTCCTACCTTACAGAAAATTCCTCTACAAGTTTTAGGCAACACCAATAATGCTTCACCCCAGCTGGGGAAGACGGACAATGAACTATTGTTGAATCCTGTTACCACTCTAATTTCAAGCCATACATCAGTTGTGAGTTTACAGCTGGTTACTGCTACTTCTAACAACCAAGTTGTTTTTGATGCACCGCCTATGGAGGTGTCTACTACTTCTCTTCTGACAACTACTTCTCCTGTTCTTCAATAGACTACTTCTGGTTACTTTGTTTATGTAGATGACTTCTCTTCTGACTTTCTGATTCTCCTGACACTTCATTACATGGTGTACATGCTTTTCTTTTTTGGATGAAACACACTAATCTGCTAAGGAATGGACACTATCTTCTAGAGCATTCTACTGCAGAACTGGTAGTCGAGGTGTTGAAACCTCATTCATCTTCACATAAAGTGCGAAGAGACCTGTCCCTTGTGAACATTTAAACCCAGATCAGTTGACTGGGGATGAGTGTTTGATTTGCTCAAACGCTCCGTCCATCATCCCCTATTGTATTGCTTTGTTCACCCTAAGTGTGGCAGGGTATGCTCAGACGTGAGTCCCTTGCTCACTTGGCCACTGGATTCAAGATAGCCTGGCTGATGAGGATCATGAATCCGAAACCGGTCCCAGGATGCTTGTTTCCGGTCCAGGGAAGACATGGCTTGGCAGTTCGAGCTGGACTGTTCCCATGAGGCACAGGGTCAGACTGATTTGCATATAGCCATGTCTGAACTGGGGTGGCCGAGTGAGCTAAAGAATGGTGATGGATTAAACCCAGATCAGTTGACTGGGGGTGAGTGTTTGATTTGCTCAAACGCTCCGTCCATCATCCCCTTTTGTATCGCCTTGTGAACATTTAGGCTTTTCCAGTGCTTGATGGAATTGTTCTGGATAAGGTCCCATTTGATATTTATGGTCCTACAGATACTCTGCAGATTCCTTATATTTTTAAGGCTGCGATGGATGAAGTGATTACCTGACTTTATTTCTGATGATTGCAAGTAAAAAAAAGTTACCTCAATGTTCTCAGAGCTTGAATAGTATACTGTATGTGAAAGTTAAGATTTGTACCTAAACTCTGCTAATTATTAAGATATGTTTTGTTATCACCACTATGCACATTGTTATTTACACAGAGCTAGTGTTCCACATACAGTTTTCAATCTTACACAATGGGAACATTGTCTGAACCCTCTGTTGGGTAGATTTCCCAACTGGCCCTGAAAGGCTATGATTATTGGAAAAGAAACTATTGAATTAAAATCAGTTTGTGGAACTAGACACTGGCAAGTGCATGGAACAGACACTTTGTTAGAGCCTGTTTGATTTCAACAAAAAAGATGTTCTTGAAGAAGACAATGCAGAATACTACTTACTTTGGTCTAGCCAAAATTAAAGAAATTAATTTGCCCAGCATTGCCTCAATTGCCTATGTTTGATAATCCGCAACAATTGGTAAATCACACTGTGGATAAGCTCATTAGTATGGTGCAAAAAAGGTACATACAATTCTACGCTTTCAAGTCCTGTCGGGTGGTTATTGTGGCCAGTGGAAACATATGGTTGTCATGCATGTTTTTGAACTCTACACAGGGTTTTAAAACTAGTCGACTGACAGACCCTTGTTATATTGAGTTTCAACACTCAGGGGTTGGCTGGCGGTGGGGGAACTCATGATATGCATGGAGGTGCCACAACAGCAACACCATGTATTTTGCTTCCCCAAACAGCTGTGCCATCTCCAGGGTTTGTGGATCCCTGGCAGTTGGGGAGGTATTATAGCAATCCAACCACCATACTACGGCGGTCGGACCCCTGGTATGGCGGTCCCAGATTGCTACTGCACCTCCACCACAGGTTTAGTGGTAGTCAGGCCCTTAGTCTTTTTACAACCAAGGGGAGGGTGTTTTAAGGCCTACTTGGGCCCACTTTCATTCTACATTTTAGTTTTATATTTTACACATTTTAGCAGACTTTGTTTTAGCAATGTTATTTTTAGATATTTTACTTGCATTATACTATTCTGAGAAGGCACAATATATTTTTCTTATTTTTTAGAAAGCCTTTCTCGTCATATAATCTGTACACTCCATTCAAGGCTAGGAACACAGAGCAAGATATCCTAGTGCTTGCATTGCCTGTTCGGAGACAGATTCGAACATCTAGACATATAATTCCAACAGAGCTGTACTTCTAACACAGTGACTTTTGTTATATAAATGGTACACTGAGAACAGGCAGAGGGCACAACCACTATGCTCTCAGAGTAGGGGTAGTGAGAGATAAAAATATATAGAAATTAGACTGCCATGGTTGGACTGTTTATTCTTTTCACCATGTTCATAGTGCTGGTTACATTGCTATGTTTTATCTGCCTAATAATTGCAGCTCACCTTTTCTAAGAAAGACTACAATTGTTCTATAAATGTTTTGAAAATGTTATTTTTATCTTTCTTGTGTTTACTGTGAGCATGCATAAGTAAACAATGAAAGGGGTAACATTTGTTTCCATGATTCCCTTTGGGGATCAGAGTGTCATGTTTGAGATTGTCAAAATCACCTGCCACTGCAGAAAGGTTAGGGGTTTAGGTGAGTCACAGTGAGCAAGTTAGCAATCGGGACGGCGGGTCTACATTATCTGATGGTGTCGATGGAGTCAGTTCTATGGTGCTAATACGCTGTCCTACCTTTTCGAGTGGTAACCGTAACAGGTCATCCAGTCTGCCTTTGTTAGATTGTTCTAGTGGTATTCTGATAAAATATCGCCATACCAAAACTTCAAGTCTAAAATATCATGGTACAAAAATATCGTCAGAAAGAATATCAATGTAAAAAATATCGATTTTGGGTAAGTAATATTGTTTTTTTTTAAATTGCAAAGTTATTAATATAGTTTGCTACATATAGAGGGGGTCTATTAGAATGATGGGCGGATCGCCACTGTCCGTATGGCGGTGGCTATCCACCCCCCATTCTCCACCGCCCACATGCAATTTACCCCTGCCTGATCATGATGGCGGGGGTACAGCGGCAGATGGGAATACTGTCTGCCACTTTTCTGCCTGGTACATGAGTCGACCGGGCAGAGAGGGTGTGAATATGGTGACTGTGTCTGTTAGACACCGCCATCCATATTACTATGCATGCAGGGATAAGCCTTTCCGTGGCGGTGTTGCTGCCACGGAAAGGCATGCAGATTTGGCTGTTGGGGGCCCATTGTGAGCCCCCAGGATGTTGGGGGGCACCTTGCATTTGCATGCATAACGTGGCAGGCACCGCGCGGTGCCGGCCACGTTGTGCATGCAAATGTACAGATGCCTTTCATTGTATTGCTGTAGGTGCTGCTGACAGCACTGCCCGCCGCAATGCAAAAGATGTGGGATGCGCCCACCAGTGTGACAGGTGCATCCTGATTAGCCATGCGGGACCGCCGCACCCTTGGCGGGCGGTCCCATTTCCCAGGGCGATCATAATAGACCCCATAGTTGTTTAAAACATACATTTTAATTATTATTATGCACTTCAGAATTTATGTTAAATGTATATGATGTCATTTTTTGTATATTTACTGTTTATGTGTTTTACTATATTTGTTACATATTTAGTAATGATTACATTAAATTTAATTACATTTTGTGTCTTTTAGTTTTGTAGCAGTTTGTAGGTTTATAGGGGTATAGGGTGGGAAGTATTTTAATTATAATAAATTATGGATTATTTTCTAAATAATATTATTAATTTGATTGATATTTAATTACGTTGATTGTGCTAATAATTTTTTTTATGTAAATTCTATGTGCAGGTTGTGGGGTTTGTAGAGGTGAAGGGTAGGAAGCAATTTATTTGTAATGCAAGAATAATTAGTTATTACTTGACATTAATTCATTTATTGATAAATGATTGTGTTAATTGTGTAATTTTTTTAGGTGCAGGTTGCGGGGTTATATGGGTAAAGGGTGGGAAGTACTTTATTGTTAATTGATTCATTATTAGTTGTTAATTTATATCAAGGGGCCGCTTACGATATCAGTCAGAAAACCTCTGACCGCTGATCAGAAGCTTTCGGAACGGCAGCAGAGGCTTTCCGACCGACACAGTTGGTTTGCGGTTTGACCACTGAATTATGATGTCGGCAGTCAGAACGAAAACTATCCGGTCATTCCGACGTGGTTTCGACAGATTCTTGGAGTCTTCCGGCTGGGCGGATCTGCACTGTAATCCCCTATGGATGGCGTTTTTGCCGTCGGGATTACGAGGTTGATTTCAGACAGCCTTTCCATGATGGTATTTCCAACATGGAAAGCCTTTCGGGAAGTGACTTTGGGTGCTCCCAGCAGGGCCCCTGTGCCTCCGCAGCCTAGAGTTTGTGGTTGAGGGGGTACCCAGGCTGCCCCTCTGTAAATCCTTTCACTGTGTGGCAGACACACTGGGATGCCTGCCACAGGGTGCAGGGTTTTCCACACACCACCATTTCTCTATGGTCCCGAAACCACTATGGTGTCTGTCAAGGCAACTCCGACTGACTTCGTAATGAGGCCCTAAATAATTCATTGATAATTAATTATGTTAATTCTGTAATTCATTTTTTTAGGTTAGGGTTGTGGGATTTATAGCGGTAAAGGGTAGGAAGTAATTTAGTTTTATTTAATTATTAATTAGTTGTTAATTATTAATTAATTAATTGATAATTAATCATGTTAACTGTTTAATTAATTAAAATTAGGTGTAGGGTTTATCGGGGTTAAGGGTGGTGAGTAAATTAATTATAAAATAATGAACTAGTTGTTAAATACTATTAATTATTTAATTGACAATTAACTATTTTAACTGTGTAACTTTTTTTAAAGTTTAATTTTAGCTGTAGGTTCTGGGGTATAGAGGTAAAGTGTGGGAAGTTAATTAATTTTAATAAATTAATATTTTGGTTTTAATAAATAGTGTTTAATTTGTAATGAATTGTGTTGATTGTGTAATTAAAAGTTGTTTTTTATTTCGATATGGGCTGTGGATTTTGTAAGGGGTATTTAGTGGGATGTAAATTAATTGGAAGTAATTAATATTTGTTTTTACTATTGATCACTTATTAATTTTATAATTATGTTAATTGTGTATATAATTTTTGTTACATTTTGTAAATGTGAAGAGTCTTTTGTAAGGGTATATTGTGGGAAGTACATTAATTATAATTTATTAATAATTAATATGTAATTAATGATAATTGGTTTGTTGAAAAATATTTATTTTAATAGTGTAAATAAATATTTTTTTTAAGTTAAGTGTAAGATTGTGAATTGTTTGGGGTTATAGGGTGGGAAGTTAGTAAATTAAATGTATGTGATAAATATTTTTTTGCACACTAATAATTTCTAAATAAAAATGTTGATTTAAATGAAAAATATTTTTGTATTTTATTTAGAATAATATTTGTGATAAGTATTTAACATTGTACTATGTTTTTATTTTTTATTTTTTATATTAAATATATTTGTACTTTTGTTTACCTTATATTCATATTTTTCTTTGTTCACTTTGTTTCTAAAATTATTTTATTTTTTTCAAGATATTTTTAATGTTGCACTGACTTGAGTGAGAATAAGTAAATTTTACTCCTCCACAATCCAACACTTTCCCTACTGTTTTACTCAGCAGAGTGGGAATAACAAAGTTCACCTCTCCAGAATCCAATAACTTCTCTACTGTTGTACTGGCTAGGATGGGTTTAGTAAATATTACTGCTCCGCAATCAAACACTTTCACTACTGTTGCATTTGCTGGAGTGAGATTTGTACATTTTACCCAGTTTTATTATTGTTATGGTGCTTGAATTGGGAGAAGTATATTTTTTATATATTTACTATAATAGTTTGTGTATTTTTGTATAATTGTTGTGGAAAAAGTATATGTATTAAATGTTACATTTTTATAATGTTATGTTATAATTGTTATGGTTTATATTATTATATTTTTGTTTATTGAAAATTATATTTTAATTATTAATGTTTTTAATGTGTAAAATAATTCTTATTATATTTGTACTACATTTGTACTACATTTTAAGAATTTTAAGTTGTTTACTTTTTTTGTTTAATTAGGACAGTTTGTTTTTTAAAGATTGTATGTCATTGGTGTGTGTGTGTGCATATATATATATATATTCACTGAAAAAACCATAGGTTTTAGCCACATTATAGTTAGGAATTAGCATTTAAAAAACCTTAGAAATTCACTGAAAAAACCATAGGTTTCACACATGTTATAGTTAGCTGGACATTTCACTCATACAAAACCATTGAAATTCCCCCGTTATAGTTCGTACAGCTAACTATAACTCGCGCACCCGCAATGCACTGCTGATGACGTCACATATTACATCACTCATGACATGGTCAGTGACATCACTCATGACATCACTGATGACATCTCAAATGATATCACTGATGACATCACTGATGACATCATCCAATAAATGTGTGTCTTTCTGAAAAATAAATATTTTTTATATATGTATATCTAAAGGCCGATGGAAGGATAAATGGGTAAATAAGTGTCTAAATTGATGTTTTTTTTTGTAAAATTGATTGTATAACTGACTTATTAATTGTATCTTAGTGAATACATGTATTAACGAGTAATGTTGAAAATATTTAAATATCTGTATCAGTGTCTCACTTTGTGTATAAGTGGCTGAATGGGTTGGTGAGTAGCTACATGAGTGTGTATATGGGTTAGTAGTTTCTTTTTTGAGTGTCAGTATGAGTGTCTGTATGGTTCGGTGGGGGATATTACTTAGTGTATAGATGCATGAATGAGTGACTCACTGTTTGTATGTTTTTTTAAGACAGCATGTGTGCAGGAGTGTATGGGTGGATGAGTGTGTGTATGGGTGTGTTAATGAGTGGATGACTGTCTCAATAGTGTCTTTATGAGTAAGTACATATGTTTTAAACTAGTATATGTGAGTATTGATGTATATAAGTGAGTATATGTGAGAGTGAGAGATTGGAAGAGTTCCTGTATAAATAAGTATGTGTTTCTATAAGTGATTGTTTAACAGAGTAAGTATGTGTACGTTTCTGTAGAAGTAAGTGTAGTGGTGTGTGTATAGCTGTATATGCAAGTAAATGGATGTTTAATAGTTTATTTGCATGTGTGAGTATGTGTGTGAGTAACTCTATGGATGAGTATCGGTGTGTAACAGGATGTATAGGTGTATGAGTAAATATGATGAGTGAGCACATGTATGAGTGACTATATAGACCTGTTGGTGAATGAGTGGATGTGTATGTAGATGTTGGAATTACCGAATAGGTTGTTGTAACTGGTATTGGTATCTCCATTGTTTTTAAATTTTTAGTTTCTATTTTTGAATGTGTGTATCAAAGGTTATATTGGGGTGAGAGGAGGTCTGCCACTCTTTCACAAGGATGATGTCATCAGTGATGCCATCAGTGATGTCATTTGAGATGTCATCAGTGATATCATCAGTGATGTCACTGACCATGTCATGATTGATGTAATACGTGACGTCATCAGCAGTGCATTGCGGGCGCGCGAGTTATAGTTAGCTTAACTGCCCAACGATTACAAAATTGTGTTGGGTGGCGACTTAAATTGTCATTTTGAACCCCTGGAAGGCCTAAGGGAGGGTGCTCTCATGGCCGAAGACGATTACTGGGGTGTTCCACCATGTTTATCCTCTCACCCCAAATCCTGGTCCCCACTTGTTGTGCAGATCATGTCCCTCACTTTAAATTATGCATTGAGGGCTTGCAATGGCCGTACCCCGTCAGACCGCCCCTCAGCGTGTACCTTTAACAGGAAAGGCCACGAATCCAGGTTGGATTATATTCTTGTTGATATTGGTTCATGGTCTCAGGTCTTGGATTTCAGAGTAGTTCCTAGATCCGATAGCGACCATAATGCTCTTCTTTTAGACTTGAAACATCCAGCACCTTTTGCTGAGTCGCTAATTATCAACCACAAGGATGACCCTGGAAACTTGACCCTTAGTTCCAACAGGCGCAGGGTAAAATGGGGGAAAATAATCAGCACAGAGGCTAACTTAAGGAAAATCTTTGATATTGCAATCCCAAAGTTTGTAGAGTTGGAGGATTTAATTAACCAACCTAGATCCACTGATTTTAACCACAAACTGGGTTGCATACATGCTAACTTAGTAGGTCTACTAGCAGAGGTTTTCTACCCTGTGGCTGTCCCCCGGCGAAATCAGACCCATACTTCAGCCTGGTACAACGCGTCCTGTCGCAAGGCTAAGAAGGAACTGATTGAAAATATCAAAGCAGGGTCAGATAAGGGCTTGGTTTCTAAACTTAGACGGGATTACAAGGATGCCATTGCTTTGGCAAAAAAGGACTGGGACTGGAATCATTGGCATGATCTCTCCTCTGCACTAGAAACCAGAGACTCAAAAAAATTCTGGTCCCTGGTAAATAATGTCACAGGAGAGGCCAGAGCTGCCGTGGAGCCAAATATTGTACCATCTGTCTGGGAAGCCCACTTTGGTAAACTCTATCAGGATACTGAATTGCCCACCAATGAAGTGGCCACCGACGTCACACTCACCTCTACAGTTGGTTTGGAATTCACTCTTGGTGAGGTGATCGGTGCAGTACAGAGATTGTCAATGGGAAAGGCTCCGGGTTTGGACAGGCTGCCTGGGGATCTCTTCAGACAAAATCCTGAGGTCTGGGGTCCGTATCTCCTTATTTTGTTCAATGCCATTCTGGGAGGTATGGAAATCCCCTGTACTTGGCTGGGAGCAGAGATAGTCCCAATTTATAAAAAGGGCTCTCCTCTCCTCCCTGCCAATTACAGGCCGATCAGTCTCATAGACGTCCCCCAAAAACTCTTCTCCCGTCTCCTACTGGACCAGCTCCTAGATTGGATGGAGGCAAACGATATCCTTAGTCCTCTCCAGGCTGGCTTCAGAAAAAACACCTCCACCATGGACCAGATCTTCCGCCTCATCCTCCTGTATTGGAAAACGGTGAGGATTGAGGGGGGAGGCTATACATGGTGTTCGTGGATCTGAAGTCAGCCTTTGACCTGGTCCCACGGAAAAAACTATGGGAGGTTCTAAGGGAGTTGGGTGTTCCTACCCAGCTGCTGCATGCCATAATCAGGCTCCACGATGGCAATTATGCGCAGGTTAGGTGTGGGAGGGACGGAGCGCTTTCATCGAGGTTTCCTGTTCTCAGAGGGGTGAGGCAGGGTTGCGTCTTGGCGCCGACCCTGTTTTGCCTCTTTGTCAACAGCGTTATATCCTACCTTGATGACGTCGAAAACAACGACGCTCCGCTTCTGGCAGGCAGGAGAGTGCCAGCCATTATGTTTGCTGACGACACCCTCCTGCTTTCCAAAAGCCCAATGGGGATCCAAAGGATTTTGGATGGATTTGGTCTTTTCTGTAGACAACATGGTCTAGAGATCAATACAGAGAAGACCAAATTCATGATTTTCAATCCATCATCAAGGAGTAGACCCAATCCCACTTTGGGGACGGCCAGCCTGGAAAGGGTTGCAACTTTCCAGTATCTGGGGGTAACTCTGCATGAGAATCTGTCGTGGGACCCCCAGATACTGAAATCAAGGCTAAAACTGACCCAACTTTCCGGTGCAATCCTGAAGGTTGTAAATACCTCAACCTACAAACCAATAAGCCCGGCACTTGAACTCTATAAAACGCAAGCCAAAGCAGCTGCAATGTATGGCAGCGAGCTATGGGGGTACAAAGCTGGACCAGATCTTGCCAAAGTAGAAAACACCTTTCTTAGACGCCTTCTAGCCCTCCCTCGTAGCACTCCTCTGACTCCCCTTAGGCTGGATGTAGGTTTGGTCCCTATCGCTGCTTAGCTGGAGTCTAAGCCAGTAAAATTCTGGCACAGGCTCTGGTCCACCAGCGAGCTTGAACATTATAGGAATGATCTCACCCACGTAATGGCCGTGAACCATGGAGATAGAATCCCATGGCTGACCTTCGTTAAGAAGGAATTATATCGTTTAAAGCTGCCTGAGCTTTGGGAGACTCCAGAACTGGGTTGTCAGAGGGTATCCCGGAAACGCTTAGCCCAAACCTATAAGGAAAAAAGCCTTGAGTCACTTATGACCTCGACTACTAACGGCACCCTTACTGAACGCTTTTTGCAATCCAAAAATTCCTATGAATTTGAGGCTTTTATGGACATTATTTTTCCAATACAAGCTAGAAAACTGTTTGTTCAGTGGAGGCTGGGTACCTTACCTATTAAAATCTTTACTTCAAAGTGGCTCCCAAGGGAAGACAAGACCTGCCCGGGTTGTAACTCCCACGATGAGGAAGAAACCCACCTTCTTTTCTTTTGTCCTGCATACTATAGACCAAGGAAACATTGGCTGGTCCCCCTATGCAGGAACTTGGGTTTCAGGAGCCACATAGAAGCGTATAGAGTTTTGAGAACTAGTACTCTGCCCCACATAGTCTTTGCCATGGCCAAATTTATCATGGCTATGTGGCGTATTAGGAGAAAACTGTTAAATACTTAATACCTCAAATCATGATTTTGTTTTTAAATATGGACTGTGATCTTTTTAACAATTCATGTATGCTCCCCCTTTGATATGAAATGTTTTATTTTCTTCCCCATTTTTGTTTGAACGGCATGTAACTACTTTATGTAACGTGTTTCCAAAATTGTTGTTAAATGTATTCTATGTATCTTTTATGGTCTCATAGACCGAAATAAAGAATTTTTGGATTGGATTGGTTAGCTTAACTAACTATAACGGGGGAATTTCAATGGTTTTGTATGAGTGAATTGTCCAGCTAACTATAACATGTGTGAAACCTATGTTTTTTCAGTACATTTCTAAGGTTTTTTAAATGATAATTCCTAACTATAACATGGCTAAAACCTATGGTTTTTTCAGTGAATTTCAAAGGTTTTTAAATGCTAATTCCTAACTATAACGTGGCTGAAACCTATGTTTTTTTCAGTGAATTTCAAAGGTTTTTTAAATGCTAATTTCTAACTATAATGTGTGTGAAACCTATGTTTTTTTCAGTGAATTTCAAAGGTTTTGTAAATGATTTTTATTAAATGTATTAATTATTATATTTCTTTATTTTTATACTAATTTGTTACATTTTTAATATAAATACTTATATTAATTTATTTTTTAAATTGTATTTCACATTCTTATAGTAAAATAAAAACAAAACTACATTGCAAATTATTTTTTGAATAATTGTTTTCCAATATATTAAAATTGAATTATATATAATTCCTTTTTCATTGTTTTTTTGGTAATCGTACGGAAGACATAGGGTAACGGAATTACTACACATTCATTCTGAGTAACTTTTATACACTAACATAGAAATTTAGGGCCAGATGTAGGTAAATCTTTTTTACCAATTCTAAAATACCGAATTTTACCGATTCGGTATTTTAGAATTGGTAAATTAGATTTAGGTAATAATTCAGTATTTTTTACCAAATCGGTAAGATTCGGTAATTACCGAATCGGTATTTACCGATTTGGTAATTGCCATTCATTCCTATGGGCCTCGAGGCCCATAGGAATGAATGTCAATTACCGAATCGGTAAATACCGATTCGGTAAAATTGGGAAATAGTCAAGGGTCGCAGGGTATCACTTTGACACCCTGTTGCACCCTGATTAGTACTTGTGTGCCATGTGGCACACGTACATGCCCTAAGGGCATGTATGTCTGTCACATGGCACAGGTGTAAATGCACATATTTGCATTTACATAGGAATTCATTGTTTACCACCAATTAATAGTTGGTGGTAAATAACAAATCCTTAAAGCCCTGAAGCACTGTTAGCAGTGCTTCCTACATTTCATTTACCGATTCAGTAAATTTATTGAATCGGTAAATTTACCGAATCGGTAAATTTACCGAATCTGTCGTTTTTTTAAGCCCTACATCTCAATATCCAAATACCGGTCGGTAACAGCCGAAATTCGGTATTTTTGGCCGTTACCGACCGGTATTTGGATACCTACATCTGGCCCATAGTTCTTTCTTTGACCTGTGAAGGTAGTTCTAAAAAGAACTGGGTGTTTTTGTGTTTTTAGTTTTCTATTTTATTTTGTGTTTTGTCAACAAGTTTTTTTTTAAACCAACAAAATGGAACTGGAAGCCAAAAAGTGTCCAACAGAAACAAAAGAATAAAAAAAAAAGAACTAATGTCGAGGACACCAATGCTCCTGAATCCTGCGTCTTATCAGGTTGATAGACAGTTTATCGCAATACATGCTTTCAATTTTAACACCAAGGTCACGATCAATTTGTGGCTGTGGACCCGTTGCTGAAAATGATGCTGCAGCAGTTGATGTGCTTGGTGCAATAGCATGTGGGCTGTCCTGCAACCTCCATCTTGCAGCTCGAGCAAAGTTGTTGGGGTGTACGTTCTTCATGAGTCGAACCATATTTGCTGTGCCACAGGAGTATTTTTTAGATGGATCACCCCTTGAAAGAGTTGTTTGGCAAATTTTACAGGTTACCTTTGGAGCATTAACCTTTTTTTGCACTTCTGGAAAAGTAAAAAACTTCCAAATTAGAGCTTCTTTCCTCTTTTTTGGAGGTTCTTTAGGAATGAAATGTCCCTCTGAAGAATGACTGGAAGATGAGTCCATTGCTGTTATTATGGTGATCTTCCTTCCATTTGACAAGATTATCAGAAGAGATGCTCTTTCTTAGAAAGTCAAAGTCGAATGTTTAAAATGGGACGAACTTTCAACAGTTGCAATAGGAAGTGTCAGGAACCAATCAAATCTCTTCTTTTAAAGTCACATGGCTTTGCGTACGCTTATGGTGTGCTTACGGTGCTCTTACAATATGAGTACGCATGACGTTCTACCGTGATTTGTATAATTGTTTTTAAAAGTAATATACGATTGTTAAAAGTAAAAAAAAACTATTTTCATAATTATCCCAGATAATGTCTTCCCGTATTATGTACATTAAATACATAAATAATGTTTTTAAAGAACTAGAAACATTGGCGTCTTTCGCATACAGTACACCGTACGTGACATCACACAAATGCTTTGATGCGACGCGGAACGTCAAAGCATATTTGTACTGTATTCGCGGGTATGCTGAATATGATAAGCAGTAAAAAGTATGGTGTGATCACCCTCTCAGTGACAAATCAGAGCACAGGGCGCGCTAACGAGATTGATGAGAAGTGTTCACTCATTGGAGATCCGATTCTGGGCCAGCCTCTGCGCACATGATAACCTCGCCCCTGTCTCTCTCTGTTGTTAATTGTTGCTGCACACACTCACACTTGCACATGCGTGGTGCACGCCCGTTCACACTCCCCAGATGCCACCACCTAGGATGCTTGCTATCCCTAAGCCTGGAAAGCAATACATTAACCAATGGGAGGTCCCCCAGGGACATCATTCTTGTAGAGCGCGAAAACGCTACCAATGACTGCCCTGGGCTTGGTTTGGTCAGCCCCCGCGGTACCCATATAATGTGGGCACTGACGTGACCACGCTCTCTTTTGCCTTCCTGTGCTGGGATCACAGACACACTGTCATGGTCGATTTTACTACGAACTGTTTGGTCAATCGGAGGAGGACTCGTAACACTCGACGTGGTGTCACTGCTGCTCAGCCAGAACACCATAGGCGCTGAGGCTGTGGTGCCCGCGCGCAGCCCACCACTGGCCCAGCCAAAGCCCCAGCCTTTGAAGACAAGACAAGAGACGATAGAAGCAAAGGTAGGAGAAGCGTCACAACACCAGCCTCTGTTGTAAATTGTACCTGCATGATAGTATTTATTTTACTGCATCACGTAGCCCTCCCAGCTCTGATTTGGTTTACTTGTGCTTCATCCTATTTGCTCCCCCCTAATCCTCCCATGACTTTTACTATTTATTGTTACCTCACATGGCCTTCCCAGGCTTCTATTCTTATTGATCGTACTTGGATGATTCTATTATTTGATTCCTTTTGCGTCACGGGACCCTGCTAGGCCTCTCTTTAATAATATATGCGTGCATGAGTTTCTACGTCATATTTTGGAAGTGTGTCACGTGTTTTCGTGTCTCTTCTTAACAATTTTACGTGCTTGATGGTATTTTTTTCTGCGTCACTTGGCCCTCCCAGCTCTGTTTTGCTTTATTTTTGTGGGGTACGTGCTCTGTGGTTCATCGTATTACCTCCCTCCTAATTCTCCCATGACTTTTAATATTTATTTCTGTCTCACGTGGCCTTCCCAGACCTCTATTCTTATTTATCGTACTTGCATGTTCCTATTATTTAATTCCTTCTGCGCCATGGGGCCCTCCTATGCTTTTCTTTAATACATTGTGCATGCATGAATTTCTGGGTCGTATTTTTGAAGTGTGTCACGTGCTTTCATGTCTGTTCTTAAACATTTTACGCGCTTGATGGTAATTTTTTCTGCGTCACATGGCCCTCCCAGCTCTGTTTTGCTTTATTTTTGTGGGTTACGTGCTTTGTGGTTCATCGTATTAGCTCCCTCCTGATTCTCTCATGACTTTTGATATTTATTACTGCCTCACGTGTCCTTCCCAGGCCTCTATTCTTAATGATCGTAATATTTTTTTCTTTATGCATTTCGGGGCACTCCTAGGCCTTTCTTTAATAAATTATGCATGCATGAATTTCTGTGTCATATTTTTGAAGTGTGTCATGTGCTTTCGTCTCTGTTCTTATAAATGTTACGTGTTTGATGGTATTTTTTGTACGTATCGTGGCCCTCCCAGCTCTGCTTTGCTTTATTTTTGTGGGGTATGTGCTTTGTGCTTCATAGTATTTGCTCCCTCCTAATTGTCCCATGACTTTTAATATTTATTACTACCTCACTTGGCCTTCCCAGGCCTCTATGCTTATTGATCGTACTTGCATGATCCTATTATTTAATCCTATGGCAGGACCGGAGGCTTCGGATTATGCCTTTCTTCCTTCGCTTTATTTCACAAACAGCAGCAAGAAAAAACTACAAACAACTACATTTCCCATGAGCAGCAGGGAAAAAACAAGAGTCAGAATGATAGTCCTTCGTCGCTATCCAGGCTCCGGCAGCTCCCATCATGCCTTGCAGCTGATTCCTCCTCCTCTTTCTTCGCTGCTCAGCAGCAAGTTAAGTGGCTTTTTCTTTCTCTCTGTCGTATTTGGGACTGTGTGGGTAGTGTTTCGTGTTTTGGGTAGGCGCTGACCTGTTTTGTTTCCTACAGAGTCCCCTGTGGTTCGCGGGACGCTTTTAGCGCTCCTCACGCGACCTACTCCCTGTAGTGAGTGCGGTGTGTGCTTCTCGCCGCTAGAGGGGCGAGTTTTTCCTCAGGGTTAGCGGTGCCCCTGCCTCCCGGGGTCGCAATTGTAGGTTTCCCCTTGTGTTGAATGCCCCTTTGGGTTGTATTTTCTTTACCTGAACACCCTGCGGGGTCGTAATTGGTACCAGCTTGCTGGTGCTGGGAACGCTTGCCGGGTTGGCGTCCTGTGAACTAGAGGGCTGCAGCGTTCCCTGGGCGTTGCCCGTAAATTGTGTGCCTTAGTGCCCCCCTTATTTCTGGGTTCCCTCCCAGGCTACATTTGGTACCTGTGAAGGGCCAGGTTATTGGCTGTGCAGCAGATCCCTTCTTGCCAGAGCCTAATTTCACTCATAATGCAGGGGGATCAAGAGCAATTTCCAGAGGGCGATCCTCTCAGCTACGGGCCTTGGGACGATGATTTCTACCAGGCCGTGGATGACTCCATTTATAGGGCGGTTGACCAAGCCATGGTGCCCTTGGAACAACGCCTCACGGCTCGGTTGGACGAGGCTTATTCCAAGTTGGCGGCTCTGATTTCTACGCCGGCGCCGGCCCCGGACCCTGTGTCCTCCCCCGCCCCCCTCCCCCCAAGAAGCCCTGTGCCGAAGGGGTTGACGCAGAAGCTTTTGACGGGCTGGACGTGGCAGGGGCCGCTCGTTTGGCCGCGGCAACCCCTCTGATCGAGGGCAAGGCTCCGGTCGTGGACGAGCCCAGGATGGTGCCCGCTTCAACAACTTCTACCCTACCCGGGGTCAGCAGTTCCAGCAGTTTCGGGGCCGTGGCGGCCAGAGACGAAAACCTCAAGGTGTTGGAAGAGGTGAAACTTTCTCTTTATTTAATTGTTCACAGCCAATGCGTTTCGTTCTGAAACCAGAACTTCTTCAGGGCATCCAAAGCCGTATAACGTCAATAGGATCATGGAATCAAATTCATTCCTTTTTACGTGAGTGCACAATAAATCATGTAGCAAGAGCAATTCCAATATTTTGCAGCAAATTCTGACACTAATGTGTCGTTCTCTGGATCCACGGGTCCAAGTGAGGTTTCAAATCCACCTCCTTAATGTCAAGAACTGATGTATTTCACCAGCTATGTTCGTGGTCCGCCGTAATAAGGCTCCTACAGTGTATCTTCTTGGCAATGTGGGCGCTTATTTCATTTGAATCGACCGCCAGATACGCAGTCCTACTGTCTGGTTCTTTGCATTCAATGCAAGTAAATGGATGTTTGATAGTTTATTTGCATGTGTGAGTATGTGTGTGAGTAACTCTATGGATCAGGGTCGGTGTGTAACAGCATGTATAGGTGTATGAGTACATATAAAGGGTGATTACATGTATGAGTGACTATATAGAAGTGTTGGTGAATGAGTGGATGTGTATGTAGATGGTAGAATTACTGTATAGGTTGTTGTATGTGGTATTGGTATCTCCATTTTTTTGAAAATTTTAGTTTCTATTTTTAAATGTGTGTATCAACGGTTATATTACGCTGAGAGCAGGTCTGGCACTCTGTCACAAGGATGATGTCATCAGTGATATCATTTGAGATGTCATCAGTGATGTCATGAGTGATGTCACTGACCATGTCATGAGTGATGTAATATGTGACGTCATCAGCAGTGCATTGCGGGCGCGCAAGTTATAGTTAGCTGAACTAACTATAACGGGGGAATTTCAAAGGTTTTGTATGAGTGAAATGTCCAGCTAACTA
Source organism: Lissotriton helveticus (assembly GCF_964261635.1). Taxonomy (NCBI): domain Eukaryota; kingdom Metazoa; phylum Chordata; class Amphibia; order Caudata; family Salamandridae; genus Lissotriton; species Lissotriton helveticus. The sequence continues at coordinate 477,130,961 of NC_136068.1, read as the reverse complement.
TAACATGTGTGAAACATATGGTTTTTTCAGTGAATTTCTAAGTTTTTTTAAATACTAATTCCTAACTATAACGTGTGTGAAACCTATGTTTTTTTCAGTGAATTTGCAAGGTTTTTTAAATGCTAATTCCTAACTATAACGTGTGTGAAACCTATGGTTTTTTCAGTGAATATATATATATGCACTGGAAAACTAAACACCCACTTCCCTTACAAAGAAGTGGAAAGTTTGCCTGTCTGCAGCCTTTCTTAGTTTTCACCTTATTCATCTTCCGCTCAATCAACACGTCATCCACACATACACACACCTACTTGCATCCTTTCTTGGCTGGGGTTGTGAATTATTGTTCTTTAATTCAAATTCAAAGTGCAGGCCTTTATTGGGCCTTTTTATTGTAACAACTACCCCAGCCGAAGTCACAGTGAAATTTGCACACTTGCTCCCTTTCTTGGCTGGGGTTATCAATTATTCTTCAATTTGATATCCTGATTCAAACTCAAAGCCCTTTATCGAGCCTTTTTGTTGTAACTACTGTTGCAGGGATTCTGCTCCTACACAGAACTGTACATAAAGACTTAAGACCTCAGTGAATTAGAGTGTTCCAAAACCCACCTTAGTAACAGACTAGCAATCAGTGACTCATTTGTTCTTCGTCCTATAGCAAAAAAAAAATAACTAGTCAACCCAGAACATGCAACTTAGATTACCTCAAGTAAGGTGGATAACAAGAGCACTCTTTCGTTATAGTCTTACATTAGTCCAAAACAAGCAGTAAATAAAGACACGTGCAAGTTTGAAATGTTTATTTCTAATGCCGTAATCTCATGCACAGTACCTTAGATAATACAAGCAAACATATTATCAGAAATAAGGTTGTCAGCATTGTTACTATTCTATAAAATACAAAAGGTGAAAGCATCTTATAATGCTAAAGGGAAACAGATTTAAAATATACCTAGATTTCACACTCCCTACCTAACAGGTTAGTTTATAACTACAGAAGGTCTCATAGGATTACATGGGCGGACCCATACCTCTGGTACTCAGCAGTAGTGGATCACATTGAGTTCTGCACAAACTGTCTGGAAACTAATGTTCTCCAACTGTGTGTAATCATGCCTACACAGTGCATTATTAAACGTGCCAGTATAAGAGGTGGCCACAGCTGCATATCTATTATGGCTCGAATGTGCGAGGATCATTCCGAATAACAGACACAGTCTCCAAGATAACCTTGATGTTTCATGCTCTCATTATACACACTAAACTAGAGAGGCAGTCTACAAATGTAGCATAACAAATTATTCTCATGTGAAGCAAAATACTCAGCCTTCTCTAAACAATATTGCAAGTGTGTGTCATGTGCAAAGCAAAGCAGGAAAGCAAAAATGGCGTTTAAGCTTCTAATAAACCCATGCTAACTTAACACGGTGTGAGTGCAAGCCTCAGCCCCACGACACCCTTCCTTGATCGAAGCACGTGATATAAACGTGGACTAATAATGAACGCAGAGTCCAAGCCTGAAAAGCACAGTCAAGTTCATATTTGCAAAAAAAATGATTCGCTGTTTCATAGAAAGCAGTAACTAAATAATAAAGAATAGGTAGAAAAATCAAAGAGTCTTATTCCAACAGCCTATAAGGACAGTATGTAGCAACAGCCTCCAAGAGGAAGTCATTGTTCTCATCTGAAAACATTTCAGCCATCCAATTCAATAGTGGGAATGAACATACATGTTCCTCAACGACCGGAACCTCTATCACCATCGCAGGAAAACTCAGGTCATCTTCAATTTAACTGCGTGCCAAGAAGTCATGCGCCGCTGCAAAACCATTCCAACGTCCCATTATTCCATGTATCGCTGCTAAGGCCATAATCCCGCCGCCAGAACAGAGCAAGTCATAAACCACGAAGGGGCTCATCAGCTGGTCATAATCCGCATTGGGAGACACCGTACAGCAGAGACACAAATCCAGGGCCCAGTCAAAATCGCAGCTCAGGCAATGGAATACAGGTTGAACGCATGTGAAAAAGGAAAATCGAAACGATAATCCATAAGCTGCACTCAATGTAGCCAGAGGCAGCGCTCCGTAATAACTAAGCATTCGGTTGTGCACCAGCAACAACCAAGAAATATTGTCGTGTGCTGCAGGATGTGCATCCATATTTAAGTAAACAAATTAATAGAAGCACACCGGCAACTAATGCGAGTATTAAGGGGATGCTGGAAAAAATCTAATGGAAAATGCAGAGAAGACACCAAATACAGTTTGAAAAGAAGTCACAAGGCCACTGCTTATAACTTTAAAAAAGCAAAGTAACTCCGTAGTCAAGGACGCATTAAAGATAGTCTGAATTAACTCCCCAAAATGCAGGGGCACGTCTGTATTTAATAAAGCATGCACTTCTGTGCGGGTGTTTGCTACATGAAGGACAAATATTTCTCTAGCAGATGTAAGAGCGACCTCTTTTTGAGACAATATCGCTCTTATACGGATCATTTGGTTGACTCTTCTTTCAAGGTCGGAATCGACGGCCAGATAGAAACATCCAGCTTCCATGCAGAAGAGTAAACACAACTTTTTTATAGCAAACCACACGCTCATTTACCGTAATCATGTAACCGATGCCTGCTAACATTGCACAACAATCTGCATTATTTCAAATTAAATAACTCACGTTTCCAGTAATCTGAACGTTGTTATGGTAGCAGGTGTCAGAGTGCCTTTCAAAACTCAGGCCAAATTAGGCGAATCTTGTTTACAAGAGCCATGCAATTGTATGTGTCTACAAATTAAGGAGTGATCTGGTGCTATTGTGCAATACTCGCCATTCAGATAAACCTCTTTTCCCTCGCTCAGGCACCTATGTGTAGATAAGCGCTGCCTAAAGATCCATATCTGCCTATAGCATAGTATTTCATGTAAACCTCAAACTTAAACAGGCTAAAAAGTAACGTTATGATACCGTGGATAAGCCGCACAGCTCAATCGGATCTCCAATGAGTGACCACTTCTACCCATTCTCATAGCGCGCCCCGTGCTCTGATTTGACAGTGAGAGACTGATCGCACCATAGTTTGTACTGCTAATCATTCTCAGCATGCCCAACGAATACGCTTTCACGTTACACGTCGCATCAAAGCTTCCGTGTGACGTCATGTACGGCGCCTCGTACCCAAAGACGCGAATGTTTTTAATTGTTTAAAAGCATATATTTATGTATTTAATGAACATAGTAACAGAAGACATTATCTAGAATAATTATGAAAAAAAAAATAAGTTCCAATAATCCTATATTACTTTTAAAAGCAATTACACAAATCACGGTGGAACGTCATGCGTACTCGCATCGTAAGAGTAAGGTAATCACAGCGTAACCGTGCGCAAAGCCATGTGATTTTAAGAGAAGAGATTTGATTGGTTCATAACACTTCCTATTACAACTGTTGAAACTTCAGTCCCATTTTAATAATTCTATTTTGACTTTCTAAGAAGAAGCATCTCTTCTGAGAATCTTGTCAAATAGAATGAAGTTTACCATAATAACAGCAATGGACTCATCTTCCAGGCATTCTTCAGAGGAATATTTCATTCCTGAAGAACCTCCATAGAAGAGGAAAGAAGCTCTAATTTGGCAGTTTTTTACTTTTCCGGAAGCGCAAAAAAAGGTTAATGCTCCAAAAGTAACCTATAAAATTTTCCAAAATCTTTCAAGGGGTGATCCATCTAAAAAATACTCCTATGGCACAGCAAATATGGAGCGACACATGAAGAACTTACACCCCAACAACTTTGCTTGAGCTGCAACACAGAGGTTAAAGGACAACCCACCTGCTACTGCAACAAGCACATCTACTGCTGCAGCAGCATTTTCAGCAAGCACTCCACACCTACAAATTGATCCTGATTTTGCTAAAGTTAAAATTCTATGCATTTATTGCAATAAACTTGTGTTATGGGAAACAGTCTATTGACCTGATAAAACACAGGAAGCAGGAGCATCGCTGTCCTCTACATTAGTTTTTTTTTCATTCTTTTGTTCCTGTTGGGCACTTCCAAGCCCCTCATTATAGAAAAAACTGCCCCCAGGATTTGACCCCCCCGGGAGCTAATTAAGAATAAAACGTCTAAATCTTTTACTCTCCTTTGGGGCAAGCTACTGTGACCCGAAATATCAACCGGATATCGCATTTTTAAAAAAAATCAAACCTGCGGTAGGAGCTGACGGACATCACGACGACTGGATGAGGAGACAGGACGGGGATGCCTGAGTGAGCTTGTGGAGGTTTTAAGTTTCCGAGATATCGAGGGGGGTATTGAAGGATCGCCCGTATCTTGATTTCCGGGTTCCCATTAGCCTGGTTGATTGCCTTAGCTCATCTTAGCTCACCTTTGTTCTCCACTTGTTGCCTCGTTCTTCGCACCACGAACGTGCCTCATCGTGAACTTTCCTGCTCCACTGCTTGTACACTGCCTGTACTACCTGTCCTATTCCTAGTCCTAGTCCTGCGAACAAGGTGCTGTGTGGTTCCCTTTGGTGTTGGATTGGTGTTGGTTCGGTCCCCCCCGCCGCCGCTTACACAGTCATCAAGTGGCCACTGAGTGGGGGGACAGCAGCGTCCAGTGGACTCGAGGTCTTCACACCTACCATCCACCCACCGTCCGTTTCTACTGGGCGACACATACCATCTGTGACTTCTTTGCCTCTTCGCCTCCTGGGTATTTACAAGGCATTTTGCAGAGTTGTTGCAGGCTTCAAAAGCAAATAGGTACAGGACAGGTGCCAAATAAAAAATAGAATAACCACGCAGCTGATACCCAGACCATGTCTGTGATAGTAAAGGGCAAACAACAGCAACAGGTAAAAGAGCTGTTGAAATCTGTCAATAAAACCCCGCCTGTGGTCAAAGGGGAGAGAAAAAATAGACGAAAGAACCAGCAAAAGAGCGCCCTGAGACAGAAGGATGCAGAGATGCAACCAGGCAAAAACAAATATAATGTTCTGCGAGAACAGGATGAGGAAGATGAGGAAGATGGAGAGGTCAATGAAGATGACCAGGAGGAGCGCGAGGGGAAAGGGGATGAAGATCCTGAAGTCCAGTCCCTTCCTGATCATTCAACAGTATCGAGCTCCGCTGCAGCTGATACTGAGAGAGGTGCCGGGAAAGGCGTGAATGGAGTGAAAGGCGAGGTAGATATAGAGAGGAATAACAAGGGGGCTAAGATGGGCCTCGTGGATACTGCACTAAGTAAACCACCCTTAGCCCATGGGACTGGGAACCAACTAAAGCAGTACCCACTTTTCTCAAAACCTCTCCTCCAACAGGGGCAACAGGGGCAACTCTCGAGCACCCCCATGCGGGGGGAGATGAACCAGAATGGGAAAAATGACATGCTGGTGCAAGAGGTTCTGAGCGCTGGAGGGGTGTCAACTAGCTCTATTACACCTGAGTTACCAGAGACAGCGCTATCGGTAGGGGCTGACCACGAGGACCTTGAGGAAGTAATATCTGTGGCTCCTATGGTACCTATAGCATCGGCTCTGGATAACAGCACATGCCCAAGCCCACCCAAAAAACGCACCATGGGATCTCCTAGCCAAGAGCTAAGCCCACAGACATCTCAAGCATCTCAAGAGAACGGGTTATTTTCCCTTCCGAATACCACAACCACAAAAACAAATTCCATCAAAATATTGCTTGGAACCATTCTCCAGGAGCTAAGAGACCTTAAACATTCCCAGGCCCAGGAGATCTCACAACTGCATATCAGGCTCACGAAAATGGAAGAATGCTTTGGGAGGCTTCCTTCAAAGGTCACCGAAGCTGAAACCAGGATTTCATCTCTGGAGGATTCGATATCAGCAATACAGAAAGATCTGCTGGTAGCCAATAGAGAAAGATCCCAGTTAGTAGAAAAACTGCAGGACCTCGAAAGCTATAACAGGAGATCAAACCTACGTCTGGTAGGCATCCCAGCGGGACTGGAAGATAAGGATGTAGTCAAGTGGTCAGAGTCCCTCCTGAAAAAGCCATACCCGAGCTCCAGGGGGATTTGACAATTACACGAGCACACAGAGTCCCAGCATATAAACCCAACAATCAGAAATATCCGCGCACAATTTTGCTGAATTTTTCGTATTTCAGGGTGAAGGAGAGAATCTTAAACACTGCATATTCTAGGAAATCATTCAACGTGGAAGGTGTAAATAATTTTCGAATCTTTTCAGATATGTCGGCGGCTTCTGCTCACAGACGTAGAGACTTTGTTAAGATGATCGACTCTTTTAAAAGCAAGGGAGCCCAAGCTATGATCATACAGCAGTCAAAACTTTAAGTATTGGCCAAAGGGAAGTTCTTTATTTTTACAAGTGTACACGAAGCCCAGTCACTTCTAGAAGGCCTAGGAGTATAGTGTATAGCAGATTCCCATTCTGACTCATATTTTCTGGTATATTTAGGAGTATAGCCTAAAGCTGACCCCTATATCAATCCGCAAGGCGGAGCTAAGGTGATGACAGGAAGCACACAAGGATGCAATGAAATGGCATCCAAAAAGAAGAATTCCAAGAGAAGGACGGAAGTGGAACACGGGGAGGTTCCGTCCACTCTAGGGGGGGTTGGGGGAGGTGGGGTGGTGAATGGAGGTGTTGCAGGGGGAAAAAAGAGAGTTCATATATTGAAGAATTGTTTGTTCCACTATTAAGATCAGCTCAGAAACAGCATAGACAAGATCATATGCCCTTAACATGGCTTTAATGTGGATACGGTCCTGGCATTTTTGTAAAAGGGTTTTGGCTATGGGCCCCGTTCTTTACGTATTTATGTTCTTACACACAGAAGGATCTAGACCGCTGCTATTAATATGTATACTGCTCATTTGCTTTGTTTGCACAAAGAAAGGATTAGCTGCTATTAATATCTGTACTGCTTATTTGCCTATTTTGCACAAAGTAAGGGTTTGCTGCTACCTATATTCGCTGCTATTATATCTGCACTAAGTATTTATTTATTGAGGTACAAAGAGGTTTTGTCTATTTGCCTATTTTGCACAAAAGAGAGGTTTTTGGATATTTATTATGTTACTGTATTGCACTGTTTATTCGCCTATTTTGCACATAAGAAAGGGTCTGCTGCTACCTATATTCTTTGCTACCATATTTCTATCAAGTATTTACCTATTGACGTACAACGAGTTATTAACTATTTGCCTATTTGCACAAAGAGAGGTATCTGATACTTATTATATTATTGTACTGTTAACTAACCCTCTTAGCATACGCACTTATTATATCCATTCTTTAGCATGTTTTTAAAAAAGCAAATAGCATGTTGAAGTTTATCTCCTTTAATGCAAATGGTCTGAACAATGTTCGAAAAAAAAACGCTATTGAATGTTGGTTAAAAAACCTAAACCCTGATATTATATACTTACAAGAGACCCATCACAGAGACCAGGTCGATGTAGATAAAACATTCAAGAGCTGGGCTGGCCATATGATATCCTCTTCAGCTGGATTGCCACAGAGAGGAGTATGTATACTGATAGGAAAACATCTAGGTTTTACTCTGACAGGTACAGCCACAGACCCCAGAGGCAGATGGGCAGTTGCCCATGGTAAATTATATAATGTAAATATAATCCTTGCTACAATCTATGCTCCCATCTTAGACGATTCTCAGCCAATCCTACAGTTAAAGAATGCTATAACTGGCCTTCCCGGGGTAATAGTATGGGGAGGTGACTTTAATTTTTTGCAAAATACTGTATTAGACTTGTCTAAAAAAGATCGCCATCAGAACAAACCCCAATCTGCTTTGGCGATTCAAAGTTGTAAATTAGACCTTGATATCATGGATTATTGGCGAGTTAACAATCCTCTCAAACTAGAATATTCATGCTTCTCGGCAAAGTATAATTCCGCATCAAGATTAGTTTTTTTTTTTTAACCTCCCATGAGTTAAAGTTACATAATTATGTCGATCTTCCAAACGCTTTTTCAGATCATGCGGCAGTCTCTATGGAGGTAAATCTGGGACCACAAGACATAAGCCCTATAAAACGATGGTTCTTTAATAAATCTAACCTTCTAGATCCTCAATGGTGTGCAGAAATTGAAGAATTCATTGAGGAGTTCTTCACATGCAATAAAGGTACAGCCCCATTACACACGACTTGGGATGCTTTTAAGACCACTCTACGGGGGTTAATTACATCTAAAGATATACCAAAACACAAGGCGAGAAAAGAGGAGAAGAGCAGATTACAAACAGATCTTACAGAGGCAACCCAAGTACATTACAGGGCCAGATCAACATACTCTAGCCAAAAACTCTCCGAGGCTAAGAGTAGGATGAGGGACTTTTATTATGCCCTGGGCGAAACCAATTACAATTGCTGTGCCCAGAGGATATATGAGGACAGCAAGTATACAGGGAAGCTCCTGGCTTGGCAATCTAAAGAAAAACAGGCTCGCAATAGAATTGATCAACTAATTGACCCAATTACTAAAACACACGCCAAGACCACAGCCTCAATTGGTGAGTGGTTCCTGAAACATTATGAGGGAATCTATCAAACAACAGAAGAGGCCTCATCTGATTCAATAGGGGAGTTTTTAGCTCAACTCACAATTCCCAAATTAAATGATGAAGACAAGAATTGCCTTATCGAGACCTTTTCAGAGTCCGAGTTAGATGAGGTTATCGACTCCCTCCCTAATGGTAAGGCCAACGGAGACGATGGTCTTCCAATTGAATTTCTTTTAAAATTTGAAGGAACTCCACATAAAGAACTTTTAACCTTAGTAAATGATCTGCTCCAAGGAGGACCCCCTGGATTCTTTCCGCTCAGCTGTTGTAGTTAGTATTTTAAAAAAGGGAAAGGATAGGGAGAATTTAAACTCGTACCGACCCATAAGTTTACTAAACTCAGACTATAACATTTTTACTAAGCTTTTAGCAAATCGATTGAATAAAATAGTGGGAAGTCTGGTAGCTAATGATCAGTGCGGTTTTATTGCAGGTAGGCAGCTCCACACAAATACAAAGTTTGTATTAGAGGCACTAGATTTTTTTTAAACTAATAAAGTGAAGGCCCAAATCTGGTTCCTAGATGCGGAGAAAGCCTTCGATCTAGTGTCCTGGGACTGCCTATTTGCTATTTTACATAGTTTTAATTTCCCAAATGTTTTTATTTCTCTTTTAAAACAACTTTATTTGAACTCCAGTGCACAGATCATCATCAATAATTCTAACATCGATACATGCAAGGTCACTAGAGGTACCCGACAAGGCTGTCCCCTATCGCCAATATTATTTGCTTTATTTATTGAACCTCTAGCGATAGCGATTAGAAATATACAAACTAATACAGTCCCGGTAGCTGGTATGACTAATATAAAATTATATGCCGATGATATTGCCCTGTTTTTAGATTCTAACCCCCTAAGTCAAGTGAAAATTTAAAAAATATTTTCTGACTTTCAAAAACTAGGGGGTTATAAAATTAATGTTAACAAGACGGAAATTATTTTATTAAACTGCACTGTAGACACTTTAATACCAGAATTTAGGCAAATTTATAACCCAATGCCGAAGAGATATCTGGGAATATTTATATCGGACAATTTAGACGATTTGTTCTCACTTAATTATTCACCGCTGCTAAAAAAGGTTGAGTCCCTTTTAGAACGCTGGAATTTATTACCCCTGTCCATAATGGGTCGAGCAGCATTGATACGCATGTCAATCTTACCTCTTTTTAATTTTCTATTTAATGCCGTTCCCTGCGTTATTCAGGCCTCCTTTTTAAAAAAAATGGATTCCCTAATATCTTAATTTCTTTGGGCCAAAAAGTCTCCTAGACTTGCACTTAGCACTTTATATCTTCCATCTGCACAAGGAGGATTATCCCTCCCCAATATAAGAGAATACTATTTTGCGTCTTTTGCACACCATAGTTTTAGGTTTTTCTTCTTAGACACGAACGAGGCAGACAATTTTTTGATAAAAAAGATGTTGACAGAGATCAAAATAATCGACCCGATTAGAGTCACAAAAGATCCAAAGAAAATCCGTTACAAGTCTCTTCAATGGATTTTTAGACAGAAAACTCAGTTTCTGAAATCCCATTCTATCCCTAGGATAAATAACACAACGGATTTGACAGGGGCGTAGCTAGAGCTTGTGGCGCCCGGGGCTATCCCTCAGATTGCCGCCCCTGGGGAGAGGGGAGAGGGGGGAGAGGGATGAGGGGGTGGAGGGGTGCTGGGGAAAAAGGACTGAGAGATACGTAGTATCGCCGCTTATAGTTACCTCGATCATGCAAGTTACATGCACAATACATGACACGGTCCAAGGCTACACAGTTTAATACACCGGTGACCGGCAGTACAAAGAAGAACACACTGATTGCCACCCTGCAAGATTTCAGGAAGGGCCTAAAAACATGGTTATTCAATTAACGTCCCTCATCAGCAGCCCCACTCCCACCCCCTCCCCCAGTGCCTAGATACCCTCACAGGTGATAAGAAGCGCTATGCAAATCCTGTTTGTTTGATTGATTGACACCCGATTTCCACACATCGCTTGTGCGCTATATTAGTTTTATCTGTAAAACTGTATGTCTTTGCAAGTTAAGTGACCCCTTCAATGGAGATTGTGCTGTCTATAAATGACAGTGCACGAACACACCATGCTTTAATGATATATGTACAACATTGTAAGTTCAGTGATGAAGCATTGATGGCAGCGACACCACTCTGAAAAGTATTCGAGCACCACTGGGTGTTCCCAATCCTTGGTTATTTCTCTTGGTTATTACCTTCTCTGAAAATGCTCTGACGTCATCCTGAACATTTCTTTGTAAATTTGTATGATTATTACTTGAAATCATTTCTCACATTTTTTTTGTAAAAAAAAAACTGTAGAGTACTTTGTCGTCTGCGTGTGGTATAAAATTTTAAATAAAGAAATAAAAACGTAGAAATGACCAGCATTTTCAGGGTTCTCTACTTTATGGAATGTTCTCCGACACCCCACTGTACAACCGGCGGCCATGTCTACGTTTCTGCAGTTGCAGGGCAATGCCTGCAATGTTCAGCTCATGGTTTGTGCACGTGGAGGGGCGCAGCTGGCACCGGATGTACAGCTAACAGCAGGCCGGGCATAAAGGAAGGAAGAGTTAGTCACATATGAACTAGGGAATGGCGGAGTGAAAAAGGTGGGAGTGGCACACCCCCGCCCCCACCTTCCCGCCAGTCTTCTGCCACGGTTGGGAAGGCTTTGACTGCTTGATCTGCCATCTGTCCCTCTTCTCGCTCTGCTGTACTCTCACACAGGATGAAGAGCCCACTAGTCTCCCTTATGCTACCAATCCTCGAGCTCATCCATCAGCCGGCTTGATCAGGCCTAGTACAAAAATACTCCCCCCTCACCACCATAGCTGCCAAGGTTTCAGAATGCTATGTGTGACACTTTCATAATTTCAGTGTGATTATGAGTGGCATTTCCACAAATATGAGTGACACTTTATAGCAAGCAAATCAAGCAATGAAGACAAGGGAAACATATAAATATTAGACATTACACCCATTTAAGCACAGCTGCTAATGTTTCAAATTGCTTGTGTGTGAAATTTTTATAGATTCAGTGGATTTATGAGAGATATTCAGTGAATAAATGTGTGACACTTCAAGTGACTTTTTCTTGCAACCAAAATTATGCAATGAAGTCCATGGAAACAGACAAAAATCGCAAATCACGCACATTTGTGCAACAAGAAAGTTAAACTCTGCAGCAGATGCTTTTAAAGCTATTATTTAATTTTTAAATAATCAGCACGCTCCACCCCGACCTCAGCTCCAGGTGAGGCTGAACCACAAGTAATAAAGGGATCTCTGTCACAAAAGCAGAAACCCACTGAGATATCCACATACAATACAGTTCTGTAATGGTGGCATATTAACCCTTGGCAATAGTTATGGTGAGAGTGAAAACTGCCAGTAGAGAAAACTGTGACCTCTCTCCAGTGGGAACATTAATCACAGGACTTATCAGTGACTTCCACTTAGCAAGTCTCTTAGTGGTGCAACATTAAAGCCTGCTGCTTTGTACTGTCAAGCAGTATTAAATCCTTTGAACTAATAAATCAGCAAAACTATTATTTTAATGAATCAAAACTACTGCATTAGATTGCCCTGCATTTACAGCACAGACAAACAACTCTAGTGTGCACGTTTGCAGCATGGCGCTATGCTGTGCTGGAGCCCCCTCCTCATTCTCGTAATAAAGTATTTTAACTGTCAGCAGCAGTAAATTAGTATATTAAAATGTGACTTACCAAGACCCTTGATGGAATTATCCACTTGGAGGAGCTGCTGGCTTGGCATCGTTAGTCTGTCTTTTCTTGAGAGTCAACGAGCGAGCCTGCTGCACTATAAGACTTATCCTGTAGTGGTGAGTCCAGGCACGAGTTAGGCTTTGCATGGGCTGGACAGGGCACAGCAACAGCACATGGCGAGGTCAGGAGGAGGTGAGCAGGTGATCGGTTCTAGAACACCAGCCTCGCTCTTTAAGTCTCAGACATGCCGCAGAACAGCAAGGAATTCCTGTGTGCCCGACTGGTGTGCAGTAAATTGAATATCGTGCCACAGCTTGGGCCCACCGGACGCGTCTCCTCTCCCAGCCAACAGTGTTTCCACGTGGGACCTGGCCATGAGTCACCAATGCACGTCGGGCGGCGGATCACAAAAAGCACTTAAACAATGCCACGAGTCAGTGTCAGCCCTGGCTCTTTCAAACAGTTACAAAAAACATCTGATTACATCTCACTGGTAAAAGGAAAGATAACAGGCTGGCTCACCGGAATCTTCAAAAGAAACAACAAAGGGGTCCCTATTTTAAAGACATTGGAATTGTCATAACGATATCACCTTTAAGTAAACACTTGAACCCTTAGACATTTAAAACCACAATGTTTATGGATACCTTCGAATGAATAACGTATACAGAACACAATGATGATTATATAAAAAAATTGTACAATTTATTCAATATACAAATAATACAGTCAGAAATAATGACAGTGCCAATTTCAAAACAGTGTTTAAAAAATCACATGAAGAGCATGTTAAAAACAAGTTAAAAGGTTGTCGACGCAGCGTTTCGTTTTTTTGTTATTGCACCTTCATCAGGACAAAAAAGCTCTCAAGAATTATGAGAGAAAGGTATGATCCTCTGTGTTCAGTTAGAGGTGATCTTCACCGGAATCTGAACTTTTCTGCAGTACATCGGTGTTCTGCAGAGGGAACGCACGCACCTTACGTTTGCAGTTGGCTGCAACGGTCTCGCGCACTTCGACCCGGTGACGTCAGGCGTAGCTGTAGGGTAACCCGGTCACGACTCGCGCACGCACCACACCACCACTACTATGCGTGGTGGTGCGTGCGTGCAGCAATTGCAAGCAGGTGGGCTAATCTTGCTTTCACTTCCAATGGGGGCGTTGCGCCGGCCTTTATAATTTATTTGGGGACACTCAAGAGTGTCCCCTAATAAATTATAAGGCCGCCGCGCGCGCGCCGCCCCCGAAACAGTGCCGCCTGGGGCGGTCCGCCCCCCTCGCCCCCCCCTAGCTAAGCGGGTGGGATTTGAACAATCTCAACATAGGGGAAGAGGGATGTATGGACAGAAAAATAATAAACCTCTGGAAAGCAAATGGTTTTGATGAAATCAATGACTTCCTGGTCGGTAACAGGTGGAAGACATGGGATCAAATTGCCAGCCAGGTGAGCCATTCTCATTCCACTCTGAAATGGTCTTTTTTATGTTGAATCCAATACTCAGGGTGCTGGATATAGGGAATCTTTATTTTAAGGAATCTATTTCTACAGCACTGAATAATAAAACTCAAAAAAAGATGAGTACCTGGATTAAAATAGTAAAAGAGGATAAGAAGAAGGAATCCTCTAGTAAGATTATCGAGAGGTGGAAAAAAAGGGAGGATATTGAAATCAATCAACAAATTTGGGATAAAATAAATAAATGTAACCCCTTCGATGCTGGCTCGTTTCCGCCGCTGTGCGGTAAACAAACGAACAGGGCGGGGCCGCGACGAACCCCAGCCGTCATCCGCACACGAGCACCGCGGAGCGTGACGGCTGGGGTTCGTCACCAGCATGCAAGGGGTTAATAAAACAATCTTCCGTGGCGCAAATTTTAAACGCATGCAATTTTATATTAAATGGTTGATTTACAGAACCCCATCTTATCTCCATAATATCTTTCCCCTAGTTATCGATAAATGCTTCCGATGTGAGGAAAAAGGGACTTGGAAACACATTGTCTGGGAATGTCCTAAAATCCAACCACTCTGGAGGGAAATTGAAAAATATCTCTCCCTCGAGCTTAAAGCTCCTATAATATTCGATGGTCTAGTCCCTGTTCTAGGCTGCTCAGCGACCAACACCCAATATGATTAATTTCTTTTCATAGTTTCTCTAATATCTAAATCACTTATATTGCAGGCCTGGAAAACCAAACAAGTAACGACCTTCCAGGCATGGAAGGCTAAATTACTACGAACCCAAGGCAGGGAAAGAAAGTATGTGCTTAGATCAGGGGCGCTAAAAAATATGAAACATTTTGCACCGTTTTTGAATTGTAAATTATACCTTCATAATCACCAGTCTGCCTATATGCACTTTTAAGCACTTTTCTATTTTATAATTACTGCTTGCACTTTATAATCATTGCGTGGACATCTGATTGCCGATTATTTACATTTATCCATATGCCATGTACTGTACTAAAGTTTTTTACAAAGGTATTCTGTAAAGCTGATCTTGTTTTTATGAACTCTCAATAAGAATATTTAAAAAAAATTAATAAAACGGACTTCTAGTTTTTTTTCCTTTTCCACCGTGTAAGAGTACAATACGCGTATCCCACGTTTTTTTTATTTAAAAAAATAAATAAAAATTGTGCCTAAACATCCATGTGGGACCCCCTGAGCAGGCCTAGAGGATCAACATGTTTCTACCCTGCCCCCTTTGCTTATTTTTCAACTTTCTTTTACTGTTTTCTTGTGACTCAGTGCTACCGAGGCGCAAGATGGCTGCCAACACTTCCTGGTTTGGAGTGTTGACAGACAGTTGACATCCAATCAGCATGCAGCTTGTGCTCGTAATTGTACGGATTTTGAACTTTCAGGGAAGGAGCGGAGCCAAGCAGTTCATTTTCTTGGAGAAATTCGCGAAGATTCGTCCACCAGTGCCAAAGGTATTCCAAATAGAATGTTGTGGATTTCCTATGGAAACTAGGTCCTAACTATAACTACCTACTGGCGACCGCCAGTAGGTAATATATATATATATTCACTGAAAAAACCATAGGTTATAGACCATATATAGTTAGGAATTAGCATTTACAAAACCTTGAAAATTCACTGAAAAAACCATAGGTTATAGACCATATATAGTTAGGAATTAGCATTTAAAAAACCTTATTTTACTCACACAAAACCATTGAAATTCCATATATAGTTAGTTGCACTAACTATATATCGCGCACCCGCAATCCACTGCTGATCATGTCACATATTACATCATTCATGACATGGTCAGTGACATCACTGATGGCATCACTGATGACATCTCAAATGACATCACTGATGACATCACTGATGACAACATCCAGTGACTGTATGTTTCTGTAAAGTTAAAATATGTCTTAGATATTGAAGAATGAGTGGATGTATAAGTGTCTGGATGAAGGATTTAGTAGGTGCGTGACTGACTGTATGAGTGAGTGATTAAATGTGTCTCACTGAATGCATGGGTTAGTGACTAAACTGTCTTAATTTGTGCATCATTATGTCTGTTGTGATGTAAACTGCTGCATGTGTTGATCATTAGCTATACGAGAGGCTATATGTGTTATTAATTGGTTGCCCAAGTATTTCTATGGGAGATTGAGTTTGTGTGGGGGTGGCTGGAAGGTGTGTGACTCTGTGCATAGATGTGTGAGCAGTTTATTCACTAGGTGTATGAGTTCAAGAGTGCATGTGGAAACAGCTACATGGGCAGTTGACTGTGTGCATGAGTGTATTGATGAGTGAATGGATATCTCAATGCTACATGTCATAGTAAGTACATATGTAAAACACAGTACATGTGAGAGTTGGCATACATAAATAACTGTGCATGAGAGCCACTGAATGAGTGAGTGGTTGTATCGATCATTGTGAACTTGTATCAGGGATTGTATAAGAGAGTAAATATGTGTTAGTATATGTTTCAATAAGTAAGGTGTGTATAACTGTATAGTTGAAGAAATGGAGGTGAGATTGTTTCTTTGCATGACTGACTGGGTGTGTGAGTAACTCCATGGATGAGTGGCAGTGTGTGAGTGTCTGTATACACTGAGTGTATCTAAGGTTATATTAGAGTCTGAAGAGGTTTATCGTATTAGCACAAGAATGATGTCAAATGAGACGTCATCAGTGATGTCATCAGTGATGTCATTTGAGATGTCATCAGTGATGTCATCAGTGATGTCACTGACCATGTCATGAATGATGTAATATGTGACACGATCAGCAGTGGATTGCGGGTGCGCGATATATAGTTAGTGCAACTAACTATATATGGAATTTCAATGGTTTTGTGTGAGTAAAATAAGGTTTTTTAAATGCTAATTCCTAACTATATATGGTCTATAACCTATGGTTTTTTCAGTGAATTTCAATGGTTTTTTAATAGCAAATATCATAAGCTGTCGAATGTCAAGTACGTGGTAAGTAAAAACATTTTCGTGTTTATGCACACTGATCTGCTTTGAATGCTGCCCCCCACCCCTCATTTCTATTAGGAGTACTCTCTCTTTGCAGATAGTGAAGGGTAGTTAACGCAGGCCTTTGCCCCCGTTGTAATCCGTCGTGCCTGCTTCTCTCTCCATTTGATTGATTGTTCTCTTTGGTTCATTCTCTATTTACAAACAAGCACAGAGTCGCAATACTCTGTTTAGTCTTTGCAGATAGCGAAAAATCGTGTAAAAAAACAAAAGGAATCGAGCAAAATCAGTAGGCCACTAATGGGATCTCTTTTTGACCTCCCTAAAATAGAAACATTAGGAACAACCTGTTGATAATACCAATGTGTATGTACATAAGCGGCGTTCATTTGTGTTCACAGTACCCCTTGTTGATTGTTTGAATCGACCATTGAATTGTTCGAAGTTGGTTCTCTTAAGAATCTTCTCTGCCTGCAAACGAGGAAGAATAGGAATATTCTCTCTCCCTTTGCAGATAGTGAAGGGTAGGTAACGCAAACCTTTAACACGTCGTGCCTATTTCGTTCCTCATTGATTGATTGTTTCCCCAAACATTGACTGTTTGGGAATTGGTTCTTTTTGGAGGTATTCCCTGTTTGCAAATATACGTAGGAAAATCTTTGCAAATAGTGAAAGGGTACGTAATGCGGACCTTTCTCCCCCGTTGTAATCTGTCATGCCTATCTACTCCCCACTGATTGATGCACCTGTTTCACCCGGACCATTTACTAGAGATACGTCATCTGGCCCGACCAGAGAGCACCCCTAGTGAAAAGGACATATGCAATAATAACGAAGTGATCACTGTATCCTGTTAACAGAAACTTTAGCATGAAACAACCTGCAAAGAAAAGAATAGGAAAACGAAAATCAGTAGGCCACTGATGAACATGAACTTTTATTAAACAACGAACAAAGAAACGATAACATAACGTAATGATAAAACCTATTAATGTCCTAGAAACAAGAAAACGTTAAAATATGCCAGTGGTGAGAGACCAGAAAAACAGTAAGAGAAACCAAATCACCCCTCGCTGTCCCACCGCCTGCCACGCCAAAAAAATCGATAGACTAGGGAAAATGCAAGTCAGTAGAACATCCGCCCCCACTCTGGAAACTTCCAAGGTGGGGCAGGGTTGCGGCTACGCCCAGCCGGGAGCAGCCCATATAAGGCGGGTCCTGCTGCCACGCCTCGGCCAGGAGATCCTAACGTAGGGTGTAGCCGGAGGAGAGGCCGAGGCCAGCGGGACCCGGCCAGGGGATTGCCTTTACAACGCTGAACAGTTGCAGGGGGGGGGAATGTCTCCTCGACCCTCCCCTCTCTCTCCCAGTCCGGCCGCGGTGGCCCTTGACAGTTTCAGGTAGTCCCGCCACATGCTCTTCCGGTCCGGCCACCAACGGTCGGGGGGCCGAGGCTGACGGGATCCGGCTGAAGCCGATAAACCAAGAAACCCGTTCATGGGACCAGAGCCAGGGGCGTCCGGCCGACATCTACTGGAAGCCCGGCCCGAAGACGGACGGGACACTTCTTCTTTCTTGAATAATGGCTGCGACAACACTGGGGGGGATGTCTTGCACATGCCTCCGACCCCCCCCCCCTCGTCTTCATCGCCTGGTCCGGCCATAACAAATCTCAAGCGAGACGCCGTGGGGTGCACTGGGAGGGAGAGACGGTGCGAACAGGCCTCTCCCGCCTCCCCAGGTGGAGGCTTCCCAGCTGCACCCTCAGCGCTCCAGGCGCCCGGAAAAGGGTTCTTCTACTGTGGCCATGCTGCAACGTCTCGCCCGGCAGGGCGGAGCCCGTCCGCTCATTTGACCCCGCGATCGCCAGTAGCTACCGAACTCTCAAAATGGCGGTCGACCTGGCAAGAGCGGGCCCAGCATAAAGAAATGGCCCGGTCACTGGTTGACTCCACCACCGTAGTCCTCCACGACCTTGAAGATTCTAGAGGAGCCGCGGGAGTCTCCGACCCCCGATGGGGAATGACTGCCATGATCGCCCGTGGAGTGACGAAACTGTATCCGCGGGACGTCGGCGCTCCCATGCTGGCGCCAGCCTCACTTTGAATTACTAGAATCCTGCAGACCTCAGTTCCGGTGAAAGCACAGTGTGACCCGGTAGGAAAAATTGTTGCACCCCCTCCCCTTTTTGACTGATAGTTCAAACCACCGATCCTTTCCTTTGCCCTTTTAACGGAACTTTGGACTGCCTCCCCCTCTTTTACATTTTCTAGAGAAAACAAAACATTAACCACTACATTAGCATAGCAGTTGACACCAGAACTGTATTCAAATTGAAAACCAACAACATCTTCAACAGAATCCTTTTTGTTTCTGCTGTGACCCTGCTACAGCACAGGCATTGTCCCCAGAAGTAATTCTGCAATGCCGGTAAGAATAGCTGTGGTGCCTACTGGACTCACTCACCCCCGCGGCGCCCCACGCCGTTATTTGCTGGGCGGCAACTTACTAGACATCACTTTCGTGCCATCTAGATTTCAGCGCGTTCTGCTGCCTTGGAACTATTCGCACAACAGACTGCTACTGACGGCCCACCCCCAGGCAACATCTTCTGAATTTTCATAATTTGAAAGAACTAGTAACATGTCCTCATCAGGAATTCAAAAGAAATTGCCACGGTCTCGTCGTTGTTTAAATGTTTTTACTGTTTTTGTTTTGTTGTATATATTTATATGTTATTAAAGTTTTATATTCCTACTACTTTGTTGGAGTGCTATATATTTTTAATGTGACACATAATTGTAAAAACTTTGATGTACAAAGAGTCATTCCTGGAATCTTCCGCTTCAGGCTCGGTCCCCTCCCCAATCACAATACAGGATGGTTTTCAGATAGTAGGAACACGTGTGGTGTGACGGATCTCATCGGGTGTGGGCCTTGATCTACTATAACTCCTTTGAAGAGGGGTGATTCTTTACAGCTGGGGCCATAAACTACATCTGCAGGGCTAGGTGATAGCCTGGACAATCGGACACAGAGGAAGAGGAGTGTCAGAGGGTGCGGTAGTGAATAGGGCGAAAGGGAGGTGTCGGGCGGGCACAGAGTGTGATTTTCAGGGAAGAGCAGCGCAGATGGCGGGAGGTTTATTGCCGATGCATAAGACAGAGAGCGGGGGTGACCAGTGCCTGGGGAAGATGCTTGCGAGGGTGGGGAGCCATACTACGAATCGACAGCGTGCAGAGAGTGGGTCTGGTCAAGGCATCTAAAATGGCTGCCGTGCACGACAAAAGTGTGGCATTTCAAAAAAGGCAAGATGGCGCACACAATGTTTTTCAACACTTCCTCATTTCCTTCGAATCGAACGTTAACAGACGTTGGTGCATATTACCAAAGTTAAGCGATATTTATCCCTAACGATGCTTAGCAACGAATTTTTTACCGCTAAGCATCGTCAGAAATTATCGAAGATAAACCTTGCTATTATCAAGGTTTATCGCAAATGCGATAATAAACGGCCGCAATGCATGAATATCGCTAAAAAGTCAGCGATATTCATGCATTACCGAGCTAATGCTCTTAGCCATGTTATCCACCTCCCATTGGATAACATGGCTAAGAACTGCTCAGGGCAGGTGTTACTTTTTGGAGATATTCGCGCTTAGCGTGAATATCTCAAAGTTGGTAATAGGAGATAGATATCTTGCATGTTGTAATGCAAATTATTGTGGTATATGGAACTCATACCATAATCTCTCAGGAAAGCAGAAACTGATCCTTTTGGGACCGCCTAAAAAGGCCTAGGGGGTGAGGGGTACTCTACTTTGCCCCCTTTTCACGTTCCGAACTATTTTATTTTACTCTCTTCTGTAATTACACAAAATAGCAGCGATAAGATGCATCGGAGACACACAGTGAGAGAAAGGAGGCCGGAGATGAAGAAGAGATGTCAAATACACATTGGAGATAATATAGTGGCAGAAGGGAAGTAAATATGAGTAAACTTACCATGTAACATAAAAATGTTGCACTCTATACTATAAGTCTCATTTTATACTACAATCACTTCGCTACAACCTCATAAATTAAAAATAAAAATGAATAATGTCTCAAACAATTTTTGATTTCTAAATATAAATTTATTCTTCAGAATTTTCTAAATTTGAAAGAACTAGTAACATGTCCTCATCAGCAATTTCCTCATGAAAAGTCTGCAATGATGATTCTTGTAACTCTATGGTCTCCAAACATTCGATAAATTCGCCATCAACAGATTGATCAAAAAAATCATTCAAGTCATCTCCTCCTTGTGACAATATTTCATTATTGGTGCTGTCAATTTCAATCAATGTAGTGGAATCATTCAAGTCATCTCCTCGTGACAATATTTCATTATTGGTGCTCTCAATTTCAATCAATGTAGTGGAATCATTCAAGTCATCTCCTCCTTGTGACAATATTTCATTATTGGTGCTGTCCATTTCAATCAATCTAATGGAATCATACAAGCCATCTCCTCCTTCTGACAATATTTCATTATTGGTGCTCTCAATTTCAATCAATGTAGTGGAATCATTCAAGTCATCTCCTTGTGACAATATTTCATTATTGGTGCTGTCCATTTCAATCAATCTAATGGAATCATACAAGTCATCTCCTCCTTGTGACAATATTTCATTATTGGTGCTCTCAATTTCAATCAATGTAGTGGACAATTCAAAAGAAATTGCCACGGTCTCTTCATTGTGAGCCATTTTATTTTGAAATTGCTTGCTGTAAATTGCAGAAAAAAATAATCACTTTCATTTATCGTTTTTAGTAATACATAATATAAAACTAACTTTATCAAGTATTTAGTATAACAGAAGGACTGCAAATAAATAACAGAAAACATTTTTCAAATTATCTTCAAGTGTACAACATAGTTCCCCTTACAAATTAACAACTCACCTTTTTAAAAGTAGGAGAAGTGTTAGTACTGTGTAAATCAAACACCAGAAATTCACCACCAAAAATTCCTCACAAATGTACCTCAGACAGTAGTATCACAAAATGGCTGTGGTTTCCTCTCATTTGACATATATACATAACCAATTAACTTTCATCACACACAAATACAAAACCAAAGTAACATTTTAATTGGTTCTAAATTTCAACACTTTCAAATGTGTTTTCCCCATGCAATTTTCCATAGGACATTTACATACGTCTACAGCCTGAATGGCTGAACGGAATTACACCAAACTTGGCAAAATGGTACATCAAACCTAAGAGGTCAGGAAGGATCTACTATGCCCCCTTATGGTCATTTCCCCCTTCGCTTTGGCCTCCTCTTGTCTCTCAATCCTACCGAGAGACAAGATGGCGGCCGCTACGGACTGTTTGGAATGTTGACAGACGCCGGAGAACCAATCAGCTTCGCAAAGCTCCGTAACGCGAAAAGTACGCGAAGCGGAGCGCTGTTACAGATATATATCTTTTTTTGAACGTTAATTTCTCAAAATCCACTGCAGCACACATATTGAGACCTAGCAAAGGCACATCGGGCTACCAGTCCCTAATATTTTATCAAGTTTCGTGCAAATCCATTCAGCCGTTCGAATATTATTATTATTATTTTTTTTTGCCCCGCGGGGCCCTTTTAAAACCTCCACATCAAACCTAGGGGGTCAGCGAGGATCTACTATGCCCCCTTATGGTCATTTGCCCCTTCGCTTTGGCCTCCTCTTGTCTCTCGATCCTACCGAGAGACAAGATGGCGGCCGCTACGGACTGTTTGGAATGTTTACAGACGCTGGAGAACCAATCAGCTTCGCTTCACAAAGCTCCGTTGCGCGAAAAGTACGCGTACTGGAGCGCTGCCCGGTCCGCTGTTACAGATATATATCTTTTTTTAAACGTTAATTTCTCAAAATCCACTGTAGCACATATATTGAGACCTACAAAAGGCACATCTGGCTACCAGTCCCTACAATTTTGCCAAGTTTCGTGCAAATCCATTCAGCCGTTCGGGCTAAAAGTGAGGCCAACCGCCCTATGGAAAACTCAATGTTAAAAACACGTTTTGGGACCCCCCTTTTTTCTCGACCCCCCCTGGACGAACCCCCCCCCAATTTTCAGGGGCTGCTCAGAAACAAAATGTGCCATTTTCCTGAAAATTTCAGCCTATTCCGTCCACAAACGCCAAAGTTATTTGACATAGAATTTTCAAAAATCCCATAGAGAAAAAATCCTAACTATATATACCTACTGGCGACCGCCAGTAGGTAATATATATATATATATATATATATATATATATATATATATATATATATATATATATATATATATATATATATATATATATTGTGTGAAACCTATGGTTTTTTCAGTGAATATATATATATATATATATACATACATACATACATACATATATATATATATATATTACCTACTGGCGGTCGCCAGTAGGTATATATAGTTAGGATTTTTTCTCTATGGGTTTTTTGAAAATTCTATGTCTAATAACTTTGGCGTTTGTGGACGGAATTGGCTGAAATTTTCAGGAAAATGGCACATTTTGTTTCTGAGCAGCCCCTGAAAATTTTGGGGGGGTTCGTCAAGGGGGGGCCGAGAAAAAAGGGGGGTCCCAAAACGCGTTTTTCCCATGTTAATTTCCATAGGGCGGTTGGCCTCACTTTTAGCCCGAACGGCTGAATGGATTTGCACGAAACTTGGCAAAATTGTAGGGACTGGTAGCCCGATGTGCCTTTTGTAGGTCTCAATATATGTGCTTCAGTGGATTTTGAGAAATTAATGTTCAAAAAAAGATATATATCTGTAGCAGCGGACTGGGCAGCGCTCCGCTACGCGTACTTTTCGCGCAACGGAGCTTTGTGAAGCGAAGCTGATTGGTTCTCCGGCGTCTGTCAACATTCCAAACAGTCCGTAGCGGCCGCCATCTTGTCTCTCGGTAGGATCGAGAGACAAGAGGAGGTCAAAGCGAAGGGGCAAATGACCATAAGGGGGCATAGTACATTGTCGCTCACCCCCTAGGTTTGATGTGGAGGTTTTAAAAGGGCCCCGCGGGGCAAAAAAAAATAAACATAATAATAATCGAACAGCTGAATGGATTTGCACGAAACTTGGCAAAATTGTAGGGACTGGTAGCCCGATGTGCCTTTGCTAGATCTCAATATATGTGCTCCAGTGGATTTTGAGAAATTAACGTTCAAAAAAAGGTATATATCTGTAACAGCGCACCGCTTCGCGTACTTTTCGCGTTACGGAGCTTTGCGAAGCGAAGCTGATTGGCTCTCCGGTGTCTGTAAACATTCCAAACAGTCCGTAGCGGCCGCCATCTTGTCTCTCGGTAGGATCGAACAACTGAATGGATTTGCACGAAACTTGGCAAAATTGTAGGGACTGGTAGCCCGATGTGCCTTTGCTAGGTCTCAATATATGTGCTTCAGTGCATTTTGAGAAATTAACGTTCAGAAACAAGATATATATCTGTAACAGCGCTCCGCTTCGCGGAGATAAAATTATATGTGTATTACCTAGCTGTTGCTAACACCAGTTAGCGACGGCTAGTAGAAGATAGCGACCATCTTGGGCCCCACTTTGCATGTGAGTGATATTTATCACTAATGACATGCAAAGTGGGCATGCCAAGATGTTAGCGACTGGAAACAGTCGCTAACATCGCTATCTCCTATTATCAACTTTTGGAAATATTCGAGATAAGGGCGAATATCTCCAAAAGCTACCACCTGCCCTGAGCAGTTCTTAGCCATGTTATCCAATGGGAGGTGGATAACATGGCTAAGAGCATTAGCTCGGTAATGCATGAATATCGCTGAGTTTTCAGCGATATTAATGCATTGCGGTCGTTTTTTATCGTATTTCCGATAAACCTTGATAATAGCAAGGTTTATCTGCGATAATTTCTGACGGTAAAAAAATCGTTGCTAAGCATCGTTAGGGATAAATATCGCTTAACTTTGGTAATATGCCCCAACGTCTGTTAACGTTCGATTCGAAGGAAATCAGGAAGTGTTGAAAAACATTGTCTGCGCCATCTTGTCTTTTTTCAAATGCCACACTTTTGTCGTGCACGGCAGCCATTTTAGATGCCTTGACCAGACCCACTCTGTGCACGCTGTCGATCCTTAGCATGGCTCCCCACCCTCGCAAGCATCTCCCCCAGGCAGTGGTCACCCCCGCTCTCTGTCTTATGCATGGGTAATAAACCTCCCCCATCTGCGCTGCTGTTCCCTGAGAATCACACCCTGTGCCCGCCCGACACCTCCCTTTCGCCCTATTCACTACCGCACCCTCTGACACTCCTTTTCCTCTGTGTCCGATTGTCCAGGCCGGTCCTAGGCTATCAGCTAGCCCTGCAGATGTAGTTTATGGCCACAGCTGTAAAGAATCACCCCTCTTCAAAGGAGTTATAGTAGATCAAGGCCCACACTCGATGAGATCCGTCACAGCAGAAGCGTTGCTATTATCTGAAAACCATCCTGTATTGTGATTGGGGAGGGGACCGAGCCTGAAGCGGAAGATTCCAGGGATGACTGTTTGTACATCAAAGTTTTTACAATTATGTGTCACATTAAAAATATATAGCACTCCGACAAAGTAGTAAGATTATAAAACTTTAATAATTTATAAATATATACAAGAAAACAAAAATAGTAATAACATATAAACATTTTTAGGGAAAAACAACGAAGTAGCGGTCGGCTGTGCGAATAGTCCCAACGCAGCACAACGTCCAGATTTCCAGCGTGGGGCGTCGCGGGGGGTGGGTCATCAGTAGCAAACTGTTGTGCGAATAGTTCCAAGGCAGCAGAACGCGCCGAAATCTAGATGACACGAAAGTGATGTCTAGTAAGTTGCCACCCAGCAAATAACGGCATGGGGCGTCGCGGGGGGTGGGTCATCAGTAGCAAACTGTTGCGCGAATAGTTCCAAGGCAGCAGAACGATGGCACCAAGGTGATGTCCAGTAAGTTGCCGCACTGGTTTTGGTATCCTACAATGCTGCTCCGAATAACGGCGTGGAGCGCCCCGGGAGAGGCGGCGTGAACGGGCCTCTCCAGGTGGAGTGTCATCTGTTGTAGTGGGGCGCCCCTTTACCGTTTCAGTTGCCATTCCGTCCGTTTTTGGTCCACTGTGTCAAAAGCCGCAATTCAGCTGAGTTGCGCCCACTCTTGCGGTGCAGCGATAGGCGGCTGTCACAGGACTCTCAAAATGGCGGCAGGCTGTTTCCTTTTTGGGCCTGGTCCACTGAAATGGCCCTGGGACACCTTGGAAATCGGACGCTTGTCTGCTAGGTCTTGGACCCCATTCTCGAAAGCGTCCCCTCCGCCTTGAGAATTCATCAAAAGTTTTGGGGTCTCCGACTCCTGCAGGCTTCTGGTGGGGAGCGGCTGCCATGATTGCTCGCGGAATGACCACGACGGAGCTACGAGATGGTGGTGCTCTCATGCTGACGCCAGTTTCAGTCTGAAACATCCAGAAACAAGGTGGGGCTTTCATCGTTTGGGAAAAAAAAAAAAGTTTTCATCCTATGAAAAGTGTTGTTTTTAGGTCACATGATCATGCCTTCCATCATTAGGAAACCAAAAGTAAAATGAACCAATGAAAAGTTTTATAAACAAGTCACATGACCTGTTATGCGGCATAGGGTATAAAATGCGGAGAAAATACGTTGGCACGTGAGGCGGCGTCAGTAGCGGACCGATGTGCGAATAGGCCGAAGGCAACACAACGCGCCAAGATCCGGATGGCACCGAGGTGGTGTCCAGCAAGTTGCAGCACTGGTGTGGCCATCCTACAATGCTGAAAGTCGGCGTGGGGCGCCCCGTTGGCCTGTGAGTTTGCGTCAGTAGCGGACCGATGTGCGAATAGGCCGAAGGCAGCACAACGCCCCAAGATCCGGATGGCACCGAGGTGGTGTCTAGTAAGTTGCCGCACTGGTGTGGCCATCCAACAATGCTGAAAGTCGGCGTGGGGCGCCCCGTTGGCCTGTGAGTTTGCGTCAGTAGCGGACCGATGTGCGAATAGGCCGAAGGCAGCACAACGCGCCAAGATCCGGATGGCACCGAGGTGGTGTCTAGTAAGTTGCCGCACTGGTGTGGCCATCCTACAATGCTGAAAGTCGGCGTGGGGCGCCCCGTTGGCCTGTGAGATGGCGTCAGTAGCGGACCGATGTGTGAATGGGGCCGAAGGCAGCGCAACAATATTTTCTACTATATTTCCGGAGTAGAAGACACCACAAGGCGCTGAGATGCCAAGATCCGGATGGCACCGAGGTGGTGTCTAGCAAGTTGTGGCACTGGTGTGGCCATCGTACAATGGTAAAAGTCGGCGTGGGGCGCCCTGTTGGCCTGTGAGATGGTGTCAGTAGCGGACTGATGTGTGAATGGGGCCAAAGGCAGCGCAACAATATTTTCTACTATATTTTCGGAGTAGAAGACACCACAAGGCGCTGAGATGCCAAGATCCGGATGGCACCGAGGTGATGTGTAAGTTGCGGACCGATGTGCGAATGGGGCCAAAGGCAGCTCAACAAAATTTTCTGAAGAGAATACACCACAAGGCGCTGAGATGCCAAGATCCGGATGGCACCGAGGTGATGTCTAAGTTGCGGACCGATGTGCGAATGGGGCCAAAGGTAGCGTAACAAAATTTTCTGTATGGAAGATACCACTAGGCGTTGAGATGCCAAGATTCGGATGGCACCGAGGTGATGTCTAGCAAGTTGTGCCACTGGTGTGGCCATCGTACAATGGTAAAAGTCGGCGTGGGGCGCCCTATTGGCCTGTGAGATGGTGTCAGTAGCGGACTGATGTGCGAATGGGGCCAAAGGCAGCGCAACAATATTTTCTGACTGACACCACAAGGCGCTGAGATGCCAAGATCCGGATGGCATCGAGGTGATGTCTAAGTTGCGGACTGATGTGCGAATGGGGCCAAAGGCAGCGTAACAATATTTTCTGTATGGAAGATACCACTAGGCGTTGAGATGCCAAGATTCGGATGGCACCGAGGTGATGTCTAGCAAGTTGGTGTGGTCATCCTACAATGCTGAAACTCGGCGTGGGTCACCCCATTAGCCTGTGAGATGGCGTCAGTAGCGGACCGATGTGCGAATAGGCCGAAGGCAGCACAACGCGCCAAGATCCGGATGTCACCGTGGTGGTTTCATAGTTGAGAGGCACTTCATCTGCAGTGGGGCGCCGAGATCCGGATGGCACCGAGGTGATGTCTAGCAAGTTGCTGTACTTGTGTGGTCATCCTACAATGCTGAAACTCGGCGTGGGTCGCCCCATTAGCCTGTGAGATAGCTGTTCTTTGGATTTGGGCCTGGTCCACTTAAATGGCCCTGGGACACCTAAGAACTCGAACGCTCGATTTTTTTTTCCTTTCCTGTACATGCAAAAAAAGGTAAATGCCCGGTATGTTACACGCTTCATCTGCCACGATGAACTCTCCAGAGGAACCGAAAAAATATATAGTTGTGGTAACTATACCATGCATCGTCATATGGAGAGGTGGCACCAATTAATTATAGTGCTGCATAAAAGAGAGATTTGGAGGAGAACCCCTGACCTGCTAGTACATTCATTAAAGAAGTGGCACTGAGAGCTTCAGAGGCAAGGGAAACGGTCCCAAATATTTAGAAGAACTTTGGAAAGATTAAAATGACATGTTTAGATTGTGGTAAATTAATTTCATGTGGGCAGATGAGTGTTACTCTAATAAATACA